>NC_137464.1:169149965-169899623 GCF_964235325.1 Thermobia domestica | reverse complement strand
AAAATTGCAGGAATGAGAATGGGGGAGGAAAGAAGAGTACCCCGAGAAAATTCACGGATGTTATATTGTCCACCACATACAATAATAATAACAAGCACAAAAAGCGTATGGTGTTGTTGCTAATCTAAACTTTATCTATTTGATATAACAGAATTCGGACAAAATGAAATTCAACTTCAGAGAAAGAGAGAGAAATAAATGTGTTTCATTCCACACTGTGAAAATACAATGGACTTACGAACTATAAGGGACCAATATTTCAACGAGAAGTGATAGATTTATTAGTCCTGATTTCAATAGTCAAATAAGGGAGAAATGGAATCTATCCTCCGAATATTGAATATATACAGGATGTTAATGAATTATGCCGACAAACTTTAAGAGGTTATTCCTCACATCAAAATAAGAGAAAAAGTTCATATGGACCTATGGCGAAAAGTGCAGTTTCAGAGCTAGGGCTGTCCAAAATCGTGAAAAAGACAAATTTCAAGAGGCCCTATTTCGAATTCGAGAGACTGTGGATGGTGGTTATCAACGTAAAGGAAGCCAAGCATACACAATCCAAAAGTGCACATTTCATCAATTGTCAATAGGTGTAAAGGTTATTCCCTACAGGGTGTAATTCTCAAATATGTTTTCAATAAGAGTTTTCAGATATACCCTGATTTCAAGAAGGGTCCGAAGTAGGCAAGAGGTAAACCTTGACAACAATGGACATCCAATGCTTCGGAGGGAAGGCAGAAGTGTTAGAAACCGGCAGCTCAATGTTTCTTTGTGTTCGGAATAACATGTGATGATATGTACTTTCTCATGGTATATATCACGTTTTCTTCACTTATAAGCGTGAAAGAAAACATCGCACCATGCGTTTTCCCGAGTACGAGAGACCGTGCTGCTGACGATCCGTAACACTTCTGACATCGCGCTAAAGGATCCCGTGTTCATTGCTATCACGATTTATCGTTTTCCTACTTTGGACCAATCATAAAGTCAGAGCACATCTGAAAATTCGGTTGATGGCATGTCTGGGAATTTCACCCTGCAGGGAATAATCCGTACACCCATTGAACATTAATAAAACATGCATTTTTGAATTGCGTATGCGTGACTTCCTTTACGCTGATAAGGACAACCATCCATAGTCTCTCGAATTCCAAATAGGGTCTCTTGAAATTTGGCTTTTTCACGATTTTGCACAGCCCTAGCTCTGAACCTACGCACTTTTCGCCATAGGTCCATATGAACTTTTTTTTTTCTTATTTTGATGTGAGGAATCACCTCGTAAAGTTGGTCGGTGTAGTTCATTAACACCCATATATCTCCGTATATTTTACCGCTTCTACTCTACGGAACTTCAATATTAAAACCGGAAGTAACAGATTTCTATAACACTCAGTTCCATGAAATGAAAAATGAAATCATTAAATTTTAGTTATGCCAGCTAGGCTAAAGGAGACGATGAAGATGAAAATTCAATGAAACAGTGGAATAAAGAAAGTGGGAGGAAACGGGAGAACCCCGAAAAACCCCATGCACACGTTGTTTGTCCACCACAAAGTTAAGTTGGCGCGAGCTGAGATCGAACCAAGGACCCCATGCACCAGAAGTGAACGCTCTACCACTGAGCCGCCGCGGCCCCTACACCCAGTTCCAGTAGAAGGATTAAAGCTGAGATTGTGTCTATTTTTGGGACAATAAATTCATATCAAAGAAACCATTGCATACCATCTATTTCCGTCTGACTCAATGGAGATCATATTGAAACCGAAAGTTGCAGTAAATTTCTACCACTTTCAATTTCACTTTTAATTTCAGTAGAAGGTTCAAGTCAGAAGTAGCATCTGTTGTTAGAACATTGAGTCCATATTAAAAATATGTTTTTCGCTATCCCTTATCGTTCCTCCTCTATAGGATCAATCTTGAAATCGGAAACGATAGATTCCTTCCTGTTCTGATTGGTCTAGAGAGATAAGGACAGGTATGGAACTATTCTTAGAATGCAAATTCAATTTTTTTAAAAAAAGTTTCTCGTTATTCATTACCTTGCTTATTCTATGATTATCAATATCGAAACCAGAAGTGCTGTGAAAGTTGCAATTTCAACGTTTTGAAAATAGAATTTACAAGTGTTGAATGTTGTAAAGGTACTTTTTAATTGTAGAATCCACAACAGGAAAACAGAGGTGGTATCTGAATAAGAAAATCTTAAAAAGCAAAGTAAAGGAAGAAAAAATCGAAAATTTCGTTTTTAAAAACATGGTGGCTTTATACAAAAAAAAACCGCACAAAACCGGCTTTTTTTTTTTTCATCCCTAAATTGGTCCTTTCCACACATAACACTATCAACTATCTGTAAACCAATAATCCTAAGAATTTCAATTTTCCTTATACGTTTAGGTTAATAGACTGTCATTTCAATACATTTTTTTTCCTCTATCAGTGAAAATTTGTTCCAATATAGATAATGACAAATATATAATTTGGCATGTTCTTAAAGCAACGTGCATTCGCATTTCTTTAATGCATTGAAACTGCTATAAAATAATACCTAGGTAATGTGTAAGTATCACAAAATTTGGAGGAGAGAAAAAAGATACTGTCCAGCTCGGAATATAAGGCTAGTGGTTATCGTTCTTAATTCACAATTGTGACTCCTAGGTTCGAATCCGGTAGCCGTTCATTCTCACAGAATTTCTGCCATTCTACTAGGTGAATGCCACGATAGTACCTTTAAATACATGCTTTGCACAACTTCCGTCCTTTTTTAAAGCCTCTCCACAGCCTTGAATCTTGCTTGGCTAGGCCAAGTTCACACATGTGCAACAGAAAAAACGTACATTCAACTTATAAGAAGTTTCAGTGCAACCTATGATTTTACTGAGTCATCTTCATACATATGCAGCAAGCGCTGCAACATTGTCTGTCTCACCTGAGTATTATGCCCAACGGTAGTTCACTTATCTAGCACAGCTAATGAAACCATCAAGCTGAGGTAGTATCGTGAATGTAGCATTAAAATCAGGATATAATATTTATGTCCTGTGTTATACAAAACTGCTGGATTGCCCAGATACAGAATTATAGAAGTGTTTAAAACCTTTCTGTATTTGATATCTTTATTGTAGTGTTACAATTACTATACGTAAAAATGAAGAAGAAAGAGCGAATAACTTTAAAACAACACTGTAGAATCACAGAACATCTCTTCTTAAGAGTTGTTATCTCCTTTCTCCTCTCTTTTCTTGAAATATCTAGTTGTTTCATAAACATTGTGACCGCCGTTTGACCATGCTGGGTATAAGTGAGTGTTGCCATCTGGGTATCGTGGGTGAAGCTGTATTCCTGAGTTGTTCATTCCACAGTGAATCGTGTGGCAGCGGGAACGTGTAACAATGGAGTGAGGCGACTACAAGAATCATGTTGCAGTCATAGTGCTATACATGGTAGACATACCACCACCACAGATCTTTGCCATCCTGAAATTCCTGCAAATCGGTGAAGAATTTGTCTACTGCACCATCCAGTGTTACAATGAAATGACAAGTATCAATGACCGGCAGTATAGTGGCAGACCGCGCGCAATGTGAGGACACCACACGCAGTTAAAGCCGTAGCGGCAAGGATTCGGCGAAATTCCGTCAGAACTCAATCAGTGATGTTCCAAGAGATGTTACGACATGTCCATTTCGATACCAACCATGTTAAGAGCTCTCGATCAGGACCTGGAACTCAAAGCCTACAAACAACGTACAAGTCACTTTCTGATATGCATTACGCCAGCAGAGAGTAATGAAAGCCAAACGTCTCCTCAAGGGTTACGCAGGAAATGATCATAGGACAGGCCAACGTCCCAGATTTCATCTCCACATCAGACTAGTATCCCAGATCTGAATCCGCTCGACTACAAAATGTGGTCAGTGCTTCAATCAATGGTTTGCAAGAAGAAACACTCTAAAGTGGACTTCTTCAAGCGCGCCCTAGTCAAGACAATTCCCCACTTTTTCATCAACATTGTTCGTAATTCAATAGACGAGTGACCCGCCAGACTCCGGGCCTAAATTCAGACTGAAGACTGACATTTTGAAAACTGATTGACATTCTTTATGTTCCACACTTAAATGTATCACCTTGCAACACTGTGACTGTATTTCATTTTCAAACCTTTTATAGTATTTATGAAATTATTAGGTATATGCTACGCGGAAACTCGAAGAAAGTCTTGACTACTTTTCAACCTGTGACAGTGATGTGTGATTTTCCTTTATGTCTTTAATACTAAGGTTATGAAGGATGAGATCTAGTGCTTAAAGTTCTTTCGATCAATAGCCAGAATGCTTAACTTAACGTGTAATTCCTAAAAATAACTATGCTGATAGTATAAAATAATACAGAATGACAGTAGCATCGACAGGGCAAAAATTAAGCTGAATTTAGCTGTACAATCTAATGTTTGGTCCTTTAGATTTAAGGAGATAGATAATAATGAAAGTAAATTATTATGAATGAATTGAAGGAATAACAATGTGGGAGGAAACTGAGGAATCCAAGGACACGATGTTTGTCAGAATTCACATCCCTGGGATCAAACCAAGACTCGTTACACCTGAGTCACCGTGCCTGCATATGAAATAACGAATGATAATTTATTTTAGTAGCATGTGGCGCAAACTATTTTTCCCAAACTTTTTAAATATTATAATTTCAATAAAAGAAATCAGTTCTGGAACTTTCAGAGAATGTTTATACTGTTATCTACTGTGATCATACTTACATTAAGTCCCAGATAATGCATGTCCCGTCCGTACTTGCACTCACACAGTGTTTACCATTTCTCGAAAATTGAATGCTTGAAACTGGGGCTTTATGCTCTTGCAACACACCGTCCAGAGTCTGATACGTTGGTTCAATTTGCCATATCATTACCTGAAATTTAATTATACTGAGATTTTAGAAAAAGCTTAACTAAAACTTGCAACAGAATCAAACCACAAAATAAGATAGTACCATAGAGATAGTCTAATCAAAATAAACTATAAAATACACATAAAACGCTGAGTAAGCATAATAAGTTACAAGATTAGACATATTCATAAATTTACTTCAGGACACTATAACACATCAACTTAATGTGACTATGTAATTAGCATTCGTGTACGAGGAGATCACTGCAGATATGGCAGATTTCACAACAGGTATTGACCAATGCAAAAATAGCAGATTTTCCAATAACCATAGATCAGTGCAGTTATGGCAGATTTCACAGTAGTTATGAACCTTGCAGACATGGCAGATTTCCCGGCAGTCATCTTTAAATGTCTAAGTAGACAAATCTTAAAGTGTAAAAAAGCCATTAAAACTTTTATTTTACGATAGCAAAATGAAACTTAGCAAATCATATTGATCTCGAGGTTTAAAGTTCAGTTTTATACAATTAGTGAAAAGTCAAAGCACTTAGATGCGTTATATTGCCACAATTGTGACCCGACACGCTTTGTGAGCGTGGTATAAGGCCAAACGGGAGCCCGGCCCAGCAAACGGAGGTCAACTGTTAGGTGTTTATTTAAATATGTTTATTACAGCAAATGACGAATACTTATAATAGAACAGATAAAAGTGTACATTCTTCACACGGGAAGAATAAGGTGTAATGAAAATAAAACAGTAAATTTGAACATTGTAAAACTTGCTCCTCTCCCTTTTTAGAAGAACTTTTAAAAACGCTGCAACATGTGTTCACTCATTTTTGATTAGACTTTTAATATCGAATTTCACCCTTATATATCCAACTTAAGTGAAGAGTCACATTAAGCACTTCCTGAGTTAAGAATCGAACATTTTAATACTAGATTTTGTACGCTTTGGATCCGAATTTTTGAAAACGTTGAAACACGTTTTCGATTAACTTCAACTAGGAGTTTATATACTAGATTACTTACCTCCAACTTAAACGAATACTCTCATTGAGTCTTTCTGTATAAAAAATCAGAAATTTGAATATTATAGAAATTGTTCCCTTTCCGCATTAGAAGTGGAATTGTCAAAATATGTGTTCTCTTATTTTTAATTAGGAGTTAAAATGTCGAATTCCACATTTCTAGCTTGAGTGAATTCTCCAGTTTCACCTTTTATAAAAAGAAAGAACAACTTATTACATTCTTTATTGCCAATTTTCTTTGATACGCATAACATATAAGATTGGCACCTCAAGGTCTTAGATCGACTTCATTTTATGGAGTAGGCAAAACCTACATGATGCAAAGGACTGCAAAGTAATACCAGGTGAGAGTCTAACGGAGCAACACAGCCTCATAGTAGCCGATATCTGCATCAAGGAAAAATTAGGAAGACGACGACATGTTCTGTTCGAATGAAAAGCTGGAGACTAGATGGGGCAATTGCTGAGAGTTTTGAAAGGAAATTACCACATTGCAAGTACTGTAAATGAAGGAAGAAATGCACGTGGATCAGAGTATCAGGCACTCAAGTAAACAGCAAGAAAAATACTGGTAGATACAAAAAGAGGCCTCATCGATAAGGAAACGTGGTGATGAAATAAAGTTCAAGCAGCCGTGAAGAAGAAAAAGGAACGATACAGAAAATTGCAGAATTCTGGGGATCAATAAGACCAAAAGGAATATAAGGAAGCGAAGAAGAACGCCAAGAAGGTATTTAATGTAACCAACGGCAAGGCTTATGATGGGTTGTACAAGAACCTGGAAACAAATGAGGGAGAAAAGATAATGTCCAATCTTTCGAAGGTAACAGAGAGGCGAAAGAAGGATATATTGCATATGCGCTGTAACGAGGATGAAAATAATTAGGTTCTGACAACTGAGGAGACTATAAAGAAGTGATCGAAGGAGTATTTCCAAAAACTCCTCAATGAGGAAAACTCCAGGGAAACTTGGAAAAATCTACACATAAATTAGAGTCTGGTTTTGCCCACGACTAGGGTAGAAGTAGATAGAAAATACCATAAAAAAGATGAAATGAGGTAAAAGTTTCTTTGTTTTTAAAAACAAATGAAATGTACAAGAATGTGGAAACTACAGGGGAATAAAAATCATGAATCATGCAATGAAGCTCTGGGAGAGAGTGATAGAAGCAAGATTAAAGAAAGAAACTGAATGGTCGACGACGGATACAATATTTTCACAGAGAATACTAGGACCTCCATATAGTCTTCATCGACCTAGATAAAGCGTATGGTAGAGTGCCATGAGACCTTATTGGTGAAGAAAAATCTAGAACATCTGTATAATCCAAGATATGTATGATAAATGTAGGACAGGGATGAGGATCTCATGTAAAACAAAGAAGAGTTCACAATTAAAGTGAGCCTTCAGCAGAGATCTACATTTTTGCAGATGTGATAAACAAGCTTACAAAGGATATCCAAGAATTAGCACCTTGGAATATGTTATTTGCGACCGCCGTCGTGCTGGTGAGTGAGACCACGGCAATACTGCAAGAAAAATTAGATACCTGGAGAGGAGCATTGGAGAGCAAAGAGCATAGGATTAGTAAAACCAAGACAGAATATTTGCATTCCCCATTCAACAAATATGAATCGAAAATACAATACAACTGGACGAAGAAGAGGTAGCAATGACGAAGAAATTCAAGCATATGTGATTAATACTGCAGAAAAATAAAGAAATAGATGATGTAAACAGCAGAATTTGCAGTGGGTGGACAAAATGGAGAGAAGTGGAAGAAGTATGTGTGATCACAGGATACCAATATGCCTTAAAGGAAAAGTTTACAAGACCATAGTGAGATATGCCATATTAGCAGAATGTTGGATGATGAAGGAAAGAGAGGAGTAGAAGTTGCATGTTGCGGTGACAAAGATACTACGGTCAATGTGTGGAGTGACGCGAAGGACAGAATTAGGAATGAAATGATCCGAGAAACAGTAAGGGTGAGACGAGTTGTAGAAAAACTGCAAGAAAGTAGGCCGAGATGGTTTGGGTGTGTAAGACAAAAACCTTCGGAATACGTAGCTCACCGAGTGGATGTTATGCAACTGAATGGGGAACGAGCACAAGGCCGACCAAAGAAGAAGTGGGGAAATTGTGTGAAGAACAGTATGGTGCAGTGTAGTGTCAGTGTATATGGTGCAAAATAAAAAAGGCGACCCCAGCTAACTGCGAAAAAATTAGAAGACAGAAAAAGATCTAGAAGACGACGACGAAAATAAAGGGTTGAAATTTTGAAGATAGAAATTGCCCCCATTTCCCTATATAAGAGCGGAATTTACGAAAAATGTTGAAACATATCTACAGTTATTTTAATGAGAAGCTTATATCCCAAGTTTTCTCTTTCGAATGAGACACTAAATCTTGAAAAAAAATATTTGAACCTTCTTTCAATCTCTCTTAGGATACGCATTTTAAAAATCTATTTTTATCCCTTGTTTTCATAGCAAAAGGAGTGGGTTGTTCAAATTATATTTTCTAGCTACAGAATGGCTTTTGTGTTGATGAGTGATTTCACTGCTTTATATAATAGTATAGGTATGAAAGGAAAAACATTCTAAAACGCATATAATAATTACGAACTTCCCAAATGCAATAATTAGTGCAGTACTGATTAGTTACATAACCAGAAATATCATGAAGGGCACTAATAACTACCATAACGAACAAGTGCGCTGACATACACCATACATTATGTGGCGTCACCGGCTAAAATGTGGACCATATGATCGACCAGATCCGTTTTCTTTAATAATAAGGAAAGACTGATATAATTCTCTTTGTACATAGAAAGACATTTAGTAATAATTTTATAAATAAATTCGGTGAAGGGTTAAATCCCGGACTGCTATTGCCTCTACCAAATAGAGATTACAATACGTAGTCTATGCATAATGAGTTATTAATGCTTTCACGTTCTGAAACAAGTTTTAGTATGTAAGAAGTCCGGCCTTTCTGAAATATTCAAGGCTCCCCCAAAGATTTCAACTCGGTTTACTTTGTTACAGATTTTGTATACATGGTACTCCTAATCCTAATTCTCAACCTATCTCTTCATTCCTATTCCCTGATATCCATTGTTTCACAATGGATCATCCCTGCTCTAATGGTTTAATAGGTCATCTTATCAAATGGTTTGGAACCTACACTTAAGCACAACACTTATGAAAATTTCTCAATTGGCCTCAAGTGATTTTCCACTAATGGCAGCGTACAATGATGACGACTTCATTATTACCACTAATAATTCGCACACTTCACTCTAATACAATAAATGTGACTGTCATAGCAACCTTCTATCAAATGAACTGTTTGGCCATATTCGAATTTTTATATAATCCGAAAATTTGAATATAGCCAAACAGTTCATTTAAAGGGAAGTTATACTGAAAAACTACAAGGTGATGTCACAAAAAAACAGTGACGGTAGTGCTTATTCGCATGTGTTTAATTTTTGACAGAAGATTTGTGTTTTACATTCCTTAATCCTTCTAACCATTTTCTGACTTTCCACATTCTCTTTCATGTTTTTAAATTCTCTTTGAATTTTAAGTAAGCTGAAGATGGAAGAAGGTTCTTCCGAAAGCGCATCTTACATGTAGAAGAAAACTCTGCTATTTTTTGCGGTGAGTATTCGCCTTTTAGCTTGTTTGCTAGAATGCATATTTACATTAAGTATATTAATGAATACTAACCTTGAACTTTACTTAAGCACTCGTACAATTAATTCATTCATATACAGATGGTGATCAGAAAAATGGAAACACCTGTAGTTGGCAACACGTCAGATGTATGGGTTGGCAATGGTGTCGTGGTGCCCGCAGCGCCGGACCGCTAGTGGTGGTGTGTTAGGTCGGTCTCCATACTAGTCAGGCGCAGTGGAACAACAGTGTCCAGTGGCTGCAGCAGACGGAGGTAGTGTAAAATGGGAGACCCCTCAGATTTTCAAAGAGGGCAAATTGTTGGTGCGCGGTTATGTAGAGTGAATGTGACGGCAGTGGCTACTGTGTTAGGTGTGTCGCGTGGGACAGTGTCGAAGGTGATGACGGCCTACACAACACACGGGAAAACCACATCGGGGAAGCGGAACAGTGGGCGGAAGAAAATCATGAGTGACAGGTCACGCTGGGTATTAAAGCGCATTGTCACGCAGAACCGTCGTGCCACTGCGGAGCAAGTGGCGGAGGAACTCAATCAGCACCTCCCCCACCCTGTTTCGTCAATCACAGTCCGCCGCGAATTACATGACATGAACTTACAGGGTCGTGTTGCACGGGCCAAACCGCTCATCAGGGACCATAACGCTTTCGCACGCCGCAAATGGTGCCGCGACCATGCAACTTGGACCGTTGAGGACTGGAAACGTGTGATATGGTCGGATGAGTCATCCTTCACCCTATTCCCAACTACGGGCCGTGTTTATGTGTGGAGAACGTCCAAAGAAGCTTATGATCTGCAGTGTCTCCGCCCAACTGTGAAACATGGCGGCGGCTCGGTGATGCTGTGGGCCACCATATCATGGTTTTCATTGGGTCCTGTGGTCACACTTAGCGGACGAATCACTGCCAACGATTATGTCGCAATTTTAGGAGACCACTTGCATCCTATGGTCCGGATGTTGTTCCCGGACAATGACGCTATCTTCGAGGATGATAATGCACCCATTCACACAGCTGGCGTTGTTGCAGCGTGGTTTGAGGAACATCACGCAGAACCGTCGTGCCACTGCGGAGCAAGTGGCGGAGGAACTCAATCAGCACCTCCCCCACCCTGTTTCGTCAATCACAGTCCGCCGCGAATTACATGACATGAACTTACAGGGTCGTGTTGCACGGGCCAAACCGCTCATCAGGGACCATAACGCTTTCGCACGCCGCAAATGGTGCCGCGACCATGCAACTTGGACCGTTGAGGACTGGAAACGTGTGATATGGTCGGATGAGTCATCCTTCACCCTATTCCCAACTACGGGCCGTGTTTATGTGTGGAGAACGTCCAAAGAAGCTTATGATCTGCAGTGTCTCCGCCCAACTGTGAAACATGGCGGCGGCTCGGTGATGCTGTGGGCCACCATATCATGGTTTTCATTGGGTCCTGTGGTCACACTTAGCGGACGAATCACTGCCAACGATTATGTCGCAATTTTAGGAGACCACTTGCATCCTATGGTCCGGATGTTGTTCCCGGACAATGACGCTATCTTCGAGGATGATAATGCACCCATTCACACAGCTGGCGTTGTTGCAGCGTGGTTTGAGGAACATCGGGATGAAGTTCAACACCTCCCCTGGCCCGCCCAATCCCCAGATCTCAACATAATTGAACATCTGTGGTCCGTCTTGGAAACACGACTCTGGCGACGATTTCCACCTCCATCCTCTCTCACAGAACTGGCCGATGCCCTGCACGAGGAATGGTTTACAATTCCACTTGCTACTATTCACGACCGCTATGCCTCCATTCCACGTCACATCAAGGCTGTTCTGAAGGCGAAAGGTGGCCCGACACCATATTAATCTGGTAAGTTGCAATTTCGTTCAGGTGTTTCCATTTTTCTGATCACCATCTGTATATTTCAATGACTTACTTAAGCACTCGTATAGTTAATTCATTCGTATATGTTTCAATGACGTTTCAATCCTTAGAATAAATAAGTTAAATTTCTTTAACAACAAAGAAAAATTAATCTTTTTTACTCCAATAAATCACTTGAAGGGATGGTAAACTTCTGTGTTACACAATAGCTTACATCTTCGGTTAAATAATTCCTGGATGAGGAATTCACTATTTTAATTCTGCATCCATGATATAAAATGCTTACTTGGACTCAAATTATCAAACTAATACAACAACCGATATCACCTCCCTGCTGTAAAATCTTCGAACTTCAGTATTCGTAATTCGATGAAAATAAGTAGTATTTACATTCTACCTTTGGCGTGGAAATAAACAATGAATTTAAAATAGCATCTTCATTCTCTGTGATCTTTTTAATTTTAGGAATGGAACATATGGCTAACGGTAGTTTTTCAAGCCAACGGAGCATTGGAGTCTGTTTTACTGTTTAAGTGGAGTCTAAGGTTAATATCAATATAATAGCTCTTTGAGAATTAACTGCGTCTTCCATGTTTTACATATTAAGGTTAAAGACTGAATCATACTGGTCGGGTTTACTAATATAATTACACAAATGCGTTATAACCTGTTTATACGCAGAAATTTTAGTTATCAGACATACATATACTGATATAGGCTACAAAAGTTGAAAAAAAAATGCACGACTGAAACAAGAATCGAATCCGGGTCTCCGTTAATCACTACAGTCCCTGAGCACAATTACTATAGAGGAACTCATCATAAAGGAGCTCCTTCACTACAAAATCGCTTGTTTCCTCCATTTATCAAATTAATTATGAGCCCTGTATTATTTAATGACTCGGCAATTCCCATTACTCTTGAAACATCACTCACACATGCCTAGTCTTAGTGATATAGATTTTGAAAAGGCGTTTGACAGAGTCAATCACAAAGTATTATTACATAAGCTAACAACTATAATTTCTCTCCTCCCTTGATCAAGTTCTTCTCATGATATTTAAGCAATCGTAAACAAAATGTTATCTACAAAGAGTTTAAATCAACTGTCTCTACTGCGTACTCTGGAATTCCACAGGGCTCCAACCTAGATCCGTTATTGTTTCTTTTATTTATTAACGATCTCCCTGATCACATATCATTAAGTAACAAATTACTCTTTGCGGATGACCTCAAAATATACGCCAGGATAGAGACCACTCATGACTGTCTCAACTTACAACATGACTTAGAAACTATTGCAAACTGGTGTTCTCTTAATAAACTTAGTGT
Organism: Thermobia domestica; assembly: GCF_964235325.1. Taxonomy (NCBI): domain Eukaryota; kingdom Metazoa; phylum Arthropoda; class Insecta; order Zygentoma; family Lepismatidae; genus Thermobia; species Thermobia domestica. The sequence continues at coordinate 169,886,775 of NC_137464.1, read as the reverse complement.
AAACATAAATAAATGTAGTATTTTATCGTTTACTAGAAACAAAAATCAAGTAGAGTTTAATTATTCATTTAATCAGATCGTATTAAACAGATTATATTCAGTGAAAGATCTCAGGGTTACGTTTAATACGAAACTAAAATTTAATGATCATATAGTGAACATAGTTAATGAATCTTTTAAAATGTTAGGATTCATAATTATAACGGGAAAGGAGTTTAACAATATCACCACACTAACAAAAATGTATTACTCTTATGTCCGATCAAAACTGGAATATGCTGCTATGATCTGGAACCCATCGCAACAACAATACCGAAACCAACTCGAAAAAGTTCAATCCAAATTTATCAAATACTTAGTATACAAGAGTACTGGAATCTATCTATCTTACGAAAACTATCTGACATTAATAGACAACTTCTGTATCCCTACACTAGAACAAAGACGAAATGTGGTAGATCTGATCTTTCTTCGTAAAACAGTACAAAATGAGTTTAATTGTACAGATCTGATATCGACATTTAATTTTCATGTCCCGACACTTCACTCGTGTTGAAAACTCTGGCCTGTTCTATTGCAAAAAGGCAAGGACCAACGTATTATTGAAGTCACCAATCTGGAGAATATGCTCTTTTTATAACAAATTATGTATCGAACACAAAGAAATTTATATATGTAATATGAACTATAATATGTTCAAGAAAATTGTTGTAAGTTTATTTAGTAATGCACCAACACTATAATTGGGCTTTGCCTGTTGTGTTGTTGTTCACAAATAAATAAATAAATAAATAAATAAAAGTCGTCCTAATCTGTGAAGTATTACTTGAGTTGGCACAAACACATCCGAAGCAATATTATACTGAAAACTGGCATGTTGTGTCCTCTAAATCAGAAGCGAACCAAAGAAAGATGTGTCTACTTATCTCATAGACAGATATATTTCATGGAAGTACAAAATGTGCGTGATGAATTTAAAAAAAGAATATATGGAAAAAATATATGAGTGTAGTTTTTATTTATTTATTTATTTATTTATTCAGTTGAAATTTTTCCAGTTTCCATAATACTAATCTGCAGGGAACAAGTTTTGATAACAAAGAAAAGCTAAACGCTAGACCGACAACGAATTACAATAGAGCACTCGGCAAATGGAATTCTGAGCTTCAATCAGTGATGCCAACCTGAAACATTATAAAATCCTATCTCAAGAAGCAAAAATTCCCATTTTGCTTTTGAATTTCCCACCTTATACTACAGAAGGTTGTTCGCCGTATATCCGATCATTTTCGATTCGGTGCTGCCACCTGGCGTATCATGGTGGAACTACGGATTTGCTGGCGGGAGCAGTGTTGTGTGTGACCTTGTAGGTGTGTGAGTGATGAGCAGTATTATCAAATGGAGCCGAAAATCAACCGGTATTGGGAGGATTACGTAATAGCAATTTTCCATGCCAAGTTTTCGTACGTATGCATTGTGAAACAAGTGTCGGGAGAATGGATTAACACTCGGAGTGACGACTGCTAAAACTATTGTGACCCGTTACACACAACAGATTCCCCTTGCGAAACATCCACCCACGAAAACCACCAGGAGAAGGGCTGCAAGCAAAGTGACACCCGTAGTGCTAAAGGGAATCCGTCGATTGGCGTGCCATGAAAATCCCCCGACTCAACGTGGGCTACAGATTCCATCTCGCAACGTCACCTGTGTACAAAACAATTCGTAAGCGCCTCAGGTTGAAGTGTGTGCGGAAATCCCGTGTACACTACCTTCTACCGCGTCACATTGCAGGACGTGAGACGAAATGCAGGAAATTGTATGAAAAGTATCTGGCGCGTTCCAAATGGAAGAAAATTGTTACAATGGATGAATTATATGTCCATTTCACTGCTGGTGGTCACATTCGGGCGAACACATACCGTGACATTGATGGCAAAGGGTGCAGCAACTTTGTTCATTATTGCAGGGAAAGTTTTCCTTGTGGCTTTACGAGGGCCACTATTTATATTTTGAGCCTAATAATGAAAAAAAAAAAACTAATTTGTCACTTAAAATTTATTTATTGTTTTTCGAAATATGCTCCTTTATGATCGATACACTTTTGGATTCGTTCGAACCATTTGTCAAAGCATTTTTTCCAATCTTCTTGAGACACCTCCATAATATGGTTTTTGAACGCATCAACGGCTTCTTCCGCCGACGAAAATTGTTGTCCACGCAATTTATTCTTGACATTCGGGAACAAGAAGTAATTGGATGCCAAATCAGGACTGTACGGCGGATGACACATCAATTCGATTGTTTGAGTGTTGAAATAGTCGGTTGTTAGACGAGATGTGTGAAAGCCCGCATTGTCTTGATGAAGAATGATACGACGGCGCTTGTTTGTTTTCCGTATTTGACCGAAGACCTCCGGCAAACAAATTGTGTACCATTCAGAGTTGACCGTTCTACGTTCCTCTAGAGGCACAGTTGCCACATGACCACAGATGGTCTACGGAAGGCTTGTAAGGAGGATTGGGACAAAATTCCCATGCCTGTCCTGTGTAGTTGTGCAATGAAACTGCGATGGCGTGTGATAGTCCACAATGCCGGGGGTCCAATAGAACATGATTGGTGGTGATGGTCCACAATAAAATATGCTACTTTCTCAGTAACTGAGTGAAGTATCTGTAAAATTTGATTTTCCCATGTTTATAAAAAGTAGTTTATGAATAAGTGTTTTCCTTAATCAAATCAGCAATGCAGTGTCTCCATTATGCCGTCACTTTCTACCGAGCGTAATAATACTATAAAAACTTCGTTCTTCACATTTTTCATGCGAAACGTTTTGCAAGTTGATTTTTTTAATTTAGTATTTTACTTTGCTTCTTGTCTTCTTTGATTCTTTCGTTTCTTTTATATTTTTTCAGTTTTCTAAAATATCACAACATAATTTGTTTCTTGGTATTTGATTTCTGAGAATCACACATGACTAAGCCATTCTTCAAAGCACTTTTACACTAGCATGCACTTTTCCGTTATCAAAGTAAATACGAGAAATATTAGTTTTCGCACTTCGAGCTAAAACTTAACGATTAACACTCATTCCATGCTTACTGATGACTCATAATATCTACTTTCTCCCTCCAAAGAATTTTGTTGATCCTATAGAGTTAAGTCCTATAAAAGAAATCACATTTTGCAAATTTTTATGAACATTTTCTATATTCTTTTCCGAAAAATTAACGTCAAAAATTCAACTAAATGGGTTTTTTCCCCACAGGTTAACAGCACTTGTTTCACTTCTCCACCAGTTTAGCATAAGATTTCTCTATGCTTATCAATATACATGAATATGTTTCAAAACTTTATGCTTCTCTGTTACTTTTGTTAAAATTGATTATGATTAGTAAATTCATACCTGGCCTTCGCCTCCTCCACTAGCCACTTTCTTCCCATCCAGAGACATGTCTATTGCTGTAACTCCTTTGCAGTGAGTCTGAACTATCTCGAAAATACAACGGCCAGTTTCTGGTGTGTACGCACGAATAGAACCATCATTCCACCCTGAAAAAATCAATTAGTTAAGTTAATATCCACAATTTTCTTCGTCAGTCACTAGTAACATTTATAATATTGTACCATTACAAAAACCTGTGTCCTTCTTCCGAAATTATTTTATTTTATATGAACTGAAGGAATTTGACAAAAAATCTAAATTAAGAAATTTTCCTCAAATTTGAAATATTGAGAAATGTTAATAAAATTATTTTGTATTTTCATTTTATTATTATTTTTTATTTATTTATTTAAAGCAAAGTTAATTTATTAATCCTTCACTGATTTCTGTAATAATTGTTCTAATAATATTAATATATTTGTGGTGCTATGTGGAAAATACAAAGCACATTACGAGTTTGAGGGATTGTTGTTTTCTGTTCATATTGAGAAGCTTTCAAAATAAAAACATTACGATTTTTAATAAGAAGAAAAGTAAGTAGTTTGTTAGAAATACACAAGATATCTTGGTCATTTTCTGCAGTACTATAAATATGACCAGGAAGTTCAATTAAAGAATATCTTCCACACAGAAATACGTATCTGAATTTCAAAAATTGTTATAAAGGTAATTTTTGAAAAAAAAAAAAAAAATCAAGGAATCAAAAACAGACTGTGCCAAAATCTTCAGCATATAGTCCGGTTCGATCGCCGGCTCATGCGCACTTGTTAACTTCGGTGTGAAAATCAGTTGCTTCCTGCTGTATGTATTTTTGCTGTATGTATAAATGATTAGCAGATTACGAACTAAAGACCAAGATAAACAATAAGCTTTTTAACACCTGTCGAGATTATATAACAGCAAATAAAGCTCTATCTCAACTTGCTGTATACAAAGATCATAATCGAACTCGGGGTCAGTAACACTAAAGGAAGCAGATAAACACAGCAATACTTTCCAGTACTAAAGAAACCATTTAGTACTGGAGAGTATTGCTGTGTTTATCATATTTGGTCACAAATTGTGTGTATCTTTCTGATATCAATGTACAACGTACTTTTTTTTCCATTACTTTGTTTTACTGTTACAATTAGATTTAGTACATACCGCTTACGATAGATTTCCCATCGCTGCTGAAAGCGATACTGGTGCATGTGAAGTTTGCCACGTTAATTCTCAACAATTCCTGTGACGTTTCTGTATTCCATATTCTTATAGTTTCCTTGCCACAAGTTGCAAATACTTTGTTATAACCACTGAAATAGAAATATAATTGTTTTAGTTATTATGATTAGACAAAATGAATCTTTCGACATGAATAAATAATAAAACTCATCTACTATGCCTTCTTTCCTTTTCGTTTCTCTCCTCTTATTCTTTTTCTAATGTATTTAATTTTAACCCCAATTAATTTTTCCACCGCCTATTCTGAAGGATATTAGGAACTAGAATATGATGTTATGTTTTTCATGTGTGTATGTAATCTTTCCTTATTTATTACTATTATTTAATATTTTCTGAATGACTTATTATTTTCAGAAAAGAACTATTGAAACTGGTTCATCCATTTTGAATATTTTGGGCAGGAAAATATATTAAAAGAAATTCTGTCAAAGAGAAAACGCGAGCTTGTATCTTATTGAATAGTCGTTAGAAAAATCCGGTACATTTTTTTTAATTTTACAAATAAATAAAAGATGTAAAAGATTTAAGTAAATATCTTCGCAACTTAAAGAGGCCATGGATAACAAATAAGTTAAAAGAAACGGAACTTAAAACAGGCTTATTAATTTCTTTATTTTTGCTTTATTTACTAGCGTAGTTGTGAAGCCATCTTTTACGTTGAAACATAGGAATGAATGTTCGGAAGATAGCCGGGCCAATCTATTAACTGATTTATTCCAGCATTCGCCTCATGAAACTAAGAAGAAACCCTGGGAAAACATTAACCCCTTCCACTACGATTTATTTTCTGAATTCTGATAATTGAAGTATAAGTTATAAAAAGTGTATTATAGATGGTTTATCATAATATAACTTTCAAAACATCAATATAGTAACCCTATGTGATGCTACAATAGCTTAAATTTTATGACGAGTGTAGCTCGTCATTATGCGATTTGGCACCAAGAGGCCATGACCAGCTAGACTCCTCATTTCAGTGCAAGGGATTAAGCAGAATAACTTGTTTTAAGGTTCGAATCAGGGACTTCTCGATTAAGAAGGAAGACCGCATAACGTTTATCTATGCCTGCTCGATATATTGAATAAAGAGACGTCCAATCTTATCACCAAAGAAAACTGCATTGTTTACAGAGCTCCCTCGTCCCTATATGGTTAGCGTTCGCATGTTTCATGCGGGAGATCCGGGTTCATTTCCGATGGTATCTCACATAGTTCAGATCCCACCTTCAATTGTAAGTTCACGTCTCACATAGCCTTGCTGCTTAAAGAGACGCTAAACTATTCAACCAACCTACTACATTATTTATAATTTAACTTTCATTCAGCAATTTCAGTTTGCTTATATGTTACCTTTTTCATCAAACTACCTAAATAAATTCTACCAAGACAAATACAAAAGAGTTTTTTGTTCCTGCTTACATAGCAAGAAGTGAGTTATTAGATAAAAAAGAGTTCTAACAAAATAAGGGAGGTGTGGAGTGGAGGTAACAAGTATTCAGATGTAGCTTTTGCGGTAAGGCTATCTTCAGGGAAAAGCTAAATAAATAAATGAAAATAAACTTACCGTGGAAATTTAACATCAAATACTGATGAAGTGTGACATGATAATAGGAGTTTTAGCTTAAAATTTATTAGATCAAGTCGGTAGATTTCACACATAGTTGTCCCAACCCATACATATCCATTCACCATTACCAATGAGGTCACGATTCCGTTGACTTGTGTTGATTTTATCTGAAAATGAATGCATATAAGAAAAATCATATATTAATTTCTTATACTAAAATACAACAACACACTGAGCAAGGCTATGTGATAATATGTAACAAAGCACACAATCACGTAACAGTTTCGACACAATAACTGTGTCTTCATCAGACTTCCACTCCTTCTGGCTGTTTGGGAGTTAGTCACCTCTTATATACTCTCCGGAGATTAACTTTAATTAGGCTCCGCCCCTTCATTAAAAAGTAACACACTTATGAATTTCTCCACCTGCCTTTTCATTCCCTTCCATATTCCTTAACAGTCATCTACATAACGGCAAAAAAGAAGCAGTCTTTCTCCTCCTCTTTTTATCGTCTCCTTCTCCCATCGATTCATTATTATATCTGATAGTACTGGATTCAAACAAGATCCTATATTAAGTCCTTCCTTCATTTTAATAATCCTGTCTCTGATTATACAGTATACATTCTCCCACAATGCCCTAATCCTTTTCTTACCTTCTTACTGTCCAGTTTTCTATTCTCTTTTCACCCATTTCCTCTTCTATTATTTTCAATATTTCTGTTCTCTTAAGGCTCGGTATACACAAAGGCCGGGTTCACAACCTCCACCCGAGCTATATTAATGGACGTAAGAAAAATATCGCAAACTGTACGGGAGACAATTGACAGGGTTGATATGAAAGACACTTTTCATATTGTACAAGGATTAATTTATCTATGCGTAATGGTAACACTCGAACAATTACATGCATGCCTTGCCATCTCTTGCGAGGTACATATCGCGCTTTACCGCCAGGGGCAAGAAAATTTCCTGTAGAGAATTATGATCGTTGCCGGATACGGTTACGAGGAAAAGTTGGAGGTACATAAGATGGATAAAAAGGTAAAAATGAAATCCTGCCTACTTCTAGAAATCCATTATAACCCCAATCCACCGGATTTACATTTTTCGTTTATGCGGAGCCAAGACTCAGGTGCAAATTCATATGGACAAATCATCCAACCATACCATCAAATCATCCCTCTCGTTTTATCATGACATGAAGCAGGAAATGGAAATCCGTGTTACTCCCTTGTATCGCATTCCTGTAAAAAGTCCGATAGATTTCTGCGCATTTGATCTGCTAAAACGGCGTCTACAACTTCCCCTCCCACGTAGCCTCACTGGCCTATGGAATGACTAGAATTACTATATCTCTGTTCCAACGTAGTTTCTTGCAACAGAAATTACGATGTCGGGATACTCCATAATGCTACTGGTCCGATAGAATGCAACTGGTGGTGGCGAAACGCCTTTTCACAGGGTAAGTACATTAAAAAACAGTCAGATTTAACCCTATCAGCTTTCTATATATTAACGCACTAGATTCTGAACATTCACGTAGCTTGAAAAAGTACAAACAGAACACACACCCTAAGTATGCAAATACTCACGAATTTAAGCGCGATTGCTCAGTGGTGGAGAACTCACCTATGGCGCGTGAGATTCCTGCTTTGATTCCAACTCCCGTCAAGTGGGCTTTGTGGTGGACAAACACTGTATGCGTGAGTTTTCTCGGGTTCTTCCATTTCCTTCTACTTGATTCACTCCACCATTATCATCCATCTCATCATCATTACCGTCTCGGTGCAAAATCGTGGGACGTTAAACTAAAAAAAAATATATTAGAATTCGAGCAGTACGGTAAGCCGGAGATCCGTGTTCGATTCTCAGTCAAGTTACAAACTTTTGCCCTTCGAATTTTATTGAATTCGTACCTATAAAACATATAATATAAAAAAAATCTAATATTTTCTCCATGTCATAACCGCCATGAGTGCTCAATAATAATAACAATAATATGTATAGTTCTTCTGAATGGCTGAGAATTGACTTAAAAAGGTTGTAATTAAGAGCCAAGCAGCCTAATCAATTGTACCAGATTACCGAATTGCTATGTCGTATGGTATGACAATTACCACTTGTGACAAATGTGTTTAAATCGACTGGCTACCATGACCGTTGACAACTCCTTTCACTCACTCCCAGGACAGGTCTCCGACCTTTACACCCTTAATATACAACTTAACACACAATGCTGACACTCTCTTGAGGCCATTGCTAACACGAAAGCATTTCATTAATACACGTAGATATAGATTACTTTGTGTCAAATAGATCTACCTCACCAGACTCACCATAAGGTCACCTTCACATAACGTCAAACAGCAACATAATAGTACAGAAGAGAAACTTGGGTACTAAATGTTCAATTAAGTAGAATACATCATACAAAAGATGAATATACTAATTCTGACTAGTGAATTCCAATTTTGTTTATGTGTTGGTTATATAACAATAACGGTACACGACTTTAACAAGTTCGGCACGAGTGAGTGGCATGGAAGAGACAGCATACCGGTACGAAAATCCTGATTATATGTGACAAGATGATACTGCAGGTATATGCTATGTGAAATGGTATCCACATGAATAAATGCATGATGTTACACCATGAATTGGAAAACTTACTTACCATTGCAAATTATAATCGCGGTAGTGCCATTAGAAGTAATTTAGAACTGATTTAGTGGATATATACTGGTAAACTGGTTATTAATAGACTACTGTCAAGTGTCGATACTGTTAATAATTCTTATCATAACTCTTGAGCCGAATGCTTTCAGTACGCGTGGTCCCGAGTTTGATTCCCGATTTGAGCACTTGCTTAGAATATAAAACCAAGGAATGGCTCGGATCCCACTTTAAACAATAGGTCTAGTCTCATGCTGAAAAGGGCGTTAAATTTCAATTTACCAAACAACCAACTTCTATCGTTAATTTGGAATGTTCTTTCCACTTTCTACATGTATCAAGAATGAACATGTAATTTCGGGGCCATGGATAAACGACTATTTTTCCTGGAATAGGAAAAACTTTCCTCTACCCCCTGTGGCTTAGCAACCGCAAACTTCACTGGAGTTCGCGAAGGCGTCAATGCTGCTAGATTTCTAAACTGAACTAACGAAGGTTTTATTTTTTAAAAGGATCCTCTTTCCTTCAGAATGACATAAAAAAATAAATAAATAAATAAATAAAAAGCGAAGAGTGTAAATGCCTGTAAAAGGGTAAATATTCATTCTCAATTCCTGCAAGAGTCTTTGGTGCTACAATATACAACTTAAAGCAGGTAGTAGGGTTATTTTCCTTTTTTCCTCTTGAGTTTTATAGTTTTCCGGATTTTCAAAACCATAATAAAATGAATCACGTTCTTGTAAATTTAAACATGATTTTTTTGAAATTTATATATAAAGGGGGTTTAAAAAAAAAAAAAAAAAAGAAAGACAGTTTGATTTAGGTATTCTTCATCCATGAATGAGCAGTAATACATATAAAGAAGTTAAAGGTAAAACAGATTTTTTCTACTGTTTTGAAAATTAAACAAACGAATAGAAAGAAGGAAAAAAATCTTAGCTTAAAACGCTTTCTCAATAAACTTCGTTGCTTATAGAAAGATTCAATTTATTGTTTATAGCCAACGATAGTTCACTGGCGCAAATCCCGAAGGTATGAGGGGGACATGTAAGGATGGAGATGAAATGTACTCCTGGAACGCTTAATCGATTGCAAAAAACAGCTTATCACCATTTTCATTTTATGACAATTACGATTAAAACCGAAAGTAATTAATTTCTGCCACTTCCGGTTCTAGTAGAGAGATCAGAGTTGAGATTAAATATATTCTTAGGACGCTTATTTGATTACAAAAACGCTTTTCGTTATCTACTATGGTTTTTATTCTATGGTAATCAATGTTAAAACAGAAAGTGGTACATTTTTGCCACTTCCGGTTTGAATAGGATGCTAAGACAGAAAATGGTACATATTCTTAGAATGCTAAATCGATTCCCAAAAAAAGGCTTCTTGCTGTCTCTCTATCTTTTTCAATCTATGTAGATCAATATCGAAACCGGAAGTTATAGTGGATTTCTACCATTATCGATTTTAGAAGAGAGTTAAGAATGGAGATGAAACGTATTGTTGGGACGCTTAATCGATTCCACACAACCGCTTCTTGCTATTATCTACTGTTTTTGCAATATAGTGATCAACGTAAAAACAAAAAAAAAGATGATATTTACCACTTCTGGTTTGAATATTGCCTCCATCAAGGAACTCAATTTCCAACTTTTGATCTACATCTTGACCAAATCTGGTGATGATCCATCAAATAGTTATTAAGACTTTTCTGTCGAACGAATGGATGGACACATGGACAAAGTAAACTTATAAGGTGTTTTGGTGTACCAAACTCCTTAATAAATCAATAAATAAAAGTAATACGACGTACACTTAAGACAAAAATGTGGTTTCATTAAAAAAAAAAAAAAAGTATATATAGAAAGAAGCTATTAGTAACATACAGGAATCATTCAACTTACGGCTGACAACATAGGCTGTGACGGTGATTTCAGCTCGAACTGAGAAGCACCAATTTTTTTCTCCGGTGGCTTCAGCTGTTGTACAAGTTCTACCGTTCCATCTCCAGCTCCAACTAAAATATTACCATCTTCCATTAGTTTCATTGACGTCACTCCTAGAATATAAAAGGAACAGATCTATAGTCAAACATGTAAATTAATTAAGAAATATCATTCGAACTGAGACTAAGTGTACTATTTATATCCCATCAAATGTCAATGGAACCTATCCACAAGATATTTACCTTGGTCCAGATTATTATGGCCTAGCCAAACACATCTGAACGTTTAGAAGTGTGAACAAAAGGAAATGACAGTAGGCCTAGAACACACTATCTCCAATTCATTTGCATTTATCACGCATTTTATAAAGAATGTACAGAGTAAATCGAAAATCCCAATACTCTCTGCGTATGTGAGATGTAAGTGATCATCTTAGCAGAAAGATCTTTGCAGATAGAGATTTAATTGTTATATTTCTCATTGCAGGTACCTTTTACTCAGTGTTTCTTTCAGAAAAAAAAATGTTCTGGGAGAGCACACGTAGTATTCGGAGGGGCACATATTATTTTTAAACGGTACTATTCTTTTTATTGTTATATTATAGACATATTATTTTGGTCTCCTTCGGGGTGGCAGTGCCCCCAAAAACACGTTTGGTAAAAACACTGCTTTTACTGTTATATTGTTCGCATTTAGTGTATTTTATTGTATCATTACAGATAATGGGAATTCGGCCTCACACAGGCAAATCAATTATGCACATCCAATGGGATTTCCTTATAAGGTTTAGCCGTTTAGCAAGCCTCCCGCACCCAAATAAACGATGTTGCGATGGGAGAAGAAGCTTTTCTGCCATAAGTTCCATCAGATACAGGTCCCACCCAAGACATAAACGCGAGAAGAAACTTATGGTGCGGCTCCTATATCTGTTGAATTGTAACCCTCCCCCCACCCCCAAAAAAAAAGAAAAAGAAATCCTAAAGCGATCGCAGGATATGGAAATGTTACACACAACTTTATGAATGCACTCGACAAAATATAGGTTTGCAGCCATTCAGCCGTTGGTAAAGAATTATGGATGATAATGACAGGACGAAACAACGTGCTGCGTGTGAACGATTATTCAGCCAATCCCATCGCGTGGAAAAGTACTTATTTCGGATAAGTGTGGGATCTAACCCAGAGCAAAAACGAGAAACTTTTCCTGTGGAGTGAAGAAAATCTATACGTCATATTTCTTTGAAGGTGCTTGCGGTGGCTCAGTGGTAGAGTATTCGCCTCTAGTGTGTGGGGTACCTGGTTCGATCCCAACTCGCACCAAGTGAGCATTGTGGTGGACCATCACCTTGTGCGTGGGTTTTCTCGAGTTCCCTTGTTTCCTCCCACTTTCTTCATTCCACTGTTTTCATGCATGTGTCATCAACACCGTCTCACTTAGCCTCGGTGCATAATCGTGGAACATTAAACTAAATATTTCATTTCAGTGTTCTATCTTTGTCAGTTCTGTTAACCATGTAACATATCTCAGCATATTACAACATTGGTTTGTCCCACAGCTACAAGCTCGAGTATGGTTTCAGCAAGATGAAGGGAGTGCTTACACATTATTTGCTTGTAGTGAGAGAATATCTCAATATATTATTTCTTGACAGATAAATTAGCTGGGGATTTACAAAGCACCTCTGGACTTATGCCTACACTCCTACCATACAACTGATGAACTTTACAAGCCGTTTGAAATGCATTTGCTACGATCACTCCAGGAGTGCTGCAGAGAGTTTTACCTGGAGGCAAATAATTGTGTGTTACGAAAATGATGGTGTACACATACACACTCTAGAATAAGCTGTCCATCTCTTCTTCAGATATGTACCAGGTTATCATAAAATAAGTATCGCTGTTCAGGGAACTTTGGAGACGTAACCATTCGACAGAATGCAACTAAACCTGGTAGTAGTGTATTTGGAAACATGCAGAAGCGATTGGTGTAGAGAAGAAAATTAGTTCCAATTTTTGCCACCAGAGGTAATTGTGGCGCTGTACAACGCCAATTAAGTGCAGCATAGAAGAAAAACGACACTAGTGACGCTCCAGGTGGTTCCTCACGCCTGCATGTGTTACGGATTTGAGCGCCACTATGTGCCAGAAGTGAGCTGATGGTAATCCGATGTTAACTTTTTTTTCTTCCCACACTCTTTGCCTTTTTTTCTTCCCACACTCCTCTTTGCCTTGTGATTAAGGGGTCCCGGGTTCGATTTCCGGTGAAAACACGTAAGTCGGATACCATCTTATACTGTAGGTCCCGTCCTTAGAACGTCATCATCTCATACGGTACCAATCATCATGGATTTTCTTGCCCAGGGACCTTCACGTCAAAGACCTGCCTTTGGACAGAACCTACATCATCATCATCGCCTATAACACATCACTACACCACGGGATTACTAAAAGCAGTACAAATCAATACCACGCGTCGCACGGAGAGCATAATTATGGCCTTTCTTTCATTGAATATCAATATTATTTGTCTTCTATACCACACTTACCGTATATAATATTGAACAAAAACAATAGCCTCTGGAGGCGATATTTGACAGTAACCTTTTCCTGCAACTTTGGAGGGAGCCTGCAGTTTATGATCACAGGAAAGTCTAACATTTAACTTCGTTTTCGTAAGATATCCAAGAATTATAAAAGGACGCTTCAGCTCAAAAGCCCGCGCCCTCCGTAAATCTGCTACTGACCTCGGGGTATTAATAGCGTTGGTAGTCAATGCCACGAGACCCACAGGAGAGGCAATTACAGTCTTTCTTTCATTTAGCATCACTAGTGTCGTTTTTCTTATATGCTGTACTTATTTGGTGTACAGCGCCACAATTACCTCTGCTGGCGAAAATCGGAACTAATTTTATTTTATTTTCTACACCAATCGCTTCTGCGTTTCCAAATATGCTCCTATCAGGTTTGGTTGCATTCTGCCAGAGTTCTCTGAACAGCGATACTTATTTTATGATAACCTGGTACATTCTGTTATGATACTCTATTCACTTCATATCTATTTCATTTTACTCTGTGGAACACAAAGAGAATATCGCTTATTTTGCCAAGACAACTATATATCAGTACTTAAACAAAATACTGCTTTAAAATCATCAAATATATTACCTTCTGTTTCGAAGAAAAATAAATTTTTCCTGGTGGCGTGATTCTAGTAACTTTTCTCAGTATATTAGCCAGTTGAAATATTGACTTCCGACATTTCAAATGCAGACATTGAATTAATCTTCAAGGATTGTGATGAAGAGACCGGAGATTAAGCTTCCTTTATTATTCTGTCCCAAAAATTGCAGCATTTGGCTACTATGGTGCTATTTGTAAAATTGACTCTGTATCTCAGCTCTAAGCTATGCTGTACTACTCCTAACTTTTTGGGTTGTTGAAGTCTAATGTAGCTGTTGTGTCTTTTGCATCGCTGTTCTATGTACGTCCAGTTTGCCTTTCGTATGATCTGCCACATTCACAGAATATACGATATACTCCAGGAGTGTGTAGGTGCAGGTTGTTCTTCACTGGTTTGAGCAACAATCTGATGTTGGCTAGAAGTTGTGAATAACTCTTACACAATGTCTGGTAAGAATTCTGCTGAGTTTGCTAGAGTTGTGGACGAGGAAAAGCAATATTGTAGTAGAAAGATAATCCTCATTCTTGACTTTTTTGATCACTTTGTGTTGGGAAGTAACGGCCCTTTTTATGGCCATATTCATGTCCGTAAGACTGTAGTCTTTCAGATATCAACATTCATAAAATATGAAATATGACCAAAATCGTCCATGTCGTTTTTGAGAAAGTAGTCTGAAACGAAACTCATCTCCAAAAATAAACACCCTTGTGATTTCATTTCGTAAGGAATAATTTACACTATATTATAGCATTATTAATGAAATATTTATTTATGAAATATGAATAAAATATCCTGACTCGTTTTTGAGAAAGTTGTTCGAAGAAAAGCTCAATCCCCCCAAAATAAACTACCCCTCATAGACTTTTTTGTAGCACAAATGAGATATGTCATACTGTCATGTTATTTATTAAATATTTTTACTTATGAAATATGAAAAAAATAGCCTAAATCATTTTTGAGAAAATCGTCCGAAAAAACTCATCTCAAATATACGTTACCCATCGTACATTTGTTTCAGGACAAATGAGTTCTGCCATATTGTCGTCTTATTGATAAAATATTTATTTATGAAATATGAACAAAATTGTATGAGTCGTTTCTGAGAAAATCCTCCGAAAGAGAATTTACCCCCAAGAATAAACTGCCCCTTCTCGATTTTTCCCAGAGAAATGACATACCACATAATGGGTTGTTTTTGGAAAACTGACTTATGAAATATAAACAAGATCGTTGAAGCCGTTTTTGAGAAAATAGCAGTTTTATTTATTTTTACTCTTACGTAAATTACCCTTAGTTTTAGGGATAGAAAGAACGGAAACTCCCTGCAGGATCACATAAAAACTTCAAGTTCAAAATTTGAAATACGTTGAATGGTATGGCCTTTGTGTGAATGTACATCAGGACGAAGAGATGGATAGATGTCGAAAAATCACCTACCTATAGGTGATTTTCGGTACCTATAGGCTATGAAACGTGTAAATCCGGTGAAATCTCGAATTAGGTTTTTTCACGATCACCACACTTTCTTTTCTCTCTTGTCGTTCGAAAGTAAAAACAGTAAAAGCTGAAGAATATTCATAAGTGCAAACAATAGAACAGTGTTCAAAGTGGGAAAAAAAGCAGAAGTGGTATGTTTTATTATGATTTTGACTCAACATACCGGCTATTTAAATATTGTTTTGATCACTGAAAAACCAGAGACGGTATGTCCTCAATACTGAAAAACCAAAGGCGGTATGGCATACCACCGCATACCGTCTCACTTCGACCACTGCAATAAAACGAAATGCTGTGACTGTACGAGATAATTTTCGCACAAGACAGAACTGAGGGCATAGGATAAATTTAAAAAGAAGTTTTTGTATTAAAACAATTACGAAATATTACCATTCCTGAGGCATGAATCCAATTGAATTATTTTATATACAGTATTTACCCGGTTGTAAATACTGTACGGTTTACCCGGCCTTTTTGTACATTTTTCTTGGTTCAAGAAACGATTCCATAGCGTTAACATGGCAGGTAAAGTTGACGGTACGTTTTATCGACGCAATAGGAAAAAGTTCCGAAAAATATCGCTGAAGTCGCTACCAGTAAGTTTCTACAATCGTAATAGACTCAGTAATGCCAAGTCAGTGGATTTTGTAATTGTAATGGATTATCAGTTTTCGTCAAGAAGGAAATATCATTTTTATACTGTTCATTCAGCAGGCATTTTAAGTATTCACAGTAAGAACAATAAATTTATTTGCATAAAAACATATTAATTTAGCAGAATTTTTGAGCATTTAAAAAGAAAATTTATTCATTATGCTTTGCATGCTTCATTAATAGATTTCTTTAAAAAATAGTTTTTTGATTTCCGAGTGATGGCTTATAATCGAATAAAAATGATAGATGTGAAACGTAAGGTAAACAGTACCCCTTTTCTTCATTAAAAAAAAAAATCATAAACAAAAATATAGACATGGATCATCATGAAAACTTTGAATTAAATTCGTTTACAATTTTAGATATAATATACCAAAAAAAAATCACTAACCAAGGCTGTATCTTCCTACTTCAGCATTCTTCTTCCTACTGTTAAGTTTACCAAGACAAAATACAAGAGCTGGCGTTCTATCTGCATCTACAGTAGGATCTGGATGAAAATTTAAAGCAACTTTAAGTATGTCACCAGAAGTTGTTCCACAATAAAGATAGCGATCTTCATCATCCACCTACAATCACAGACAAGAAATGCATTAATTAATGTTTTATTATTCCACTGATTAATTTCTGAAGTAAAATATACTACCAAAAAAAGAAAAAAAAACATATAATGTACATCCCGTCTTTTATCTATTTCTTTTCCCACGAATACCGCTGATTAGAAATTGAACCTATCAACGAAGTGGGCATCGAGCAACTGAGGGCACAAAAAACTATACTTGGAAGCACACACCCAAAATCTATTCAAAAAATATCCCTTCTGAAAACCTTACCTCAAAGCTATCTCTTGTGTATTTTTCATCCGTTATGAAAAATTATCTTAGAACTATCCAAAGCTACCTTCCGTGGATTCTTTCAAAAGAAATGATTTAGGGTTGTTAATGAAATAGTCATTTAAGATCGGGGAGGGTCTTGGCTCATAGCGGTATTAGCAATTTTGGTTATTGGTCTGAAAGAAATTTGATGGGGTGTATCTAACTCTGCAGCGCTCTTACTGATTGGACAGATCATGGGTTTTCGGACAGACCAGAAAAACTAGTTAAGAAGGAAAATTTTCAGTTTTTACTATGATGACTATCACTTTTACATATTATAATAATATTTTTTTAAATTTTTAGTCTCTTTTCAGGTATTACGTCTGTGATCATTTGTATATGTACTTTTACAATAATAATAATATTATTATTATTATTATTATTATTATTATTATTATTATTATTATTATTATTATTATTATTATTATTATTATTAATAATAATAATAATAATAATTGTAATAAATATAAATAGTAGATTAAAAAGTAAAATAAGGCATGGTTTAAACAATTAGGCACCATGCCATAAAACAAAGCCCAACCTCAAAAATAAATAAATAAATCACGGGTGAGGTCTTGGTCCACCGTGCTTTTAGAGATGTCTTGATTATTGATATAAGTGACTTTTGGGCGGATCAGAGCGACATGAGTGATTAGACAGATCCCATGGCTTTGGAGGTTCATGATATCACGTCTCGACAGGAATGTACACTTGTGTAGAGTGATCTTTAATTATGACGTCAGGACATCCACAGGACTTATACCTTATATTATAATTAATTTCGGGAAATCAGGTGCTCCTTTTCCGTCATCCAAAATTCACACCACTATACACACAGACAGAAACTAGTTTTCACACAAATCCAATTCCATCACCATCACTTAAGGCACTAGCAAGTTATTGCATATTCACTGGATGTTGGTTGATTCGATCAAATTTTAAAGTTCTCCCAACGGGAATCAAACTCAGGTTTCCGTGTATCATAGGCAGGTGCGCTAGGAACTAGATCAGTGAAAAAGGCACATTCACTGGATGCCACGCAATAGTTGATAATATTTGATCATGATGCCACCACATCCACTGCATGTCAAAATAGGAATGTACAACCTATCCCAATAAGGTTGATCGTATTGATTAGGGTGTTTTGAGCTGAAAATTCCCTAAGTCCAACTTGGAGTATCTTTAGAAATAGTAAACAAAAGATGCCAGGTTCAAGCCCCCAGGATATGGTGAACTTTCGCAATTGGGAAAAATTTGTGCCGACGTGTTTTTCTTCTTTGAAGTAAAATAAGACATGTTGAAATATTATTAGGTGTAGAAAAAAGCAATATTCATTAAAATAACTAATGATATTATATTTCAAAACTATGCAAACACGTCGGCACATGTCTATGTTGTCACCTACGTTTCTAAACGTAGAAGGACTCCAATGAAAGGAAAGACAGCGAACATAGTTCTCAGATCCATAGTAGAATGTAAAAGACAAATGAGAAAAAATAACAGCAGTTGGAACGGATATGATTGTCATTGTCTTGGGAATTCAGGTATATTTCTTCAGAAAGAGGTCGGTAGGAGTGTTCATGTTAACTCAATAATAAAGCGCGGGACTTCTAATCGTAAGTTGTCAGTTCGATTGAGTAAGACTTTTCTTCGACCTTACGAACCTTGAGCTACCATCTCCATCAAAATTCAGTAACAACCATAAAACCTTCGAGAAATTTCCTCTGCATTGACGCACTAAGTTATATCGGCCTTCTTCATAAACACCTCTGTAGGTGTTGACCCAAAATTTTCCACAGTTACTTAAGTAAATCCATGCTTCGTCCATTGTCACAACAAATTTCCAACTGGCCTTGCAGACAGCTTGCAGCTACAATTTCCGAGGATTTCACGACTCACTGCTGAATGGTCATAATCATCTGGCCATAATACGATGTGATAATGGATTCTTACAAGCTGCCACATTCAAAATCATCTTTAGCATAGGTTTTGTGAGTTTCACTGATGCCTTCTTTGGATACAATTTCGTAGTTGATGTGGGTTATGGGAAAGACTGCTGTGCATAATGTTTAATTATAACATCAACGATGGTTCATCCTACAACAAAACCATTTTTGGATACCATTCCACTATGCGGAAAATCTTAAAGTTTGCATGGGATATTTTCGGTGGAATTTTGCTCACTACATCTTGGCTCTATTGCACAACAGCTGAAAGACTGATATATGAGTGCATAGTTTTGTTGTTATGTAAAACCTAGTTTGACAGGTTTCACTGTCTGCAAGTTGTTCGGATAGAAACGGATCAGTCCTGTACTCACGGAATCTGTTAACAACAAAGTACGAAGTTGAGTAGGAAACAGGAGTTAGATTATTTCCAGGAAATGCATGATACTACTTCAAACAGAACCTTCCATCATTCAAGCTATACAAGCTGAATTTCACAGTAGCTACAGATCATCGAACATCATACAAACAAGTAGAGATGTCTTAAATGTAGATTCAAACGAAACATTTAAGTTATGTTGAGAACTGCATCACAGTTACTCTAGATTTTGCTTGAAATATTTGAACTTTACATTATCTCTTCCCAAAACTGAAATTTGACACATTCCAACATATGATTTACAACACGCAATTCACACAATTTACTTCTCGTTTTAGTAATCATTCACGATGCACAAGACGCACGCACGATTACTAGAAAAATGACCATCCAGTCAACAGATTAACGCCTGAACTGTAAATTTAAGACGACTTCAGCATCGCAATTCATCTTACCGTTTCTACAGTTATCACGCTATTCCAACTCATATCTAGTGTTGTCATTCTAGGCAATCAGGGCGTTGCAGTTTTCTATCAATCCTCTCAGGAGTACGCAATTTATGGACATCAGAAATGTTACCATTTTCACTTCGAGTTCGAGCTAAGAATGTAGTAGTATTGGGAAGTGGCCTGATTCGATCCTCTACGGTTCTTACAAAATTACTTTTATCATTTTCCCTGACTTTTCTCTGATTTCCAGGTGCCATCTCCCTGACCCGCGATATTTAATAAGATGATGGTGTATTGATGATGAATGCCTGTAAGAGTTAAATAAAGGCTTCGGCCAGTGATTCTCAACCTGTGTGCTGCAAAAGATCAGTAACTTTTCGTTTGCAACACTATACAGTAGACACAGAACCATACAAAAGGCTAATAATAGTAGACAAGGTAACGAAAGAAATGCTATTTGAGTTAGTGAAGGAAGTCTTTAAGACTTCTTTAAATAATATTACATATTAACGTTAAATTTCTTTATTTTAAAAAAAAGAAAAAGAAAAAAAAAAAGAAATTGGCCACCCTTCTCTCCAATGAGCAGGTGTAACTTAAGAATTCTTTTTAAAAAAGTCAACAAATTGCTTCTACTAATTTCGAAGAAAATAAGAAGCGCTCCTAAAAATTAAGTAAACAACACTTTAATGGAACTTCTTAATATTTTTTCGTATTCAATAAAATGAGAAAATGAAACAATGAGAAACTTTTCAAAATAATATGTAAATGCATGTGCAACTGTGAGAATGCAAATTGTGAACTTTTTCCCTTCAAACGCAAAAATCTTTGAAAGTTTAACTTAGTGAAAGTTATGGGGAGCGGACATTACAGCTGCCCATGCCAATTCTCTGACCTTTATTTCTTTTTTTCTTTTCAGGTATTGTTTTTCAGGAATTGCGATATATCTTAATTGTTATCACAATAAAACATAAATTTATTATGTTATATATATTGTACAACATATTAAAAGGCAAATAGAACTTAAATGATATTAAGTAAGTAGGAACGCTACTTAAAAGCTCTTAACAATAATAGCTATGATTACTTGTTTTACTAAGATTGATTGCTTTAAAATTTTTATCTCGCTTTTAATTTCTTCTGATTCCAATCGTTTTTTTTTCTTCAGTTCATATCTCTCTCTCTCTCTCTTTCTTTTCTTTTCTTTTCTTTTTTTTCTTTTTTTTTTTTAGTTCTTTTAACAGCCATTTTCTTCCGTTTAAGTACTGCCTGAGACCTCTCATTTTCTCTTTCTTTTCTCTTTTCTTGCAAAGCCGAAGTGTATCTTGTTATCGCACCTTTTACAGAAGTTAAAGAGTTCTGGATCTGAGGCACTGGGACATCTAATTCCACCTATGTAGACCAAATAATCTACCAGTTGTTGTTGAGCTACTGAAGAAGCCTCTTGTAAATTTTCTACCAATAAACTTTTGTTACTAGAAATAACAGACTCTATACTTGCATTTCTATGTGAAATAATCCATGTCATTTTCACAAAACTCCACAAGTGTTTAAATTAACTTTTGCCACTTAGAACTGGTTTATAAAATTCATCAAGATTTGTTTTGCTTCCATCTGAATTATAATAAGACGCCAACACACTTTTAGACAGTTGAAGAAAAGATTTGACCTCTTTCTGAACCAGCTCTGCTTTAACATCATCGTGACAAGACGACTGATGAAATATTTCCAAGCACTTCGTCATCCTTATCCGGGCAATTTTAGGTTTATGCACGATTATCTCAGGATCAAGGCATGAAATGGCACGAGTAAAAGGATATCCAAAAGGACATTTTTCGATTATTTTTTCAGTAGCGCCTATCAAAAATCTTTGATAATCAATGAAGAAACTGCATTTGTCTACTTCCTTGGCATCTTAAAGCTTCCCAATACTTTTTTTTTTATTATTATTATTATTTTTGTAATACCCTATATCTACATTCTTTGGGGCTTTCAGATTACTATTAACTTCTAGACCTTGACCTCAGTTTTCTTCATTGGACATCGGCATTTAAATTTTATCATATATTCTAAAAAATGTTTACTGTCTATTACAGTGTGAAAAACCATAGAGTAGTACTAAATTACCCTTATTTACAATTTACTTAACAGTACTTCTATATTATTATATTCCCAACAGAATGAAATGTCACTATTTATAACGTGAAATGTAACAAATCAAAGTATCTTCTTAAATCGCATTTTCATTAGAAATAATGTTGTGTACAACTGTACATAAAGTAGTAACTGCTTTACTTAAGTTCACATACTATAAATACAACTCCTAAAATCAACAAAAATCATTAATACTTATTTTCAACAAGTAATGGCTGAATTATTGGCCTATCTTAACAAATAGGTAAGACGGACAATAGTTTCATTTCCTGAAAAAAAAAATTCCCAAATTTCCTTGATTTCCAGGTTTTCCAGCTTAAGCACCATTTTCCCTGACTTTACACAGTTTCTCAGATTTGTAAGAACCCTGATTCTCAGACTATCGTCGACACAGACCTAAGTCATTATACTCGCAAGAAAAGCAGAAGACAGCAACTGTCTATTTATGAATACCAAACCATCATTGAAAGACGCAAATTCATGTATTTCTTCTGTATAAACAGACTGCAATAAACAGCAGAAACTTCCCTTTATTCCATTACCGCTTTGCTATCTTTTCTTAAACAACTTTCCTGTCGACCCAATCTTCCTTATCTCAGCATCTGACATCAACAGCTATAACCAGAAAGAAGGTGGCAAGACATGCATACGATGCATTTGGCCACCACATAAAAGCTTAGAACATCGAGGTCACTTTGAGGTCATAGCTATTGTTGGCCTCTCATTCTCAAGATCTTAGCGAGGAACTACAAGTAGATTCTTCCTTTAGACCAAAAGCTTAGAGCGCATGGATCTTCAGATAGCCAGAACTCCAATATCAATCACAGGAGACCACTGAGACTTACAAATCTCAATGTCAGGTGTTAGAACACTCCTTACCCCATTTACCCTCTAACCTCACTCTTTATCTGCTTTTATATTTAACTTGCATATATTACCCGCTTCGCTGGGTTGAAATAAATAATTTAAATGCACATTTATATTGCTAATTTTCGATCATTTTAATGTATGTCATCCCTCCTCATCCGCAAGAACTATAGATTCAACACTAATATCGGTCAGTTTTGACAATACATATATATATATATAGTTCCCCCTCCCCCGTGTTGCGGGCCATGGCATCAGAAGTGTCACCGTTCATCTCAGCGACCCCAAAAAATGTGGATTCAGCACTAATAACGGTCATTTTCTATGATTTTTAAATATCTATTCCTTCCCTCCCTCAAATTGCGGGTTTGAATTTGAATTTAAACGGGGTCGAAAGTATCACTGTTCATCTAAGAAACCCAGAAAACTATAAATTCAACACTGATAGTGGCCATTTTCGATCATTTTTATACATCTCTTCCTCCCCCTCCCCCAAGGTACGGAGCTGATTTTGTATTTAAACTGGAACGGAAATGTCACTGTTCATCTGAATGATCCCCAAAACTATAGATTAGACACTAATATTGGTCATTTTCGATCATTATTATATATAGGTCCCCCTTCCCACCTCCGTGCTGCGACACACGGCATCAGAATCGTCACTGTTAATCTCAGCTACTCCTAAAACTATGGATTCGACACTAATTTAGCCATCTTCGATCATTTTTAAATGTTCATTCAACTCCCCTACGTTGTACCCTCCACCTCCTCAACTATCAGACCCGAACTTGAATTGAAACAACATCAGAAGTGTCACTGTTTCTCTCATCGACCCCGAAAACTATGGATTCAACACTAATATTGGTCATTTTTCATCATTTTTAAAATTTCTGTCCCCCCTCCCCTACATTGCATCGTCAAAGTGAATAGCCTAAAGTAATCCCTGTCCCTAAACTCATGTATGTTGAAAATTTGATTGAGATCGGTGGGTGGTTCAAGAGTGATGAAGTCACAAAAACAGTCATTTTTATTTTGATTTTTTTTTTTTACACATATCTCATCCCTCCCCCTCCTCTACGTTGGCTTGTCAAAGTGAAAGTATAAAAAACACCCAAGGCCCGACCTTCATGTATGTTGAAAATTTGATTGAGATCGGTTGGATGGTTCAAGAGTTATTAGGTTTTATATATTTTTATATAGCTGTCCCTTCCCCTCCCCTCCCCTAAGGTCTACCGTCAAAGTGATATGGTAAAAACCACCCCAGGTCCGAACTTCATCCATATTGAAATTTTTTTAAAGATCGGTCGGGTGGTTTAAGCGTGATGAAGTTCCAAAGACGGTCACTTTTGTTTTTATTCCTTTTCCATATATATCTCCTCCTCCCCCTCCCTTAGGTTGCACCGTAAAAGTGAAATAACGAAAACATCCCAGGCCCGAACCTTATCTATGATTAAAGTATTCGTATAGTATTTTAGTATTCGAAGACTATATTATTTAAAAAAAAAAAAAAAAAGTAATTAAGAAGTGTAGGCATAATCGAGTAGTAACATATCTAGATTCTATAAATTAGTTTCACAAATATCAATATGGTTTTAGGAAAAAAAAATTGAGTATCTTGAACTGCTGTAACTGATATAGTAATAGAAGTTCAAGTGTCTGGATAACAATAAACTAAACTTGCGACAGGATTATTTACTAATTTGAATAAAGCATTTCACACTTAAGCATTACATATTGTTACAAAAGCTAGAGAATATAAAATTCAGAACCATATCTCTTTCTTGGTTCAAGAACTATCTATCTAATAGGTCACAATATATCTCGGCAAATGGAAACGAAAGCACTAATGTAAAACAGAATATGATGTACTACAAGGATCCATATTAGGACCATTACTCTTTTCACTCTGTGAATGATGTACAACTACTTAAACTAAGAGATAGAATAACTTCATTTGCTGATGACAGTGCTACATTTTATAAAGCTGACACTATAGAAGAATTGATATCACATATTAAGGAAGACAAATCTACATTATATTATTGCTTATGTATAAACTCTCTGACTTTAAACTTAAAAACGTCAAATTATATAATTTTTCACAAATCGTTATCAAATATAACACTGACCAATAAAATTGGTATTAAGAACTTGGCGGTAAAAATAGTCGAATATACAACATAATTAGGGATAGTAATAGATCAACATCTGTCTTAGGAACTGCATATTACAAGTTTAGAAAAAATTATAGCTCCTATAGTAGGTATTATGCATCGCTTTCAAACAGTTCTAACAATGGATTTTAAAAGATTGGTGTACAATGCGTACACACAAAGTCATCTGATGTATTTATGTATAATATTGAGACACACTAATAAATAAAAAATACAATCACTCTTAATATTACAAAATAAAGCCGTAACAGCTATGTATGGTCGTCCTATGTAGCTATCCAAGTAAAAGTTTGCTTAGGGAATCAAATACACTATCACTTGATTTATTAATAAAAAATCATTCTTGTATGTGTGTGCATAATGTACTTACACGTAGTATACAGTATATAGTAATTTACTTCTAATAAAGAGGAAAGATTTATAGTTATAATACAGAAAAAAGAATGAAACTGAAATAAACAATATAATTTCAATAACTTATGGTACAAACAGTGTTACACATAACATTATTCAAAATTAATATTGCTCAAAAAATTAAGGATATAAAATTAATCGTATTATTTAAAAAAATAAATTAAAAAATACCTCTGGAATAACTATGTTGAATAAAGCATAAGATATAAAAATGAAGAACTAAAGTGTAGAGATATTGACACAAAAATATTAAAAGACAGAAATATTTAGTCCTTTAATGAGAGCCAATCCTCACTGGGACTACATAATTCTCATTTCTTTGTTTCAGTCTTCAATATTTATCCAATATTTATAAACATATCATATGGGAATTTTGGAGTAACCAATTCCCTCTATTAAACAAAATATAGAATGTAGGAAATGTGGATATCCAACTTCCAATGGATATTTTCGTCTCTCTTCTCTCTTTTTATGATTGTAAACAACTAATGTATTTAAATTTTGTTACATTACACCATTGTGGATTTCCACTGTCTGTTGAATGAATGTTAAGTAATTGGAAGATCAGAGTGATAATGCAGGTTATTGTACATTCCTTTCTTTAATGAATTTCTACATTCTATTCTTATATTTAAAAAAAAAAAAAAAAAAAAAAAAACTTACCACCAGACAACGTATTACTCTCTTTAACTTCTTGAAGCTTACATCCATAATGTGTGCTTTCTTCAACCGAGGGTCTCCACGCCAAACTCTCACAGTATCTTCACCGGCAGTGATCATATATAATGGCCTTGAATGTACGTTAGTAATGCAAGAAGCGAAGCCAGAGGTTCCAGGACTTGCAGGGCCACCTAAGGAGATTAGTAACATAAACATATAGATAAAATTGGAATTAATATACAGTAACCATAATACTCTTTAAACTATTTATTCCGTATTTCGATAAGTAACAGCGGTGGTAGTGAGTTGGGCTTTAGTGTCCCGTTCATTAGCAAGATTATATGCGACGTGAATCTGCAACTTAACGTGGGATTCGAATCATATGAGCTTCCACAGGGAATCAATCAGGGTCTCCTGTATCAGAAACGCGTATGCAGACCACATAGCCATGAGGGAACTCTCCAGTATGTAGTATTCACCTAATCTGGTGCGTGACATGTTCACATACGTCCATCAAATTCCCACAGCATGTAGTGATTCGTCACTCTACATGACGTTCTGTCACTGTCCATTAACTCCATGTTTTGTCCACTCTAATTGACGATGCTCGTCCATTTGTATGATCCTTGGCTTACGGGCAACAGCTTGTCCATTGAATCCCAGTTCTAACACCTCGTGATGAATAATACATACATTGGTATCAACCTCAGATGCCGCCCGAAGCTCTGTGGTTACAGTGTCCAACGACTTTTGTCGGTGTACTTTCACCATGCACTTTAGTCATAATTGATCTCTGAGAGACAACCTTCTTGACTTCTCTAGTCAGGTTGCGGCTTTATCACTCCCTATCGTTTCCTTTTTATCTCTAGGTTACACATTACAGCACGTGAGATTTGGAATTTTCCGGAAATCTTACAAATTGAATGACCGAGCTCTAACGATCATGCACATTTCATCTGCAAAATAAATACAAGGTTTTCATAAGTCTTGAGTCTTGAGTATACAACGTACTTGTATTTGTTACAGTACAACGAAAGGTCAACATTCAAAGCATAGATCCTCGTATTAAACTATCTGCAGCCACATTCCTGTCAGGTCCTTGATTTCACGTCGCTACAACGTCTTGCTCTTAGAGATCAAAGAAGTCAGTCACTGTTGTTTCCACTTCCTGCTGGTTAGTTAAACATCGTGATTTCAGGAAGTGCGTCATGGACCGAAATAGATAGTAATACGAGGAAGGGGGGAGGGCGGTAAGGACTATACGCCGGGTATAAGTCAGTTTGATACCATTAAGTTCCTAAATATTTTGTTGAATTTTTCGAACCGAGTGTAGTTCTGTTATATTGTTGCATGAGGGCGCGCTTTCGGTTCACGAATGCAGGATATTTTTGTTGTAGTGCAGCATACGTTTGCTCTAACTGTTCGGAATAAATGTTTGCACTGGTAGTATGACCGTTAGGAACGAACGCGAAGTGAATTATCTTTTCATAATTCCACAACAAACGGCTCTGTTTGACGACTGGTTCTAGAAGTTGACCCTTGCTCAAACACTGTTTTTACATACTCGGATTTCGCAAAAATACTTATTTTTCGTCACATCTGACAATCTGTTTCAGGAAACGCAGATCGCGAGAATTTTGCAGCAGTCATTGTCACATCTACTTTGCTCTGGGCCTCAGCTGGGGTCAATCCATGTGACAAAAAGTGGCACCTCCTGGTGGGTTTCCTGAGTTCGTGAAGATAGCAGACTACAATAGACTGGGACATGGCGAATTGGTTTGACAGTTGTCGTGTGCTGTGGATGTCTTTTTCCTGACTGCCGTATTATATGGCCTTAGAATCTGTTACCCTGGCCCGGTCGGACCTTGACTGATCTTCGACATTTTTACAGTTTGCACAAAATTTCTGGAACTAACGAGTTGCTGTGCTGTGGTCACTGCACTTTCCCCTTTCACATAAGAAATGTGTGTTGCTGCCAGAGCATCATCGCGAACAAGTACTGGAGTTCGAACGCATACAGTGACAGTTAATGTATGAGATTTCGTTGATCATTCATCGTCACTGCCACTAAAATCTGACTGAGTGCCGACCTGCGTGTTAAATAGTCTCTTTGCCACACTACCTCTTGGGCCAATTCAATTTGTACGGAGTATTTGAGTTGTGGAAATATTGTAAGACATATGACTCTTTTACGTAGCAGACGGAAGATAAGCCTTGGTGACAGGTATCGCCCAGCACTGAATAGGATTGTCACAAAGGACCGTAGAGCGAATGCGGTAACACTGTCTGCGGAGCTCAATCAGCACCTGAAACAGCTTATTTCTACAATTCCCGTTCGTCACGAGTTGCACAACCTGTACACACTCGGTCGGGTTGCGATTTCCAAACCGCTCATCATAGCTAACAATGAATGACTGAATGTAAGTTTAGCGTCCCCTTCAACACCAAGGCTATACGAGACGTGGATCTACAGCTTAATGTGGGATCTGAACCACATGAGCTCCCGCCGGGAATCGAACCGAGGTCTCCCACGCCAAAGGCATGTACACTATCTACATCGCTCACAATGCTTTAATGAATGGTGACGAGAACATGTAAAGTGGATCACTGATGATTGGAAACATGTAATATAGCCCAATGATTTTCTTCATCTTATTTCCAACAATATATGTGTTTATGTATATCGGGCGCCCAAAGAAGTTTATGCTCTGCAATGTCTAGTCCCTAGTATGAAACATGGCGACAATTCTACGATGTGGGCTACAATTTTCTAGTATTCTGTTGGTGTAATGATTACCCTCACAGGACGCATTACTGCCAGTGATTATGTGGACATTTTAGGTGGAAAAGAGCATCCTATGACAGGGTGTCCACTCTCAAAGCGTTTTGAAATTCCCGGTTTTCCCGGCTCTACTAGAAAAATTCCCGGTTATAACGGGCACTAAAAGACGAATATTTTACGAAAGAGGCGGAAGGATTATTATTTACTTCCCACCCAAACAATATAAAATTATGCTATCGAAATAAATTATATTTTCTTACCTGTTTTCGTTACTTCCCAATAAGTGCATTGATTTTTCTTCTAGAAGAGCAGCTTCTGTTTTGCCTCAGCAATTACCTTTGCTTCTTTAGCTCCCAATTCCAGTCTTTCTCGCGTTACACGTTTTCTCTCTCTTTCCTTTTTTTCCTTTTCACTCAAATCCTTCGCCTTTTTCTTCAAATGTTCAGTATATCGAGCATGTGTATTTCTGGCCGCATGTATCATATCTTTGCTGATTTTAATTGACTCCAATCCACCTAATGCACTCACACCATCATACACTTGTCTCATGGCAATAAGGCTCTCCTGTTTGATTCTCAAAATGCATTTAGAATTCACAGAAAATCCTCTCTCTACTTATGCATTTCCGTGTGACAGTATCAAAATACATTGTATAAAATCATTGAGTTCTCGTACACTGTCCTCACTGAATACGCTAAGAAGTTGAACATAAAATACATCCAGACGCTTCTCCTTTCTTTTAAACGTTTTGCAGTGATTAATAGATTCAGGTGACGAAAATACCTTCCGATATTGCCCCATAATTTTACCTGCTTTGCTTCCCGTAAACCATCGTTTAGCTACTATCTCCTCCAAAGATAATGTCAAACGCTTCTCCGCTAGTGTCAGGTTGTGACCAAAAACACAGGATCAAGACACGAAATAGCTCGAGTAAGTTCGTATTTCAATGGTGACCTATCCATTATTTTACTAATCATTGCTGCGATAGCTTCTCTGCACGTTCGTCGCAGAGTTAGCTTGCCTAGATCCGTTATTTCCTTGATTCCACGCATGGCATCCCTACTTGCAAAGCCTAGGTCCAATCTTTAGCAGGAAGAAGATTGTTTGGATCTGATATATCTATTTTTTGAACAGATGCACCTGCTTTATTAGGAACATCACCCTTCACTATTTTTTCCATTAATCTTTGTGCGAGAGAAGTGAGCTCTTCATGCAAAAAGGGTCCATAGGTTAGTCTGTTTGAAATTCGGTCAGAAATGGTTCCACCATTGAAGCAATAGTTGAGAAAAATGCTAATTTTGGTGCTAGCATTTTGTCGTGCATTTTTTTCTCTACAACTAAGAACGTTGTCGAGCTAGGTGTTTTCTTGTCCTTCTTGACACACGCAATATATATATATATTTTAAATGAGGTACATCATTAATAAGGCTCGAGGTGCAACGTCACTGTAAAATAATAACTACTGCTAACTTATCTGGTGGTTCAAGATATCAGGAGATTGCAGAACCAGACCTATTACTAAACAAGCAATCATAACTGCCAACTAGACAATCACATTCCCACCATTAACTGCTCGCATTCATCTTTACATTGCTATTCATTTTAAACAGAAATAATAATAAAGAATATATCAAAGAAACAATTCGTGCTACTTAAAGTTGAATTATAGTTAAATAATTATCCATTTTTCTTAAAAGACCAAGGCTAAAACAAAAGACCACACACATGATTGTTGACTACAACATTGCGCTCTTTCAGGTTTCAAACAACCCCCTTTGACGCATCACTACTCTATTCTTTTTTCTAAATACATAACTAACATGGTCGATAAGCGAACCTCAACATAGGATTCAAGCGATCGCCTGTTTCACGATCGCCACGTTCACTTGCGATTCATCATTGATGCTGAATTCGGACGCCCCAAACGGTGGATACCGACAGGATGACGCTAGATCCGACCCAACGGATCATGAATTCAGAAGCGCCGAGTGACTTATCGGCAGAAAACAATTGAGCTACGCCTTTTGTTTTTAACTTTCGGCCTTCTTTGGCTATTATCGTTGTGTTTCCCGGTTCTTTGGAGAAATTCACGGCTTATTCCCCTATTTTTTCAGGTTCATAAAATTCCCGGCTATTTCCCGGTTTTCCCCGGCGGGTGGACACCCTGTATGATCTTTTTGTTCTGTCCAGCGTGGGAAGGCACCTGATCGCCAGCTTGGCTTCAGCAACTATAGCGAACGTGATATATCATACCTCAGACAGGCAGTCAGTATCTGTACGACTGTTAATTGTGTGGTTAATTACACCTGCTATTAAAGTGAGTTCGTGTGATTTTGAAGAATTGGTATAGCGTTGCCCTTTGAGTGTGTGTGTATTAAGAAAGAGAGAGCTGTTAAAATGATTCTGTATGGAAAATAATTTACAAAAGACGGTAATATTTCGAATCAGTATTTTTTTTATTGAGCCCAAAACGCACGAGGAAAAAAATAAGAGAATTTATAAAGGATTAAAGTCCTGATTTAATAAAATAAAATTTCATTATTTTTAGCTAATAGAATCTAAATCTGCGTTTAATACACAAGGGTTACTGTAAGCCAAAGCGAAAATAATTAGAATATCAAAACAATTATATGCCTCTTCAAAAGAAACATTTGAGTTTGCCTCAACAGTACACAGCCACAAACTGTTTCAAATAGAATTACTTACCGCATACTGATTCATTCGCTTCAATATCGAACATCACAACATTATTGTCATCTCTTCCACCCATAGACATGAGATATTTCCCGTCCGACGAAAATTTCACAGCATCCACACGAACCTTATGGACCTCATAGCATGTAACTGCTTCTTTCTTCTCGAAGTCCCAAACATAAACTAAAGCCTTTAACACACAATAATATATATTATATTACATAAACAGTAATAAAATTAAACTTCGAATCTTTATTTGCATTTCAAATTTTATTCCTATTGTCTACAATTTCATTCTTTTTCCTTTTTTTAAAAAAAAAAGTAAAAGAATAAAAACATTATTACCAGTGTTTTTTCAGGAAAGATTTTACATCATAAAAGCCACTAAATCAATATGTCTACTTAAAATATGCCGCGAACTGGGGTTACTTGAAAAATTTGGGGCTAGTCGGAATTTTTGTTGTTGTTGTTGTTGTTACATGGTATAATAATGAGAGAACTATGACAGATATGTCGTTTTCTTCCAGACCAATGAAAAGTAGGTACCTAAAAGAAGCAACATGGATGGTCATAAGTGTTGTGTCTTATTTATAACTGGTATAAAAATTCTCACAACTATTGATACTTTTTTTTTTTTTTTTTTGTGCTTTTTCAATTTTCTGGAATTGTCCCTGTATTTCCGTAATGAAAAATGACTTTTACTTGGTTGTGCTAAATAAAATTGATCTCAGGCGTATCCCTATGAGTCGAATTAGTTTTACATTTCCACTTTCTTTCTGGGACAATCTGTGGCCATTTTTTTATTTCCTTCCGTTTACTGCTAAAAATGATGATATTGACCAGGGGATAGACAACGATGACATTATTGAAGTTTTGCAAAGAACAAGTCGTTTTTCCATATAACTTTTCAGCAAAGAATTTTAATATGTGAATTTCTACCACTAGAGCCTAGCTTGGCATTTACATTTTGTCCTTATTGTACTGTGTTACATTATTATTATAACAATTCCATATGATACTTTCGCAAAGATATGTAAATATACAATTTAAAAACGATACCAGTAATTCTGTAAACTAATGCACGGCAATTACTGATCTGATACATACATAAAGTTCATAAACTTATGTAAGACATGTTGTAGTGTCTTAAAGAAGTCTCAAGAGCTTATGCGTGTATTGGCATTTGCCAATAGTTCCCTGCATTGTTTAAAAAACTACCACGTTTATAAAAGCATATTTACTGGTTCTGTAGGCCTTCAGGAAGACAAGCTTACCACTGTAATTAGTTTAGATTGGTTCAACAATTTATTGCGTTTAACTAAAAGGTTGTGCAAAAAAAAAAAAAAAATCTTTTTTTATTTAAAACAACCTAGGAAGAACACATTACTATGGAGAAAACATACACATGTTGATTATCAATCTTCTCAGGAAATTGTGATCTTGTAAGTGGTTCTTTCCACATAACCCCATCTTTCACACAGTTCTTACTACTATAAAAATATACATATTTTTCGAGTAGCCCCGCTTTTGAGGCTACTTGGAAACAGCACATTCTGGCTACTGGGACGCTTCAGTCTCAGTAAAATTTTGATGACTGCAAGGAAAGGTAACATGGACTAAGCTCTAGAAACATTACAAGAAGAGGAAAAAATAATTGCAATAAATAACAAGAGGTAATATGAAAAAGAAAAAGAAAAAAATTTCCAAGTAACCCCAGTTTACGGTACTAGAAAAGGAGAAACAATCCATTTTCTTACACCATACCTTCTTTAAGTGCATATTCAACGAAATTCAAATAATTTCGTATCTACTATTTAATTTGACAGTCACAGATGTTTATTAACATAGAAATTTAACTGTTCAAGCAAAACAGTAGTTACCTTCCCCGCTTGACTAGTGACTAGCGCGTGCGCGTGTGATGCATGTGACCCCATGAAGAAGAATTAAAAATGTGAACCGATTGCGCTGGCTTGGATTCCACTTTAAACTCAGAGCACCCTCGTGGCTAAGCGGTTAGCATACGTGCTTTCCGCGTGGGAAATCCGGATTTAATTCCCGGTGCGAACTCATGATTCGGATCTCACGTTAACCTTTAGGTCCACGTCTCATATAGCGTCGCTGCTGAAAAGGACGCTAAATTCAAATCAAACTAAATAAAAAATCCATTTTAAACTGTAGGTCCACATCTGTATAGTTTCGGTGCTGAAAAGGTATGCTAAACTTCAACCAATAAACAAATAAAAGAGTGCCTGTGGCCTTATTGGCTAAGTACCAACTTCAAGAATGTAATTATATGGCTAATCTATGAACGGTCTGGATAAAGTAATAGTTAAAAACCTGCACGGTAAATCAGAAATCCGGGTTCGATCACAGGCATTTTTTGCTCTTTGAATTTCGCATCCATTTATAAATTGTGTAAATTCTAAATTCTACAAAATACTAGATCAACGCGTACTCAAACATCGAAAACTTATTATACGTATAAGTAAATATATTCAAAATTAATAACCACTTTCAATGATCTTAAATAAATTACAGGAACCATAAAAAAATCACGACTCTATTGCAAGATTGAAAACGTTCATGATACTCCTGTTAATTTCAACTTCTTACAGATTCGAAACGGAAAAGCTTGCGAAAAATGTTCCGATAAATTTTCTTTCCTAATATCTTTCGAATACATGAAATAGACATCCAAGAAAATCGTGATGGCAACATTCACAACTGCATAACAAATCATAGTTCTTAAGTTTTAGCAGAGATTAACTATTCTAACGTAACGAGCGTGTGATAACCACTTCAATATGAAGAATGTACTGTTGGAACCAAATATTTCTCACCTGAGTGAACCTTTTAGGTCGTTTCAGACAGCAGGATGTAGTAAAAGATTTGCCATGAGCCAAAAAATTACATTCAGTCCGAACTGAGGAAATGATTGCACATGTGCGAATATTGAAGCACATGAAACATTGACAATATGTTCTAGTAAGAATTTGTGTGTGCGAAACCAATAATGCTAAATATTTAAGTAAACTTATTTTCCACACAGAGGTGAACGACAATTCCTATATGTAATGTAAATAATAACAGGACATCAATATACGTGAACACGTATATAAGTATCATATATAAGAGTTGAATTGTTTAAAGCCTGTCGTGACTTACGACTTATCCTGGCCACCTAATCTGATCTCAAACTTCTGTATTCCATTTCACATATCCACATGTGAATATATTGTAAAACTTTGTCCCATATAGGTTATAGGTAGAGCGTTAATAATAATAAAAAAAAAAAAGTTCAGTTCCGGAATCGACTCCCACTACCGGCTTTTATTATAAAAGTTCCACTATAAAAAGTATTTTTACAAAATACTATACAAATAATCTCTCCAAATTTATAAGGCTAGTTATAGGTAGTCTTTGACCGTAAGGTCGCAGACAGGATCTCTGCAAAGCCCCGAAGTAGGCTAGGAAGAGTGGAGTTAGGGGCCCAAAGCTCCGAAGCAAGCAGTGGGTTGGTTAGATGACCACAGAGCCCCGAAGCAGGCTAGGCCAGGAGAAAGGAAAGGCGTAGTCCCGAAGGAGACTAGAGGCCTGGGGTTAGATTACTCCTAATGTTCCGAAGCAAACAATAGGAAGGGCACCAGTGAACTGGTACAGAATTGCCGTCATCCAGCCAATTTATAGAGGTCCTCGGGCGGCGGTGGCGCTGCTGCTTCGTTGTTATCGTCTGTTCCAAGGGAGGATCAGAAACCCGTCGTCTGCAGGTGATAATAGATCCATTTGGTGTGTAGAATCCTCTTGCTAAAGCACGTGGTGGTGTTTGTAAACACTGGCGGGTAGCACTGTTTATACACAACAGCATGTGGGACATTACAATATAAATAGTATTTGTTCTTCTTTACCGTTCAAATAGACGCTTTAATCCAGTCAGTAATTTAACATGTTCAATCTTCTACAAACAAACCTATGAATATTTTATGTATTCAAGCTCGGATCTATTGGTTATTTCAATTACCCTGCAAAATGAAAAGATTTCCAGTCCCGAAGAAAGCACAAAAGACCAAGAAACAAATGAACCTTGGTGACTTTATCTCTACGTATTTATAAAGAATGTACTTTTTAACGTTAATCAAGTACAGAGACATTGTGTTTCAGCCTCAAAAGACATGTAGATTTCTTGTTTTTGAGTCCCGTTGTCTGTCAACAGATCCACCCAATTATTTTAAGTCAATGATAACAGAACGGTAAACAATAAAGAAAACTTCTCAGGAGGTATAGAGAGGGGAAATTTGTTTATCATTTATCTGCTAAGAGATATCGAAACGAAAGTAATCTGAAAACTTCAGAGCGCCAGGATATATAATGCTAACGGAACTTAAATATTTATAAATATTTTTAAAGAAGTTACTTCTTGCAAATCAGAAAGAATCAAATTACTTAAATATATTTTATACTTAGATTACTAGTAGCAGAATACCCGTTCATCGTACTGGGAGAATACTTTTCATTTTGGATATAAAGAGGTGAATTTGGATTTAAACGGCATTAGAAGTGTCACTGTTCATTTCAGCAACCCCGAAAACTATGAATTTGGCACCAATATCGGTCGTTTTCGATCATTTTTAGAGATCTCCCCCTCCCCCTAAGGTTATATATAACCCACCAACCAGAACTGAATGCCAAACATTTAGTTTTATCTGAATACAGCATTATTTTGTTTTCATAGAAGCTTTTCCTACTGCTCACTAGTAATATTTTCTTTTCTTTCAAGTTCCTCTTTGTACAAGTCTAGCAGTATAATTTTTGTGTCGCCTGCAGAAACGTAAGGTTCTCTTTAGTAATGCTAGATTATCTGTACAATATTTCATGTATTTATTTATTTTACTTTTTTTTAAACATTATTTCAATTTCATCGAATCATAGAATTAAGGATTGTTTAACATATTCACTTACAAGTATAAATCACCCTCTCCTATAAACAAGATACTCATAAATGATGTAAAGTTATAATATTCTTTTACCTGCTCGCTTTTAATTAAAATCATAAAATTATGGCACTTAAAATTATTTTTTTCAGTAATATGAATATATATTGGTCCTCACTAACACTTTTAATCGTTATCTTACAATAAGTAAACCTATCACCAACCTTGATTCCCAAATTACTGATTTGGCCAGATGCAATGTATTTTCCATTCGGGGAGAGATCAACACAGGATACATCATTTGTGTGGCCTTGAAGAAAGCTCTGCTTTTTCGTTTCCCAGTTCTGAATAACAACAACATTCCCCATTGCATAGACCACGTGGACTCCATCCGGATGACAATGCAATCCGCTTAAGTTCTTTCCTAATGACAATAAACGTTTCCGTATCAGTCAATAATAAAAATTGAAATAAAAATAAAGTAAAAGCGTGTAAGTCCCATATTTTTTTCTACATAATTCTTTGTAATTTGATTTGTATTAAGTGAAACGACAATACTTGAAATGTATCCTATAATTTGTTCTATAATCGTACTATAATATAACTTTTTAATGACATTTTTGGGAATTCCTTTATAATCAATATATTATTATTATTATTATTATTATTATTATTATTATTATTATTATTATTATTATTATTATTATTATTATTATTATTATTATTATTATGCAAGACTAGACGTGTCATTGATGTTTTGGATGACCAATAAATATTAATATTTACTCGTCTAAAGTTGTTACAAAAACCCACTCTGACTATAGACAACAGAAAGTGTTTTCTACGAATTTTCTTAATGCAATTATTTATCCCCGTCAAGAAAATGCTTTTCAGAAGAAAAAAAAATCCCCAAATAAAAGCAATGATCAAATATCGTACTTTTGTATCAAAAGTTAAAAGCACATTAACTATTTCAATATCAAGTACAAAAGCAAGAATATGGTTATTAAGAGCAGGGTTATCCCCTCTAAAAAGAACTGGCTAATACTATTAGTCACTCTTTCTCTGGGTTTTGAATATTCCGGACATTCTACAATAATGTGCTAAATACTCCAGTGGTACGATACAATCTTCATAATACAGTCGGTTAACGCCACGTCCTAAATAGAGATGTGTGAGATAAGAATGACCGAAACGCAAACGTGTCAGGGTCACTTTATCTCTGTGATTAGTACACTACAACGTCTGCCATTTGGCCAAACGAGACTTTACAAATCGGAGTTTATTATTGTTGGACTGGTTCCAATCCGAGGACATCGTAGTCTGGAGGTTAGAGCGTTGGATTCACGTCCGCGAGGTCCTGTGTTCGATTCCAGGCCGGTGCTTCCTAATTTTTGACGTCCACCCAACGTCGTGAGGCAAACTGAGAAGTCACGTGTGACGGCCATTTGGTCTAGAAAGCTCCTGATACGCCTGTTAGAGACAGGACTACGATGCGCGCTGACTATGTTCGTAGCTGGGCTGGACGTAGTTCAGCCGGTCGCTAATACATGGCGTTGGAGCGAATCAGGCCCACAAAAGGCTGTTACGCCACGTGGTTCCAATCCGTTTGTCAGTGAAAATGCATTCGTTAGTTGTATCTTATGTACTTCCTAAAATGTTCATATTAGAATCAGTGTATTTCACGTAGATTTCAAAGCAAACCAGTTGCTCGATCCACTATTTACGATTCGAGAGCATTAAAAATCTGTACTATGGTGGATCGGATTCCACCTTAAACTGCAAGTCCAGGTCTAATATACTTTCGCTGCTAGAAAGAGAGACTAAATTTTAACAACAAAATAAGCATTTACTCCGTTGATAAGCATAACGGTAGAGTTTTACTGAAGGAAACCTGGCCAGAATCAAAGAAAAATATGGCTTTCTGATATTAAAACTGAGCGTCATGTGGTGTGCATAAATGAAAAATCAGAAAAATCGACATTTTTTCCGCTGATGTGACACTGATTAGCGTAAAGTAAGAAGTATGGGAGTGCTTATACTTCCTTTAGAAACTCCGGACGAGATCCTTCCTCATTTTCGCTATTCAAGTAAAATATATTCTGAATTAAAATTTCCTCGGATGATACATACGAAGATGATCACAAATTTTTGCTTGGTCTCAATTTACACTCAATCTTAACCTTTGGAACTTCTTTCTGTGGAGGTTAGGAGGTATTAGGTACATCACACACATGTGCAGAACTTGAATGACATGTGGGCCAAGTGAACTTTGTGGTGGACAAACACCGTGTGCGTGGGTTTCCTCGGGGTTCTCTCGTTTCCTCCCACTTTCTTCATTCCATCATTTCATTCATTACTCATCATCACCGTCTCCTTTGGCCTAACCGGCATAAGAATGGGACGTAAAACTCAAAGATGTCATGATGCCAATTGAATGACATGTGACAGAATCTGTGAAGATACTGACAATGCTGTTGAGTAGATGGTTGGAGATAAAATAAAAACTAGATATAGATTACGCTACTAGGAATGCACATCCTGAAGCTGTATGTTCTGAGTAGTGGACGAATTTTTGTTCTTCATACCATAAAGACTTCCATTAAATTATTTTATATTTCAAACTTGTAGTCATTTTACTTATTAAATATATAAGCTGACCTTGACTTTTAATGAATGTCTGTCATTTCTTTCCCCATACTATTTCAAGCTACACAATATTCCTGAATTATAGCTCATACAACAGCAACATTTGCTTGTATAATGTTAGATTATAGCTGTTCTGAATAATTAGCAGCAGCTAATGTTCGGTGATATAAAAACGCTTAAACCATTCATGAGTCTGTAGTGGGCACAAAGTATTGTCTCCAAATGTTTGCTTTAACACTTGATTTTTTGTGTTGCAATTTTTCCAAATTCAAAACAGAATGTATGTATACACCCTCCTATCTCACATCGGTTATCACATGGCAAAGAACTTACAATAATGAGAAGGGCTCAATAACAGAAGCTGCATACAATCTGTGCAAAGTTCTTTAGCATATTGGGTGACGAATAGCGCAAAGAGTAATGACTTTAGCGTTTGATTATACCAGTGCTCGTCTTCGTACATGTTTCAGAAACTTTTAGATAGTACCTTGTATAATTATATTAGTTCATTTCTCTTCAGCAACACAGTAAGTGATTCCACATTGAACTCTGCGCCCACGTCTAATATAAGCTCTGTGCTGAAAAGGGACGTTAAACTTCTTTTGCTTAGTCTTTCAATTTTTATTTTAAATTTTCTTGCACTTTAATCGAGTTGGAATGGAGTTATAAAATCGAGGATTCAGAAACAAAATATTTCTTTACTAATAAATGAAGATACGTATATATTTTGGGTAATTATTTAGCAAACAGTAATACAAAACCTACATAATAAAATGTTCTTAATTTGATTACAGAATTCTTTTAAAAAGACTAGCTGAAAGAACAACTGTAGGTCTTTGAAATCAGATAAGGATAACATATTTACAATTACAAACAAGAATGACTACACTTAAAAAAAAAAAAAAAAAAAATAGTCCAGATAACGTCGAAATTGTAACGAATCCTTTACCTGAAGTTATTAGCAGGATAAATACATTAATAGAAGAATTATGTTGAAGAGATGGCGGTCAAGCAAAATGTTCTCGCATAGACGCTCCTAGTATACGAATCATACGTTTTGCCTAAATTACGTAAGCCTACTATACCGATTACCCAATCATATCTAGGAAGCGTGAGCTCACTTATATAATTGTTAAATGGTTGTTAAATATATTGCTACTAACACTACAAAATTCAAATTTACTATTAATAACAGCTACGGGTTGAAAAGTGGCATCGTTCTTTATTACGAGGCGCGTGCAGAAAGCAAGTTTCCTTAGGGCGGTAAACACAAGGAAGACACAGTGACATTGAAACATTTATTGACACAAATACAGAACAAGTGACACTACTTTCCAACATATTCACCACCGAAATTCAGATATTCGTCATGCCGTGGGATCAACTATTGTAGAAGTCAACCGCCGTCGTAGTGTATGACAGCCGTCTGTAATTGTTCATCACTATCAAAATGCTTACCGGACAATAATTTCTTAAACTGTAAGAAGACATAAAAATTGCTTGGACCAGTGGCGACTAATGTTAGTGTTGCAGCGTTGCGCAACGACCAAAGTATTTCAAGAAAAAATATTATCAATACTAGTAAAGAACAGAAAAAAATACTTTTAATACTTGCATATATACACTTTAAATAACATATTTTTACTTCTGTAACTGTCCGTTCCCTTAATCTGTTTTAAAAAGCGAAAAATAATCCGTCACAGAGTCTCTAATTTACATTGTGTTGCAGCGGGCATGCAACGACCAGATTCCTTCAGCGCGGGAATTGGAGCAAATGTTAAGTCTCCTTTCCCCTATCTCAGAAGTTAAAGGGACTGGTCGTTGCAATGCTTCTGCAACACACCACGGTTTCCAGTAAACGAGAAGGTTTTTCACGCTAAATAAGATTTCTGAATTTTCTTTCACTAGCAATTAACAACTGGAATTTGTTTTTATGCATTCATATTTTTAAATTACGGGACCATACTGAAGCAAATCAATATAATGACAATTAAAAAAAAAAGTGATTGCAAAATTACAAAATAAGAAAGAAAATATCTAGTAGAGAAGAAAACAAATGAAAGTAGACCCGCATTTACAAATTAATTCTTAGCTTATATTGATAATGAAGGCTTCTTCTACAGTAATTTGTGAATCAAATATTAATAAGTCTGTATGTAGAATCGCTCCCCTCCCCCCTCTGTGGATAGTATTTTAGTATAAACATATTTCTTTTATAAAATAAGTATGTTTTATACTCTTGATAATTTCCACATAAAACTGTATGATGGAGAACTCCACATTGAATTTGGGACTAGTTATCAATGCTCAGGAGCGTAGGCACGAGAGGGTCCACCGGGTCCGGACCTCCCAAAAATTTCGAAACTTGACTAACATTTGTAGACTTTCTATACTATATAAACTATACTTTTTTAACACAGAAACGATTGATGTATGCTAAATATTTTATTTTACGCCTCATCATGTACTCTTCTTTTCTTATAAAAATAATCGTTCTATCATTTTTTTCTAAAAATATAGGTGACAGTAAGTAAGAATTACTTATCGTTTTTTCGGGTGCAGTATAAGACAGGTTCCATATTATGTAGACGTATTGGACCTCCCTCAAATACTTTGGACCCCTCCCAGTTAACATTTCTGGGTGTAGAACTGGCAGTGCTGTTTGTTTTGATGTTCTTTGATTTTTTTGGCTTCTGTTACATGCTGATCCTTCATCTGGCGGGTTTCGAGGTTTCCTTTCCAGAACATATCACATTGGTAAGCATTGTTTCGCTTCGTGTGGAAGTATATTGTGTTCATCGTGCATTGCGTAACAAGCAAGACGGATGATTTGGAATGTAGTTTTTTCTTTTACGCACATGTGTGTGTGTTGATGTATGAATATGTGACATTCGGAATTCATATACCAGTACCTATTTTGTATCAGCTGTTTTGATTTTTAATTATTAGGTTTAATTTTATTGTGTGTGCTTTAATTCTGTAAATAACCTACAAACTCTGAATGAATTATATACCATGACTTCTGTAAATAACTTACAAAAAACATTGACCAGCTTTCAACTAAGGAAAAATTTGCAATTAAGGCTTAGACAAAATTAGCAAAGGGCAATTCAGGAGAATGTTCGAAAAGAAAAAATCCAGTTTAAATTTACAGGATATCTTATGCAGTAATGTTGTTTGCGCCAGATACATTTCCTCAATTTATTTTAAATTTTCCTGGATAAACTGTGAATAAAGTGTGTTCAATGTACATTTTTTATAACACTAATCTCTGCTACGAACTCTCTTCAGTCAACGCTGAAGAGGAATTCGGATCACTGTCAAGGACTGAGTTTGCTAGAATGAATCGTTCGCAATAATCTAGAAAAAATATTTAGTAAATCTACAAAGCTTTGAAATTAATATTAACAGTACCTATGGCGTCAGCAAAAGACGAAAAGTTTTTTTCCACATGAGAAAGAATTGACACTTTCAAGGAATTGAATGTCCCAAGAAAGGTTATCACCATTGGTTATGCTTTCCATCGAAAAAGACCTGACAATAGACTGGAATAGTGATGTCGTCATTTCCTTCCCGTTACCATGGTGATCGCCATGTCTTTTTCTATACAAACGCGTGAAGCTAATGGACCTAAAAAGCTTATTTCAGAAAGCTACACATTACTAAGTAATAAAGTAGAAATCGAAGTTAATGTAGGCACAATTATCATGTAATCCACCATAAGAAGCAATTATGCGCAATATAAACTCCCTAACGTGTAGATTGAGAAACTGTCGGCACAGAGAAAGCTATAAAAATATATGTTTTTTAAAAAAGAAAAAAGTCTTTTAGAATAATATTAATTCTATTGGGGCATTTATACTTCTAATGTCTACTGTTTATAATGGAAGTGTATAATATTATTTCTAAGTAGACATTACAAAAGAAAGAAAAGGCTAGTCTTTAGAAATATTCAATCCAGACCATCAGTGGATATAGGTAACATCTTTTCTTATATTCTCTATCAACGTTTTAAAAATCATTTAGAAAAGATCCAATAATTACACATCAAATTATGAATGGGTCAGTATATATTTTAAACAAGTGTCAAACAATAATTCTGTTCAAATTTGCAATAAAATATATCATACTCATATTATTGAATCAGAAATTTTACGGAATTATTTAAAGTTAATATCTGATTATGAACAGGGTGAGTACTACACTTTAAGGTTTAATTTAACCTGAAAATATAGAAATTCTCAAAATATACATCAGAGGGAAAATTTCATAAGACATGTGAAGTCGATGATTTCAGTTTCAATGCTTGTCATGCACTAACAGTATTTAACATATTTCTTTTTTAATTACCCTTTCCATCCTTTTTCTCAGTTTCATTCAGTAGAAATATTTAAAAAGGAAGATAAGTATTTCTTTCACTCTAATGTTAACAGTTCCGAAATATTTCATCACTGTTTTCATTTCGCACATAGGTTCTTTAGGTATTTAGGCTACTTGTTGTTTAGAAAATAAAATGGCGATCACCATAGCAACGAGAAGGATGTGACGTCATACTATTTCAGTCTATAAGAATACCAGAGTTCAACCAGCATATATTAGACAGATTTAATCCAATCAAAGAGAGGAGAATAAACTTACTAATTAATTAATGTGATTAATCGGATAAAATGTTCTGCATTTTTTATTTTTTAAAAACAGAATTTTTTTAAATTTAACATGTCGCATAGCATTTGCATCTAAAGTTATGCTGATTAGTCAATGAGTCAACTTTGTATCTTCTGCCTTTATCGTTCGTACTGCAACATTCGTAACCAAAATCCACCGGCCGCCACTGGCTTGGACCAAGATCCACGCTATACGGCAGGTAAGAATGATTTTCTGCAGTCGTCTACTGAGGTGTGTTTGACCACCCACAAAAAAGCCCGAATCTTGGTTAAAAACAAATTATTTAGACTGAAAGTAAATTCTACAAATATAGGTCTTGGCTATGGGTAGATCCTTTCTTCGTTTCTCGCTAACGTTGTTATGAATCATTACAACACTAAAATATCGAACAGGGAAGAATTTATATGCGTAAGTATTATAGATGATATTTTATTTACAGGAAAAAATGACCTGGAAATCTTACTTAAAGAATTAAATAAGACTTATGATAACATCAGATTCACTTCAGAACTGCAAAATAATAACCAAATAAATTTCTTAGGTATCACAATTAATGGGATGGGGAATAAATTCTACACAAATGTTAACAGGAAATCAGGTCTTCAAATTTTTCGCATAAACAAACAGTAAGCTCGTCTGTTTAAAGAAAAGGCTACTGTTTGGATAATTTTTTTCCGCAGAGAATATAAGTTAGTCTCTCAAGAAGAAGAAGAAATACAGAAACTATTAAGGTTAATTGGTCTATGCTTCCAGAAGGACTTCAATATCAACGTTGAATAAATGGAACTTCCGTTTTAAAAATTTACAGGAAAAACACTAAAGAAAACAATATAGATCATGGAAGTTCTGAGAAGTGGACATCTTTTCTATTTTGGTCAAAATTATCATACATACTTCAAAAAGTTGAAAAAAAAATTATTGTTTCAGAGTTGCTCTAAAATCTCCAATTAATTTAGAAAAGTACCTAATTGAATAATATATGAGCAATCAAGCATTTGTAAGATCTTACGAAATAATATACAAATGCCCACAAACAATAGGGGTGTCGAAACATTGACATAAAATTACAATGAAATTATATACC
This sequence comes from Thermobia domestica, assembly GCF_964235325.1. NCBI lineage: Eukaryota > Metazoa > Arthropoda > Insecta > Zygentoma > Lepismatidae > Thermobia > Thermobia domestica. Next base: position 169,841,863 of record NC_137464.1, on the reverse strand, counting down.
TACATTTCAGTAATGACATCCTTTTCGTAGTAAAAATATAAAGAGTAAAACGAAAAATAAACTATCGTCTCTTTAAAGTGGAATTCAAACTATATACCGATACATAACCTGAGGTTCGTAGTGAGAAAACAGAAGCGAAGTGCTGCATAAGAGATAACATAGAAATATATTTTGAAAATGATTGTAGAAGTACCCTAACGGCATTCGAATTTTCAAAACCTTTTCCAAATCGCTTGAGGGATTAGGAGCCCAACAATAAAAGCAGAAACATCTTTTCCCTAGGCTGTCATTTCTCTGCAATGACATTATCATTAGAGGATATTTCTAATTACATGACTACGATGTAAACGACTTCTTCGCAATGTAACGCCAACATTGTTTGTCACTTCGAATTACCCAACACCGGTCTCATCCGTACCGAGTGACTTGAGAAGGTCCTAACATTCATCGGACATGATTACTGTACTTGTTGCATAAACCAACGTAACAATAAAATTGGATATTTCTATCGTCTTTTCTGCAGAATATAAAATCTGCTTTTTGCTAAATATATATATATATATACAACACCAAAGGTTCTGGCCCCAATTGCCGATAGAAATATACACAAATATTTTATATTTTATTTTTTAAATCCACAATTTTACGACGTATTTTATTTTTTAAATATATATATGTCATCCGAATCCCAAAATTATAAGAGATTCTTTCCAATGTAATGTATGAAGTGCTCATCCTTCATACAAACACACTTAGAAAATATAAGTGTTCTTACCTTGAGGCAGTAAAATATCGGGACTTTCCTGTTGGAATATGGACCAGTCTTGAATTTAAATCAAGGTGGATTTAGCCAATTTTGTCATGAAGTAATTTATGCAATTTGTTTCCAAGTAAACATTTTGAAATTTTCTGTGTGTATGTATTTATATATTTAAATCATATTTTAGACGCAGGTTTTCGTAAATAAGTAGTTAGATAAAATATTTATTTATTCTTTAAATCATGTCACTATATTTGTATACGCGGTCTCCAAACAAGATTCTCATATACTAGTTGATTGATTGTTTGGTTGAGGTTTAACGGAAACGTCAGTATCGAGATTATTTGTCCCCGTCACGACGCATATACTAGTGTCGAAACAATTTATTTTATTTTTTTTATTTTTATTTATTTTTTTAACTATCGTTACATCAGTATAATCTTCTGATAATAAAACAAGATTTCCATTACCATCGTTTGCAACTGTTTCAGTGAAGTAAGCTAAGGTAAACATGGGAACAAAAACAACTTCTAGATGTGTGGTGAGGTTAGGTGCTGTCAAAGAACAGTTTCATCGAACAATGACTCATAGTCAATATAAATGTTTCTTTACTGTTAAGGGAAGATGATCTGCATTTACAAATAGTGTGTGGGTCACTGTTGGGAGAAATCAAACAACAATCTGTATACTTAACAGTACACAGTGCACAGATAAATAAATGTAACCTATTCCAGCAGAATAAAAATTACCAACTACATATATTTTAACGCCATTAAAATTCGTTTTCCCCAGTCTTCTCGGAAACTACGTATGAAAATTTACTCTAAATATCTCATTTTATTCAGCTCAATGTCTTCCGTTGGCGGAAACATGTCTCAGCTTTAGACGATATTGTAATCAAACAAAAATGTAAGTTTCAGAGTTAATTATAAGTTTCATTAATCATACTGTATGCTTTCGTTTTGCTAGTGTCATAATAAAAATCATGATTAGTGTATATTTCAGGATCAGTTTCATCTGAGTAATGGAGTATCATACAGCATCAGTTTCTAGGTTTCAAACAAAGGATCCCGATTTTCTCGAAAATTATGCAAGAGGAATTATGCTCACCGCTATAATTTTGTTCAGTTCCATGAGATATATCGCTTGGTATATACCTCTTTATCGTCCTTAATTTTTTCCCCGTTAGATGCTAATAACATAGTAGAATTTATTCATTTCAAGACTGTTATCATTATACCATTCCTTCATATTACCCAAGTCCTGTCACGTCTTCAATTCATTTAATTTTGTAAAATGCTTTAAAGTCACCCGCAAATGAAAGAGTGTTAGGATACTGAATGCACAAGAGTGAACCATATTTGAGCCTGAGAACTTCTGTTAGCGTGCTGAATTTGTCATAAACATGTTTGTTACACATTATGACACATTTACAATTAAGAAAAGGCATGAAAACAATAAAAATACGGTAGTCTGTATGGTAATACACCGTAATCTACTAAATCAAAACCTTTTGAGAAAACAGTACACAAATCAAATCCACTTGATGGTTTCTGTACTTCACTTCCAATAAAGTAAGTAATCAGGCAACTTGAACTGTACCACAACATATGTTTGTTGTATTTGGACAACAGACTGGCTGCATATATTAATGAACATTTATGATAGTTGAAAGATGTATAGATTTATAGTTGTTATATGATATATCATCCGCTTTATATTACTTCCTGAAACACTTCAGAAACGCTGATAAAATAGTTTTAGACATAGACGGTAGCAGGGTATTTACCAGAGCTCTTAGTTTTAATGAATGAGACTTCCATCACTTCCTTTTCTTTACTTTTTTAAAATTCTGTATCATGGAAATTATTCAAATATAGAGACAATCTCGAAGTAGGAAATTCATTTCTAATATTCCTACTGTACTCTTCATTCTGGTGATTGTTTTAGAACACCAAATACAAGATCTACTACACTATGAAAACTTAGGAAATATAACTTTTTTTTAATGGTCCGTACAATAGCTCTTGTAATTAGTCAGATGTTTTCTCCACGTTTCTGCTTGATTTGACGACTACGTTTATCCCAAATTTTCTACGCGTTTTTAATTTTTTTTTTTTTCAAAATTATTATTTGCGTTGTAAAAGATCCATTCAAAAATCCAGTTTTGGTTCAAAACTTTCCTTTTGAAGCAGGAGGGATTAATATCCCACAGGTGTTTATATGAAATATGACTGGAGTATTTATACTCTTTTCCAATTATAACACGAAACCGTTGTCTTCTTCTAGATTTATCTTATCGTAACATAAAGCCAACGTCCTGAGAAAAAAAGGTACGCTGAATTGAAATTGATTACATTAATCCAATCGATGGGTTTTGTATATTTTGTTTTTCTCCGTATATAATTATAAATCTTAATATGACTTTTTTAATTGTTACTTTATATAAATGAAATGAAAACCTTCAGTTTTACGTCCCATGGTTATGTCGGCTACACTAAAGGAGACGGTGATGATGAGAAATGGATGAAATGGTGGAATGAATAACGTGATATGTAACTAGTTAAAGCTGATAACTGTGTAAACCGAAAATGAATTTCTTGTAAACAGACAATAGCCGGTGAGTGGTTAGAGATCAGTTGTTTCAGTTCCCTAAGACGACTACTGAAAACATTAGGATTCCACTGGAAGTGCCATAGTTGAAAAGAGCTTGCTACAATTAAAGTACTACACGCATGACACATATCTGTAATAAGAAGGCTGGAAATAAAGTACTGGCAACATACTTAATACACACATGATATTTAACGTTCATTGGCAATCATATTACAAGTCTTTGATATAATCTGTGTTATCCTGTACCGATTCCCAAATTCGTGGTAGCCGTCGTATGCCGTAGCTGATTATTTTCGTTGAACTCGGTGATGGACCGCCCTACAATGTGTGCTAAGGAAGGAATATCTGGAAAGCTGTTCCTTGATGAATTCTCTCAGCTGTGGAAACAGGTTAACATTACACAACCTCACGTCTGTAAGTGTGGTAAATGTTCCAAGACCTCCCAGTGTCACCTGACACCGTGGCTGCCATTTGACCACGAGTGTCAGGATGTGCTACACAATTTGATGACCAACTTCCATGGATACCTCCCAGATAGTCTACTAACGATTACTTTGAAGGAAACCATGCACTAGCTCCACTTGCTCTTCCATAATAGACATACAATATCTACGAATCCAATCTACTGGCTCCTCTCAGCCTGAACGAACCGCCTCGACTTATCGTGCAGCTTCCCGATACGGTAGTAAATCGTTGCATACGCTTCTTGCAACACTTCATCACACTGACGTACTCACTTGCCACGGACTACTTAAATTTTTATCCAAGAACGTTGTTTAAATTTTGCAAACGTTGTTTAACGTTAATTTTCCTCACACAACGCTGGCCGCTCCAAACTACTCGCTTTATCAACTGCCTTGAGTACTGTACACTTCGACAGTGTTTCTAACTACCAATTTATCTTTCTTGTGCATGATCATGCGTATATTCACCTTTCGATATCGTCGCCAGTATTTACGACCCTCGTATTTACCCCATTACATTCCAATTAATCAATTTGTAATATTTTTAAAAATAACAGTAAAACAGTAGTAAAAAATGAGAATGAAAAATTATTGATCTGATGTATTCAGTTAGTTCTTATAAGGCAGAAAGTTATAATAGTTTTCGAAGAAAGAAAACCTGAAACATTTTGATAAAGTTCTTCTCGGGCAATCAGCCAGGTGAAAACTGGTGGATAGGCCAACGTTTCGAGAGCTGTCATCGTTCTCATCATCAGGGCAATTATGTAGAGATCAGCGGATATAAGTAATATATACTCTGGGCTGGCGAAAATACTGGTTCCTGATTGGCTGATTCAATTTGAAAACTGGAGCTGTGATTGGCTGGCTATGTTCCGTAGTCCGTGGTACTGATTGGCTGAGGGTTATCTGGATGTTTGTGTGTCGTTTTCTTTGCTGTGGTACTGATGACCGGGTTCCACAGGGGGCTGAGTTGAAATCCAGTGTCTCTATTAACGTTGTTCGATTCATGAACTATGGCAAGAAATTCGGCTACTATCCTGATCCAGTAATTGGTGCTCCTGGTAATGATGGATGTGTCCTTAAATAAAACTTTATGGCCTTCTGTTAAACTGTGTTCAGCTAAACCTGATTTTTCTGGATGGAATAGTCTAATGTAATTTTCATGTTCTCTGCAACGTTGTTCAATGGTGCGTCCTGTTTGTCCTATATAAGCCTTTCCGCATTCACAGGGTATACGATACACGCCTGGTGTCTTTAAGCCCAAGTCATCTTTGATCGGGCGAAGTAAGTTTCTGATTTTTGGTGGCGGCTTGTGTATGGTCTTAATGTTGCAGAGAACATGAAAATTACATTAGACTATTCCATACAGAAAAATCAGGTTTAGCTGAACATAGTTTAACAGAAGGCCATAAAGTTTTATTTAAGGACACATCCATCATTACCAAGAGCGCCAATTACTGGACCAGGATAGTAGCCGAATCTCTTGCCATAGTTCATGAATCGAACAACGTTAATAGAGACACTGGATTTCAACTCAGCCCCCTGTGGAACCCGGTCATCAGTACCACAGCAAAGAAAACGACACACAAACATCCAGATAACCCTCAGCCAATCAGTACCACGGACTACGGAACATAGCCAGCCAATCACAGCTCCAGTTTTCAGATTGAATCAGCCAATCAGGAACCAGCATTTTCAGCCAATCAGGAACCAGCATTTTCGCCAGCCCAGAGTATATATTACTTATATCCGCTGATCTCTACATAATTGCCCTGATGATGAAAACGATGACAGCTCTCGAAACGTTGGCCTATCCACCAGTTTTCACCTAGCTGATTGCCCGAGAAGAACTTTATCATATACGCCGCCAGGAAAGCTTCAAATATTACCTGAAACATTTTGTACCGTTACTTTTGAGAGCTTTTATTTCAGATTTATTTACTTATTAGCTAACTTCCAGACACCATTAAAAGTCAATTTGTTTATCTACGTGGTCCGTTGCAACGTTTGAAAAAACTGCTATATTTCGTTGATTTCCTGTCAACATTAATGAGCATGTTATTACTCTCAGATTATTTCTTGAACTACTGCTTTCTCCATATTTGTTATTCTTCTAAAGTTACACTTATTAGCCTTAAAGCCTGTCCGCTTCTGAAATGGAATAACCTACACAACAATATATACTAAATATAAGGTGGCTGCCATCTTTACTTAGATAAGTTATCCCACTTCACAAGCGGACAGGCATATACTACACAGCTATTAATTTTGACTCCAAGTGATAATCATATTCTTTTCCAGTACATCAGAAGAAAAGCAAACATGGAATATGTAGAAATAGAAGAAATAATTTCAGAGTGTTAACACACTCGTCAATGTTGACAGAAATAAACTCAACGGAATACGGCAACTTCTTCAAAAGCCATGACGCAATATTCCGGAAAACAAACCTTGACTTGAAAATGGTGCGTTGAAATGTATATCTTAAGGGCTCGAAAAATCCTGGGCATCAGATCACCATGGAATGGCGACTGAAAATATGAGTCTGCTTTTTTATATGTTAGTATTCCCATTTTTTAATATTTTATGTTTCGATAGATTCAAGCGAACTTTTATAAATTTGTTATGAAGTTAAAAGTTTCCAATTTACCTCGAACCTCAATATATTATATAAATAGATAGACATAAATCACGCAATGCTGCTTTATAAATTTTCACTTATATTGAGTTCAATAGAGGTATAGCCTGTAGAATGAGCTACGCTTGTACATTTTATAGCAGTAAATACAATTTAAGGCCTAAAGATGTGGACTTAATTATCAGAGTGGATTTGTATTACTGTGGTGCCTGGTCAGAAGAAAATTTTTCTAGTCCTGCCTAACGTATTCCAGATACCAACTGAAAGGTCAATTAAGAAGTACTTGTGGCACATCTTTTTATAAATAAATAAGGTACACCAATAGAACCCTCAATATTTATTTATCATTATATTATGGGCAATAGTGATTTCATTCATTGATTAAATAATGAAAAATATAAGTAGGTATCAACAAATTCCCATAATACCACAAAATATGAGTTCCTCTAACGAAATTTCTGAGTTTAAAGGTAATTCATAACAACCTGGCTAGCAGAAACTTCCGTAAAGAGCACTTTATACGAGTCAATCTCAAGTACAATTACTTCATGTTACAGGAGTTCCTGTGAATGCACAAATATATAAATAATTTGTACCGTTTCATATCCCATTCTGTCGTGATATTACTTTTGTAAGTGTTTTTAAGAAACAGTGTCATGCACTGACTATACGAGAAGAATTGCAGCCCTGTTCGTTCTGAACTATCTTTGAATTCAGAATTTTCCTTAAAGGATAGTATGTTCCGTGCTGTTATGTAAATTAGCTGATAGCCGCTTATATTTCTGGAAACAGTGTTTTCCTTCATCAGGAAAATAGATCAACAAACACTGAGGATGCAACAGAGATGAGTACCTTATTTATTACATTAGAATAATTGACTATCAATAACAATAAAATCAACGGAAAAAATAAAATGAAATCTTTAACTTAACTTTCCATTATTATGCCTTTTAGCCTAAATGAGACACATGATTATTAGAATGAATTATTATTATTTATTTTGCGTTCAAGACATCACAGTATTGTTCACTTGTACATGCGAAAAGATTATGAAATAATTGACGGAATGAGAATGTGGAAGGAAAGGGGAAAACTCATGACAGGGTGCTGTCCACTACAGATACATTTGAGCTGAGGTTGAACCAGGAGCTTCTACTACCAGGGATAACAATGCAAAAGGAATTTTCAGAGTGCGTATTTCAACGTATTATCCACCATGCGCTTGATGGGATTGTCAAAAGATTATTTCGAAATATCTTAGAAAATCTGGCCGGTAGTAAGGTTTGAACTCGAAACTCCTAAGGCACGATGGCTCAGTGGTAAGAGCATTCACTTGTAGTGTTAGGGATTCACGGTTCAATCCCAAGCCATGCGAGACTGTGGTGGAGAAGATTGTGTCTGTGGGTTTTCTTGGGGTTCTCCATTTTATTCCATCAACTCTTTCATTATCATTCACCTCCATTAATCATCCATCTCCTTTAGCGTAAAGGGCATTATCATTGAATGTAAAACTAGAAATTCCATTTGATTCCATTTCGGAAATTTTCCATTGTAAAACAAGGACGCTAAGCATTCTTTCTTAGTACTAGTTAGACTTCGAGTTGGAACTGCGCCTTGGCTACTCACCTGTTATTTTAGTTGGATCTCTGCTTAATTACTCGTTTAACGTAACTCTGGAACTTATAATATTACTCTATAAAATGGCCATTTTCTTTGGCATTATAAATGGCTAATTTCGACGCCATCAATGTATACAGAGCATTTCAAAAGACTTGAATAGCAAAAAAGAAAAAAAGAAAGAAAAAAGAAAACAAAAGAGAAAGAAAGAAAGAAAATCGTTTCATGAGTATGTTAACACCGATATGTTAATTCGTGATATATAACTGAACACATCGTCAATTTTTAAAGCAACAGGTACAATAATTCATAATTCTACCGCCAAGTGGCAGACTGTTTAGTAAGAAAAGGCTACCGTGATGAAAACAAAGAATTTTGCGTCTTAGAATGTCACGTAAGCCTGTTTGTGCTGAGTGCACAACTTCCGTTACGTGTACGATTAATAAAGAACCGCCATTAAAGAATTAATTATGAAGGTCCTATGATCAATTCCAGCGAGCAGGAAATTTGCAAAGGTAACTCGTTTGGCAAAGGTAACTCGTTTCTGTGTCTGGAGCCGGTGTGGAGGAAATGTTTTCAGCGTAGCCCTCAGAAGCCCATAGCAAAAGCAGAAAGTGGCGAAACTATTTGTTACTTTAATACCAATTTTACTGACTAGTGTATTAACAGATTGGGGTCCTTGAGCATTTCCGTTCGTATCATATATTGCAACACACTCCGGTTCCTAGTCCAGTTCAGACAGATTTAAAACGCTGGTTTCAAACGTAAGAGATAACTCAATTGAAATTTTCAGAACCCTGAATGCGTAAAGCGTGACATTTGTTTCATTATTATACAAGCCCGTAACAGGACTGGATTTTGAATCCTGCGAACGTTCGCAGGAGGCGCTAGGTGAAGAGGGTGCCAAACCGGAAAACGAATTTTGTGATTTAAATGTCAATATTTATTAGAAAAGTTGTTATGATGAAAAAATTTCCAAATAGCTTCAAATAAATATTGTACTGACTGAGATAAACATAAAAGACATCATAAGGACAATGAAGTCGAATCTTTCCGTGGTTGGCTGTAAAACATACCTTTACAATTGAAATGGACTCGTACATCAATTGGCGCCAATGCCACTCACAAGGTGATGGTAGTTTGAGGAAGATTTCCCACAGCGCAGGGAGATTTAGGACAAATTTTTAAAGAGGAAAAAAGGGAAGTTTTACGAATATGAGATAAAATGAAGGGAAATTTAGCTTTTCAATTGATGTTATATTAAGCACTACGGCAGTACAACTAAAGACAGCGACATTCTTTTCACAAGTCCACCATATGCACAAAATATAAATATAACAGACTCTTCATTCTTCTCCCAACAATCCTTCCGTGGCCTTGCTAGAGAATTTCGTTGACAAATATGTCTTTGAAATAGGAATGGGTCAACAAACAAAAGGAAGTCAACTACACGTGTTGATTCAGTGGCATTATCACAGTAGGAAGAAATGTCTTCAAGGGTACTCCGCCTTGTCATAAAAAGTGTCCTCGCATAGTGCTTCAGTTCAATGACCACAGTTAAGGGTTGACAAATGCCATCGTAAATGAAATGCACATTATCGAAGTCCAAGTGACTAGGCTTTTGTTGTCCATTGGTCCAGGGAGAGGGCGAATACTAAAAGACGGGCGGTACAAATGGAACTTTGATCATATCTGAGAGAAATTTTAACTTAAGTTCCTAATATCAGTGGCTCACAATCCTGCTCACTTTGTTAATGTCTATTAGTTCATTTGTCATTCGTCAACATTTTTGTTTCTATCCTAAGTCATTTCGTTTTATATCATGTTTATATTGATGTGAGTTTTTACTTTTCAATAGTACTTTATTTCTCATAATAATAATGGCCAACGATAAGAAAACCAAATGAGCAATTTATAGGAAAAAAGCTATGAAACTTGAAATAAGATGAGAGGCAAACGAAGGCCTTAAACAATTTCTTTTGACTTCTGGACAAAATTTCGAAAGTGATAATGTTGAGGTGGGGGAGTTTTTAATACCTGTTACTGTTAACAAAGCATTTGCAAGTCGACAAACTTTTGAAACTGTAAACTTATTTTACTTGATTGCAGTAATTTTATTGTAAAATTAAAATGGAATGGATACGGCCCCTTCGGTTACGAGTCTGCCATTCATATTTTAATGTATTTAAAAATGTGTTTGAATACAATTAGTTTTCACGCAGTATATGCGTATATAACTCGAAAGGGTAACTGTAATCAAAATCGAAACTGTAATCGAAAGGTCATTAGGATTATAAGTAAATTTTTTTTCAAAACTCTCACTGTCAATCACAGAAGCGTATACATGTGCTCATTGTATTATAAAAATGTAAGAATCATTATCAATCTATTATCTCGCATTACATTTTTAGATGAAGCGATATTTATAAACATTTGGTAATAGTCCTAATGCAACGTAAATTTTTCATTTATGCTATTAATTACTTGTGTTCAGGTATGCACCGACAGAAGTGGCCCGAGAGTCTGGATCCCCAGAACTTTTAATTTTTACGAAAATTAGCACAATTTCAGTTTCTACATAGCTTCCGTAATTTTCCAGGCATTGTTCATAGCGTGGTATAAATTTGTGTGTTCCTGCGTCATAGAATGTTGCCGCCTGTATTGCCAACCATGTGGTAACATGTTTTAACTCTTCATCGTTGTTGAAGCGCTTACCACCAGGGAAAGAGATGGAAGTCGGTAGGAGCGAGATCGAGACTGAACGGAGGATGGCCAAAAACGTCCCAGCCAAAGCTTTCAAGGAGTTGTTTGGTCACATTCGCAGTGAGTGGTCGGGCGTTGTCGTGAATGAAAACCACATCTTTTAAAAGCATTCTTCTGCGTTTGTTCTGTATTGCACAGTGCACTTTCCTAAGCGTCTCGCAATAAACATCTTTATTGATTGTTGCACCTCGTAGTAAATATTCAATCAGTAAAATGTCTTGTCTGTTCCAAAATACTGTGCACATGACTTTTCGAAGTGTCAAGAATTGCTTTGGTTTAACCTTTGTTGGGGTCGAAGTGTGCCTTCATTCAATGGATTGCCGTTTCGTTTCAGATGTGTCATAAGCAATCCAAGTTTCATCTCCAGAAGTGACTATCTGCGATAAAAAGTTCTCGCCATCATCATGATAACGTGTCAGAAAATCAAGTGCGCTGCCCATCCGTTGTTTTTTTGTTCTTCAGTGAGAAGTTTAGGCACCCAACGTGCGCAAAGTTTACGAGAACCTAGTTTTTCAGTAACAATCTCGTAAAGTGCTGTTCGTGAAATTTGTGGAAATTGAAGACTAACGTAAGAGCATTAATCGCAAACCTACGGTTGTTCCTAATCCTCTCTTCGACTGCACTCACGTTCATCAGAAACCACAGACGGACGTCCACATCATTCTTTGTCATGCACTTGATCACGCCCTTCCTTAAATTGTCGGACCCATCTTCTCACCATTGAATCACTCATTGCATTTTCCCCGTAAACCTCGCAGATTTGTCGATGAATGTCACTTGGTTTTACGTTCTTCGCTTTCAGAAAACGTATCACAGATCTAACTTCACAAGCGGTGGGATTTTTGATTAAAGCTGCCATTATAAAGAATCACTACGAACGACATGCAACACAGAGCGATCTCAAAATAGCGTCATTTCGTTCTGCTTGGATCAGAGTAACTTGTACGCATGAACAGAACAGCGACTGTAGCGCTGCCAAGGAGAAAAATTGAGACGAAACTTATTTTACGAACTTCCTATCGTATTTGAGATCAACTATATCTCAAGAACGATTAAATGGACTAGCTTTAATGGTCATTAAAAATGATATACTCAATGAAATGGATACGGATGAAATAATGAGATTTTTGCCAGATTGAAAGCCAGAAAATTTTTATAAAATGAAATTTTCAGTAACAAAGAAAACGAGAAATTAGGTTAATTACCATAATCATATTGCTAGAAAGTACTATGTACGTACATACGCTTTTAATGAAGCCTAAGAACATACTTCTTTGTCAAAATCAAACCTATAGTAATGTTAGACCTGAAGCTCATGAGTTTTACTCTATTTCGACTTTTATGTATTTATGTTTCAAATGTACTTGTCAAGATAAATCTTAGGTATATATCTTAGTTGTGTCTTGTGCTTATTTAATTTTTAAAAAATGCTATTAATTATTAAAATTAGAGCTTTGCTCAGTATTCGTCAGCAGCCAATTAGTTATAGTTTTGTCATTTCTCGTTAATATTCACAGCGAGACTACAGATATTGAAGAAATTTGCAATTGTAACAATTTTTGAAGAATTTTTGTCCATTGTAACTTTCTACTCTTTTATCATCATTTAGGTAGGGGCGCCGAAATATTGTTTGCTTACCCTTAAGAAATGTCTAGAACCGGTCCTGGCCCGTAAACGGATTTAGACAACAACAAACAATAGCTGTGAACACTAAGAAAGTACAGAAGTTATTTGCACATAAACTCAGGAGTAGTAAATGGAATTTACAGAAGTGTATCCCGGAACACTTAGTGTCGATCTCTCTATTTATAGGTTTTGAAGTGATATTAATTTAATCAAAAAAATAGATTCCGGCTACCATCATGTCTGTGCTTGATGATGATTCCAGAGAGAATCGAAATATTGAGAGGATAATGACTTAAGCAGGAGTGGAAGTTAAGGATACCAGGTAAGATTTTGAGTTTGCATTTTAGTATGATTCCTAGGAATGATCGAAGTCACCCCATCAACTACCGAAGTTACACTTAAGGAATTTTTGTGAACTAACCGCAGCAGAGTAGTTAAACCTTTAATGTTTCAGATAAACCCTATAGTCTGCAATGGACACCAGTTTGGAACTACTCTGATTAAAGACACAAAATATACACTAGTTTTCATCTTGCAGTTACGAGACACAAGATTTCTAACCAGCCCGCACCGCTAGTCTAGTGGCTAGCACACGCGACTTCGGTGCACGTGATTCTGGGTTCAATGCTCGGTGGGAAAGCACAAAAATTTAATTTCACAATTATTTACTTCGACTAATCAACCGTTTCCTTTAGTCTCAAGAGCATGAGCGTGGGACGTTGAATTAAAATGTTTCAGTTCTTTTTTTCGGTTTGTAACAATGGCATAAACATGCAGAAAAACAATTCTTTGTGCCAATATTTTAAAGTCGGCAATGAATACATTGCTACTTGTTCCGTTCTTTTAATATATTTTAACATGTGCCGATCCTCTAAAATACAATAATAAGCAATCGGCCGAAGTCACCCAATTCTGTGGCACTGAAAATCTACACATGTCATCAATCATGACTATCTATTTATAAATTCTTGGAGAAAAATCTGCAGTGAACATCTTATGAACAATAGCTTCTGTTCGAAATTTGCTGTACTGTATCGCAAATTTATTTTCAAATTGAAGGAACTTATTTTATTTGTTCTAAATAATATAAACTAAGAATGATACCGGTTTGTTATAAACAGATTGTTAGCATGTTGGGGGGGGGGGGGGGAGAGGGGAAGATTGGACTAATGTTTAGCAGAAGGAGTCCAGCAATTGTTTCTAAAACATGTTACAATTTTGGTAATTACTGTTCACATTAGGTTAGTTTAGGTGAGTTTGGGTTAGTTTATGTTAGATTATGTTAGTGTAGGGGTCGAGCATCATTTTCCAAAAAATTATTAAAGAATTTCGCTCATTTCTGCTTATATTAGGTTAGTTCAGGTTACGTGAGATTAGATTTGGTTACGTTATGTTAGGTCTAAGTACTTGCATGACTTTTTTTTTTTTTTTTTACGTGCTTCTGGACCCCTTTTGCTAAACATAACCCGAAGATTGTTCGTGTTCATAAAAAAAAAAAAAAAGATGGTTCGTCCCTCAATAATACACTAACTTTTGTCGGGAGAAAACCTCGGTCCGATTATTAACCGAGGTTCCATCATATGGTGTCACTGTATAAAACCGTGAATAGACATACCAACTTTTATTTGCGAACGTCCTTCTTAGGAACAAGTTTCTTAAACTATGAATACTTTCGCTAATGAAACATAAGGAACACATATCAATCTACGCCACAATATTGGCCTGAAAGCAATCCTCAAGTGACCGAAATTCTTCACAATGATCATCAATATTTCAAGCACGTTCTTTCGAGTGCTCATCCTCAAGATAATTTTAAAGCTTATATCATGTTGGGCAGCTAGCTGATCACATGCTATGATGTTGAACTATACTATAGCAGCAATAAAGTAATTATCAGAATCTATGGATACCAGTACCTAAATTCCATCTCCCTATACAGTGTGTATCACGTACACTTATTTCAAGCTCCAATCGTTCTATTAACGACCGCTTAGTGCATTATACCTAATCAGTCATTAATTTCCTATAACCTATTTAAAGAACGGTCAGTGTTTACGAACCAAGCATAATTGTTTTAAAGTATTTTGCAATATAGCTATAAAGTGTTTTCTGTTTCTACACTACCAACTGCATTTATGATAATCTTTCAAAAATGAAGTAAGTATTTACATAAAATCAAGTAGGGCTCCCCATAGGTTTGATTTGCTTAACAAATACATAATTTTTCAATTAACCTACTACAGATATTACAGATTGATACAGAATTTAAATCTTCACGCAGCGCATCGTATCTTTTTTTGGTCAATGTTCCGTTAAGGGGGTCCAGTGTCTTTGATACCACTTCTTTGTATTGATTTTCATTTGATTACATAATATAACGTTATATTAGGTTAGGTTAGCTTAAGGGGGTCCAGTGTAGTTTTGGACACCCTTAACGGAACATGGACTTTTTTTTTAATATACAGCATCTTTAGTCAGTATATGGAAAACGGAAAAAAAAAATTAAAGAAACACATTTAAAAATGTGCTACCACAAACGATCCTATAAAGAAAATAGCACAACAGAACTGGAATGCCCAGGGTATTTGATTTATCTATTGGAAGCCCCACTTGAAGAAAACTTTCAATTAAAACAATGAAAGACCAGTATTGATTTTTGTTGTAAACAAGGAGCTTATATATTTAAGATTCAAGTAGCATCAACAAAAAAAGAAAGAAAAAAATCAGTTTTTTTTCTCACATATAGGAACAGAGTCATTTCATTTTCCTGTGTCAAGACTTTTGCTTTTATTTGAAGTTCTTAGTTGCGGAATAGGAGTGAAAAAAGCAGTGCCGTTTGTTTCTTTATGATCCACAAACGCAACCTTGGAATTTCTTTCTCAAGCAACTACACTCCTCTTCAAGTGACAATAATCTTCTCAATTTACATCTTAAAATTTGTACATCTCCAAGCTGAGTATACTGCTCCAATTTCCTTGATAGTTCAGCACATTCTTTCTGAGCTTTTTTCGCTTCATCTTCAGCTATGTGTTTACTTTGCAATGTACGATCTAATTCTAGTTGCAACGCTCTCTGTTCACAGCGTAATAACTCAGATTCGTTTTCCTTTGCTTTCAGCTGTAGAACTTCAGCCTCTAAATGACACAAAGCTTGAACTTTGAGGTCCAATGTTTCTTTTTCTCCTTTTAGACTTGCATATTTCTTTGCCATGTCTTGAAAATCGCTGTAAATATCTTTAAGATGCGCCATCCCGTCAATCTTTTCCTTTAAGCAATCCCTTTCTGCCTCCACAATTTTTAGCTTTCTTATTTGTTCCTGAAGACAGAAGCGTTCTTCTTCTAAGCAACGCAGCATCTTCTCTTTTTCGTTCAAACGCCTTACCTCTTTTTCAAGGTTTGAAATTTTTGCCTCCGCAAAACATTTGTCTTGTTTCAGCTGTCGTGCTAAACTCGTGCATTCCTCGAGCTCCGATCTTAGTTGTGCTTCAACCCCACAAGAACCAAGGCAAGGCATCCGGGATTTGCATGTTTGACATGTCGGATACCCACAACCTCCAGGTGGTGGAGGACAAGAAATTGCAGGGGGACATTGTTTAATCGGTTGGCATTGCGGAGGTAATGAACATGCTGAATAGAAAGGAGGGGGATATGGTCGAATTGATGTACAAGGCATAGAATGGCATTGGGAATGAGAACTACTCTTCTTCTTGTCTTGGACTTCGCCAAGCTGACCTTTCAAATTACCCAAGCGGCATTCCAGATCTGTCATGCTCTTCTCCATTTCTTCTGCTTTACTAGAAAGTTTGGTTAAGTTGTCTTGTAAGGTGTGTACCTCAAATTTCGAACAGGAAGATGCTGCAGGGCAACACTTGCATTTACCATTCATTTTCAATACTTCAATTTTAAGTGTGCCTGGCAAAATTTACGGAAAATTTATTCTAGTTACATATAATGAACGTTCCATGAAGTAAGATCAATTAGTTATCGTCGTGATGTAACAACTGCATCTTACCTTCAAATCCGATAACGGAAATCAACTCCAAATCTTCAACGTCTTGAGCCATTACAGCTGATTAAAATTGTTGTTTTTTCTGATTTACAACATAATTATATGAAAAATATTACACGCTCCCTGTTTTCAAATATCGGCTGTTTACATAAACATCAATGTTACCATAGCAACTTCATTTACCAGATCTTAACACTCAAAATATCACGAAAGATTTGGTGTGAAAAATGTTTCGTTATGATACCTCTGAACAGTCAATAACAAATACGCTTGGAAAAGTGATGCCTAATAAAAAAATATAAAATAATAAAATGGTAACTAGTAAGGTGATATATACATGAAATAATCATCACAAATTGTAGCTTTTAAATTTCATATACTTTGACTAAATTGGGCAATGGGCAGAGGTAAGATTTTAAAATCACAAGGATACTAGGGGATGTAGAAGAAAAACGAAACTCATTCCAAAATAATTTGCGTTGACGCAGCGGAAAATGTAGATTTTAGTTTGCGACAACATAGAAACTATAATTATTAACACAACAGTTATAATTATTATCCGCCTTATGCAGAGTCGTTTTGATACATAATTAGTGTCAAGCTAAAGGCCTAACCACTGCAGGAAACGTATGTTAGTCGAACTCTTTAGTATGACATTAATCACGACGATAAAGAACGACTCTGCATAAGGCCCTAATTATTAACGTTGTAAACGTTACGCAAAATTTGCGAAGACCGTTCAGGAATGTTTCTCTTGGGTCTAGCCTAGAAGGAGTTCGAAGATTGGAGTGAAATTCATCATCATCATAGGTATTCTGCCTTTATTGGCAGGTCACTTGCCACAGCAGAAAAGCTTCCATTCTCCACGGTCCTCCGCTAACTTCTTCGTCTTCGCGTATGATCTTTCTGTTTTAATATCATTCATTAATTGTAGTCTCCTTCGCCCCCTCCCTCTCTTTCCCGCCACCATACACTCTAGGACGTCCCTCATGAAACAATCTCTTTTTAGGCAATGTTTCAACCAGTTTCTCTTCCTCTTCCTAATAATATCTAAAAGTGTTCTTTTCTCACCCACCATTTCTAACACTCTCTCATTCGTTTTCCGCTCGACCCAACTAACTCTTTCCATTCTTCTCCACACCCACAGTTCGAAGGCTTCCAGTCGATTTTCGTCACCTTCACGTAATGTCCAAGTTTCCGCCCCATACAGTTCAACAGTCCACACGAAACATTTTATGAGTCTTTTTCTCAACTCTTTATTCAAGGTCTCACAAAACAGACTTTTCTTCCTCCTAAAGGCTTCTTTCGCCATTCCTAACCTTGCTTTTATTTCACGTTTGCACTTCATGTTATTACTAAGAATACTACCCAGATATCGAAAACTATTCACTTGTTTTATTCTCTTCCCTCCTACTTTTATATTTGAAACAGACCCCTTCGTTCCAATCACCATGGTTTTTGTCTTTCTAACATTTATTTTCATCCCATATTCTTCAAAGCCCTTTCTCATTTTTTCTAACATTTTATTGATTTTCTTTTCAGATTCTGCAACAAGCGCCATATCGTCTGCAAATCTTATGCATCTAATCATTCTACCTCCTACCGAAATGCCATCATCATCATGTAGGCTCTTTTTCACTATCACTTCAAGATAGATATTAAATAGTGTTGGCGAGAGACAACATCCTTGTCGAACTCCCCTTCCAACTGCACTCCCCTCCGTCAGTTCTTCCCCTATCCTCACACTTACTTGTTGGTTCATGTATAAGTTTCTTGAGTCTTCGATGTTTCTATTCCAACCCAATCTTCTTTAGAACTCCCAACTTTAGAATTCCCGATTCATGCGGTCAAAAGCCTTTTCTAGATCAATAAACAAAACATACAACTCTTTCCCTTTTTCTATACATCTTTCACCGATCACCCTTAATAATCCAATAGCATCTCTTGTGCCCTTACCTCTTCTGAACCCGAACTGCTTATCCTCAACTTCTTCATTTGTTCTTCCATATAACCTTCTGTTCAGTATTCGGAGCAGAATATTAGCTGCATGAGATATGAGACTAATAGTTCTATAATCCTCACCTCTCTTTGGGTTCGATTTCTTAGCCATCGGTATCATGATCGTTTTCAGGAAGTCTTTTGGCCATTCCCCTGTTTCATATATTTCATTGCATAGTCGCAACAATTCTTTCTTTTCCTTGTTTCCTATATTTTTAATGAATTCGATTGGTGTTATCTATTCCGATTGCCTTTCAATTCCTAATCTCAGATATAGCCTTTTCAAACTCATCCCGAAGAATACTAAATCCTTTATCATCCTCGCCTACTTCATTTTCTACTTCAACATTTAGGCTACACGGTCTATCCCTACTCTCATATAAGTCTTCAACGTATTCTTTCCACCTTCCTATGACCTCATTTCTCTCGCTGACTACCTTCCCATTCTTATTTTCTACTGCCATCATAATACCCCCTTGTTTCCTCCGAAATTCCATAAATTTCACCTCCTTGTGCATTTCCTCATATTTCCCAACTCTTTCTAATTCTTCTATGTCCTCGCATTTTCGTTTGTAAAACTCTTCCCTCGCTCTGTGTGTTTCTCTTCGTAATTCATTATTTAACTTTCTGTACATGTTTCTGCCCTCTTCTGTGTCAACCTGTTTCCACATCTTCCTTTCCCTCATTTTCTGCAACATCTGCTCTGTAACCCATGGTTTCTTAGCAGTTTGGTGTTCGCGGTAACCTACTGCTTCTTCTGCAGCCTGCTGTAAGCAACGTTTAATATGTTCCCACCGTGCGTTACTACCTGCACCTATCCTTTCCTCGTTTGAACATTTTTCTTCAAATTTTTCAACGAAAAGATTTCTTATTTCAAGTCCTCGTTTTTTAACCTTTTAGTATTCAACACGTTGTTACCTACTTTTCTTCTGCCTACATTTTTCAGTTGAATATCTACTTCGGCCAGCATAAGATTATGATCAGAGAAAATATCAGCCCCGGGAAGGGTCTTCGCGTTCTTTAAGCTATTCCGATACCTGTCCTGAATCATAACATAGTCTATCTGATATCTTCCACCGTCTATTGGTGATTTCGATGTATATCTTCTTCTCTGGTGCTGATTGAACCAAGTATTCCCAATTACTAGTGAATTCTGTCTACAGGAATTCACCAGTCCCTCTCCCCTTTCATTTCTTTCGCCTAAATCATATTTCCCTACGATACTACCTTCCTGTTTTTCTCCCACAACTGCATTGAAATCTCCCATTAGAAATATGCATGCACCCTTCTTCTCCCTATCTATAATTTCTTCTATTTTCTCATAAGTTTCCTCTACTTCTTCAGTTGCATGCGAAGTCGTCGGTGCATATGTCTGTATCAATACTAGATCCTTCGTTTTCCCTTTAAGTCTTAACATCATAACTTTATCACCAATAAATTGAATGAAATCAGGGATGGGTAAAACGTTTCTTTATAAAAACCGGTTTCTAGAAAAACCGACATTTCGGTTTTCTCCAAAACCAGTTCGGTTCTAAACCGGTTTCGGTTTTCTTCAAAACCGATTCGGTGAAAGCTTTTGGAAAACACAAAAAACTATTTCTGTGGAAACGGAATCGGTTTTTGGAGACAATTAAACACTATTCTGGTCAGAAATAGAACCAACTTTAGAAAAAAACCGGAACTGGTTTTGAAGGAAACCGAAACCGGTTCCGGTTAAAACCGAACCGCTTTTAAAGGAAACCGAAACCAGTTTCGGTGAAAACCGGTAATTTTGAAAAATGTCAAAAACTGGTTTCGGTGAAAACCGGTTTCTTGAAAATTTTCAAAAGCCAGTTTTTGGTTTTTATAACACCCGAAAACCGAAAAACCGATTTTGTGCCCACCACTAAATGAAATCTACATAATTCTAGCTCTTGAATCTACTATTAAAGCACTAAAAATTACGTTATTTAATGTACACAGGCAAAGGGAACGTGGAGCATAGCAAACAAAAATTGACCAAATGGGATAAAACTGATAAAATTTTGTCTAAGATCCTGAGAATGGAAATCATTTTTAAATTTCTTCCTATATCTATTTGGCGGGAGCAAAGGGAACATATTCATCCATGAAATCCCATGATTCGGTTCTTAGGTTTAGCCTAGAAGGATTTGGGCGATTAGGATGAACTTTTAGGATTCATACCTCCTCAGTAAGCGATTAAAACACACACTCAAAAATATTTTCTATTTACACACACATAGGTGGACTGGGAGCAGAGGGATTTCCCACCGGCTCTTGGATCTAGCCTAGAAAGTGTTGAGAGATTGGAAGGGAACTTACAAGATTCATAGCTTTTCCGTCTGCCATTAAAAAGCGAAAAAAATTCTATTTACATACACAAGGGGCACTGTGGTCTATCTCTCAAAAATTCTCCAAATAGGATTAAACTTACAAAATTTAATCTCGCTAACATGCTGAGAGCGGAAACAATTTGTTAATTTCTCTTTAATGCTTGAACTCATGCCTATGATATAAGAAAAATGTTTTCTAAACTATCTTAATTTAATTTTCTTGTCAAGAGCAATTTTTCCTGCATACTTTTGTAATTTGATTCTTAATCAAAATGAAAGGAACGAATAACAGCTGAAATAAATGGAAAAGAATGGACTATATTTCTTTCTTTTTCCCTGCTTGATCTAAAATAATTTTAGAAATAATAAGATTATTTAAAAACATGAAACATGTAGCATATTAAAGGGATAAGAATGAAATTATTGCATAACAAAAGCCACAGCTATGAAAATATTCGAATAATTTATCTTCTATTACCCTGATAAAGAAAATAAAGTTGACATGAATTATAACAAATCATATGAATCTAAATATAAATTTTCATTCCAAAATACTCTCTTATAAATCACTACTGAATATTAGAAAATAAACACATATGAATTAAAGTTACGTGATTAATTTAGGGCTTCAAAAACCAATGCCCAGAAATCGGTATGTAAAGTCTAGCTCATGCAGATTATTTACTGAATAACTAGTCTTTGATTAGTCGGGGACTTCGTCTCTAGACTCCTGCATTCGCTTTTCCCACGGCATTTCACTTCTTATATCCCTAAGTTCTCTAATCTTAAGGGATTTTGAGATATGGCTATCTTATTATAATAATTGCAACGTGTAATTTTTCTTCCCCTCTCTTTTCCTTTTAACGATAATATTTAAAAAGCTAAAATACATAATTAAATAAGATGTTTCTACTCTTAAGGAATTTCGGGATATGGCCATTTTATTTTACCAGTTACAACTCCAACCCCCTTTTTTTTAAGGAAACATTTAAGAAAACGCATAAACATGTCTTTAATTGTTTTAAATTTAATTATTTTAAGTTAAAAACATAAACACTAATTTTTTAGCTAATAACTTTAAGGGGTTTCGAGATATGGTTTTCCGCTTATAACAATTGCAACTTTACCCTGGTTTCTTCCTTTCTAGGGCAAATATCAAAAAACGCTTACATACATATCTAATTATTTTAAATGAGAAGTCCAAATATCGAATTTCATGTCTCTAACATAAAGGCCCAAAGGGTATTCCCAGAGCTGGTAAAATTAAAGCATCTTAGGAACCACTTTGACCCCCTCATGTTTATTCAGTTTTAAAAGCCAATACATTCGTTTACATACATTATATATACACAAACAACAGTAAAATGCAATGGTACTTTGTAAAAGGAGTTTGTATAGTAATAGTTTTATGTATATCTCTATTCAGTTCCCCTTCTCTCTCTTACTACCTTCGTTCTCACTGTTACTTCTATTACAACTCATATTATACAACCTTTTAATACTCATAGTTGTGTAACCCTTAATAAAATACAAAGTTTTAATAATCCAATAATACCCAAACAGACAAGTCAATAGCTAAAAACATTATCAAGTACACCACAGACCAAGTTACGAAAGATAAAGCATAAATGATAATAATAAAAAGAACTATCTAAAATTGTAATAAATGTTAACAAACATTTATATACAGCAACAACACCATTATAACAACAAGTAGCATAATAAAATTATCCAACCAACATTTCCAGATTTAAAAAGTCAATAAATAAATGTAATGAACAAGAAACCAATTATTAAAATACCTAAACTCATTAAAAGCCTTTGATTCTGTTGTATATAAACATAATCGTCTCGACACTACCATAAAAAATTCTAAATCATCCTTGTTCGTAAACTAATAAAACTAATAATCTAAATGTGCATTAAGAATTTCAATACTTGATTTCAGAGCTGGTACAGCAATACGTTTGACAATAAAATTAGGCACATTAAATTCTTTCAAAATTTTTTAGCACTTTTACTAATTGCTCCCCTGAAACCAATAATCACCGGTATTAACTTGAATTTCTTGTTATCATTAATTTTTTTCCTTTAAAACTTCATATTTATTAATTTTCTCTAATAAAGCTGTCTCTTCCATATTGCATTCTTAAAATCGAATAGTAACATCAAGGATATATCTATGAGCGAGATTTTCAACTACGAGATCCGGTTTCAGTTTACCCTTACTAGTATCGAATTCTAACTCTTTGCCAGTTCTAAACCCCTTAATCTCACAATGCTTCTCCAGGATATTAACCACACGGCGATTAGCATGTTGAATACATTTTCCAAAAACATGGGCCATAGACTCAATCGGTTCCTTGCAAATTCTACATTCAACATTTAATTTGGCTGAGCTTTAGCCAGAGCTACCCTAACGCCATAAGTGTTTGTACGCATCTTCAGTGCGTCTATAAATCAGTTATCCGAAAGAACCTCATTGTCAAAAAGGAAACAATTAGAGATAGGGTCATTATGAAAATACGAATATCTTTCCCTTGACTTTGCTTCCCCTTCCATATTTCAGAACATTTATCTTTTAACCTCATTTAATTTAACACTACTAAATTATATTGTCTTTTGATATCTAGTTTCTTTATAATCTTATCTTCAATTTTATTTAAATTTGATACCTTTACCATCTCAATCAAAAAAGTTACCATTTTTCAGGGATCTTAATGTATAAATAAACTTGGCCTGGGCGAGCAATATAATATTGTGAATATTGGGGAACCCTAGTCCACCGTCTCTTTTCTTTGAATAAAATACACTGTCTACAGTTGAGTTTACCAAACGCAATCATTTAAAAAAAAAAAACTTTCTAATTAAGTCATCAACAGAGTTCAAAAATGAAGGCTCGCTAAAACTCGCAATCCAGACGGAAAACAACTTTGGGAGCAAATATGTTTGAATCAAATAAATTTTCTGGCGTGTCTTCAAAGAAAGTTTATCTACCATACTCAGTATTCTACTTAATTCGTCTAAATGATATTTGTTCTGTATACCATTACATATTAGTGTATTTGCAGCCAAGATACTCGAAAGCTTCGTCTATTTCTAAATTTCTTATATAAATATTGCCCAACTTAAGGTTACAACTATCAATAATCCACGATTTTTTATGTGGCTTAATACCAAATGACAAACATTTATCCACAGCAATTTTCATATCAAGTTTGTCTAACAACTCACATACGAGTTGTAACATCTCCTCAAGTTCATGCTGCGAATTGGCAACTGGCAATGCGTCCTCGGCATATGCGAGTAGAGGAATACGGACATTTTGAAAACTAAACCCCATCTGCTTTATATCCAATTGCCTTATAACACTCTCTAATACCAAATTGAATAACAATGGACTAAGTGGGTCCCCCTGACGAACACCGCGCTTACTCAGAATATTAACAGTCAAATTACTAAATTCAGTTTGATTATTTTCATATAAATTAGCAACAGTGTTTACATAATTTGCTGGTATAGCTCTATTTCTCAAGGCATCTATTATTGCTTGGTGTGGAATTGTATCAAAAGCATTAGAAATATCTAATAAACAATCATAAACAGGTTTAACAGTTTTTCCCAGCTTCAACATAGTATCCAACATGAAGCAGTTAACAAGAGTTGAATTACCTGGTATAAATCCTTTTTGAGCATTATGTGTATGGATAACAGATCTTAACCTGGTATCAATAATTCCAGTTAGAATTCTACATAACTCTGAATAAATTGTCAACGGACGCCAATTAGTTACCTTAGTTAAGTCTTTACCAGTTTTAGGAATGAGTACAGTTTTGTTCTGTTTCCAACTCATTGGGGCACATCCTGAGGTTAAAGTTAAATTATACAATTTTACTAGCACGTACATAACATCCTATTTATCAATATCCTTTTTACTAATTTTATCTAATCCAGGGGATGATCCACATGGAACACTTTTAATTCGTTTCTTAACTTCTTGGAAAGTAATAGGTTGCTTTAGTTTGTCCTTTTCCTCGTCTGTTAACTCTTGTTCAACCATTGTTAACCTGCTCCTACCTGATTTGCCCCATAAATCATGATCTAGTTTACGAACTTCCTCTGACTCTAAAGTAACATATATATCTCTATCGTCAAACACAAATTTAGCCAATTTACCAGGACCTCTACTGTATATGTTCTGTAAATTGGCATACTTATGCTGAGCATTATACCTATATGTTTTACCTGTATTTCTTTTTCCTTTTTATTTTCCTTATTCCGAGATATGGGCATCTTATTATACTAATTGTAATTCCCACTCCTTTCTCATTCCCACTTCTTTTTCTTTTTGTCTAGGCCAAATATCACAAAACTCTATAAATATGTGTATAATTTTTTTAAATGAGAAGTTCATGTACCAAACTTCATGCCTTTAACGTTCAAAGATTCCAGGATATGGAGATTTTAAGATAATAGTTTCCACTCCTCTTTCTCCCCTACCTCCTTCGGATTTTCTTAAGTGGGAGCTATGCCCTGTATAAATTTCAAGTTTCTAACTTAAGAGGTATGGCCTGACCGTTGATCAATTAGTCAGACAGCACTTGTTCTTTTATATAAGGCGAGGTACAATAAGCAAATTAATGTCAAAAAATATTACAAAAGAGTATTTAAAGTGGTATTGGCAAAGAACACGTTGTGTTACTGTATACAGTATATTCATTCATTTGGTAAAATTCATAAAACTATGGCTTGCATAAGCAGGGTATGGACTTCTTGGGCCCAACCGCAGATGACAAAATTACGCCCTTATTGTTTTAAAATTGCTTAAATCCTCCTGCTTTGGAAATGAATGGACCTTGACATTCTCTTCACCAACTTTTCTATTTCGTGTGTTCATTTTACAGCCGTACACAACGCGTGAGGGCATTGTTAAACCTTTCAAAGTCAATGTAACAAATACAGATGAGTTCTATTTACCCAATATGTACAGTACAAAATATACAATAATATTTAAGGGAAAAGTACAGTATTTCGTCCCCGCGCCTAATTTCGTCCCCCGGTTTATCTACGTTGATAAGTGCCGCAACCTGGTGGCACCTAACTGAAATTTCTGTAAAGGAGGAAATTGTGAGCTGGACGTATCTGTGCGAGATAGTCGTTTTCTTTTGTAGTGATTGTTCTGTTGTTTAATAATTATCAAAAGCAAGAATATTTTGTTTTCCTGCACTCTTAGCAACACTCTTAGCAACAAAGGTAAGTAAACGCACCACAATTTTCTGCCTACAAATACATTATAATGTCTATTTTAAGATTGGAAAGTTGTAATTGTTTTCTTTTTCATTTGTTTCTATTTACTTACCTGAGAAGTGTATATCTAAGTGGGAAAAAAAAACTTCAGACACATTTGGATATTGGTATTTGTAATTATAATAGTAGCAATAGCACTAGATGCGTTAAAATAATAAATAATACTTTTGATAAAGTGGATATTTTCAAATATCTAGGATCAGTATTAACAAACGAAAATCATATTGACGAAGAAATTAAATGTCGACTAAAAGCAGGGAATTCATGTTATTTTTCAGTTCAAAATCTCTTGTCGTCGCGAATTCTGTCGAGGAATTTGAAGCTTAAAATATATAAAACGATAATCATGCCTGTTGCTCTATATGGTTGCGAAACATGGTCGCTTATTCTGAAAGAACATAGACTGAAAGTATTTGAGAACAAGATCTTGAGACGAATATTCGGACCCAAGAGGATCAGGACTGGGGAATGGCGGAAACTTCATAACGAGGAAATACGTAATTTATACGGTTTACCAAACATTTGTTAGGGTCATCAAGTCTAGGAGTCTTAGGTGGGCAGGCCATGTAACTAGGATGGAAGAAAGTAGAAATGCTTTCCAAATCTTTACTGGAAGACCCATCGGAAAACGACCATTAGGAAGACCTATGCGCAGATGGGAGGACAATATTAAGATGGATCTCGCAGAGATAGGAATGCAAAGTAGAAACTGAATCCAGTTGCCTAAGGATAGAAGTCAGTGGAGAACTTTTGTGAACGCGGCATTGAACCTCCGGGTTCCATAAGCCATAGAGTTAATTAGTTAGTTAGTTAGCAGTAGCAATTACTACTTGGCTTTCAAGACACAGTTAAGACATACTGTTTATTTTCCTTCACGTTGGCATACTTTAACTTGATTTGAGACTTTCAAATTTCATCTTGTTTTCCACTGAAAAGTATCTGAAATTAAGCAATGAAATAGTTATATATGATAATTGAAATTCATCGTAATATGGCCCATGACAAACACTTTCTCATTTTATATCGTGAAGGTCAGATCCACAGATATTGTAAGACAGCGGTGTTTGAGCAGTTGACCGTACAAATCCAAACTCCGATTACTGATAATATCACAGCCTTCTTTTACTACAAAGCTCATTCGTGGCTAAGCGGTTACCGCACACGCCTTTGGTATAGGAGACCCGGGTTCGATTCCCGGCGGGAGCTCATTTAGTTCGGATTCCACGTTAATCCGTAGGTCCCGTCTCATAGCCTCGCTGCTGAAAGGGACGTTAAACTCCAACTCAACTCATTCTTTTACTACAAGTGTAAACTTCTTTATTCAGTTGAGAGGAGGGCGTGGATCATGGGTCAGAGTTGATGACGATGAGTTTTGATGGGTGGTGGGTCAGAGTAGGTCACAGTAGGTGGTGTGTCTGTGTCATGGGTGAAATTTCATTGATCCACGCCGCCTCTGCTCCTGACGTCCTCATTACACTTTCAATCAATCAATCCATCTCCTTTAATGCTTCCTTGAGTTTCCTAAGTGTGATTACATAGGTTTCACTGTCAATTGTGGCACGACGGTTCAGAAAATCAGTAAGAACACCCTGTATTTCTCAGCATGTTGCCATAACCTTCTGGGTTGATCTGGAAAACTTGAATTTTTTGGGACATCAGAAACACTGTGACACTATTCCTTCGATTGTACTTTACTCTCTTGGTCCTACAGATACACTCATGTCCAAGATTATTGTCGCATGTCTATAAATATGTTGTTGCACGAATATAATTTGAAAACAAATTCGCCCGGTATTTCTTATAATGTTAGTATCTGTATAATCGGCAAAGACATGTATGTGGCAAATTTATTGTCAAAAGAGCATCAAATAAGAACAATAAAACGAAAATAAAACTTTCTTGTCCATTTAACAACATTTTATTTTACTCATTCAAATTTTCGTATTTATAATTCTTTTCCTATGAAACTTACCAGAAATATACATTTCCCGATTATACACCTAGCAGCAGTATTAAAAGTACCCTGCAAAATCATTATCAAATTATATTCTTACAAGAAGACAGTTATAGATATGCGACAATCATTTTGGACATGAGTGTACACCAAGGTCTCATTTCCAGTAACCACATTTTTGAAGAAGTCTTGATCGTCAGCCTCAAATGCGTCCAGAAGTTCTTGATAAATTTCCTCCTCCGATTCTCAACTTTCAAACGATGGTCATTTAATACCTTTTATATATATATTCTTCACCTTATTTGGCGTGGTCAGCTCATTTGGTCGATAACTAGGATGTCCGTCTTTGTAGATCGTATAGCCTCGTTTTAACCCTGCCACCCAATATTTTACTGTTGTAAACAAAGAAGCAGACTCTCCCAGAGTAGAATCTAGCTTGGCTATGATATTGATTGGACTGAGACCTTTCAAATAAAAGTATTGTATCACGTAAGGATTTTTTTTTAAAATTTACAATTCACTGAGAGCGGTCACTACTGATAGCTCACTGACACTGTTCTGACAAATAAATACTAAACAACGAAGCCTCTTTAAATTTCAAACTTAAGCTTTATAAGGTTGCTACTTTCATCCATAGTAATGTTTTTGAAACAATAATCATCATCCATATGTCAGATCGGGTACTTTTGGAACTAATCCACGTATGTAAGCTGCAATACGCATATACAAAACTATTTTCACATGACAAATGAGGCCGACAGGGAAATTCTACAATTTGATTTGGATTCAGGGGCGAATTGTCTTTCAGAAACAGTTTGTTTTTGACCTTGTGGCAGCAAAAAAGTTATATACCAGAGCAGTGGCATCTCGTGACAATTTTTCGGTAGTTCACAGTCGTTAGAAAATTCTATTCTAGAATTCTTTCAGTATTCTAAATAAGAAAAACTGTAAATAATCAATGAAAGTAACCTTATATATATTTACACATAATGAAAAGTACCAATTTATAAACAAATGCTCCACTTGATTCGTATATGAAATCACTTCTGATGTTCTTCTGGGTAATCAACTTGTCAGTAACTCTTCTGAAGCTTTTTCAATTTTTTTCTCTGTTGATACTATAGCTAATGCACTAAGACTAAATATTTTGAGCTACAGTACTCTTTTAAATGCTTTCATATTCTTTAATATGGTAACACAACTTTCAATTTCTGAAGTCAACTTCCAATTATTTGCTATGATTTTCACGAATTTTGTCATATGCCATTCTCTTTCTACAAACTCACCATCAATTTCACAATATATTAAATGTAATCTCCATCAGTATCAAGACTGCAAACGTCTGTTATCTCGTATATTTGAAGAGCTCCTTCGTGGCTAAGCGGTTAGCGTAAGTGCCTTTAGCATGGGAGACCCGGATTCGATCACCGGAGGAAGCTCATGTGGTTCGGATTCCACGTTAATCAGTAGATCCTGTCTCATATAGCCTCGCTGCTGAAAGGGACGTTAAACTCAAAATCAACTCAACTCGTATATTTGAATTGCCATGTATGTTCTTTAGTGAACTGTTAACGGTATACACGAAACATGCAATGTATCAAATTATTATAGTTGCAGAGGCACTTTTAATTAGGGACGCTTTGTCCATATACTTTTGTATTGTTATCTCAATTCCCCCCCCCCTTCCAAAGAAAAAACCTTTCTGGTTACAGGACAGCTGAACGTATATTACTGCAAATATCAATACTCGTCTTTTTCTATTTTGCATATGTTAAAGATGAATGTTGAAAAAAAAATCAATTTCAAAATTCCCTTCTGGTTCCCACAATTAGTGTTGGAAAATTTCATGAAAAGTTCAAACTTGAAAAGTTCGCGCGAAAGTTCGCCAAAAGTTCGGCTCTTTTTTTTAAATTGTCCATTTAAAAAATCCCTGTAAAATTACAAACATTTTGGTATATAACATGGCTATATTAAAAATCGAAGTAAATTTATTTTAGTTTTTTTCTCTTTCTAATAGTACATAATTTTCACATTTTTTCAAAAGACGTTACGGAGCGTTACAAGCATGTATTTCAAATTTCAAGCCTATATCATAAAGCAGTATGTTTTCGGCAGAAACCTTCAATTTTACATGATGCTGACAACCGAAAACTTAAATTTGATTTGCACAAACAAGTTTATATCATAAACTCACGCATTACCAATACAAAATTAATCATTTTATTTAATATTTTTTTCTTGGTGGAAAGCACTGATTCAGTTACAATAATGTGTTTTACGTGTTTATCCATATAATGTATAATGTCAATATGTGTCAGTCCATCTTGTATCATTATGGTGCAAATAACTATACTGTATAACACATAGCTAGCTCAAAGTCATCACACAATGTTCAGAATAAGTTATTATAAAAATGAGTGTCGCTAATTAGTAAATAAAAGAAAGCGAAAGTTCGGGAAAAGTTGCTTATGAAAGGTTCGGAAACGAACTTTCGAAAATGAAAGTTCGCCTGAAAAGTTCGCTCATTTACATCTCTACCCACAATACAGAAGGTAAAATTTTACCATTGCAGCAATATTACCAAGTACAGCATGTTTTGATAAGCTATTCGCTTTTCTTACTAACATTTAGTTTAGTTAGGTAGAAAAAACCATAGCTTAAAGAAAAATCAGATATTATATACATTTAAAAATCTTGAATATAAATTAAAATTTAATTTTATTCTGTGTGAACTTAAAAATCTCTGGGGAATGGTTTTAAACCTCCCATTCCCCTTGGTACGACCTCGGAAAGCCGTAATTTTGTTTGTTCCATTAAAGTATTTTAATTACTAGAAATTGGGATTAAAAAAATGTAGTTAACTGATTGAAAGAATGAGTTATATAGTACTACTATATTCTTCTATATATTTTAAGTTGCAGTTTATTGTTTTGACTCTGTTTAAAGCGCCACGTTACTGGGAATTAGTCAGCAACAACTGTCAACGCAGAAAATCATTCTTTGACTCTGTTTAAAGCGCCACATTGCTGGAAATAAGTCAACAACAGTCAGTGGCGTAGCAGCTGCCCCCGCAACCCCCGCAGTGCGGGGGGGCCCCGAGGTATACGGGGCCCCGAAGTCTTGCGATGAATAAAGATTTAAAGAAGTAGAGCTTCAACCTTACTTCTGTCGGCTTTACAACTAGGGCCTCTTCTCTATACTTTGCGGGGGGGCCCGCAAAAGTGTGCTACGCCACTGACAACAGTGCTGTCAACGCTGCTCGTGCAAATCTTGATTTGAACGTCAGGGGGCCGCAATTCGTCTCCTCAGCTACCCGCACTTCTCTTTTGGACTACACACAAAGCATTCTGTTGCGCACGTGGTGTGATGATGGAATGCATATACGCAAGGGGTAAACAAACAGAGTAGAAACGAAACGACAACATATGTTAAATATTAATAAATATCTTAAGGTGCAACAAACAGCCCGCGATACTTGGTGGTTCACGTGCTCTTGCGAAGTTCGCAAGGCGACGCCACTGTACCAGAGTAATGTTAACTGAAACTGGTTCGATATTTTGTCCTACATTATAGATATAGTTCATCAAAGTGTTTAGGTATGAGTGAATAAAAATTGAAATTTGCTATCAGTAATCAAATCATTTATGATTCATTTGCATACTTGTCACAAATTAAAGGCATATTGTTTTCTGAAACGATTTACCGTTCAAAGTTCCAGTTATTATCAAAGACTTGTCTTTATCAACAATTCAAAACATTAGTTTTTTTTTAATAATAATAAAGCATGCTGAATACCACTGTTTATAGTTGTCTTAGAAACAATTATGGTAACGTAAAAAGTGCTTTTCGAAAGTTTCTTTTTAGGAACATATTGTATAAATAATGTTTTCCAGAACGTCTTCGGAGATACAAAATTCAATTATTATTATTAATATATCTGTAAAACAATACTTCTCAAATGATGCAATTCATAAACTGTAAACGACCAACATCCAGTAACGCAAAACACTTTATCTTCTTTAAAACAGTATGAATGGTTAGTCCATGCAAATGAAATTAATTACAAACCGTAAGCGCATAATAATAATAATATGAATACCATGATTTCTAAAAGACTGAATGGTTCAGAATCATAGTTGTGTACATTATACGAAGAAAAGTTAGTGAGACTTGAGAAAAATAAAGATGCGTTGTCATGCCATATTGCTCAATACAAGGACAAAGTGCCAGTGTGACGAAAATCCGTGTATATCACTTTCCAATAGTTCTCGCCCATCCAAATCTTTTAAAACTCATTCATGTCTCTTATGTTCTTTAGACTCGCCTTCCCAATTATCTAATGAAACAGCTTCACCGAATCCAATTCTTCTTTCTTCAACTTCAGCTCCTTCTCTTGAATGTACAAAATTATGTTCATCTCCTATAGAATGTTCTTTCTCTTCTCAGTGTGAGAAAGAGCATAAAGACTTACGTGGATGTTGGCAAACTTGCAGATTTCCAGAAAGTAGTACCTCTTTACCAATTCCTACTTCGGCTCCTCAAGCCCATGAAGAAACTTCATCAAACTTTTTCCTCGATTCTGGCAATAGAAAAACAACTTTACTTAATAACTTCCCATATATTATTGACTCTGGTGTTGCAGAAGAATTGGAAAAGGAATTAGCACCATCAAGTAGATATGATTCTTCATTATCTTGTTACTCACCAACATCTGTGGATCAATGTTCTACTGAGAGAATATTGAAAGCTCTACTTGCGCAATGGAATGCACAAATAAGGCATCTAAAACAAGATACAGCTGCTGCTACGGCAAAAGTCAAAGAACTGGAGAGGAATATCCGGAAGTTATTAGATATTGACATACTGGTAGCTGTTGTTAAAAATGAAATTATGCTTCTACAACAGGAAGTAAAGAAACGCGAATACGTACTAGAAGAGAAAAATAAACTTACAGAAAAGCTTAACAGCATGCAACCACTGGAAACAAAGTATAATGAGTATAGACAGTTAAAAGACAATTATCTTAAATTGAAAGTAGAGTGTGATGCATTAGAAGCTAAAATTAGAGGAAGTTCGGTGTTGGAAAAAGAAGCACACAAATTAAGAGAGAAAGCAGATAAAGTTAAGACAATAGAATGTGAGCGGGATTGTCTACAGTTACAACTAGACTGTGTTTTGTCATACATACAAGATATTAAGACTAAACACAAAATCCTTGAAGAAGAGCGTGAAAAACTGCAACAAAAGTTGAACGAATATTTAGAGCTAGGAGACCTCGATATCATTAAACATAATTTGAGAGCTCTTGAAATGGTAGAAGAAAGATATAAAGCCCTAACTGACTGGTATAATAAATGTTTACAAGGAGAGCTGTAATTATACAAAACACTGTACATTCATTTCATTTAATATAGTTTTATATACACATAACAGGAATGATATTTCTTGTGTCTTTTTTGTTCTTCTGCTGTGCAACATATAAGGTTGTCTAGAAAGTATCGAGCCTTTGGAGGTCAAAGTTGAGAAGACATTTATCGTTATTGAAAAGAACATTATAAAATCACTTAACGCATCATTTTGTTCGAAGATCTTCCGCACATTTCAGCGGCAACACCATCATCCCATCGCTGTAGAATTTCTGTAGTTTTTAGTTTAAAACTTGTGACAAGTGTTTTTCACATGTCTCTTTTGAAACTACTTAATCATTCAGAGGGTTCTGTTCTAAGTGGAAAAAATCATTAGTTTTGTGAATGCGTCTACTATGACTAGGCAAAAAAGTGACTACTATTCTCGAACGACTTAAGGCCGTGTCTAACGTTTTGAGCTGAGATCATCAGTTTCTATATAATAACATGGTGAAGTTCTTTCCAAAATATTATGAAAACTATTTGTCCTATGCAGTTCAAACTTTCTCCAGATGTTAACCTACCTCAATATTACATGTTCACTTTTTTATTTTTAAACTAGCTCTTATAGTTCATTAATATTACTTTTTACAAGTAAATAAGACAACGCTGGAGATATATATACAAATGCAGATATTGAAGAATCAGCAGGGTTTCATTTCCTGCTCGTGGAGGTTAAGAAATAAACACGCTTTCCTGATCCACTCATACCATTGTTCCTCACTGATCTTCAAAAAGTTGGTAGGGTAGGGAAATAAGTTACGAAATGAGATAAGATCGTTCATCTAATAATGTGGAAAATGGATATCTTCGAAGTTATGTAAGTTGACAACCTGATCATATGGTCGGAAGAAGAAAGAGTTGCAAGAGGCAAGACTGGCTGCTGTCAGAAATGAGACAACCTTATCTACCTTCACATCATTTACTTGTACTTTATAATAAAGCTTGTCAAACAGGATGCACTTTCCCTATCTTCACGTTTCAACCATTTTCGATCCTAAATCTTGATTCTTGCGCGGTGAAAAAGGGAGACACGTCAGAGGAAACGCAAAGCATTATCATCAATATTTTGCTTCCTAAAATACGGAAGTAACTTTAAAACATAAAACTTTAAAAGAAATATCTGGGAAGATGAAAGAACAAATCATGGCAATCCATGCGTGTGCGTAACAATAATATACAAAAGAAAGAAAGAAATATTACAATATTTGTGAGGGTCTAGATCATTTGAAGCCGATATTGGTATTCCAAGGATAAGCAAGTGAAATATGTTTTACTTGATTTTGACTGAAAACATGATTTAGAGAATTATATATATATAGAACACATGTTATATATTGATATAGATATAGATAGATAGATAGATGTGTGTGTGTATCTGTGTAATATGTGTACGTGTATTGTATAGTATTTTGAGTCAGTTTCCTGACCAACGTTACGTTACATCTTAGGAATCTACAATTACGTCACCCTTGAACAGAGATGTTTATCCTTGTTTCCCCTACGTAGTTCATAACACTTCATAATTTTAGGGGAAAATACCAGGGCTTGCTAACTTAACATAATGTGCGTTATTATTAATTCGTTATTTGTTACCATACCTATATGATAACGAAAACTGAGACTAAATGAATAACGTTACTGCGTTAAATACCGTTTTAGCTGTTACTGATAGAATTACGGTACTTATTAAAAATAACGTTATTGCCAGGCGAAGAGAGCATTTCGTTATTAAGGCTGGGTTACTGCTGCAATAAAGTTAATGCATGATAACGTAATAGGTTTCATTAAAATGATAACGTTAAAGACATGACTGTTTAACTCAATATAAATTGTATTTAATTGCATCAACTATATTCGTTATTTGTTACGGTTTCAATATCGTAACGAAAAACGAAACCAATTTAGTAACGTTATTGTCATAGGTATCATTTCAAATGTTACTTTCACAATTACGGTACTTATTAAAAATACCGTTATTGGCAGGTGAAGAGAGCATTTCGTTATTAAGGTAGGGTTACTACTGCAACGAAGTTAATGCATGATAACGTAATAGATTTCATTAAAATGATAACGTTAAAGACATGACTGTTTAACTCAATATGAATTGCATTTAATTGCATCAACTATATTCGTTATTTGTTACGGTTTCAATATCGTAACGAAAAACGAAACCAATTTAGTAACGTTATTGTCATAGGTATCATTTCAAATGTTACTTTCACAATTACGGTACTTATTAAAAATACCGTTATTGGCAGGTGAAGAGAGCATTTCGTTATTAAGGTAGGGTTACTACTGCAACGAAGTTAATGCATGATAACGTAATAGATTTCATTAAAATGATAACGTTAAAGACATGACTGTTTAACTCAATATGAATTGCATTTAATTGCATCAACTATATTCGTTATTTGTTACGGTTTCAATATCGTAACGAAAAACGAAACCAATTTAGTAACGTTATTGTCATAGGGATCATTTCAAATGTTACTCTCACAATTACGGTACTTATTAAAAATAACATTATTGGCAGGTGAAAAGAGCATTTCGTTATTGAGGTTATCGTACAGTTGTAATAACTTATTGAATGCTAACTTAATAGGTTGTATGTCAATGATAATGTTAAATACAGAACTTTTTAACGTAATATAATTGCATTAAAATATTCGTTACTTGTAACCGTTCCCATACCGTAACGAAAAGGAAAACTAACTGAATGACATTATTATTTTAGGTATTATATCAACTATTACTCTTATAATTAGGGTATAGAGCTCCTCCGTGGCTAAGCGGTTAGCGTACGCACCTTTGGCGTGGGAGATACGTGTTCGATTCCCGGCGGGAGATCATGTGATTCGGATTCCACGTTAATCAGTAGGTCCTGTCTCATATAACCTCGCTGCTAAAAAGGACGTTAAACTCAAAATCAACTCAACAATTAGGGTATAAAAAGTAATGTTATTGACAGAAAAAGCAGCATTTCGTTACTACTTGTAAGATTAAGAATCAGTTCTGTACAGTTGCATTAAATGTTATTG
The DNA here is from genome assembly GCF_964235325.1 of Thermobia domestica. Lineage (NCBI taxonomy): Eukaryota > Metazoa > Arthropoda > Insecta > Zygentoma > Lepismatidae > Thermobia > Thermobia domestica. The sequence continues at coordinate 169,805,333 of NC_137464.1, read as the reverse complement.
AACGGTAGTGCGGTAAATCGTAAAGGAGAAGACTTGCTTAAAAAAATGAAAATGAAGTATTTGGTTTTACGTCCCATGCTTATGCCGGATAGGCTAAAATTCATGTCGATTGTAAGAATAAATGTGAGAGAATTAAAAAAGTGGGGAAAGACGGGATAACCCCAAGAAAACCCACACATATTGTGTTTGTCCTCCATAAAACCCACTTGGCTCAAACTGGCATCGAATCAGGAACTCCAAGCAGCAGAGTGAACGCTGTACCAATGAATCACCGCGGCCCCTTTTCTTTTTCATGTACGACTATCTTTTTTTTTTTTTTTTTTTTTTTAGTTAAAGAAAATTATATCAAAACTTAGCCAATATCCAATATTTGTTAAATATATGAGTACACTCTCCCAAAGGGGCAGTTTTGGAATTCCAACCAATGACGCTTCAGAAAATGTTAAGAATGGAAATTGAAGAAGTACTACTGAATTACTATAGTAACTCGTAAATGTTACAGGAAAGTGTACTATTTCAATTTTGAATCCAAACTATTAAATTGTAAACAGCATTTCATTTCTTCTGAGCACTTGTCTTTTCTGCGGGACGCTCGGGGTTGATTTCCGCCGTGAGCTCATGTGATTTGGATCCTACGAAAACCACATCACAGAAAGTCTTGATAGTAAACATTATGTTAAACTCCAGACAAATAAGCTTGTTTTAATCAACCTTCAGTGTCATATTTTTCAGTGTATAATTGGTTAATTGATTGGTCTGGAGTTTACCCTTATCCATCACTGAGGCTATGTGAGACGTGAATCTTATAGCTAACGTAGGGCCCTACGGACTTGATGTTCTACCAGGAATCAAATCTTGCTCTCCCGCGCCAAAGGTTTGTATAATACCTCTGCTGCAATATAATGGGAATGAGAATTTCCTCTCACGTTAAAACACCATTGGCATAACAAGGATATTTTGCTAGAACAGCATGACTCCTTACTTATTGGAACTCTGCCTGTTGTCAGGCACGTATATAGAAAATTATTTCTGCAAGATTCAAAGCTTTTGAGGGGTTTAAATTCAAGATTAGGATAAATTATATTAACGTTTATAAAACCACCCTAAAATTATATTGAATTTACAGAAAGTCTTGCTTTGGGGAGGTCCGGACTAACCGCGTGGTTCAAAGTTATTTTAGAGTGGATCTATTTCAGAATGGGCATCCCCTAAGGCATCAGAAGTAACCCCCAAATTGTCAAATTGACATACCCTTAAAAATATTCTTATTTAATAGTTCTGTCGTCAATACCCTTCCGTCATGACGTTGATTCAAGAGTACGTTTCTTCCATATATCTAGATTATAAGTTTTTATACAATTTATGTTGTTAACTTATTAAATGTTTCAGCTATATTTTTCTAAGATAAACCTGAAATGCAGACTAGAATGAGGCAAAAGTCTGGATACACTTCTATAAAAGTCGAAGGGTGTAAAGAATCATGATGTCGTTTGGTATGGTGTGTCTATAGGTCGGGATGGCGACAGCAGCGGCCATCTTGAAATCCGCCATCTTGGATTTGGGTTACGTTTTTCAAGTGGGAAGAGGGTCATGTCGCTTATCATTTTACACTGCCTTTTTCTGAGGAATACATCTGTGCAATTTATTTTGTGATATCTTTATTTATGTAGGACACTGATCCAGAGCCCATTCTGCAAACTGTAACCGCCGATCAGGGTCTTCCTTCGAGAAATGATGTTGCAACTGTAACTTGTACGGGTGCCATTGGATTGGTGTGTGTGCAACACACGCAGGATTGAACGCTGGCTGACACAGCATATTGCTGACAATTGGCGCGTATTGGGATGTGGAATTTTCACAACCTATGCCACAATTAGTGATGAGCAAATGCAAGACCAAGACCAAGACCGGGGTGGTCTTGGTCTTACTTGCAAGAGTCTTGCAAGTCTTGCTTTTAAGAAATCTTATGCTTTTCATATTTAAATTTTACTCTGAATATAAGGGATAATAAATTCTACAATGGGACAATAGTAGCGGAAATATAATGTATGTTTCTAAATGTAATATAATTTACCTTCTTGTAAGTGTGATCATAGTGTATAGCATATGTGATGACATTTATTTTTTTAATGGGTGCCCACGCTTCACAACTTATAAGATAAATCACAACGTTTCGTAATCTGTTTATATTTTTTAACAGATCCAACACTCCACTGGTTCCCAAACTGGGGAGGCTACCCCTGAGAAGCATGAAAGAAGATCAAGACGTCATAGATTATTGAAATACCATGAATTGCAAAATTATTTTTACACTCTAAAGGCGTCAGATTTTTCTTTTCAACCACGATTAGCTAATCGTTGTATTAAACAAATTTCCAATTAAATATTGAGATTTTGTTTTACTGATTCCAATATGTACTCTCAGGGACAGAAACAGGACATTACGCAAAAGCGATGAAAAAATTGCAGGCTTTCGAAACGTGAACATGGAGAAAAAAGATGAGAATTAGCTGTGCTGAACGGAAAACGAATGAGAAGGTGTTAGAAATATTAGCAGTAGAGAAAAAAGAAGAATTTTAGATATTGTTAAGAGGAGGAAGAGGAACTGATTAGGATATTGGCTGAGGAGGAACTGTTTTATAAGGGACGTGCTGGAAGATTCGGTGGAAGGAAAGAGAGTGAGGGAGTGAAGGAGACTGTAGTTGAAGGAAGGTATTAAAACCGAAAATTGCTACGTCAAGACGAAGAGACTAGCTGAGGACCACCGTACATCGAAGCTTCTGAGTTGCAGCAAGTAACCTGCCAATAATGGCAGAACAGCTATGATGATGATGATGATGATATGTTTAGTAATATTCACCAAAAAAGAGAGAGAAAAATTAATATAACAATAATATAATCAAACCTCTTAATATTTTAGGATAATTTGAGTGAAAACTGAAAACGACTCAACTGTCTATGTCTTTTGTATAAACACGATTGTTAAGAGGAGGAAGAGGAACTGATTAGGATATTGGCTGAGGAGGAACTGTTTTATAAGGGACGTGCTGGAAGATTCGGTGGAAGGAAAGAGAGTGAGGGAGTGAAGGAGACTGTAGTTGAAGGAAGGTATTAAAACCGAAAATTGCTACGTCAAGACGAAGAGACTAGCTGAGGACCACCGTACATCGAAGCTTCTGAGTTGCAGCAAGTAACCTGCCAATAATGGCAGAACAGCTATGATGATGATGATGATGATGATATGTTTAGTAATATTCACCAAAAAAGAGAGAGAAAAATTAATATAACAATAATATAATCAAACCTCTTAATATTTTAGGATAATTTGAGTGAAAACTGAAAACGACTCAACTGTCTATGTCTTTTGTATAAACACGATTCATATAAATACTTTTGACCTATATTAGAAATACAAAGTAACGGCATCAAACTCCAAGTTATTTGAAATAACTGTACAAAATCAGTTTCGCTTGTGAATATGGATTACTAGCATCAATTACCCACTTCGTTGGGTTATTTTTTTTAATCATATAATTCGTTAGTCAGTCATTTTTTTACTATTACTTATTTTTACTATTAGTGATATTGGTCATTTTCGATGATTTTAATATTTCTCTCCCCTCCTCCTCCCCAAGTTTGCGGGGCTCAATTTGGATTTAAACGGCATCAGAACAGGCCCGTAGCCAGCCCAAAAATTTAGGAGGGGGACCCGGTCGAAGTTTGGGTGGCCCGATCCAACCACATTATAGTTAATCAGCACATTATAGTTCACTTGTAAGGGTGAAAATTTTAGGAGGGACCAGTAAAAATTTAAAGGGGGCGGCCCCCTAGATCACCCCTGGATACGGGCCTGCATCAGAAGTGTCAGTGTTAATCTCAGAGACCCTGAAAACTATGGATTTGGACCCTTTTCCCCCATGTTGCGAGGCATGGTATTGTAAGTGTCACTGTTCATCTCAATGACCTCGAAAACCATGAGTTCGACATTGATAATAATCATTTTCGATAATTTTTATATATCTCCTTCTTCCTCCTCCCCAAGTCGCGGTGCTGAGTTTGCATTTAAACGGGATCGGAAGTATCACTGTTTACGTTAGCGACGCCGAAAACTATAGATTGAACACTAATATTTGGTCATTTTTGATCATTTTTATGTACCTCCCCCTCCCTCAAGTTACGGGGCTGAATTTGGTCGTAAACGGCATTGGAAGTGTCAGTATTTAACTCAACGACCTCGAAAACTATGGTTTCGTCACTAATATTCGTCATTCACGACCATTTATATATCTTCCCTCCCCTCCGCCAAGCTACGGGGTTGAATTTGGATTTAACCAGCATTGGAAGTGTTACTGTTTATCTCAGCGACCTTCAAAACTATAGATTCCACTATAATATCGGTCATTTTCGATAATTTTTAAATATCTCTTCCTTTCTTGGAAATAATTCTTGGAAAGCGCTTAAAGGAGAAGGTAGTGAAAGTAGAATTTATTGATGATAGAGTTATGATGTTAAGACTTAAAGGGAAAACGAAGGATCTAGTGGTGATACAGACATATGCACCGACGACTTCGCATGCAAATGAAGAAGTAGAGGAAAATTATGAGAAAATAGAAGAAATTATAGATAGGGAGAAGAAGGGTGCATGCATAATTCTAATGGGAGATTTCAATGCAGTTGTGGGAGAAAAACAGGAAGGTAGTATCGTAGGCAAATATGGTTTAGGCGAAAGAAATGAAAGGGGAGAGGGACTGGTGAATTTCTGTAGACAGAATTCACTAGTAATTGGGAACACTTGGTTCAATCAGCACAAGAGGAGAAGATATACATGGACATCACCAATAAACGTCGGAAGATATCAGATAGACTATGTTATGATTCAAGACATGTATCGGAATAGCTTAAAGAACGCGAAGACCCTTCCCGGGGCTGATATTTTCTCTGATCATAATCTTGTGTTGGCCGAAGTAGATATTCAACTGAAAAATGTAGGCAGAAGAAAAGTAGGTAACAAAGTGTTAAATACTGAAAAGTTGAAAAACGAGGAAATAAGAAATCTTTTCGCTGAAAAATTCGAAGAAAAATGTTCAAACGAGGAAAGGATAGGCGCAGGTAGTAACGCACGGTGGGAACATATTAAACGTTGCTTACAGCAGGCTGCAGAAGAAGCAGTAGGTTACCGCGAACACAAAACTGCTAAGAAACCATGGGTTACAGAGCAGATGTTGCAGAAAATGAGGGAGAGGATGATGTGGAAACAGGTTGATACAGAAGAGGGCAGAAAGATGTACAGAAAGTTAAATAATGAATTACGAAGAGAAACAGACAAAGCGAGGGAAGAGTTTTACAAAAGAAAATGCGAGGACATAGAAGAATTAGAAAGAGTTGGGAAATATGAGGAAATGTACAAGGAGGTGAAATCTATGGAATTTCGGAGGAAACAATTGAGTATCATGATGGCAGTAGAAAATAAGAATGGGAAGGTAGTCAGCGAGAGAAATGAGGTCATAGGAAGGTGGAAAGAATACGTTAAAGACTTATATGAGAGTAGGGATAGACCGTGTAGCCTAAATGTTGAAGTGGAAAATGAAGTAGGCGAGGATGATAAAGGATTTAGTATTCTTCGGTATGAGTTTGAAAAGGCTATATCTGAGATTAGGAATGGAAAGGCAACAGGAATAGATAACATACCAATTGAATTCATTAAAAATATAGGAGGCAAGGGAAAGAAAGAATTGTGGCGACTATGCAATGAAATATATGAAACAGGAGAATGGCCAAGAGACTTTCTGAAAACGATCATGATACCGATGGCTAAGAAATCGAACCCAAAGAGAGGTGAGGATTATAGAACTATTAGTCTCATATCTCATGCAGCTAAAATTCTGCTCCGAATACTGAACAGAAGGTTATATGGAAGAACAAATAAAGATGTTGAGGAAGAGCAGTTCGGGTTCAGAAGAGGCAAGGGCACAAGAGATGCTATTGGATTATTAAGGGTGATCGGTGAAAGATGTATAGAAAAAGGGAAAGAGGTGTATGTTGTATTTATTGATCTAGAAAAGGCTTTCGACCGCGTGAATTGGGAATTGTTGTTGGGAGTTCTAACAAAGATAGGGTTGGAATGGAAAGATAGAAGACTCATAAGAAACTTATACATGAACCAACAAGTAAGTGTTAGAATAGGGGAAGAACTGACGGAAGAGAGTGCAATTGGAAGGGGAGTTCGACAAGGATGCTGCCTCTCGCCAACACTATTTAATGTCTATCTAGAAGAGATAGTGAAAAAGAGCCTACATGATGATGATGGCATTTCAGTAGGAGGTAGAATGATTAGATGCATAAGATTTGCAGACGATATGGCCCTTGTTGCAGAATCTGAAAAGAAAATCAATAAAATGTTAGAAAAAATGAGAAAGGGCTTTGAAGAATATGGGATGAAAATAAATGTTAGAAAGACAAAAGCCATGGTGATTGGAACAAAGGGGTCTGTGTCAAATATAAAAGTAGGAGGGGAGAAAATAGAACAAGTGAATAGTTTTCGATACCTGGGTAGTGTTCTTAGTAATGACATGAAATGCGAACGTGAAATAAAAGCAAGGATAGGAATGGCGAAAGAAGCCTTTAGGAGGAAGAAAAGTCTGTTTTGTGGGACCTTGAACAAAGAGTTGAGAAAAAGACTCATAAAATGCTTCGTGTGGAGTGTTGTGCTGTATGGGGCGGAAACGTGGACATTGCGTAAGGGTGACGAAAATCGACTGGAAGCCTTCGAACTGTGGGTGTGGAGAAGAATGGAAAGAGTTAGTTGGGTCGAGCGGAAAACGAACGAGAGAGTGTTAGAAATGGTGGGTGAGAAAAGAACACTTTTAGATATTATTAGGAAAAGGAAGAGAAACTGGTTGGGACATTGCCTAAGAAGAGATTGCATCATGAGGGACGTCCTAGAGGGTATGGTGTCGGGAAAGAGAGGGAGGGGGCGAAGGAGACTACAATTAATGGACGATATTAAAACAGAAAGATCATACCCGAAGACGAAAAGGTTAGCGGAGGACCGTGGAGCATGGAAGCTTCACAGCTGCGGCAAGTGACCTGCCAATAAAGGCAGAATACCTATGATGATTATGTACCTCCCCCTCCTTCAAGTTACGGGGCTGAATTTGGTCGTAAACCGCATTGGAAGTGTCAGTATTTAACTCAACGACCTCGAAAACTATGGTTTCGTCACTAATATTCGTCATTCACGTTCATTTATATATCTTCCCTCCCCTCCGCCAAGCTACGGGGTTGAATTTGGATTTAACCAGCATTGGAAGTGTTACTGTTTATCTCAGCGACCTTCAAAACTATAGATTCCACTATAATATCGGTCATTTTCGATAATTTTTAAATATCTCTCCCCTCCCCCTCCCCTAAGCTGCATCGTTAAAGTGATATGACAGAAACTATCTCAGGTCATAACCTTGCCTATGTTGAAAATGTAATCGAAATCGGTCGGGTGGTTCAAGAGTTATTAAATTTTATTTATTTTTGTACCTTTTTCCTCCCCTCCTCCTCCCCCTCCCCGAAGTTCTACCGTCAAAGTGATATGATAAAAACCACCCCAAGTCCGAACCTCATCTATGTTGGAAACTTGATTGAGATTGAAAGGCTAGTTCAAGAGTGATAAACTCACAAACACAGTCACATATTTTTATTTATTTATTTTTTTACATATATATCTCCAGTTTATTTATTTTTTGTACATATATCTCCAGCCTCCCCTCCCCGTCATTGCACCGTCAAAGTAAAATGATAAAAATCGTTCCAGAAAAATTTGATCAAGATCGGACGGGTGTTTGAAGAGTTATTAAGTTTTATCATACAGGGTGTTAATGAACTATACCGACAAACTGTGAGAGGTGATTCCTCACATCAAAATAAGAGAAAAAGTTCATATGGATCTATAGCGAAAAGTGCATAGTTTCAGAGCTAGGGCTGTCCAAAATATTCTCAATATACACCAATTTTGGGAAGTCACCTGCGCTACTTAGTCTTATAGTATTCTTTAATTTTATAGTTATACAAAACAGATTACTGCTAGTATGCATCGCAAGAATGTCAACTGCTTTCCGTGTCCACATCATACTCGATTTTAGTGCAACTGCACAGCGATTTTCATTTGTTTTCTTTGATACAATGTTGGGTAGAAATAGAACAAATTCTAATTTAGAACAGTTGTATCAAATGTTGTAACCAACCCAAAAGTTGCATACAACTTGGTATCGTACACGTTCAAATTCCACTTTGCTGGAATATTTGATACAATATATGATGGAATATTTGATCGTCTATAACTGGCTTAATGTTGTATATATATATATCACAGAATATACATTGATATAATAATAGGTAAATGATAAACATCGAAATTTGGAAGACTTGACATACATTTAATCCAGTGGCGGAGCCAAGGGAGGGCCTGGAGGGCCAGGCCCCCTTGCTCAAAATCTTGGCCCCTTAGTGGCCCCCCACACAGGGTGATACTGCTATAGGTCGACAAACGGTGAGTTGATAGTAGCCACAACTGGAACTACTACCGAAACATCTCTCGACAACAGAGTTACCAACTGCAGAATACCGTATGTTGCAATAGTCTGCGTTCCGAGAAAAAAATCTCCAGGCTCGTTTTTGTTTGTAATACAGCATGATCTAATTGAATGGGTGAGTTGAAAAAGGAACATATTCCAAAAACCTCAACTTTCAAACACTGGGTGGAAACATGAACACATTCCAGAAATATCGTCGATTTTTCACACATACGTTCCAATAGACTTCAGTAAAGAGGACCTAAAATTAATGAATGCGTTCCTTGTTCCTCTCAAGCGGTGTAGGTACATATAAAATGAATATAACCATCTCAGTTTAGCTTGCCTATTTTCTGGAATGTGTACCTTTTTCAACTCACTCGTTCAATTCATTGAAATCTTTAAGGTGCATGCATTGACCTCACCATCTGAACGTTTCTTTTAACCTCTGTCACTTATCTGGTTATCTTCTTTGTTATCGACAAAGAATCAAAAAAAAAAAAAAAAGGCAAAATCAGTCGGCATTCTCATTCGTTTCGATGTTGAAAGTCATACTAAAATAAGAGATGCTTACAAATAGCATGCACTGCAGTAAAACATTACACTCGTGTTGGACGAAAGAAGTCTTCGAACACTAAGTAATTAATTTCCATCGATTATGGCGACATAGAACAAATGCATAGCATCCATTAAATAATTTGGTATTATTATTATTATTATTATTATTATTATTATTATTATTATTATTATTATTATTATTATTATTATCAAATAATATCGAGACGTCTTGTTTAATATACAGTAAAAGAAGAGAGCAGAAGTTTTTATTGTTTCTGTCATTCTCTCTGTGGTTCGAGAAAATTAAGATACTGAATACTACCAACACCTACTATATGATACTGATATTGGTCTCCTTCTCGACTATCTTCTGGTCTTGTCTCATGTACGTCTAGTTTCCTAACGCTCTTGGCCGTGGCAACTAAATAGAAACTTCTGCTGCGATGTTAATAAGCAGTATTAGCGATCTCCAAGGGAAACGAAGTCAGCGCTAGGTGAACCTATACTTAATTTTATAAATATGTTGCACATTATACGTCTACATCAACCATATATCTCGATGCTCAGCCTAATGCATGAACTTTTCATAGAAAAATGTCCTGACTTGAAGAAAGTAATTAAGTATGAGTTTTATTTAGAATATATCAAGAAAAACTTTGGTTACCCATTTGGCAGACCTCAGAGCGGTGTCTGCAGTACCTGTGAAGACCTGAAGATCAAAATTAAATCAAACACGCTTAATGACAATGAAAAACATGTAAATTTTATATTCAGTATTTTATATTTTGTAAATTAGTTTAGACTATTTTCACTTTACCTGAACTTATCTATCCTAACTAGTCTGAATATAACACGAAACTTCATAATACAATCTAACCTAACCTAACTTAAGTATTGCTATCTTTATTACAGACATGTTTTATGGTAGGTTATGACATTGGACCGTGTATGTAACAAAAAAAGACTGAGTTGCAATGGCAAAGTAAAATAAATCGTTTTAATATTATTATCTCAACACTTTTGCGCAGCTCGGTGTGTTTTAATCAAATAAAAAAAATACTAATGAAACTGAAAGGGAACATGTTTTTATAATGTTTTTCGATCAAGGCTTTTGTTTTTCAGCTGCTGATCCGCTAGATCAAGATGATTGACGATTATCTACTCTGAAAAATTCAACAATGACCATTGTTTTATCGGAAAACATTGTTATTTTTGTCAATATGTGTAGCTAACAGTTTTGAAATACATTTGTTTTCCTTTATACAAAGATTGAATAATATTACTCACTTATTTCTGAAACCTGTTTAACACAATCCACTAATTGGGATAAAGTATTGTGCGTTTAAAAACATTGAGTTGAAAAAGGAACATATTCCTAAACATCTTTACACAATTATATGGTATATATATAAAAATTATGTACAGGTACCATATGCAATAAGTTTGCTATACTAAACGACACAAATTGACAATAGTAAATGTTTTGGTAGAACAATTAGTTTTCTCACAAAACAGTTTTTCTTAGTTTTCCGAAAGTTTATATTTTTGGAATGTGTACCTTTTTCAACTCACCGATTCAATTTAGCATCGACTACAGGATAGTAGCGTTGTTTCAACTACATTTGAATTTATTTTAAGGCTTTGAAAGACCCGAGACTTAGAGGATAGGATAAGGGAACTGAGTCAATAGGGCCATAAAATTTCCCTTGTGACACCGAGGAAGATTCTTGGTAATCTCCTCAGTTGAAATATTTATCCACGAGGGATCAATCACACCATCTTATAAGCTGATGTTCTACTGGTGAGCTTTGGCCATTCGGTGTTTGTGTATTTGAATTCACGTCAAATTCTAAAAACTAGTAAAGGTAAACAAACATACGAAAGAAAAAGGCCACGTATACTTCTTTTGCTGTAAGGAGTCCCGGTTGAAATGTATGTTCTAACAGTGTTTGACATTAGGGGAAAAAAACACATTTCCTCTTTTTTTTGCTTCAAAAAGTGCTCACTTCATCATTTTAATAAAGTAAAAGCACATACATTACTCAGTTTTAGAATCAAGGGTAAAAGTAACCAAAAGTAATTGAACTACGGACAGATCAAAACAATATGCTGCAACCGGTACAGTTGCCCCGTGCGCCAGCAAACTAATATGTGTGTTTATTGGTGTAGATGTAGATGAAAGGGATACTAATCGAAAAATTTGCCCTGGGCACCAAATGTCTAGTTTCGTCACTGATAAGGCTACCATATTTTTACAGCGTGAAATCGGGACATTTTTCTGAAATATTAAGAATACATGATAATTATTGGCAGTTTACTTTAAAGTGAAACTTAAGCTTCAAGAGCAAGGCTTATAATTAAAAGTGGGCTGGAACGGCAAATCAGTGTCCTGTTAGAGTTCAGTTGCTGTTTCTGTGCAACGTTTGTCTCGTAAGCACTTTTGTCCTTGTACATCACTTTCTACTTTATTATTATTATTATTATTATTATTATTATTATTATTATTATTATTATTATTAATTATTATTATTATTATTAATACAGTTTATCTACCAAACAACTATTTATATTATTATGCGGTATTAAACCAAATCTGGAACTTTATTTACTTCGATGATTCCATCCGGCAAATAAGTGGGATCTGTACGAGAGGGAATGTTTTCGGGCTGTTAAAATTTGAAATGACTGCTGCCACGCTGTACCTTTAAGCTTCGCCTTATCTCAAGTAGAAGCAGACATGTCGGAAGGTTTGATTCTTGTAGATTCACTAGTTCAAACGCTGTTGAAGATGAGGTCTGGAGAATATGACTCTCAGCAAACAACATTCGAACAAATTTATCAAGAATATTTGTGAATATGCAAAGAAAATGGTCTTTAAATTCCAGAGTCAGAAACAGATAGAATATAGGGGTTCCTCCTGGAAACGAACTAGACATTCGCCATCGAAATATCACAATTCATTTTGGATGAATCTCTTCCTTCATTGGAGGCAGAAAACTAATTTTCTAAAGGTAATATACTAAGAGACATTTTTCTGCCTACTATTGATAAAGAAATCACTGAGACGGAAAAACGCTTTTGATCATGTAGTAAAATCATTAGATCAATCACCACTCTACATCCAAAAGGTGAAAACTTTCTAAATTACAACATTGTGGAGCATATGGCTCAGCATTATGGAAGTGATCTGGAAATATTCAAATGTGAACTCACAATCCTCCCAAACACAATTAAGTTGTATGAAAACGAGAGAAAACCAAAGTTGATTTCTTGATGAATTTCGTTGATCTTTGCGTCTACAAAAACGCATTCCTAGGAACCTACAAGCTAGATATCATCTCTGTCACTATATCAGTTTCTAAGGCCATTCTCATCTTTGAAAAATATATGGGCAATTCAATGACTGATGATAGGTTGAAAAACTTATGATTACTTTATATTGAAGAAAATTGCTAAATCGTTAGATCCTGAAGAAGTTGTTGATAAGTTTGCTGCTGCCCACAACAATAGAAAGATTCTCTTTTAAGTAGAGGCATGAACCTATAAGTTATTTTCTTGACCTGTAAAAGTGTATTTCTCTGCTTACACTTAAATCAACCAGCCACACATATTTTAAAGCCAGCGTTTAAATAACTACTTATATTAGAAATCAATTTTATTAATGATTCCTAGTTGTTTGAAATAGTAAATTCTTATATTTTCACCGTAAAAGAGTAAAATCATGAACAAAAAAGATGAAAACATTCACCACCTTGCACACACACATACACAAACATATATATATATATATATATATATATATATATATATATATATATATATATATATATATATGTGTGTGTGTGTGTGTGTGTATGTATTTATGTAAATAAAATATTTCATTCATTGGAGATGTCCCCCTTAAAATTTTCTTGGGCCCTTCATTGGCCCCCCTGAAAAAAATTCTAGCTACGCTACTGATTTAATCTTAGATTTTATAATTTAGTTTTGAAATAATTACAGTTTGTTTTCTCTTTTAAAATAGGAAGAAAATATTTTTGGTATTCATAGGTTTGTTATAATCATTATACCTACTTTAGGTAGGAAGTCATGCTGTACTAGCCTTCGTTAAATTTTGCACTATCATCGCAACGCGAAAAGTCTTTGTGCCCTTTAGTTTTACCATATCGATTTCTATGTTCTGACATTGAATACTATTGTCTATGGCAACATAGATAACAAATGAAGAGCAAAATTCGTTCTTGTTCTCAATGTCGCGCAGGTCAATTCGTCAGCCGTGTATGGTGTGATACAGGAACACGAAGATGGCTCGTGTTGTTAGGTGTTGTGCTGGATATTGGGGCCGTAGGCTCCAACAATTGTATACAATTCAAGAATCCAAGTTGTTAGTTAACCAGAAATTTGGTTTCCATACTTCTAAGTGGTTGTTAGTGGAAGGAATTGAAATAAAAATGCCGTCTTTATCGCCAACTATGACTGAAGGCACGATAGTTAAATGGTTAAAGAAAGAGGGCGATCCTATTGCACCCGGTGATGTTTTATGTGAAGTAGAAACAGATAAAGCCGTCGTTGCATTTGAAACTGAAGAGGAAGGAATACTTGCAAAAATATTGGTGCCAGAAGCTGTACAAAACATTAAAGTAGGTACTTTAATTGCCCTGATGGTAGCAGAGGGTGAAGATTGGAAAGCAGTCGAAGTTCCAGAAACCGCGACAGCACCAGCTGAAGTTAAAAGTACTGTAAGTAAGACAGATGGTGATGATAAAGGAACTCCAGCACCAGCAAAAGTAGCACCTGCACCCGGACTTATCTTGGGACCTGCTGTTAAAACTTGGGTTGAACAGTATGGTGTAGATGCAAAACAAGTAAAGGGATCGGGTCCGAAAGGACGTATTTTAAAGGGCGACATATTGAGTTTTATTAAAGAACAGAATCTTAAACCTCAACCGCCGAAACCGGTACCACCACCTGTAAAGGTGGCTGGGAAAGCAGTACCGCCAGCAGCAGCTGCTGAGAAACCTGCAACAGCGGCTCCAACTATTGTGCAGAAAGGTGACAAGTATGTAGATTTGGAAGTGTCTAGTATGCGAAGGACTATCGCTAAAAGGTTGACAGAATCGAAGACAATTATACCTCATTCGTACGGTACAATGGAATTTAATGCCAACAAGCTCATGAGGATTAGGGGAAATCTAAAGAAAGATGATATTGTTGTATCAGTCAATGATTTTATTATAAAAGCAAGTGCTATAGCCCTGCAGCAGTATCCACAGGTAAATGCTGTTTGGCAAGGGAATCAGTGTGTGGTCTCACCTAATATTGATATATCTGTTGCGGTAGCTACGGATACAGGATTAATTACTCCAATTGTTAAAAGTGCTGATAAGAAAGGTGTTGAAGACATATCAGCAGCAGTGAAATCCTTGGCTAAGAAAGCACGAGAAGGTAAATTAAAGCCGGACGAATTTATGGGAGGTTCATTCACAATTTCAAATTTGGGGATGTTCGGGATAAGTGAATTCTGTGCTATCATTAATCCTCCACAGTGTGCCATATTAGCAGTGGGAACAGGTAGATCTGTTGTTGATACAGACGGGACGATTTCGACAAAAATGCGAGCAACCCTGTGTTACGACCGAAGGCAAATTGATGAAGAATTAGCTGCTGAATTTCTGGATAAACTGCAAGAACTTCTGGAAGATCCGTCAAGAATGTTGTTAGGTAGTTACGAAAGTGCAAAAGTTAGTTCAATTCAATCATGATCGAAATAGGACAATGAAGCTTATAGTGTACAAAATAATGTATAATGGCTTTATATGTAATGTATGTACTTGTGTGTGTGTGTGTGTGTGTTCATTCTAGAAAGTGCTGCGACAATAACAAACTGTGTGTGGTAGGAAGGAAGTGAATTGCTTTAAATAGTAATGTTATACGAAAAGGAATACACAAATTGTTAAATAAAGTAGTGATACGCAGCATTGACTGTACTCAGACACCATATTAAGTAAACATGACAAAAATATAGACGTAATAATGGATTACATTGTAATGGCATGAGCTTACGTACCGTAATTTATGTGTAATGGGACCTTAGTAGACTCGTTCATGCAAGTTCAATCATTTTTTTTTTTTTTTTAATGTTGACATGTACGTTCTTTTCTTCTGAAGATGAAATAGTGTCTATTTCTCGCCCACACACACACATTTATATATATAGATGCATGATGGTGTAAATGTGTATTTTTTTATGCCTAGTAATATATGCAGTGGAGCACGAATATAATTTATTGTTGTTGTTGGAAGATATGCTTTCATTTCTGAAAAATATATAGATCGTTAAAATATATGTGTTTAGGAGGCATATATATGAAATTAAGCTTTTTTTTTTAATTGCTTGTGTGGTCTAATGAGTAGCACACGCCTTCTCTATGTGGTCCCAGGTTCGATTCGTGGAAGGGAACTTTAAAATTTTGGAGTATTAATACGGTATGGTTAAAACAAATGAAAAGTTACGTGAATAAAAAAGTATGTTTGTTTATTAAAGCATAGCGTCTCCGAGACTATATAAGACTGATGACAGTTTAAGGTGAAATTCGAATCACCATAATACATTCCAACTTCAGTTCCAGGACCCGGTACAGTAAAGGTGCGCGTGCTTGCCAATCGACAAGCGGGTTAGCCTAGGGTTGCCATTCGTCCCGGAAAATCCGGAACTGTCACGGAATCAAGATCTGAGTCCCAGCGTCCCGAAAATATTTCTCAGAAAAAATAAATATATAAAACATTCATTTAATTAACTTCACGCTTTTAGTTAACTACTTTGACATTGAACGAAGCATTCGTTTCATTGGGCGAGAGACAGAAGGTTTTCTGCTTAATCTTATTGTTATCTTGGCATTACTCGAGCAGACGGCTCTACCAAATTTGTCACAAACTTATTCCATTTTCCGATTTCTACTTGCAGAGCGTCCACTAAATGAGGAGCTAATGAATAAACCACGAACCAACTTGTGCTAGGTGACCACTAAAAGCACGAATGCTAACTAACCAAGTCAGGGCAGGAGCGCAGCAGGGAGGCCCGAGCGGAACGAAGAGGTGCGTTCGTAGGGAGCAGGCGCGTCAGCGACGGGGGCGTACGCATAAACAAGGATAGTGGGAAAATACATAAATTACCCTCAATAATTTTCACCTTCAAAAACACTTAAATAATCGTAATAGCTCTTACTATCAAAGTGGCTTAACTGGTTTCCCGCGTACAAATGGCCCGCTGCGAGGAGAAGTTAGTCTGTTTTGAATTTTTACTTCTTTTCCACACTTCGCATACTTGATTTTACGTTTCAACATACCATGACGCTGCAAAAACTTTATATGGCGCTCTTTATCACACAATTCTTTGTAATAAAATAGTATGTTTGTATTATATCCATTGCTAACACGAACAGAACATTCCCGCCGTTTATTTCCACCTTTTTCGCATTCTTGTATTCTTCCGCTTCAGTAAATAGTTACACATAGAATACGTTCACTCCCATTCAAAATGTATTTCAATATGGTATCTAATGACAGAGATTATATATTCACACTATTCTTCTTTTACGAAAAGTGTTTGACATCGTATTTTACCAATAAATTTTGTTTTTGGTAGAGCTGTCTGCTCGAGTGAACCCGTTATCTTTAGTATTCCGTTTCAATCTGCATCTTACTTCTGAAATATTTTGATCAATAATCCCTGACCGATATTTTTGGTACTTTTCCTCTGACCATTAAAGACGAAATATATATATTTTTAATTAATAAAACTGAACAGTAAACAATGGGAAAACGTTGGAATTTTTAAAAAAAAAATAAAATCTTACCAGGTGAGAGAAAAGCGTATTGAATTATTTGCGGCAGATTTCTTAAAGAAAAAAAAAAATGCTTACCAGGGGAAGGGGGTAAATCATCTACTTACGTTGTCTTAACTAGGAGGAGAAGGTCTACTAAAATGACCAAAAATGTGATTACGTAGCACTTAAACTACTCTGTCTAATGGAAGAAAGTAAATTAGTATATAACACTTCTTTTCAGCGTTTAAAGAGTCTCCTAATTTAGTAGCGTTCAGGATTTTCATTTTTGAAATATGGCAACCCTAGGTTAGCCCTTAAACAACGTTGTAATCACTTGAAAATATTGAGTAGCATGTTAATGTAAACAATTAAGTATTGACTCTTCTCAAATTGGAGGTAGATTAAGAAAAGTGGTTCAGCTTGTGTCTCCGTGTTTGTTACTTTAATGAATATTTTCTCCCACTTTGAGCATCGTGAGCATCATTTTTATTACTGTGCCACCAGATCCTTGCTTTTACATCTATTGAAACTTTTGTTTAATGAACGACTAGTGCAAAATGCTCAGTGATGCAATTTTGACCGTCAATACCACTGTTCTTACAAGGTATTCATATTTTAATAATTTTTGCGGAATTCCACAACATGCCTTTAATATATGCTCTACGTGGTTTAAGGCATAGATTTTTGGCTGTTGTAGAGTTATTCACTGGCAGATTTAGCACTTCGCAACTTTGTAAATTTTAGGACTAAGGTGGTTGAACACTTATTTTGGCTTGTGTACTTTGTCAATGAGATTCCCTCTGACAGGTAGTTCTGCATTTTTGTTGGCATCAGATGTGAATTCGTGAAATAATTTTCAATTGGCAATTCAACTCCAAGGGAAGGCAATATAAATCCAGTTTTTGAAGTAATGTAAATATTTATATTAACAGACCAAAACCATATTCCCTAATTCATGTTATCATTCAGTTCAAAATCTTTGTCATCGCGAATTTTGTAAAGGAATTCGAAGCTCAATATATATATATATATATATATATATATATATATATATATATATCATGCCTGTTGTTTTGTGTGGTTGCGAAACATAGTCGTTTACTCTGACGGAAGAGCGTAAACTGAAAGTATTTAAGAATAAGATCCTGAGATGAATATTCGAACCCAAGAGGAACGGGAATGGGGAATGGCGGAAACTACATAAGTTACATCGTTTACCGAACATTGTTAGGATAATCAAGTCTAGGAGGCTCAAGTGGGCAGATCATGTAGCCAGGATGGAAAAAAGTAGAAACGCTTTCAAAAGTCTTAACTGGAAATTCATTCGGAAGACCTAGGCGCAGATGGGAGAACAATATTAAGATGGATCTCGCAGAAATACAAATACAAAGGAGAGACTGGACCCGGTTGGCTAAGGATAGAAGTCAATGGAAAGCTTTTGTGAGCGCGGCATTGAATTTCCGGGTTCTGTAGGCCATAAAGTAAGTAAGTTAGTAGTGGTGAAGTTGTATGAACTGGAATCGATCAGTAACAAAAATATAACTACTGTACCATCTGTGATCTAGATTGCCGTTATCTAAGTTGAGTTTAGCTGCTGATGAGAAATGACCAAAAACATTTATTTCTGTACTATTGGAATATGGGTATAAAATAGTGGTGCGTTCTATCTTAGGTTCTCGATCCTGCAGATATTTCGAGAGTAAGACCAATATAGGATTCATTACATTCGCACGAAATATCGTAGATACCGGAAGAAGTCAATTCATCTTTTAAATAGTTTTTATATGTTGATAAGAAACTTTCGAAAGTGGTACCAGATTTTACCGAGAAATTGATTCCAAAAGTATTGCCTGTTTTCTTTAACGTTTCACAGATCCCTAATCGTGTATTAGTATGAGAAAGAGGAACACTTCAGCCAGGGTTAAAGAGCATATCAGAGACGCTAAGGAAGAACCCCCTCTTGCATCCGACCTCTCGAAACGTCTACAGGATACAGGAGAAAAGATAGAGCACCATGGTTTTATATCCGTGTTCCAATAATATAGAAAGAAATGTTTTTGAGCCCTTTTGCATCAGGACTAAAGAACCCAAACTGAACTTAGATAAGAGAAACCTAAATCACAAATGCAATAATATAGTGAACATCTTAAGTAAAATATAAAATTAATGACTACTTGCTTTTATATTTTATTACATTATTTTTGTTACAGATCGTTTCTGGTTTACATAACTTCACTATTAAGAAGATCAGAACCTTTCTATTTGAACTGTGCCCTCGCTGGCTCTGCTGTCAATATGTGATTTCCCGTGCCTCCCTCGAAAGAGGAGGGACAAGTTGCTGCGGCCGAGATTTTCCAATTGTTGGATGCGGAAGCGTTGCCACAATGAATTATTTCACGAACTTCACCGTGCTCTGTCTTGTTAGCCACTTTAAGTGACCTACGATCTTCACTCAACACCAAATGACTGAATGACAATTGGCAACAGAGCTAAGGTCATTCACTTCTTTTCCGTAAGCAAAGGGAGGGTTTCATCCGCCAGAGGGCGGCGGGGGTTGGGCCGAAGTATAGTTCGCATAGTTTCCGAGGGCACAGGTGGGATAGACAGGGTCTAACAGTCTTATTAAGAAGCTAAATAGTATCTCAACAAATGTCCTCCGAAAATGTTTACACTACTTTAAAAATTACATTGTTAATCCTTTGAAGCTGAATCGTTAATTAAAAATTATTTAAAAAATTTACACCTGATGCCAACAAAACTGTAGAACTAGCTGTCAGATGGAATCTCATTCACAAACTACGCAAGCGAAAATAAGTGTTCAACTACCTTAATCCTAAAATTTACAAAATTTGCGAAGTGTTAAATCTAACAGCGAAATAAATCGTTACAACAGCAGCCAAAAATAAATTGAGGGACAAGCACGTAGAGCATGTATTAAATTGTGGAATTCCGCATAAATTGTTAATATGAATACCTTGTAAGAACAGTGAATTGACAGAAAATACAGGAGCAATAATTAAAGCGAATCAAAAATCGAAATTAAGTCACTGAATACTAGTTCTCCTGTGAACAAAAGTTTCAATAGAAGATGCAAAAATAAGGATCCTTTGATACAGTAATAAAAATTGTACTGCTCACGTTCCTAAAGAGGAAGGAAATATCCATTTAAAGTAGCAAACACGAAGATAAAGTGAGCCACTTTACTTACGAATATGTGTTCTGTAGCTTCTATAAGTAGATATGGGTTAGATTAGGTTGCGTCACGGTTTAGTAGTAATTTTACTAATTAAGTTGCTAAGGATTTTGTAACAGATGTTTGATCATTGGAATTGCTGAGACTCTATGCTAACTGACATATTAGCATTGCTCCAGTTTTTTTGTTCTAATGCTTAACGTAAGAGCTAATTTATTGTCGTTGAATAACAAAATGAAGTAAAAGTGAATATCAAGAGTGTTAGTAGGATATACATTAGAAGTGTTTCATGTTTGGAATAAAAAATGTCCGAACTCGTGAGCTAGGCTCTTGCAGTTAATCGGCCTCGAGTTCAGTAAATGAACGCGAGTGCAAATACATATGTAGCTAGCGAGCCAGAAACTGAATACGAGCTCACTGAGGATAGTGAACGCGGGTCTCGTTGAGGATAGCGAGTCTGAGATAGCATGATCCTTATTGAGGTCAGTAAGGTACAGCTCCATTGAGGATAGTGAATTTTGGCCTGGGTGGGGGCCGCGGTGGCTCAGTGGTAGAACGTTCACCTCTGGTTCATGGGATTCTTGGTTCGATCCCAGTTCGCGCCAAGTGAACTTTGTGGTGGACAAACACGTGTGTATGGGTTTTATGGAAGTTCTCCCGATTCCTCCCACTTTATTCATTTTATTCATTTCTCATCATCATCGTCCCCTTTGGTCTAGCTGGCATAAGCGTGGGACGTAAATCTTAGATTTCATTTCATTTGGCGTTGGTGAATGCCAATTGCCAATTGGACATTGCTATTTAATGAAGGTACGGCTTCATTCATATTTTCTAGTCTTCAGCAACACGATCCAACCTCTGCAATTCCTCACGTCTTCTCAGGTAAAATCCATTCTACACAGCTTGGGTGAACCCTTGAGCCGTATTGGAAAAAGTAAAAGAGGTTCCGCCCTTACGAGGAATCGAACCCGGACATTACAGGTCATTGACGGATTTTAGCGATTATACCACCTGGGCTCTAAATTACAAATATGACTTAATCAGTCCATCCATACCCTGCTTAATTTATGATCATTACATAGGTTAGAGTGGCTAATAAGGTCACATAGACTTGAAAGATACTGTCTACTCCTCACTGGTTTAATGGCTAGCGCATGTGTATTTGGTGCACGTAGACCCGGGTTCGATTCCCGGTAGAAGAATACAAAAATTTAATTTCACCATCATTTACTTTCATTATTCATTCGTTTCTTTTAACCTAAAGGACATAACCGTCGGACGTCAAAAAAAATTTTTCTAACGTCTAATTTCCTCTGAAATTCTATGCACACTCTTTAGCCAATGAATACTTCACAATACAAGTTTTAAACTTCTATTTCACGAGGTGGGCGATGGCTCAGTGTTGAATACGTATCTCGTGTGATATGTCCCCAGGTTGAGAGTGTTCGTGGTGGACAACATCGTGTCTATGGGGTTTTTCGGAGTTCTCTGTCTTTTCATAATAATTCGCTTTTGTTAATTACTATCATCTTTAGTCTAAAGGGCATAATCTTCGGACGTTGAGGTCAAGATTTCATTCCCTCTTATTTTTAACCTCTATTTCTCTAAATAACTGTAAGTTACATAATTTGTTATCAGTATATTTTAACCATTTTACATTTTACTTAGTTTATATGGCATGTGAGATTTTTCATTTATGTGCAATAGAACTCCGAATAATGAATTTTAGTTTTCTTGAACGCATATAAAATAGGGTTATACAAAAAGGAGATGACTATTATTTTCTCGAATTTCGATTAACTTTCCATCATCCGGTAGTTTATTGGTGGCAGTTCACACTACTACATTGGATGCAGTGTATTTCCCCCAATAATTAGTACCGGTAGATTCATAGTCAGGCTCCAGATATAACCCATCAAAAACATATGAAACTTGTCGTGTTTTTAGTAGCCCAATTGGCAGAGCTTCGGCTTGACAAGAGGGAGATCGAATTCGACTCCCAAGAAGTCCAACCAGCAGATGCTTTTGAGTTATTACTTAATGTAGTTCCATACCTACTGATAAAAAAAAAAAAAAAAATACATATATAAAGGGGTGATCAAATGAAACCCGTTCGGCATGTCTGATAGGAACAGTTGATGACAGAATTGAATTAGAGGTGTGTATACTTCTGTTCTGTAAATTTTGAACCATGACATGTGCCACCCAAATTCGTCCAAGTCGGATCAGCAAGCAAGCATCCAGTTTCTGAATGTTGAAGGATGTCAACCGACTGGGCTGTTCCGTCGAATGAAGGACGTCTACATTTCGATGCATGTGATGGAATTGGTAACGAATCAAATGTTGGAGATGCGCCCATATGCTCTTGCTTGTCACCATAAGTATCCGTGGCACCCACTGTTACACACACTTTGTAATACTTAGGTCCTTAACTTATTGTTTGTTTGCTCGTATTCAGGGGGCACGGTGGCTCAGTGGTAGAGCGTTCACCTCCGGTGCTTGGGGTCCCTGGTTCGATCCCAGCTCGCGCCGTGTGGACTTTATGGTGGACAAACATCGTGCTCGTGGGTTTCTCGGGGTTCTCCCGTTTCTTCCCACTTTCTTCATTTCACTCATTTCTCATTATCACCGTCTCCTTTAGCCTAACCGGCATAACCGTGGGACGTTAAACTTAGATTTCATTTTTGCTCGTGTTCAGTTCCATGGCTATCGTTCAAATACGCGTCTATTGTTGCGAACACACTGATCCGCCGAAGTGCGGTTGTTTGACCTCTGCGAAACATTCGTACCCAGTCCATGATGGTCGTCTTCGATACATATGCATCTCTGTAGACATCCTTCATCCGACAGAACACCTTAGCTGGTTGACATCCTTCTGCACCCAGAAAGTGGATGCCTGCTTACTGATCCGAGTAGGACAGATTTGAGATGGTAAGTGCCATCATTCAAGCCTTATTCCTACAAAGACAGGAAACGCTTCACAATGGTTACTATACTAATGCCACAAATATACATTCCATTAGGGCTACATAGTACTACAACAATACAATTCTGTGTCATGAACAGTTCCTACTAGGCGTGTCAAACGGGTTTAATTTGATCATCTCTTATACTTAATTCGACTATCTGTATATTTTATGATGTGTGCCTGTTACGTCACAGAATTCTGGGGAATGAAAGTTTCATCTTAAAAACTGGAACTAGAGAGAACTACAAAAGAGGTAGGGTGTTTTCACGCGAGGACCGTGAATCGATCCCAGGTCTGGGACTTAACGTATTGATGTATTAACCACCAGGCTACCTATTCTGCTCCCTCATTAGCCATAGATTTTATCACTCTTGAAGTTGTTATTCATAAACAACTCGTCACCACGGTGAGCAAGAGACCTGGATCTGATTCACGGTCCAGTCGTGTACTTTTCTACTTTTTGGATACCGTTAAGTTTGCATCTATGGAAGAATTAATGAGATATACTCGTGAGTCCGCTCTTTCCTTTATGTATCACTATATGTAAAAAAAGACCGGCGCATAGGCCAAACTGTTTAAAGTATAAACTTGAAATTTGTACATAGGGTTTGTGACGTAAGGTCCACCAAGGAAGGATTTAGGAAATTCGACATGGAAGAGCTGAAATGAGGGTTGCAATTATTATAATAAATTGCCCGCATCTTGAAATCTCTTAAAGTTAGACAGAAAGCGATAAAGCAAAGGAACAGGCCATGTCAACCTCATCTGAAGTTTTCGAAATGGTTAAACATTAAGATGTAATGAATATAAACCAAATGTTATTAATAACGAATTTCACACAATAAATGAAATTGAAAGTTTCGTTTGCCATGTAAAAACAATCAAATTAAACCAAATAAGATCACGAACTTCTTTAAGAGGGATCAGGTAATTAAGCTTATTACTTGTGTATGTGGTAATGTAGTATGTTTTCCATGTTAGTTTTTTTTTTCTTTCTTTTTTTCCGTTATTGTATTACCCAAATAATATGCTTCCTTAAAGGCAAAGCCTGTCGGTTATTATTTTTTCTTTTACTGTAGTTCGCTTGATTTTAGGTATTTAACAATACACATTTTTGGGTAATTCTCTTGGACTTCGAATTAAAAAGAACGTTGTATATGTACAGTATGTTTAGCCTAGAATGAACCACTTTAGATGCGCATTTGAATTTCATGCAAGACTTCGAGTTCACACGAATTCTATATGAAGGATGCAGAATGGAAAACACATGAGAACATTCCTTAATTATTTATAAACTGTTATTTTAGACAATCGCGTTGGTTAGAAAAATGCACATTTGTATGTCCTTACATGATGAGGTTTAGTTAATAGATAAACTGTAAACCTTATCTATTGTATATCAAGAATGCTATTAAAACTGATTTCAGTTGTTATAATACTGTGACCGTGGTCAGAAAATAACTGAAAAAGAATGGAAAATTTTGTTTGCTAAGTGATTTCAGAATACTTTTCCCCTTTCTAAACGTAAAACGATAAATTGGAAGTAGTGTTTCGTGTTCTTTAGCCCAACTGAAGTCCTCCTTTCAATTTTAAAGAAGAAAATTCTCTCAATATGGAGAAGGGATAAAATTACTGACAGAGAAGTTAAAGTAAACCTTAATCAGAATATTATTTCCAAAATAGTCATTTAAACAGCCATTTTAAAACTAGCTGACTAGCATGTAGTCGGGATAAAGCGTTTTCATTAGTATTTACGGTACATGTCCTTAATTACTGTGCATACTATGCAACCATTTTACGCATAAAATTATGGCGTACCATTTACGTATGAAAACATACTCTCTTTCAGTCTTTTTCACTCCTCCCCTTCAAAGTCTTATTTGCTTTAAACATTATTGTCCTTGAGTTGAAAATCTATTTTGATGAACTAATTGTCTTGCAATAAAACTTGGCAGATATATAACTTAGCTGCTATAGATTTTTCAGAGTAACTTTCGTGCAGGTACGTGACCTTGGACCCCTAATAGGGGCGTCTAAATTTGAAGAAGAAAAAGACTTTTAAAGGAAAATTTTCCTGATTTTATGATTGTTACATATGCATATGATATAATTCGAAACCTGTTATCAAGCTGAAGATGATGTATAAACGATGAACCTAAGACAATCAGGGTACATTCAAGTGCTTTTAGTGATTTTGTTTTCATGTTTCATAGTATTTAGAAAAGGTTTTCGTATCTTTAGATCTACTAATCGTACCTCAATGAAACTTCCCAAAAATATAATCTAGGATACGTAATACTTTTGGGGTACATTTAGTGCAGGCACCTGACCTGGAACCCGACCAAAATTGCCCAGATTGCTAAACAACTTGCTTCTCAGAGATATTTCTCCAAATTTATGAAACATCAGGTGTCTGTGTGGTATCATGTGAAAGCCTGACTCGTTCTAAAGATAATTAGAATACGAGTAGGAGTCTCCTAAAGGATATTTTTTTCTTTCTTTTTATAGTAGTATTTTTCACCAATTTCGCAGAATATTTTTTTCGTTTGAGAGTATTTTATTCATACCTATTTCCCATATAATACTTTGTAAAACTTTTCGGGGCAAGGACGTATTATTTTTCGAGGCGCTTTTCGTGTAGGCGACACATTCATCCTGAGCCCCCAACTATAGGCATCCTCAAAATTCTGAGAAAATGCCTGACTTGTATCCTTGAAGTATGTGTGTGATATCAAGAGCATCGATTATTGCTAAGACAATGATGTACGAACGGATGATTAGGGTAGATTAGAGCAGCAGATTCCTAACCAAAAGTAAATTCGCTTTCAAAACCAGTTTTAAGAGAATTAGCCATAGCTCAAATTCTTATAACAACGTTCAATTTGAAAACATTTTTTTTCCTTAGTACAGGGCGCAAAATTTCAGTCAGACGCACTCGCCAATCCAGAAATGATGGTCGCCAGTATCTCTCACGTACAAATTATGATCGGTCTCCCTCCTCCTCCCTGGCCTTTGGTTTGACAAAGAAAGAGATTACATCAGGGCATACAATTTCAAAACCAGACAATTAGATTCAGGATAATCAATTTTGAATTGGACAATTCATATACATGTTTAAAAAAAAAATCTTAACTTTCACGTTTGTGTAACACTTTCTCTATACTGAAGTACCAGTTGTCGATTGTAGTTTTCGGATTAAAGTCCTTAGTGAACGGCTATTGATGGAAATTGTCAGCAAATCATCATGTGTCAGTCTTCAGTGAATTCCTGTGGACAGTCTTAACTTTGTTGAGAATGCTGAAGCCTCTCACATGAAGCAGCATTCACAGGTAAAACTGCACAAAATGTGACAATTGGAAGCAAATTTGAGAACCTTGTAATAAAGTTTTTACTGTAAATTTTTTTCAGTGTCTCATTCAACTTCAATGAAGAAAACAAAAGTTTATATTCTGCCCACATGGTTGCAAGTACTTAAAAAGCAATTTTATTTCTTCCACACCAAGGATTTTTCCTTTAGGAGGCCAATCCAAAGTGTCAAATATATGCAGGGACAGAACTACCTCCGATAATACAGATTGCAAAGGGAGGGGCGAATTACAACGTTGTGAAGACTTCACATTCCACAATTTCTCTTACTCAATAACAATTAATTTCGTGCGAAACAGAAACTGCGCAACCCTGTGAGTTTAGGCAGAAACCATTCCTACTTAACACTGGTCGCCAGCTATAAATTTCTAGTCGCGGGCGGAAATTTTGCGCCCTGCCTTGGTACCTTCTAATTTGTGTAATGAAGGATACATTTTGAAGGACAACACTAGAATTTTATTTCTCACGTCTTCTTAGCTTAACGCTGGTATATGGCCAGAAAATTGGGTCATTTACAGATTAGAACAAAAGGAGATTCAGGAGAAAATTTTGGTAATTAGAAGGTTCTCCATTTGTTCTAATATGTAAATAACAGAAATTTGTAACGTCAACCCCAGCTTACGCTCAGAAGAAGGTAGCAGCTCAACTACCGAAGCTTAAAGTAACACTGAAACTAAAAGTCACGTGAAAGGTACACGATTTCTTTGCATCTTTTGGTTACTCAATTTCCAGCTGATAACAAGAAATTCAAAAATATAGTCTATTCAGTAAAAAGCATTTACACATATTTTCCACAAACGAAATATATTTTCCTTTCTTTTCTGCTTATATTCTGAGTACGGTTACAGTACGGCTGTAACCAAGTAATAGTTTCAAAAATTATTCTTTAAATGCATTAGGTATATTTTACAGTTTTTAAAATCATTAATGAGTTTGTGTATGTCCATATGTTCCCATATGTTCTGTTATAAAATTAAGTGAATGATAAGTTTTATTTATTCAAATCTCTCTAAGTTCTTTTTCTCGAAAAGTAAGTTTGTGCTGCTAATTCAAGTTCTTACTCGTCGTGGGCACTCCCCTTCCCTCTCAAGAACCAGAAATTTCAGAATCTTCCTTTCTTTTAGTGGTCATTCGTGGAGAGGTAACTAACGCGTGAGTTTTCTGTGCGCACAGCTCGAAGTTCTGTTTCTGGAAAGAGGGGGGGGGGGGTACCTCTGACACAAACCCCATTAGTGGTTCGGCTTGAAGTAAGGAGGCAGTTCTTGTCTATAGCTTCGGTATTCAAAGGGAGTCTTAAATTTCTTTTTTCAGTCAACATCATTTCCTCAAAATTTCTCGGGAATATTTCTGATTGCCTTGGAATTTTTTTTAGATGATCCCTTCGAGGCTCTAGCTATGTTATTGTAATATCCCTTCTTCCTTCAGACGAATTTTTGGACATCATCTACTGTTACACAAGGTCAATTTCAGTCTTAAAAGTTATCATGATAGAACCAACGCAGAAGTTCCAGTCTCGTGCCGACGCTAGCATCAACTGACCTCGGTGTAAAGTAATGGCATACCGTACAAGCGTGAGCCATCAGCATGTACAGTACTTATCATTATTACTATAACATTAAACCATAATAACGTTTCAACTGCATCACTGCCTAATTTAATTAAGAATAAACAATCGGGAAATTAACTATTTGGCAAATTCCACTATGTAGCATTAGCGAACGTTATGTTCCTACAAGAAGAGAACTACAGATTTCCTCAGAAGAGAAACTGCTGAGAGAACAAAAAACATATCTGCTTAAGAATCAGATGAAACAAGATTACTTTACACCATGACTTGAACATAGAAGGAAATGATTTATAAACGTAGGTAAGATATGTAGGCCTTAATTAATACATGACATAGCTAATAAAGGTTACGCTTTCCTAAATAACGAACAAACCTAATAGTAATCACCTTGCGATAGCATACGGCTTGCGGCCTTTGTGCCACAGAGTAGGTCAAGATATGGTTTAAGTTAGGTTTCATATTTTTGGAGCTACTCTTCGACTTTTAACCCCGCCTCGTTATAATGCAGAGTCACATCCATGTACGAACATCGTGGAGACAGAATAATTTATTAATATGCTCTGTAGCTATTGGTTGTTTTAATAAATCAGGACACAGTTCTTCAACAATAACTCCTTACCTTCATAAGCACAGGATTACGTAGATCTCTTTTCCTGTGCTCTTAGATGAGTAAAATACATACTTAGATGAGATGATTTGACATATACATATCGGCAATCAATTTTTCTTACAATTCCAAGATAGTAGCTGTTAGATTCTCTTAGAGCCTTTCTATTTGAACTGTGCCCTTGCTGGCGCTGCTGTCAATATGTGATTTTCCGTACCTCCCTCAAAAGAGGAGGGACAAGTTGCTGCGGCCGAGATCTTTGTGCCACAATGAATTATTTCACGGAATTCAATGTGCTCTCTCTTGTTAGACATTGTAAGTAGCATACGATCTTCACTCGTCAAGACCAAACGACTGAATGACAAATTGGCAACACAGCTGAGGTCATTCACTTCTTTTCGCTACGCAAAGGGAAGGTTTCATTCTCCAGAGGGTGGCAGGGGTGGGGCCGAAGTATAGTTCGCATAGTTTCCGAGGGCACAGGTGGAATAGACAGGCTCTAGATCCACAGTAATTTAAAATTCACTGTAGATCATAAGATACTAAACTTACCTTCCTAGATTTAAACATCAGTAGACACAAAAACAAGTTCGTTACCAGCGTTCACCATAAGCGTACTGCAGGCACATAATATATACATTTCAGATGTGCATTTTTACCAGTTACCAAAACGAATATTTGGAAGAAATTTTTTCTGCGTGTTATACGACTTGTCTTATTGGAATCCGAATTACAGAAGGAAATTGATTACTTGTTAAAGCTTGGTAGTATGAACGGGTATCCAAAGTGCATTTTATTAAGTTGGTATGATTAGGTTAAAAGGAATTATATAATCCAGATTGACAACTGCACTAAATAAGATCTTTGCACATGTGAGTTTCGTATCGCATTGAAGCCCCTTCAAAACTTTGAAAAATAAATAAATAAAATCGAAACGTGTTTGAAAATTTGTTTATTTACTTAAGAAATCCAAAGTTGAATTTAGATAAGAAGTAGCTGAGTAGGAAATGGGAAGAGATAATTAAGAAATACTAAAACATTCGTATAAAAATAAAAACATCTATATGAGTTGACAACCTCCCTCTACAAAACCAAAAAATCTACACATTGAATTCGTCATGTTACAGTGTGTTACTCCCTATCTGATGAGTGAACAAAAGCTTGAACAAGGTATTTTTCGCACTATTCGATCCTAGTGAGTGAGTTCTTTTTTACTTTCCTGGTGTTTTTATTCTTTCTCCTTATTTTTAACCTCTGTAATTACTCGTACGGCTCAAAAGAAGAGCCGAAAAAAGCCAGTAAGTGCAAGGTGTTTTCAGAAATTACAGTTATCTATAATTAAAGTAACTTTATTGTAGTTTTACTTACAGTATAATGGCTGTAAGAATTCGTGAGCTTGCCAATACATGGTCTACAGTTCAAATAATTTATCATTAAGAAAATTAAACAATTATACACTTGCTTCTTATTAATTTACATTTCTCTCTAGTTTTCTACTTGAGAACTCTTTTTTTTTTTTTTTTTTTTTTCACAACGGCGCTACGTGAGTTTATAAATTTAAAAAAATAAATAAAATCAGAATAGTCATGAAAGAATCATAAATGAAAACGAAGTACAATATGATTTCAGACTCTTCGGGTAATTTTAAACAAAACAGGATTGCATTTGAAGCTAGTAAATAAATCAGGACAAACTGCTAACGATGCTCTTAAAGCGAATCTGGGATAGAACGCCAAAATGTCAAAACGGTCAAATCACCTAAAAATTCGGTCACAATGCCCATAAAAATTATCAGAACACCCAAAAGCAGAAGCACATTGCTACAAACATGCAGGCAAATTTTACCGAATAAGTGTGACGTCACTCGCTGAGTACAGCCGCATACAACGAAGCGGGAGTATATGCATTTCCCTTGAGTCTATGTTTACTGCACATATTAATTTATATTTCTCATCTTTACGTGTTGCTTATACACTGATCTTTACCAGCTGGCACGAAGGGCTTAAGGCGTCCAGCCTGCATCATGGATAAAAATTAAATAATTTTAAGGAAAGAAATAGGTATTGAAAACATGCTTTCTTTAATTTACAAACAAAATAATACAAATAGTATTTAAAAATAATTGTGTTTTGAAGAAAATTACTTATAAAAAATTCTATTTTGCTTGATTAGAAAGAAAGTCACGGGAAGCGTTGTCATATACAATCTCTTGATAAATTCTTGAAATCTGACTAATATTACAATATAATGATCTTTTTATTATTGATATATGTGTACATTATTATAACTCTATCTTATTGTATAATGTATACATTTATTGCCCTATATTGTATATTTTATTTGTATATAATTCATAATATGCGAAATATTAGATTTTAGTATATATATTATTATATAACGCAGTATCATATTATTGAGCTTTTTAATTTTTCGTATATGTATCTCAGTATACTACATAATTCTATTATAACGTTCTTTTTCATTATTGATATTATATTAAAAATATATTTACGTATAATATTTCATGAGAAGTGAAGAATTTATCAAATGATTGTAATGACAGTGCTCCTTATGCTTTTCTTTTGGTCATGCATAAATAGGATAGTTTTTAAAGTAATTTTCGTAAAAACAGGATTGTATTTTACTTTCTACGATTTCTTTTATATTATTTGTTTTTTAAAAATTATTTTATTTTCTATTTTTTGGTCATAATTAAGAACGTTTTCCTTCTTTCTTTTCCCTGATTGCGAAGGCTGGATGACTTTTAGCAGTATAATGTACCTGAGGAAGGGATTGGCAAATTACTTTTAGTTAAAAATACATAGAAATATACGATAGTAACAATAGAACATAATCGCCCGACTAATGACACTTGGCAAAATTTCATCGTTGTATAGCGTCTGAATTAAATTAAGGGTGAAAGATTTGAGGATACGATTGAAATATCGCGACGCGGAATGGCTATTTCCAAATATAAATATTGAACTACTTTTTTTTTTTTTTTTTTTTTTCGTAGATTATAGAAGATATCTTATTTTCGCTTTGTGCCTACCTAAGCTATAATTCGCATAAAACTCTCAGTTATAACGTTAATGGCTTCACCTAACGTTATAAGTTGAGAATTCTTTTTCTGTAGGGTCGCTCCTTTTACTAGTACTTTCCCGGCATAAACTTCCAATATTGAGGATGTAACCTCGTTCACAATCTAGAATTGTAATTAGTATCACGTACTTTTTTGGATTTGTTCTTCATGAATACTTTGAATCTTCCTCTGAAAGACGAAAGCATTTCAGCGACAACAATGTTTTGGCCAGCTTTAATACTGCTTTGCAAATGTTTCATTTGTAAGGTGGAATATTCGACGTTAAGTTTTAAATTCTGTAGCTCTTCATTCATCCTTCGTACTTTTATCGTCAAATCAGATAACACTTCAGAATGAATAGAATCGATTTCGACTCATGCTTTCTACATGCGACGACCTGCCTTGCTTTTGACCATAAATATTGATAGTTTACATTGTTTTTGTTACTTGAACGCATCAAAATCAAAGCTTGCATTACAATTTCAATGGCGACAGCATTTTCTCTCTGCATCTCTTGATTATGTGTATTTAACAATTAGAGACCAAATGCCTTTCGTAAAAACTTCAGGAAATGCTTGTTGTACCACTAATCTTTCTTGATGGTCGTAAGTCTGACATTCCACGAATAATATTATGTTTGTTCTGCAGGACGGGGCAGTTGTGTAGTATGCACTCGTCCAGTTTTAGCAATGTATATCATACTCCATGAAGAAAAAGAGTTTTTCTCCTTCGCTGTCACTACAACTAACACTATTGTTCGTTTTTTCGAATTTTCGATCGTAATTAACACTTTCAACATCATTGAAGAGATCTTCAATTTTACTTCCACGCGAAATACAGAATCACTGTCATGTGAGCTCTTTACTAGTTCGTGCTTAATGTCACTTTCAGATAAATAATACGAGGTATGCCATATTTTGTTTCAACACAAAGCAAAAACGTGATTTCTAATTCACTTACTCTTTTCACCTAAGAAAGGCTATTCTCACTTGTTTTTATAATACGAGCGTATTTTATAGACAGACAATGCCATCTATACGCAACCAGAATAGAAATAACTTGATGTACATTATGGTGACAACTTACACCAAGGGAGGGATACTTTACATCCACTAAGAAAACTTTTTGGATTATTTTTCAAAGAAATAAAATATTGAACGGCAAAAATAAAATTTACAAATCTGAGTTCTAACACATTATTAAAAAGATATCCATAAAAATCATTATTTTAAAGAAAAGTGTGGGCACTTTTAACTCTCCCTTGATGTACGAAGGAATAACAGCTGAAGATCAGATTAATGTTACTGTTAGGAAAATCAATATTTAGGAACAATTCTGATAGTATAAATCCACATACGATAAAGAATAGGTAATACCGTATAATGGAATAACATAAGATAACCAAATATCACTACAGCAATAGAATAATATAATACTATTTATTTTAACTAAATAAAACATTGACACGCTTACAAAGATGTTATTATCATAACTTAATAATGTCCAGATTTCTTTAATCTGAAGTCTCTTAACAAGACAGGAAAGTTACAGATATTAATAAACTCTGCTAAAGACAATAAAAAGAATAATATGAAAAGTACATGTTCACTTAGATTCTTATGCAACCCGCCAAATCTCTAAGTGCTTTGAATGTTGCATAACATTGTTGGAATTAGCATGACTGTGAAATGTGTATTTATGAATGAATGGAATATGGATAACCACCGTTATAGTCAACGTTGTGGAATTATCTACTGAAAAAAAATCTCTTTCATTCAAGCGTTATCGTGTGGAACAATAGATGGACGGATACTAACCTTGCAAATTTATGTCCCACTGCGCGACACTAATAACTGAAAATACAGGAAAACTTTGATGAATATATTGATGATAGGTTCCTTTATTCGTTCATACATTTGTCTAGTTTGATTGTTACTAATGTTGTAACAATAGCCATAATTGCTAAATTGGTTAATGACAATGAGGAAAAGTGTAAATAAATTGTACGAGTTATATGTTAAAAGTAAAGATGCCAAAGATAATGTAGACAGCAAAATGTATCTGAGACTAATACCCCAAGAGAAGAGCAACTTCAAGAAATTTACTGAAGACTACTGAAGAAATTTTGAAAATAATAATGAATTCTGGTGAAGATATATATATATATATCGGGTGTTCTAAAAATACCACCCACGCACCACAGAGCATTATTCTACAGGTCAAAATAAAGCAAAAAATATATATAATTGTATACCTTTCTGATGGTCTTCTGAAGACGTGATTTGCACTATGTGGCAACATTGCATTGCAGATAAAGTACCATACAGTTAATCTTCCATCAAGTAGCTACAACGATTCTTTACTGATGGCAGTTAAAGCCGATAACGTTGATACTAGCGTTAGCGTCGGAACAAAAATAAGTACAATTCACTTGTGAAAAGAAGAGCAAATACTTACCAAGTTAACCCAAGTAGTTTCTACAAAAATATCTATATTCTAGCTAAATCAGTGTAATTTGATGGTTTTGTAATGAATAGAAATAAACAACTGTTTAAAAAGGAGAATGACTCAGATCAGAAGACTTGCTAAATTCAAATACTGCTTCAATGCTTAGATGTGATGTTTTCATAGTGCCTCACTGCAATCTAATGAGATCTCAAAATATAGGTCTATACATATATTTATAATATTCTTTCTGAAAAAGTCGTAATTATATGATATAGGTATATGAAATGAATACATTAATGATACAGTTAGATCGTAGGAGGAAAAAATAAAATGTAGAACACAGTGGGATTTGAACCAGGTAAAAGTGATCTCTCAAGTTTACAAAATGAGTATCAAAGAAACATGCCAAGTTTTGAAACACTCTTCAGAACTGGCGCGAAGCGACGGTGGGTATATGTATAAACGAAGAATCTTTGGAAACTACAGTAGCTACTCTTATTATAACTTAAATGCACTAACCTCTCTACTAAAGCCGGAATCTACTACCACTTCCGCTTTCAATATTAATTGAGAAAATATATAATGCCATATAAACAAACTCTTTCACGGGATGTACACGTAATACTGTGACTTGTTTTACGTATAGTCTGTTACATTGTAGTCTTTTATGGTTTGTCTTAGGTAAGCGTAGTTCTAGCTTCATTTCCCAGTATGAGTCATAAAAAGTTTTGGCGTTAATCCAGCACCTTCAAACAATTGGAGATTACTGAAGATAAAGCTATAAGACTTAACTACCATACAATTAGGAAATTTTGATACATTGGTAAAAAGAATCGTATCCTGACTATATAAATTCAGCTAAATGCTGTCGGGCAGGATATTTGTTATAATGTATATTTTGTAGGTACGGTATGCAGGATATTTTTTTCTGTGCACGGCCTTAGTTAGAAAGGAAATTTACCTCTTTTAATGCTTGTTACTATATCCCCTTTACTATATTCAGTATAGAGCCTGCTTCCTTTACAGAATATACACTGACGTGTGCAAATAAATGTGTATTGAAGCTACGATCATTCAACTCTTTTATAGAGACTACATTTAATTTTATCATCACCCTCCCCCTCCCAAAGTATCATTTGTCATATATGAGCCAATCGCAGCTTGCGCCAAGTGAATTTTGTGAACAAACACCTCGTACATGGGTTCGTCCGTTTCCTCCCACTTTCTTAATTCACATTTCGTTCACTACCTCTCTTAACCTCGTGGCATAATCGTGGAGTACTAAATTGAAAAACTGACAAGCGCAGATACATAATGTTTTATTCAACTTTATGTTGAATAGACAACAAGCAATTTCATGCTAACGGTTTATTATAGATGGAAAAGTTCCTAAATGTTGTAGAGGAAACTATAATTTTGAAATCAGTTTACATGAATGAAAAATTATACAGGGTGTTTCAAAACAACACCGACAACGTTTGGGAGGTGATTCCTGACACAAAGATAAGACAAAAAATTCAGACCACCCTGGGTACACAAATGCTTCCTTTCGCAGTTATACGCTGCCCAAAACATGAAGAAATGAACTTTAAGGGTCCATAGTCCAAAACTATGAGATCTACCGTAGTTGGGTCAAGACTTCACTCAAGAACTATGTTCTCTATCCAAAAATCCATGTTTCTGAATCCTGCAGTACTCACGTAACAATTTTTATAGACGTAGTTAGTGAGTACTTATAATTGTGTGTCCCTGGCCGAACCGCCTCTATAAAAATTTTTGCGGAAGTACCGCAGGATTCTGAAACATTAATTTTTGGATAGGCACATATTAGTTCCTAAGTGAAGTCTTGACCCGACTACGGTAGGTCTCATAGTTTTGAACTATGGACCTTTAAATTTCATTTCTTCATGTTTTCGGCAGCCTATAACTCCGAAAGGAAGCATTTGTGCACCTAGGTTGGTCTACACTTTTTGTCTTAACTTGGTGTCAGGAATCAGCTTCCAAAGGTTGTCGGTGTTGTTTTGAAACACCCTGTATTAGTGAACGAAATAGGAGCACTGGCTCCGGAGGCTTTCCGTGCTCGAACACTACTAATAATTTATGTGGGATTCTCATCACCCCACAAAACAAACAAAAATAGTAAAAAAATAAAAATAAATAATAATAATAAAAAAAAATAAAATAAAAAATTGAGAAAAAGCAAGCTAAATTCTAGTCTCCGCCGTAATTACTAAATGGGCCACTCAGTGCACAATGAATTCAATTCCACTTTTTAGATATTTTGGTGATATTTGACTTAAGAATTTTGCATGAATCTCTTTTTAGTGCTTGAAAGATTAATGTTCAGCTTTTTCTTATATATTGTAGAAACCAGTGTTCATTCTTCTATGTATACAAACTTCGTCATTTTTTCTCACAGCTTTGATAATTGAACTTGAATCCTTTGTGCTCTGAACACCCCAAATGATAGTAGGGCCCGACATTTTTATAGGGTAGGTAAAAGGGATAAAAATCTGGGCTGAGATTTAAGCAAGAATGGAAAAATCCGGAATTGTGATCCTGATGATGAAAAGACAGTAAAAATAATTTTCTTTTTATTTTTTTCTCGATGAAGTGGAGATTCCTTTAAATGACAAACTGAACTATAATTTTTCACGCATCTTATATCACAAACCGCAGGTGTTGATAATAGCGTAGGAAAAACTAAGATCAGGGGGTTAGAATCTTAGAAAATCCCTAGTTATACCGTCACACTCTCATTCAAGAATACGTATTTTCCACTGTGAAAAAAGGAGAAAAACGCGGAAAACACGGTTCATTCAAATATAACTAAAGTTGCATTTTTAGGAGGGCCAATTTCCAGAATTGTCCGGGAAAGTGACCTCCTATAAGTCGAAGTGGTATCCGTACCCGGTCTTGAACAATTACTTAAACTGTTAAAAAAGAAGAAGAAGAAGCGATTCTGCATCGAAATATTCCTGAGGAATGGCATTGCTCCTGTCTCACAGAAGGTACTACTATTCTCGTAATACTGATGTAGAAATAATAAAAAAAAGTTTTCTTCAGTTGCACTTTTTCTTAAATTTTTACAATTATACTTAACATGACAATTATTTCACTACTAGAAGTATCTACTAATGCATTTTAATGTTATCACGTTAAAGAAGTTAGTAAGCACGAGACTTGTTTTTGTATCAATCCGCTGCGTAAGTTGTGAAACACACACACACACATACATATAAATTACTCTAGCTGTGACTTTTCTTAGACCATAATATAATGCCACCAATGCTAAGAAACGGTGTTAGTATCAACGTTTATCAGACTAAAGAAAAGTAAGAGCAATGACAAACTATTCTGCAATAGAAAAAAGATTAGCCAATGAAAAACGCTGAAACACAAAAAGCCAATCAGAATGTTCGATATAATCCCCAGTTACCCTCAATATTACTGTTTGAAATTTCCATTTACTCTGCGCCTATCAGCTATAACTCCATCTAGCGATAATCGATGTAACTACGTGAAGAATTCGTAGAGTAACTGCTAATGTTTCGAAGTTAATCTACAATGTTGCCACATTGTAAAAATGAAATGAAATCTTTGAGTTTTACGTCCCACGGTTATGCCGGTTAGACTAAAGGAGACGGTGATGATGAGTAATGGATGAAATGATGGAATGAAGAAAGTGGGAGGAAATGGGAGAACCCCCAAAAACACGCACACCGTGTTTGTCCACCACAAGGTTCACTTGGCGAGGGATGGGATCGAACCTGGGACCCCAAGCACCAGAGATGAATGCTCTACCACTGAGCCACCGCTTGCCACATTGTAAATTTTCAGTTCTCCGTAGCAGCTGAAGGAGGACGCGGAGGGTATTTTATCATATAGAATTTTCGCTTTATTTTGATCTGTACAATAGTGCTCTGTGGTCGGTGGGCGCCATTTTTAGAACATCCTATATATATATATATATATATATATATATATATATATATATATATATATATATATATATATAGAGAGAGAGAGAGAGAGAGAGAGAGAGAGAGAGGATCATGTGAAATATTTTCATACGTGGGATATGGATAGATAATGTTACCCGTTAAGATTTAACGGATTTACTCCATTAATGAACTCTGCTCTAGCCTTTGTTGCAGAACACTGAATCCAAAAATTCACTTACATGTATGGGATATGGGATAGAAAGCCACCGATAAAGTTGCTGTTGTCCATTAATGGATTGACTTCATTAACGAACTCGGTCGAGGTAATACCTAGGTAACTGTTGAAAAAAATAAATAAAAAATTCGATTACATGTATGGGATATGGGCTAAAATAGCCACCGTTTTCTGTGAATACATTGGCGGATTGACTCTTTAGCAAACTTTATGCAGGTAATTACTCTAGCTATGTTGAAAAAAAAAAAAAAAAAAAAAAAAAAAAAACTCTATGTATGATACAGATAGCCGCCATTCCATTAACATGTCCTCAACGAACTCTGTCGTGCTAATTCCTGTAGCTACCTATTGCAAAAAAAAGTCACTTACATTTATAAGATATAGATTACCACCGTTAGTCTGCGTTATCCGTTAATATGTTGATGGTAAAATCCACTAACAAACTCGGCAGAGATAATCGCTTTAGCTAGGTATTGCAAAAAAAAAAAAAAAAAAAGCATCAGTTCAAAAGTTATCGTGTGGAGTAACGGACGGACACGTACTAAACATAATATTGTGTCTCTCAGTGTGTGATCCTAATAACCACACACAGCTTGAACATCATTGCACATAATTTCGAAAGTCCAAATTCGATGTCCAATATCGCGCACGTCTCCAGGAAAGTGAGAAATTGTAGTGCAACACATATGCTCCATATTACTAATAATGTGTGTCGTCCTTCTTTATTTTGAAACCTCTGAGGTTATGTCTGAATTCAACGTTTCTCGTAGTGGAGGTATTTCAACTCTTATCTCTGTGTAGCATAGGGCTATATTTCTTATCTTTTAAAAAGGAACTAAGAAGTAATATTGTACGCATATACGTAAATTTACTTCCACCAATCAACTGTGATAGAAAAATTGTTTTAATATGTATTATTTTACCTGATACCACTAGCAAATTTTGAGTGTTCCAAAATGTCTTTACTCATAAAGTCTCTGAAAAAGATATTCGTTTCTTCTTGCTACTAATACTTTACTTATTTTAAGCAGGGGCGGATATAGAAATTTCTTGAAGGGGCGCAGTTCTTAGGAATAGAACTTTTCCATATTATTTATATTATATTTGTGTGTGCTGCTAAGTTCAACTTGGAATATTAATTTTCAAGTTTTGGCATCGTCTACATTTGGCATTTCTACATTATAATAAATTTACTTTATTGGCCCTTTTTCGTAACTTACCGTTTATTAAGACACGATTAGTTCCGATATGCTCTTAAAGAAAGATATTTTGAATACAGTATATTATCCATTCACTTTCTGTAGATGGATTGTATCTTTCCACGTTCGAGTTGAGTTGATTTTGAGTTCAATATCCCTTTCAGCAGCGAGGCTATATGAGACAGAACCTACTGATTAACGTGGAATCCGAACCACATGAGCTCCCACGCCAAAGGCGCGTATGCTAACCGCTTAGCCACGAATGAGCTCTTTTTCCACGTTCGAAAATTGAAGTTAAAAAGTAGAGTGAAAGTAAGTTGTATCTTTATACAACTTCAAATTCACATGGATATTATTTTCTATCTTACTATCTGCTTTGTATTTCTTGTGCAAAGTTCGGATTTTATGTGTATTTTTATTTATTTGTTTTTTACTGAACTATGTATTTCGTATTCTTTCTGAAAGAGTCTGGATGGTAGTAGAACAGCACTTCAAACAAACAAACAAAAAAGTATTATTTTCTTTGCCTTGCTTGGGCATTTTGTCCAGTTTGTGCCGTATTAACTATGAATCACTAGACAGTTGTATTTGGATTGTTGCAAGGTTCATGCATACTTTATAGACTGCGCAAATCGAGTCGTCATGGCTCTATAATGCAATACCTTAAATTACTGATGCGTTAATTTTCAATAAATATATCAATGAAATAATATGTAGGCAACTCTTTTAAAACATACGAGTATACCTCATTTACGGGCCATTTTCTGAAAAGTAAATATTGTTTAAATTTTCTCCATGTAGGTTGGTTGGCTTAAGTTCTTCATACCAAAGTTACTGAAGATTAGTTTATAAGCAACACGTAAAGGTGAGAAATAAAAATTAATATGTGCAACAAACAGACTCAAGGTGAAATGCATACGAGTCTTCTTTGTCGTATGTGGCTGTGCTCAACGAGTGACATCACACGCATTCGGTAGAGTTTGTGTGTATCTTGGTGGCACTATGTTTCTGCTTTTGGGCGTTCTGACAGTTTTTGTGGGATTATGACAACATTTGGGCGATCTGACTGGGTCTCCTAAAGCTGTTTATTTCTTTCTTTGGATGCATAGTAGTCATTAGACGAAAATCATACACGTATGACTATTTGCCCAAACCTACATTTGAATAAATGCTGTTAATTGAGCCCTGAATTTTGAAAATCACGCTACTGGTTTTACATCAAAGTATTTAACAAGAAAATAAGTTAAAAATAAAATTATTATTTAAAAAAAAAACTATAAATGCAAAAACATTTTGTCACATTTACTCATTTTTGAAAGAGTTATCAATATGTGCTAACACAACTTGTATGACATATGAAACAAAAGTTCGTTATTGTCTAAGGTGAAATATTAAAAAACTGGCGAAATTATAGGTAAATAATTCTAATGAAATCAAAATGTATTTTGTTACTTAAAACAGTGGTGCTCACAACAGAATCATGACCCAACCTGCATCGTCAGAATTCCAAGAGGAAGAGGGAGGTACTTGAGACATTATCATATCAGCAAATAAAAGAGATATTCAAGATTATACACTTTTAATCAGGCTGCATCACGAGGGGGAAGGGGTTTATTGGAGACCAGAATCATTGAAGAAATTTGAAAAAAAGGTATTGTAAAAAATAAATAAAGCTTTATACCCCATGCTTATGCTCTGTAAATTAAAGGAGACTAATAATTACTAAAATACGTGATTATGAATGAATTGGTAGAATGAAAATATGGGAGAACCCATAGACATGATGTCCACCACAAACTCAGCACGGTCTGGAATTTCTCAACCAATGACCCCTCAAAAGTGTGTTTCTGAAGACACTTTAAGAGAAGTTAATGAAATCCAGTCATGGAGTCCAACAAAGTTTGTGCACTAGTATGCTACTACAGCCAGCTCAAATTTATTATTTCCATCCTTTGACATTTTATATACACCCTAAAGTTTTTTTTTTTTTTTTTTTAACTGTTATATTCGCCTAAAGATTTTCACACTTAAATATTATGGATATCTATGTAAATATTGGACAGTGCACATTCAACGAAGCTCAAAGTTGTTTAGGAAATAATTTAGTCTTTGTCACAACTTTTGCA
The DNA here is from genome assembly GCF_964235325.1 of Thermobia domestica. NCBI lineage: Eukaryota > Metazoa > Arthropoda > Insecta > Zygentoma > Lepismatidae > Thermobia > Thermobia domestica. Next base: position 169,763,653 of record NC_137464.1, on the reverse strand, counting down.
CTATAATTGTCTGCTGTGGAAGCAGATAAAACTAATGGGATGGGTTGTAAGAATATTAGGGAAAAGAAGCCTAATAAATGACGAGAAATTTTTGTGTTGGAAAGACAAACCGGACATAGAAATTGTGCAGATACTCGTAATGTCATTGATTACAGACGTTAGTCTGTGCAAAAAGAAAGAAAGACCTTAGTATTTTAAATAATAATGATACTACTCTTTCCAAGTCTCATGTATTCTTACTTCTGGTAAAGGATCTACTCTCTTAAGGAACTAGGTTACTTAATATTACAGTCTCCGGTAAAGGAAGAATCACTAGTAATTGGCGTATAGACGATTGACTTCTGTTTGTACAGTAAATGAAGTATCAATAAAAATTAGTAACCTCTGCTCATCAGCACAAAATAAAACCTATAATCACAAGATAACATGTAGGTATATCGTTAATAATAATAATAATAAATAAATAAATAAATGTAGACATCAACTTACCAATAGTTGCCATACATCCACTTCAGGAGTTCCAACTCTCGTCAGTCAAGCATTCCCTACTTTATTCCTTAAACATTTGCAAAATCCGTATATGTTCTATATCATTCTTCAAACTACTTTAAGATGCTTTCGTCAGAACTTTGAAACCAGGTAAATTTGTGACCTTATAAGCGAACAATTCAGTCATGCAAAATATCCCACTGAAAAGAATAAACTCACTCCCGTAAAATCCTCTACTCTGAATTTTCTTAGTCAATACCATCTCAGCCTCCTTCCCTACGAAAATTAATGATTTTGGTTATTCTATACTCACCACCACTTTGTCTGAAACTGGCTCCCTCTCCCCCTTCACACCTTCATAACGAGCACTGATCCCTTGAAATCCCGCACCTCCACTAAAGTAGAGTCAGAAAGCTAGATGCAAAAATTACTATATATTCGATATTAGTTTGACTTTCCAACATCCCGTCACCAAAAATAAAATCAATATGTGCAACTATCCGTTCTGGTAGTTGCAATTCTTCCAACCTCATTTACGTTCTTAAATTCACACACTCTCCAGTCTTCTTTGCTAAAGAAATTTGTTACTTCCCTTTCGACTCGCATCAACAATCACAGATACTTCTGCAGGACCCAGATTTCCTATATACCTGTTCTAGAACAAGAGTACATTTGATCAAGCTTTCCGTATAAGTATTCTCAAAATCCTACGTATTTCAGGAAGAAATTGAAAGGCACATTATCATTCTATCCTTGGACTGGCTCCGGTCTTAACAGTCTATAATTCCCACTTTACTACACTTACTTAGTTTCCACACACGTATTTGTATCCTTTCCAGTTCTTTCTTATTTTTACTCTAATTTTGCAAATGCATTTCGTTCTACATTCTGGATTATTATTTGTCTTCTCTATTAATTTTTTTCTCTAGTACTCTTACTAACCAAACAATCCCATTAGTTTTATTTTCCTACACCTGAAACATTTTACTTCTAATCTTGTATTCCACGATAACGCCTACCTAAACGCTTCACAGCTACTTTTATGTTCTTTGGCGTTTATGTTTCGTCCCTCTCTATTTGATGAAACATTTAGCGAAACAACTTACAGTGCACAGTTTTTTGTTTTCTTTTAGCATTGTTTAACAAAGTTTTCAGTATTTTCTTAGTAGGTACTTCGTTCTTCGGGATTCTTTATATTATACGACACGACGTATAATTTAAAATGCGTTTCGCTGCCAAAAATAAAATAGGCCCGTTATTGATATAACCAGTAGTAACTTAGGTGTAGGCAACTCAAACTAACAAGATTGAATATAAACAACTGTATTAAATTGGAGTTTTTATTTTGTAATTATTATTCTTATAAAAGTATAAAACACACACATTTTTATTCCATTGACATAATTATATGTAACAAAAGAAATTATCAATATCTTTACTTACATATCACTTCACATTCTTCATATCGAAGTACTATAATAAGCACGTTTATACAGTAACGGAAACAGATTACCGAACATTAATAAAACTATACTTCAACGCTGCCGCATTGACATATATAACTTTAAACATATAGTCTAATTTTGGCAATAAACTCCTTGACAGTAAGGTAAAATGTATTTTTTAAAAAATCAAAGCAATTATCTTAATTACACCTTGATCCGATATCATTACATCTATTAAGGTTTAATCAAATATTAAGTTTTCTGTTTCCTCATACAGAAATTCAAAGTTCTCATTATTTTTTGTTTCTCTATTTGTTTAACCTTAGATCATTTGCTACTTGGTACCTCTTAAATAACATTAAGAATAAGCAAAGCAAGTAATTGCTGCATGCATTTCTAGTGATTAGTATAGTACTGTTAGAAACTAAAATATTGCTCTAAATCAGGAATAACAATTGTTCCTGATTAATATTTACAGAATATTTCCTGAATGTGGTGTACTTTTTTGATTTTGAAAAATGTTAGTAATTAAGATTTGCTACTAGTCTATCAAAACTTTAAAAGTTTACAGAGAAAGAATCCATTGTCTGCTAACAAATATGTAAAGACCCTTTTAAACATATTTCAGAGAAAGTGATCAATTCAGTTAAATATTTAACTAATAAAATTTTGACATTTCTAGTCGTACAAACTCAGTGTTCGCAACACTCATACAAACCTTAGCTACTTATAAATACAGTAAAAAAAAAAAAAAATTCCCATAAAAGCATATAGTTGAATTTAAGCGTTTTGATAACGCTAATATAACTTATACAATTCTCGCTTCTTACAATTAAAGTTATCTTTGGCAAAACTATTAGATAATAACACAAATAAACATATATCATTTATTAAATACGTGTGGTATAACTTTGATATGTCATTATTCTTTTATATGAACGCGAACGCAATTCACATTCAATATCTATATAAAAAATAAAAAAATAAAAAAAGTAAAATACTTATTAAAATTTATATAATGCTATGCAGTACTTAGACTTCTTAAATATTAAGAGTGATTGACAAGAATTATATTCTGATTTTTTTAAAAAATGAAGAAATGTGGAAGAGGAAAATACAACTGATGGAAGGTATTACAGTGAATACTTCCAACTTCAAGCTGGTGGGATCAGCAGAAGACCATAGTGCATAGGAACAGTTGTTTGCGGAAAGATTGATGATTAAACGCATACAAAAGAACATACTATATCATTAATGAAAGTTAAAACACTCGAAATCTCACCCTTTCTGTTTTAAATTATGTATCCAAGAGCACAGTTTAGTAATTGCAATTAAAGTTATGGTTCAATTATTGCTAAAGATCATGTTCAAATAAAATGCCAGGTTTACGTCCCGCCATGGATGCCCTATAGACTAAACGAAATCGATGACCAATGATCACGAAATAATTGGTGGAATGGGAAAATGGGAAAGCTCTGACAAAACCCATGTACACGATGTTGATTACCATAAATTGACATGGCCAGGGATCGAATCAGTACTAAATCATGTTCAAGTTAGAAGATTTAGTACTGTTTACACCTGCATTATTCAGAAAAATTCAGTTCGCACTTTAACATTTTTGTCACTTTTATTCATACTTTCTTCAGACGAAGTAAAGACTGTTTAAAATAAAATACATATCGTAACTTGATGAAATAAATATTTCCTTAAAGACTGTTTAATTATAGTCCCATACGCAGATGAAATTATTGGAGATTATCAGTGCGGATTTAGGCAAAATCTATCAATTATCGACCAGATATTTACCATTCGACAAATACTCGAAAAGAAATGGGAATACAATACTCCGGTACATCAATTATTTATTGATTTTAGAAAGGTCTACGAGTCGGTTGGGAGGGAAACTGTACACCATATTTACAGAATTTGGAATATCGAAAAAACTAGTTAGATTAAATGAATGTCAAAGTGAAGTCCAACTAGGAAAATACTTGTCCATGAGCTTTCACGTCGAGAATGGCTTAAAGCAAGAAGATACGTTGTCGCCATTCTTATTTAACTTTGTTCTGGAATACACTATAAGGAAAATTAAATACAGCAGTCAAGGCCAAGAGCTGAATGTCTTCACCAGGTTATGGCGTATGCTGATGACGTAAATCTGATAGAGGATGACAAAAGAACAATGGAAAGAAATGCAGAGGTGTCATTAAACGCTTGCAGGGCATGGGTTTAGAAGTAAATGCTGGGAGAACCAAATAAATGGAAATTCGCCGGGATCTTAATACTGCAAATTATGGAAGGCAGGCTGAAAGTATTTGAGAATATAAATATAATCCTGAGGCGAATATTTGGACCCAAGAGGAATGGGAATGGGGAATGGCGAAAACTTCATAATGTGCAATTGCGGTAGGCAGCTCATATAGCGAAAATGAAAGAAAGTAGGAACACTCAAAATTTTAACTTGAAAGCCAATCGAAAAACATACATTAGGAACACTTAGGCGCAGATGGGAGGACAATATGAAATTGGATCTGACCGAAATAGGACTTCTATCCTTAGCTAACTGCATCCAGTTTCTACTTTGTATTCCAATCTCTGCGAGATCCATCTTAATATTGTCCTCCCATCTGCGCCTAGGTCTTCCTAATGGTCGTTTTCCGATTGGTCTTCCTGTCAAGACTTTGAAAGCGTTTCTACTTTCTTCCATTCTAGCTACATGACCCGCCCACCTAAGCCTCCTAGACTTGACGACCCTAACAATGTTGGGTAAACCATATAAATTATGTAGTTCCTCGTTATGAAGTTTCCGCCATTCCCCATTCCCGTTCCTCTTGGGTCCGAATATTCGTCTCAGGATCTTGTTCTCAAATACTTTGTCTATGTTCTTCCTTCAGAGTAAGTGACCATGTTTCGCAACCATACAGAACAACAGGCATGGTTACCGTTTTGTATATTTTAAGCTTCAAATTTCTCGACAGAATTCGCGACAACAAGAGATTTTGAACCGAATAGTTACACGAATTCCCTGCTAGTATAATCTTCCTTAACTACAGATTATAAATAGAGCTTTAAAGAAAAATATATAGGAGCAGGAACATGGATAGTGTGTACAAGAGTTTTAACATAATTTCATTATAATGAATAGCAGGAATCCTCAAGTAGGGAAGCTCTCATTAAATAATATTTAAATTAAAATACATGTACCGTAACTTCAAAATAACCAGCATTTAACGAAGTTGAAGTATTTCCTTTATTCACCTAATAGCAATTGTCAAGACTGTCTAATTTAGATTGAGAACTTAAGAAAAACTGCTGTTTAACACTTAAACCTATGTAAATTACTTCTCTCTCTGCGCTTATTCATGGAAATATTAAATAGTAACTGTTATAACGAAACTCATTTATAGATAAATTCCTGTCACGAACGGAATTTTGAACGGATATATATAAAGTTGAGTTATTGGTATGTAACCTTGTCTTCACTCTCCGCATAAACTTTACATTTAACAGATAATTAAAATAATTTATTAGAAATTACTTCTACAACTGAGTTTCATAGTCATAAGTTTGTCATTGACATCTGACCTCATTTCGTTTCTATATAACACCCAAAGCTCATGAGACTTTTAAACTCTACATACAAATAAGCACATTAAAAAAAAAAAAAGTTTAATAAAACTTTCTACTATAAACATACTGGGATAAGTCAAGTGCAAACAACTAGGTGAATCAAAATTTTGGTAAGCCTCAGTTGTACATGATCGTAAATGATCAACAGAATTTTAAAAATTAACTTATTTCTTTTCAATTCTGTTACATTAAAATACTAACGGATACTGATATAAACGTATCTGATAAAATGGAACGTAAAAACCAGCATTGTAATATTTGTTTCTATTGCTGTTACATTTGTTGTAAAAATCTCATTCAAATATCTAGAAAACATAAAACATTTCCAAATATCTGTATTCATGTTCACAATAGTACACTAGAAAAATTCCGTGACAAAAAACTGTATCAGTTTCTTTAAATCATGAACCGAGTTGCCTGTAGAATTAGATCTCTTCTGATAAATCTCATCCAATGTTACCTCCGAGTGGATAAACTAATTTTTGTAATTTCTGGAAAATGGTGATTTATGTAAATTATATAACACTGAACTTAAACAGATTAATTCATTACAAAGTTATTAACAAATAAATCTAAAAAGGATGGAAAATATGTAATTCTGCAGGCGATTGTACAATTTAATATAATTTTATTAAACCTTAATTTAACTCCATGCATTAGCAAGTTGGTGTAACTTCCATTTCATTATCGTTGTCTTTAAATAAGTGTCTCTTTGCTGTTGATTCAAAGTTTTCTTTGTTGACTACGGAGTCAGTTATTTCTTTCAATGGAGATCTCACAGGCATCGCCTTTACTGGTGACTTGTAACACTCACGACACACAGCCATGTATTTGTCAGCTCCCCCGATAACTTCAAGCTGAGGAGAAAAAAAAGAATTAATGTAAGTGGTGGTACAAATGAAAGATGAAGTCAAATTGAACATAGGTTTCATGTAAAAATCTAACAAGTTGATTTTTGAAAACGAATGTTTCATTCTACCACAGACAGTTTTAGGTTCGTTCAGCTCGACCGACATATAATTTCCAAGTAAGATCTTGAAATATAATACATTGGCTTGCAGCTGATAACTCGAACTACTTGCATCATTTACATAAGAAATGAGTAGGTACGTTTTGAACTAAAGGAATAAAGTGATCAGTTTTCTCGGTAATGACATCAAACTATTGACAAACAGTGTCAAAATACATGCTCGAGGGTTACAGATCTTGATCGCACGGTAATAAATTAGGAGGGAAGAAGAAATTTTCTGGAGATGTTTCCCTGCATTTTGAAACCTCTGCTTTTACAGACCACCATCCGCTATTAGTTAGCACAATCATGTAACTGGCTCTAGTTGATACATTCGAGCAAGGATCTGGCTCCTTGACACTATATATATATATATATATATATATATAAAAAGTTCGACTTTTATCTATCAGAGAAATATTAATTGACGTGTCCAAGTAACTAATGTGTAAGTAACTCATAATCATGCAGTTCTTGTATACATGGTATTCGTAAGCCTCAACAAGCATGGACAAAAATAGCAAAACTGACTTCTCAGGACAAGATGCGGTACTTGTTACATCTGCAATGTGACAGTGATGCCTCTTTTGTATTTTGTTTATACGTCATGAGATTTTTGAGATCTGTTTTAATGCTCATGAAGCAAATAATTTATTTTGAATATTTGTACTATGATATTATGTAATAAGTACATCCTTTATTTTATTTACATTATTTCACTGTAGGACTGTCTTATTTGTGCTTGCCGGTTTTGTTTCCTGATAGACATTGTACAGAACATATCATTGGAAAACTGTCTCCCAAGTTTAAGATCTCTTAAAGGATGATTAGGGAGGAGGAGTGACGCAATGCGAAGTATAAAGAAGGTAGCAGTGGCTTTCACAGTCTGGTAAAAGCAACTTGAAAAATGGGTAAGACAGTTTTGCTTCTTCGAAATGGACAAAAGTTAAGGTGTTAGCTGAAATCCATAAATACAATGTAGATAGAAATAAGTAAAATTTTAAAGGCAGTGTCGTGTGCTAATCGTTTGCAAAGAGCATCAAAACTCGGTGGAAGGGAAAATGTGTCTAAAGCGAGCTACAACAGAGGTCTCTGACAAGACTTGTTAAAGAAAGCACTTCAGAATCAGGAATTAACCAAAACAAAAATGTGGATAACTATGAGGCAAAAATTTCAAGGAGTATGCCCAGGAAGATATTTGAAGGTAGCTAGAAGGCACGGTGGTCCCGTAACAGGTAAAAATTTAACCCAGCTACGGCTAAGAAACGACTTTACTGAGCTAACTTATAGCGAGAGTAGACCATTCTACAATGGATACCGAGATTAGACCATTCAATGAATATAGGTAAACAAATACAGTAAATTACTATACCAAAATAATAATAATAATAATAAGAAGAAGAAAAAATTGGAAATGCGTATTTCAGATAATCCTTTGTTTCTTTTTATTTCACAAATATATAAAAACAGATATCACGTATCTTTTCCTAGGTAGTGTTCAGTTCAGCGATAAAACTCATTTATCAAACTATCAAACAGACTGCAATATGAAAGGCGAACTTCAGTAGAAGCTTTGGAAAATGAATGGATCTAAAATCACGTAAAATATACCACTAAAGTGAAAATCTGGAGTGCTATTCTGGTCCATGGACAGGCAAATCGATGTTGTAGAAGAGAAAAGAACAGTGATAAATACAAGGAGGTCATCGAGACAGTGGGGGATCAATAGTGAGTGAAGGTTTCCATGTGGTGATGAAATATTTATACAAGACGACGCACCTTATCATCAATCAAGAACTGTGACAGACATTTGTTCCAAGAGGCGTTTCTGTTTTCAATAACAGAATAGAATCCCAGATATGGACACTAACAGCCAGGAATTAGTCCAGACATGAAACCTACCGAGTCGTTGTGACATGTAGCATCAAAAAGCTAAATAGCTTAGACAAAAATCAAATTAGTTAGTACCCATCCTCACCACTTAAAGAGAGATGTTGAATTTTTAAATTTATGCAAAACTGATTGTAAGTACACCAAAAAGACCCACAGCCTTAACTGTACACAAATGATGTATTATATACAAAGTACTGACGTATAATATAATATCAGTAATTAGTTCTATATGCACTTAGAGAAATGAAAGTTCCTAAAAATATGTTTCAATTGTCCATTCTGCTAATAATTTGTCCCATGTCGTTATGTAGTAAAACTTCTCTCGGCGACTATTCCTCACCCTGACCACTTTGCAATGGGGGAAAGTTCCTTTGCCCATTTATTATTTTTATTAATGAAAGAAGCATTGACAAAACCACGTGTTCTAGAAAGTCTCAACATCATGTGACCGGATTTTCCCCGCCTTCTTCTCACCTACAAATAATTTATTTCAGACTCATCCACTCTGAAATGTCTTAGAATTTCGAGAAAATCTGACATCCTGAAATTCGAATGAAATTCTCAATATAGAGTACTCGAATATTAGTGCTGTTCTAAGCTCAAACTGAAATAAACTCGAACCGAGATTTTTTTTTCTCTACATGGTAGCTTTAGCTTCTGAGTTACACTAAATTAGATCATAAGAATAGTCAACTATAATTTTCTATCTTGTTCTCAAAGCAAAGTTAAAGGTAACGGGAAAGTGACGAAAGTTCAGTTCAGACTTACTACATGCTATGATCAGACGCATTAAAAAAGTAGAGCAGTTGCATAAGATAGTAAAATTACAAACTGCGATGACAACAGAGTGCGTATTCATGATTTATCCCACATACTTGTAAGATTAGTTGAGCAGATAACTATGCATAAAACATGTATCAGACATAGGAAAAAATGAAATCTAAGTTTTACTTTCCACGGCTATGCCAGCTAAGCTAAAGGAGACGGTGATGATGAGAAATGAAGGAAATGGTGGAATGAAGAAAGTGTGAGGAAACGGGGGAACCCTGATAAAACCCACACACACGGTGTTTGTCCACCACAAAGTTCACTTGACGCGAGCTGGGATCAAACCAGAGACCTCATGCACCAGAAGTGAACGCTCTAGCACTGAGCCACCGCAACCCCATATCAGACATAGGAGTTTATGAGCAAATATGAACATTTGAGAGATGCAATTTCATTATGTGATTAGCATAATGGAATGCAATTCACAATTTTGGAATTGTAGCGTTTTGAAATCTGATTAATCATGTGTAATAACTCTGTATGCAATGTAAATTGCTAGTGTCTTTATGAAGTTGTGACTGTTTTGCTTTAACAAAATCTATTTCAATGACTGTCGTTACACGGTTTAATACTTTAACACCCTGCGTCACATGCCAATATTTCTTTTAATGATTTTTGGAAAGCTTTCGACAGGTGAGGATCCCTTGGCGTCACATACATATTTAGCTATCTTAGTGTACACATTGCGTTTCGTCATAACCCACAGGTTAACACCTCCTCATACATCTCGGAATTAGCCAAGAGGATCAATGATATATGCTTTTCATGTAAGTTGATATATATTTTTCCAGGCTCCTCGGTAGACAGCAAATCGTTCTTATAATCTACTCATTGTTTTTTCAAGCTATTTGAGAAGAAAGGAGAAAAAATGGTATAGCAAATCATTCCGTGTTACACTCTGAAGTTCTTACGGTGTGACGTGAAAGAAAGTGATCCGTTGTAACTTCTTCCCAATATCATACTCATTTTTGGAGCACACTTTAAAACAAAACTGCAATTGGTCTCTCTTAACCATGTTTAATACCTATGCCTTTTTTTTAATAGCTCATTCATGTATATGTGGAAGTATTTTTCTGTTTTCTTTGAAACGCATTAGAATTTTAACGCATTAACTTAAACTTAGGAATGCGTCTAAATATTTATAAATGCTGAAAATTTAGAGGGAACCCACACTTGTCATCACATTACCTGTATGTTTATGTAACATAATAGTACTAATAATTACCATTATAATAATAATAATTAGCTGGTAAAGGTAGGAGTTCCCATTGAAAATTTCAGCATCAATAAATATTTAGACACATTCATAAGCTGAAGTTAATAGTTACGATTACGCATCAGTTTACTTTCTTTAGAACAGTTACTTTATTCTCCAAATTTATCTAAATCTCTCTCTCTTTGTGAAATTAAACTTTGATATAAACAATGTTAATACTTAATAATCAAATTTAATATTAATAATCATATTAAATATATATGTAATGTCAATTTACTTTGAAAAGGAAGGAATATTAAGAAGTAAAACCACATAATTTAAATTCCACTTCACTTCAAACAAAATACAAAAATAATTCCTCATACAAGTCAATAGGCTAAGACAAATTGCGTAGACAATGAACGCCGTTAAGCATCTTTATTGGAACAAGTTTAACTAATTAAGCTCTTGAAAAAGACATCAGTGCAGATATTCATTTTATAATACAGTGTGATGCAGACTTTTAGATATCCTACGTTCCTGAAGTGGGTCTGCGAAATATTGTAAGATAAACTTTACTGGTAGATCTTTAAAAAAATATTCCAGTAATTGGTATATAACAAACAACAACAAGGAATTCAAGCAGTGGCACAACTAATTTCTCTGAACAGCAGGGACATTAAGACTGCCTTATCTCATTTTGTTTAAAAAGGCTTTCCTATGCTCGAACGGTGTAAACATGAATAGATTTATGTCAATTTCTTTTTAAATATTATTTACATCAAACTACTTTTTCCACTTTAAAATTAGACATTAATAATAATAATAAATAGAAAAAAAAAATGAGACTCGGATACAATGGCTTATGTCTCCCATCCATTTTTTCGCCATTTTATAAATATAGCATATTCTTTTTATTAGTAGGTAAAACAAAGTTCAAAACATGCATTTTAAAATACCTGAATTCAAGAACATATACAAGGTACTAATGAATTATGCAGACGAACTTCAAGAGGCGATTCCTCTCATCAAAATAAGAAAACAAGTTTATACGGACCTACGGAGAAAACTGTAGTTTCAGAACTAGGGCTATTCAAAGCGTGGAAAAACTATATTACAACACGCATTAATTCGAACACAAGGAACCGTGGAGTTCGGTCTATAATCAGTGTAAAGAATGTCACACACACACCATCCAAAAGTGCCTATTTCAGCAATGTGTGTGCACAGTATTCTCTACACGGTAAATTTTTACACATGCTCTGACTTAAAGGCAGGTCCAAAGTAGACAAAACCTAAAGATCTGACAGCAGTGAACACGTACTGGGTCAGCGGGAAATCCGAAGCTTTAGGGACCGCCATTACCACGGTTTCTCGTGAAATTTCACCAGGGGCGTCATTTAGGGGGTGCAGGAGGGGGCAATTGCCCCCCCCCCAAGGGTTTGAGGAATACATATATTTTAATCGATTGTCTACTAATATACTAGTACAATACGGGAAAGTCTTATGTCGGTGGTGCTCTTGCCCCCCTCAAGCGAAGTCTGAAATGACGCCCCTGAATTTCAAGCTTTTGCAAGAACCTAGCTCTGAAACTGCGTTTTCTCCCCACAGGTCCATTTCAATTTTTCCTTCTTTCTTCTGATTTTGATACGAGGAATTACCTCTTTTAGTTTTTCGATGTATTTCATTAACACCTACATATATTAAAATGCAGTAGACTGCCAAGAACGTAGCTTATTATTTGCATTGTAAAAAAACGCAAAGACATGAACGACATTTACTCGCACATAGCAAGTCACACTCACCATAGAGAACACATGTAAGCACAAAACCGCATACACTGAATTAACAAATAAAACTACATACACGAGAAACAACCTAAATTATCTGCTCTCACTTAGGGAAGTTCGAGACTGATATTTGCCTTGGTTTGTTTTTGTAAGAGCAACAAAATCTTCAATTTTATTTATTGCGTAAAATACACTAGTAACATTTGGTTCACGCTGAGAATATCTTATAATTTCAACCACTTCGAAAAATTTACAAGAGGTTGATACACGCTCCTTCTTTACTTTATCGCCTATTTTGTCGTCATCTTTATCATCATCAGACAGATTGTGTTTTTGTGTCACTCTTCTCTACGGCTTCTGGATAATTGAAGAGGCACTTGAAACTGCATTATTGTGTTTATAATTGGGCCAACATTAAAAATTCTTGCACTTAATTACTTCGAATTACCCAAAGAGGAGGTTCAAAAGTTCGATTTTTACCAATGTTTTCAAAAGTTTTCAAGGGGAATAGTTTATGTTTGAATTAAGTCAGCTGTACTTTAAATGTCAATATCTTACCCTTTCTCTACGAAACTTCCTAATACTAAAGTACAATAATATTTATTAAACTATTTTAAAGAAATAATCGTAAAAAAGTAAATTATGACTTCATACGCTTACTAATAAACTCTCTTAAAGAGTTCTTTGGACATGGTGCTTAGTATTATATATTTAACGAAATTTTACGATTGAATAAAGGGAAAGGATATTTCCTACGTCAATTTTCTTCTCAACTATCAATTTAAATTTCGAAATTAATCTTCAGTGCAACTGAAAAATATACTATCCAGAACTAGTGAATATTAATTTTTTTACAACTAAACATGCCCTTTCATAGTGAACTAGTTAACATACGTGATCGCGGGTTCGATTCTCGCTAAGAGTGCTTGCCTCGGATATAAACCCAAGCACTAATTCGAATTCTGTTGTAAGCAGGAGGTTTTGTCTCATGCAGCCTTGATTCTGAAAAGAAACGTCCGAGACGAAAACACTTTACTTAATACAACTGTCTCATAACTTAGAAAATTATTCAATCAAGTTATGTTTTGTTGTTGAATTAAAGGGTAATTTTTAAGTATTCTAACTTGGAACCCTAAATTTAAATATTACAGTTCTTCTTACTTTGAACACATTTATTTTATACACAACACTCCTAGTAATCTATTAATTGTAATTTAAGTAATCCTGAGTTTACGTTGAAATAAAGTAAAGTATATTAATATAATCGCAACATAAACTTGGCAATTCTCCTTCCTACCAAAAGCTCAACTACGAAATACAGTTATATTTTTTTAATTGTTTTATTACGTTTAAAATATTACTCTAGAGCAGTAGTTCTCAACCTAATCCCTATCACGACCCCATTTTATCACATCGTCTTGCCAGCGACCTTCTTATAATTTCCGGTTTATAATAAGCTTGTGTGGAATTTTTAATATACTTATTGCGGAAATCTCACGATATCCATCTATTTCTGTAAGAGTAGAATCCATTTCTTGTATATAGTGGATACAGTAACAGTGATATATTTCCTACGATGAAAGTGCTGGTTGAAGATGGATATTAAACCCCATCATTGAAGAGACCATCAAAGTAGCTGATCTAAGCCCCCAACTTCTTGACCAGCTAATAGAATTATCGTGGGACAAATCCTTGCAACTGGTTTTCTGTTACGAAGACTTGGACAAGTTCTGGCTGAAGAGGAGAGAAGAATATCCTAATCTGGTATCTGCTGCTTTAAAAGTAATAATTTCATTTGCTACATCGTATCTGTGCGAAAGTGTCTTTTATTCCATGGTAAGCATTATAACAAAGACGAGAAATCGCTTACCAGTTGAAAATGACTTAATATGCGTCGTGAAGATTGAACCAGAGATTTCCGCACGAATGAAATCACATCATGCTCAGGTATCTCATTAGCTTTCAATTTTGATTGGGTTTCAATATGCAGGTTTTGTTGCATTTGTATTTTTCTGGTATTTCAATATACAGTTCTCAATAGCTACATATCGTATCTCTTACATTTAAATTGATTTTTAAACAACCCTGCACCTGTTGAAAATGTTTAGTAGATCTATTTATTATTCTTAACAGTATGTATAAAAATAAAAATATATCTATTAGAACAAAATTCAAAATAATATTTAAAAATTCTCTGTCTGATGAAACAACAGCATAAGAGTTCATAGTTAAACTTCTATGGACACGTTACAGTATTTCTATGCTGATTTATAACTTGTTTCTCATGCCTGCTTCGGGATTTGTTTGTTCCAACTATATGTATAAGACACATAATCACACCTAATTATTAGTCACGAAGTTACCTTGGAATTAAAATAACGATGTACTCTTAAAACATACCTCCATCTCAGATCCGATTCGTTTTGTGTACGAAGCATCGGAATAGCATCTCATACACACAGCCCTGAGCTTAACAACACTTTCTGCTAATGGTACTAAATTCAAAATATTGCCAAATCCCACGCGTTGAAACGTTGCGTCCAATGCTGCTACAATCACTATTTTTCCATTATCAGCCATTTCTTCAGCGAACTGCACAGTGTCTGGAAACTAGAAGTGAATACAAAATGTAAAAATAACGAGAGTTAAATCATGAAAAATAACGACTAAACATGTTTATGTATATTTATTCTCGTCAGATTTGAAGGCGTCATGGATTCAGACAGGTCAGAAAAACGTGAAATAATTCGTAAAATATTTCTTAAATTTCTAAATTTTGACGACCATGTACCATACCTTAAACTGAGATCTAAACATACTTGCAATTCATGGCTCATGAAACTATGATAGAAATTATAGGATACATGAAATTTGCAATAATTTGTAGAAAATCTCTCTCTTCCGCTGAACTCTTCAGCTGTAATGTTGGCAACTAAAACATAATTATGGAAATAAAGTGGTTACCTTAATGCACGATTATCATCAATCTATTCAGAAACGCTTTCGATGAACACTACCGGTTTTCTTAAATAGTAAATCTTTATGCTTCTAGTAATCACGTCCGTATTTTACATATTATAAGAAAGCAATTACTTAAGCACAAATATTCGCCGATTGAAGAAGGCTGTAGCGTGTATCGAAACAGTTTAGGATACATTATGAGCAAACGATGTATGAAAGTAAGCTGACTACATGGATCAGTTACGCACTCTGACTTAAAACATAAGCCAAAAGTTTTACACCACAAATCATGACACAGACAGTTTATTATTCCTTAATGTATCTAAAGCGTCTGCTTCCTTTTTCTCACGACGATATATTGATGCGTGATTTAAAAGTGCAATTCTAAATATGCTACATATACTCATTTCCTCGAATGTTCCCTCCTATTCATAAACTTCTAAATTTTTTTTCACATGCATCGATTTTAGAACCTTTTCCTCGACGTAACCAAAATACCCTGGTTTTTAGGTTTCCCTGGGAACCCTGAAATTCAAATTTCCACACCAATCCAGTTTGGTGCATGAAAATCAAACCTAATGTCGAATTTGACTTAAGCTTACATCTATGTTGATACTTACGAATTGGCCTTCGTCAATGCCAATAACGTCAAAATCAAAAGCACTCTGCTTCATGCTCGTTAACTCCAATGATGAAACTGCAGATAGAGTCTGCTGGTCGTGTGTTGCTATACCAGTCTTCTCGTAGCGGTCATCGTGAGCATATTTAACAATAAGACATCTGTATTTAGCTATCTGGTATCGTTTCAAGCGACGAATTAATTCGGTTGTTTTCCCAGAGAACATGGGTCCAAAGATAACCTGGAAAAAAAAAAAATAAAGTAAAGTACTCTGTAATACTTGGCATTTTGCGTATGTTTGCATATTTTTTATATATATACACGAAAATTGCATAGTCTTATTACTGAGTTCGCTGTACAAACCATGGGTGACTTAACATAGGTTTTACTGAGTAGTAAAACAAGTTTACTCGGCTGCGTAACTAGATATCAAATCTGTAGAATCTTATATTTCCCTTAAAATGGGTGTTACTTAATATCCTATGTTGATCATGTATCTTAGAAGTGTCCCTATAACAGTAATTGTATGCTTGGAAAGCTAAATTCATCTCTATACGTTTTCTATCTAAAATGAATATTATGCTTTACGAATAATATTTCCCCGATTTTTATACGACTTTCCATTGCCACAGGTGTAGACAATTAATACTAGATAGTGGGCGAAGACCCGTCCACACTTCACCAATCTTCTAATACCAGGCTAGATAACAAAATAGTCTATGTTTATATATATATATATGTCATCCAGGCTTGTAATTAATCCATTAGAAAAAAATAAACGATTAATCAGTTAAAAGTTTTCTTAATTTTCAATTTATTCAATTAATTCTTTTAAAGTTAATTTTTAATTGATAGTAGTTCTAAAAAGAATCGTAACGATTAAAATATTATTTGTTAATTTTTTCCCAAATTGTGCGAAATGAATACTTCTGAGTTTTATGATTAATTATCAGTTTTGTTTGAAAACAATAACTTTTCACATTAGCACACTAATTTTCCCATCTCAACTTTATCCATTAAATTTTCATTAACTTTCATAATTAAAAAAAAAAATCTCATTAGATAATAGTAAATGTCATTTTAAAGTTATTTTTTTAT
Organism: Thermobia domestica; assembly: GCF_964235325.1. Classification (NCBI taxonomy): domain Eukaryota; kingdom Metazoa; phylum Arthropoda; class Insecta; order Zygentoma; family Lepismatidae; genus Thermobia; species Thermobia domestica. The sequence continues at coordinate 169,746,693 of NC_137464.1, read as the reverse complement.
GTTCATTTTTAATTTAGTCAATTAAATTTTCGTATGCTTTATTTTTAATTCGTTACAATCTTTTAATATTTCGAACTATGGTCATACCGCATACTTTTGGATATACAGGGTGACCAAAGACACAGCACACACCACAGTGTATGGAAGTAGAAGTGGATAGGCCATCAATAAGTTACCGTGGAAACAGTCATCAGCACACCACAGACTTCTATTTCCGTTGTTTCTTGCAAGACGCTTATCTATCTAGTGAGTCTTTTCTATCTAGTGCGTATCTCTCGAGTATGCTGCTTATTTCCAGAACGATGCGTTATGATGTAATATTGATATATATTAGGGATGGCCAATTCCGGAATTTTTACTTTCCGGAATCCGGAAAGTAAAATCGGAAAATTCCGGATTTCGGAAAAATTCCGGAATTCGGAAAAATTCCGGATTTCGGAAAAAATCCGGATTTCGGAAAAATTCCGGATTTCGGAAAAATTCCGGAATTCGGAAAAATTCCGTATTTCGGAAAAATTCCGGAATTCGGAAAAATTCCGGAATTCGGAAAAAATTCCGGAATTCGGAAAAATTCCGGAATTCGGAAAAATTCCGGAATTCGGAAAAATTCCGGAATTCAGAAAAAATCCGGAATTCGGAAAAATTCCGGAATTCGGAAAAAATCCGGATTTCGGAAAAATTCCGGAATTCGGAAAAAATCCGGATTTCGGAAAAATTCCGGAATTCGGAAAAAATCCGGATTTCGGAAAAATTCCGGAATTCGGAAAAATTATTTTTTCTTTTTGTAATCCTAAGAATTTTGTTCAAATGCATACGAACAAATTTCCTTTTTGTAATCCTAAGAATATATGATGCAAGTTAAGCTGAAACTTATATCTTAAAGTATACACTACTCAATCTTCCCATGGTTAATGAGATGTAGTCCAAAAGTACGATGTACTCCTAATATTTAATTTTTGTTTTACTGTGATATTGTCCAGAGGTAAGACAGATATTACACTGAGATAAACAACTTGACATAATGAAGATGTTATCATACGTAGTTTTCCAGAAAATCGTGAGAAACGATTTTTTATGAAGTTAAAATATGCGTCGCTTGTTGCCAGTGTAATGCAATTGATAACTTTTATGCTGGAATAGTCTTCTTCTTCTTCTTCTTCTTATTATTATTATTATTATTATTATTATTAATCGTTTATGTACTGTAAAAGAAAAATATGAACCGTTAAGTAGTATATTTTATCTTGTTTTTTGATATCTTCTAACAGTAATAACAAATTGCTTGTAAATACGCAATGATTATCAAGGACAATGGCATATTAATGTAAGGACTACTCTGCAGACTAGCAATAAACAATAAACAATAACATAAACAATAGTCCCAAAAAAAAAGTAACTAACTTGGGCACGTCAGAATATTCGCGAGAATATAGGGACGCATTGAGACTAGCAAAAAACGTGGTGTTATTATTACTCAAAGGGCCGTACGATGGAGGCTTTAACGTTAATGTTAATGGCACCAATGAGCACTTACTTGCTCTAATGGTTAACCTCACTTTTGAGATGATTCTTAGAAGTGGGCGTGTTGGCATGCAGTTGGAGTACTAACGATTTGCGTCACTATCGAACACTAACTTAGCACTAGCGACGTTTAAAGTCGAAATTGGAGTCTGACATAAGTGGCTTGTCAACTTCACGGACATTATATTTTCCTTGAATGCGAGAATTTTGCGCCCTACCACAAAAATAGGAAAAAATGCACTCGCAATATATTTGCACTGGAATGTTTGCGCCCTACCCCAAAAAGAGGGGAAAATGCGCCGGCTATATATTTGCACTGGGATGTTAGCGCCCTACAATTCAACTTATTATTGTATTGTGTAAAGTAACTTCCACTCGCACTTGAACTAGGCTTGCCTCTCATCGTCTCAGTGAGTTACTCCATCCGTTATAATATTCCGAACAAATGAAAAAAAAATACAATTTTAGTTCACTAAAGGGCAATCCATACAAATACAATTTTTCATTATACTACAAAATTTACAATAAACGTATAAATGACTGATATATAATTATTTATTAATATAATCAAAGAGTATAATTTAATCTACAAAAGGCTGTTTGGCTCTACCCAGATATCTCTGTTCACAATCCTTGAGAGTTGTTTGGCTTTTCAGGACACAAAATATAGAAAAGAAAATGTAAAGTGAATGTAAAATCAGTTCAGTAATATTATCAAGAAAACTATGTACAGTGTGTTTACTTGCTGGAATTACACTTCAAACACACAATTGCGTTCAGTCGTTCTTTCAGGAAAAATGTTCCGGGGGGCACATTTAGTATTCCGGAGGGGGGTCACTGCTGGTACTATTCTATTTATTATTATATTATAGACGTATTATTTTGGTCTCCTCCGAGGGGGCACTCTGAGAGCTCTGGGGAGGCCAGTGTTCCCCCAAAATCATCTCTGGAAGAAGCAGTGATTGCGTTGATCCGTTGTGTTCTTTTGGCTTATATTGAAGTTTATTCTCCCCTTATATAGCCACAATGGAAAATAAATCACAAATGGCATGGTTGTGGGGGGAGGATTGTTTATGCTGTAATGTCAGCCCCTCCGAGGAAATGCGTAAGCTCCAATAGGTTCTTTTATTTCGCAGGTCTCAAACTTCCCGGTGGAGGTACATCGCAGGCGCAATTTTCCCTGTTCTTGAGGTAGGGCGCAAATTTCCCAGACGCAAAATTCTCGACACCGTTCGAATGACCTCGGAAGACTATATCTTTTTCAATACTTTTTAATAATTTTTTACTCGAGATTTCTTCATAGCTTCTTATTAAAATACTTACTAATATATCCTCATTTTATTGTCCTAACCAATCAATATGGGTATGGTGTCAGTAAAATATTTAGATTGATCGAGCCTCTGGTGTGTAACCACAGTATCATGCCCCCATTAGAAATCTTGGCTAAACGAATCAATATATGTTGCCAATAAAATAGTTTAGAATGATTGAGCCCCTGGTAAATAACCATAGTATTTCGTGACAGACCCCCCCCCCTTCCTATTACCATATTCTAGCTACGTGCCTGACTCAGCTAAATCTCTACATTCTTTACCAAGCACACATTTTCTAAAGCGGAAAATGCTCTCTAAATACCTAAGCTCATTATTTTCAGCAGATGCACAAACTGGGTAACATGCTATCTACATGAATGTTATATATGTCGATTACTGGAAACCGCTTCTCGCTATCTATTACCATATTTACTATATAATGATTAACGTTAAAACCGGAAATGGTTGATTTGTACCGCTTCCGGTTTGAATATTACATTCATCAGGGAACTCGATTCTTAACTATTGACTCTGTACATCATGGCCAAAATTGATTGGTAATCCATCAGATAGTTCTTGAGACTGTTTGTTTCACTGACGGACAGAATGAATATATGGCTATAGAGTTTTGATAAACTAAATTCGTTAATGAGTGATGATGGAACAAATATAAGAAAGGGAACCAAGAGTACCACCGGGAAAATTTTCGAACACAAAATTAGCCATCGAAAACCCACATGTCCTGGGTTAGAATACCATAGATGAAAACTCTACCACTGAGTCATCAATCACCCGCTTATTAGTTTTGTTAACTATTATATTAATATAAATTAATGAATGCCTGCTTATGTTAATTATTGAACAATTACATTGTATACTTCGTAAAGTCAATTTGTATTTACTGTACATACAGTGAGCGCAGAAAGTGTTCGTACACCTATGCTATTGAAACGAGAATGCCTGCGAAAAAGAAACAGAAAATTTAAGAAGTGTAATAACACACACAATATGAATAATGAAAACTAAGCTTTATGAATATATCAATAAAGAACCACAAAGACAAGTTTAATGGTCAGAAAGTAAATAAATTCCCTAGAAAATATATAGAGTAGACGCAAAAAGTGATCGTACACCTGACGTACGAATACGAAACAAAGATACCACAACTGGGGTTCACTAGTATTCACCTGAGTATACACCTCTGTATAGCATGACGAGTAACAGAATGAGTTTAGTTGTGAATAGGAGTGAAAAAACTGCACGGTGGGCTGTCGAAATGGGAAGCAACCGAACAGAAACAAATGAGGAGACAAGAAAAGTAATTATTAAAGTGCATAAGAAGGGTAAGTCTTTGAGAAAGATAGCAAACCTCAGGGGCAGATCCAGAGGGGGGCGATCGGGGCCATCGCCCCCCCCACATGAGGAAACTTTCTTATTTTATATATAAATAAACCCATCCATAACAAGTTTGGAGCTCTTAAAAGTAGCAGTATTACTGCCGACCGCCCCTTCCCCAGAAGTCCGTCCTGGATCCGCCCCTGTATAGAGTAGCCACAATCGAGTATTTTCCGCTGTATGTTTGGAGTCGTTGTCTTGCTGAACAATAAATTGTTTTCAAGAACCATCTTCTGCCCACTAGTATGGAGATATTCCTTTAATATGTTAATATACACTTTGTAGATCATCACTCCATCGATAAGGTGGAGACGACCCACTCCTGAGGCACTCATACAACCCCAGACGAGCACGGACCCTCCTCCGTGTCTTACTTTAGAGACGAGATTTTGAGGATTCATCTCTGTATTCACCTTGCGCCATACCATACGCCTCCCATTGGACTCGATAAAATTAAATTTATTTTCGTCCGAAAACATGACCCTATTCCAGAAAGAAGCCTGATCCCTTATCTTTATACTCTTTTTCAAACTTTAGTCTCTTTATACGATTTGTCTTGTTCACCCAGAACATTTTCCTGGCTATCCGACCATGATACCCTGCAAATATTCCGCACTGTACTGGCTGATACTTTAACACCGCGTGTTTCCAGATCCGTTGCCAATTGCACAGCACTACTTTTTGGAACCTTTTTTCTTTCCCTAATAATGTAACGTTTAACTTGTTCACTCAACACTCTTGGTCTTCGAGTTCTTTTTTTATTATTTTTTTTATGGTTTCGCACAGTGATAGAAACATTATACATCGCAATTATTGTTTGTACTGTTGAACAAGGCCTGTCTGCAAGGTTTGCCAGGGGCGGATCCAGGACGGACTTCTGGGGGGGGGGGCGGTCGGCGGTAATACTGCTACTTTTAAGAGCTCCAAACTTGTTATGGATGGGTTTATTTATGTATAAAATAAGAGTTTCCTCTTGTGGGGGGGGGCGATTGCCCCCTCTGGACCCGCCCCTGACTCTATAATACCTTGAAACAGCTTCGCACACCTCCCCAATCCCCAGACATGAACCCCATAGAACATCTATGATCTGTTCTGGAGACAAGAATCAGAAGGCACAGCTTGTCTACTAAAGAAGGCCTAAGAAAAGCTATTCAAGAAGAATGGGACATAATCAGTCCCGAAGCTACAGAACTACGAACTACTACAGGTGAAATCAATGCCACGAAGATTACAGACAATCATTAACGCACAGGGTAATCCCACAAAATATTAAATAACGTAATATACTTTATAAGCATTAATTCAAGCATAAGTGTACGGTGACTTTTTGCGTTTACAAAAAAGGAATTCTCTCTTTTCTTCTGAACAAAACAGTGATTGTGTTTGTTTGGCCTTTCTCTTGTATATAGAAATAAAATGTATGAATGTGTAGTCTTAATTCTGGTTATATATATATTTTTCCACCTCCCGTTCTCATGCTAGCTGTTTTCAATATAAACTATGCACGGTGTACGAACACTTTCTGCGCTCACTGTAGGTATGTTGACAATAAGCGAATGTTATTAGAATATTTGTTGAGATTTATTTTCCTTCACTGCCTTTCGCCTGATTAAAAAGTAGTTTGCAGTGCTTTGGAGCAGCTGCAGGTGGGAACGCGATAATGTTTGAGACATACCGGCGACTTTTTTGTGTGTGAAAATAAGATCTTTCTCATAAAGTAGTAAATAACTGCAGTAGCAATTGTCTACGTAAATGATAAAGACATATCCAACTACAAGAAATTAATACAGTATATATAGCCTATTCATTATTGTGTTTCTCTTTTAACAACTACTAGCTAAGGATGGCCAATTCCAGAATTTTTACTTTCCGGAATCCGGAAAGTAAAATCGGAAAAATTCCGGATCTCGGAAAAATTCCGGATTTTTTCTGAATTCCGGAATTTTTCCGAAATCCGGAATTTTTCCGAATTCCGGAATTTTTCTAAATTCCGGAATTTTTCTAAATTCCGGAATTTTTCCGAATGTCGGAATTTTTCCGAATGTCGGAATTTTTCCGAATGTCGGAATTTTTCCGAATTCCGGAATTTTTCCGAAATCCGGAATTTTTCTGAATTCCGGAATTTTTCCGAATTCCGGAATTTTTCTAAATTCCGGATTTTTTCCGAATGTCGGAATTTTTCCGAAATCCGGAATTTTTCCGAATTCCGGAATTTTTCCGAAATCCGGAATTTTTCCGAATTCCGGAATTTTTCCGAATTCCGGATTTTTTCTGAATTCCGGAATTTTTCCGAATTCCGGAATTTTTCTGAATTCCGGAATTTTTCCGAATTCCGGAATTTTTCCGAATTCCGGAATTTTTCCGAATTCCGGAAAGTAAATTTTCCGATTCCGGAAAACAAAATTTCCGGAATCCGGATTCCGGAAAATTTTGGCCATCCCTAATATATATATATATTTTTATCCGTCCTCAGTGAAATCACCTTCAGAAATTTGGACTTACCTTTGGCATCATCCTGTATATATGATTGTTTGTAATAATATATTACTTTCTATAGAACTAAAATTAGTATTCTTCATCGAGAAGTTATCTGTCATCGGTGTATAAGAACCAGCAGATTCCATCTAGGTGTTATATACGGTAAAGAGAGCACGCAGCTACTAGTTTGCCGTCTGGCAACACGGCAAGTTTAATGTATGTCAATCCATTACGTACAGGGAGTCCAGAAAGTCTTCTAGGAAAGTAAAACTCTATAACTTGGAAACTACATAATGTATTAACAAATATTTTTTGGTGTACTTACAGAAAGGTTCAAAGTTTTGTTTCAGCTAGTTAAGGTTCATCGCCAAACCTTCAATTGCGCACCATTCACGTCCAAACACTCTTGCAGTGTTTTTGGGAAACCAAGAATTGCGTGTTGGAGGTGCTCGTTTGGAATGTTCAAAATCACATCAGTTATTTTGTTCTTGAGATCGTGCAGATTAGCTGGCTTCTGCGAATACACCTTGGTCTTCACGTGCCCCCACAGCCAGTAATCACAAGGCGACAAATCTGGTGATCTTGCAGGCCAAGGTGTGGGTCCTTTTCGGCCAATCCATTTCTCCTTAAATTCTTCGCTAAGAAACTGTCAAACTTGAAGGGCATAGTGCGGTGGTGCCCCATCTTGTTGCATGTGGACCTCATTAAGGATGCCTAACCTAGTAAGTTCTGGCAAAAGGAATGTCTGTAGCATGTTCAGATAATTGTTACCATTTACCGTCTCTTCCTCGAAGAAAAAAAGGGCCGATAATGTGGTCCATTCAAACAGCTTGAACCACATATTGACTTTGGGACTATCCCGCTTGTGCTCCTCGAATTCACGTGGGTTTTCCACCACCCAAATTCGGCAGTTGTGCCTGTTCACTTTTTCCGACACATGAAATGTGGCTTCATCTGAAAACAAATCGAGACAGAAGGTTACCATCTTCTTGTAATCGGGTAAGCATTGACCCACAGAATTCCATTCTCATGTCGTCTTCCTCTAACAGCTCGTGTGACATATGAGTCACATCGTCACTCGTTTCTGGCCTTCCACTACGTGGTAAATCTGACACTTCCCGTTTCTTTGATCTTCTCGTACCATCTCTTGATATTTGTTTCTGCTGGGGACGTTTTCCCATACGTTGTTTGGAACTTTCTCCGCACTGAAACGCAAAATTTTAATTCCGCAAACCACAAAACACATTGTGCCTTTTCTTTAATAGACGCCATATTAAGTCACGTGATTACCAGCGCAAACGTCATCGAGCATTGTGGCCAGAACAAAACTTTAAACTTCCGTTCTTCCAACCCCAAAAATTTATACAATTTATACCGTTTCCAAGTTAGAGTTTTACTTTTCTGCAGGACTTTATGGACTCCCTGTATAGATTACAGTATGTCTGCAATCCTAGGACGAGCCAGCAAATACCTATTGTTATTTAAGTGACTTCGAGCGTGGCAGTACAGATGGCCACGAGAAGTTGGGTGGTTCATTGGTGGTGCGCACGATGAAAGGAATAGAACATGCCCCGCAACACACCTGGACAGTCCCTGCAATCAGGCCCACCGCGGTTTTCATGTGAGCAAAGAAACAAAACACATCTGAGTGTTGGAGACAGATCTAAGTTCCCGCATTCCTTACACCTATATCACCAAGAACATTTTCGGTGGTGTCAAGATGAGAAGGCAAGGCAAATGGAAGGCTGTTCCTATCTAGCATAATGACGACGGTGTGCGGCGTGCATGTCCGTAGACATGGAGGTAAACATGCAACTCCAGCCTGTGTTCTCACTTGCAATACAGGATCCATATTTTGCATTCTGGTATGATGACAATAACAAGCTACACATTTCGCTTGCCTCTAGTCATCATTCAGGGAAAAAAGACTAATGCATTGTACAGTCGTGATGTCGTTACTCTTATCCTCTGATTTTATCTGCGCACTTTACGAGACCCGTCTTTCAGCAGCATAGTGCAGGTCCTCAAGCTACCAAAGCAATCAAATATGAACTCGGTATGCATATTCTACCCTGACCTGCCAGGTTTGAAGAGCTAAGCCTTACTAAACACACATGAGACAGCACCTGATCGTCATTCAGGCTCCAGCAGTGTCCATCGCCTTCCCACGCTAAGAACTACAATAAGCGTGGAATACCACATCCCATTACGACATCCAACATCTGTATGAAATACAACCTGCCCAAATGCTACTTGCGTTGCCGCTCGAAGTGGTTACAGGTGCTACACGTACTGGTGAAATTCTACGTTTGTGACCCCTCTGTATAACATGTTTAGGATATTAACGCCAAGTTAGGACTAATATCACTTACCATCATTTTCTTCTTGTGTACTAACTTTGGACCAAACCCATGAATTCCTAGTTTTCTTCGTTGTTTCTATAAAAGTCAAGGAAACTCGCTTTTCAAAGTATTTTAGTTGACAACTGTGATATACGTAAGGATCTGCCATTACACTTAAACGGTCTGAGCTAATTTAATATAGGGTGTTAATGAACTATACCGACAAACTATAAGAATTGATTCCTCACATCAAAATAAGAGAAAAAGCTCATATGAACCTATGGTGAAAAGTGCATAGTTTCAGAGCTAGGGCTGTCCAAAATCGCGAAAAAGCCAAATTTTAAGAAGCCCTATTTCGAATTCTAGAAACTGTGGATGATGGTCCTTATCAGCGTAAAGGAAACCACGCATACACAATTCAAAAGTGCATAAGGTGTAGAGGGTATTCCCTACAGGTTATAATTCTCAGATATGCTTTCAATAGAGTTTTCAGATATACCCTGATTTCAAGGAGGGTCCAAAGTAGGCAGGAGGTAAGCCTTGACAACAATGGACATCTAATGCTTCGAAGGGAAGGCGGAAATGTTAGGAACCGCAATCAATCAATCCGTAATTCCATGTTCTTTTGTGTTCGGAATAACGTGTGATGTGATGCATTTCGTCACGGTACATTTCACGTTTTCTTCACTTATAAGCGTGAAAGAAAACATTGCAGCATGCGTTTTCCCGAGTACGAGAGACCGTGCTGCTGACAATCCTTAATACTTCCGACCTCGCGCGAAAGGATTCCGTGTTCACTGCTATCAAGGCTTATCGTTTGCCTACTTTGGACCAATCATAAAATCAGAGCATATATCAAAATTCGGTTGATGGCATGTCTGAGAATTTCACCCTGCATGGAATACTCTGTACACCTATTGAACACTAATGAAATATGCATTTTTGGATTGCGTATGCGTAACTCCCTTTATGCTGATAAGGATCACCATCCACAGTTTCTCGAATTCGACATAGGGCCTCTTGGAATTTTGCTCTTTCGAGATTTTGGGCAGCCCTAGCTCTGAAACAATGCACTTTTGCCCACAGATCCATATGAACTTTTTCTCTTATTTTGATGTAAGGAATCACCTCTTACAGTTTGTCGGTATAGTTCATTAACACCATGTATATCAATATGCATACATACACCTAACAATAAGATCCTTTTCTTTTTGTAGAATATAAGTTAATAGTATGTCACACGCACATACATACTATGCAGCAATTTGTGCATCATACTTGCATCACAAGTTCACATAAAACTAAACGAACTCATTTGTTGTTCTAACTTTTTCCATTATGAACAGAAGTGTCATCCATTAGTTAATCGCAACTAACTCCATCAGCGATAAATGCGTTTTGATACGTTTACACGATTAAAAATACACAGAGGTTTTAATGGCGGAATCTGTTAGTTCCAAAATGGTTCCTTTTCAGTGTCTTAAATACTGACATTTTTTCGTATTTTGATTTACTTAGCAAAAATGCAGTTTTTTTAAGGTCGAAATCACAGGAGCGGTAAGAATTTTTGCACTAGTTATTTCGTTAAATCTGCAATATCTTGGTTTGTTAGTCCACTGACTACCTCTAACTAACTAACTAACTCTATGGCCTATGGAACCCGGAGGTTCAGTGCCGCGTTCACAAAAGCTGTCCACTGACTTCTATCCTTAGCTAATTGGATCCAGTTTCTACTTTGTATTCCTATCTCTGCGAGATCCATCTTAATATTATCCTCCCATCTGCGCCTAGGTCTTCCTAATGGTCGTTTTCCTATGGGTCTACCAGTCAAGACTTTGAAAGCGTTTCTACTTTCTTCCATTCTAGCTACATGACCTGCCCACCTAAGCCTCCTAGACTTGACGACCCTAACAATGTTGGGTAAACCGTATAAACTATGTAGTTCCTCGTTATGAAGCTTCCGCCATTCCCCATTCTCGTTCCTCTTGGGTCCGAATATTCTTCTCAGGGTCCTGTTCTCAAATACTTTCAGTCTATGTTCTTCCCTCAGAGTAAGCGACCATGTTTCGCAACCATACAGAACAACAGGCATGATTATCGTTTTATATATTTTAAGCTTCGAATTCCTCGACAGAATTCGCGACGACAAGAGATTTTGAACCGAATAGTAACACGAATTCCCTGCTTTTAGTCGACATTTAATTTCTTCGTGAATATGATTTTCGTCTGTTAATATTGATCCTAAATATTTGAAAGTATCCACTTTATCAAAAGTATTATTTAATATTTTAACGCCTCCACAATTTGCCGTATTACGGTCCCGACACACTTCCATGTATTTGGTTTTCTCTGCATTTACTTCTAAACCCATGTCCCTGCAAGCGTTTAATAATATCTCTGCATTTATTTCTACTGTTCTCCTATCATCCCCTATTAAATTTACATCATCAGCATATGCCATAACCTGGTGAATGCCGTTCAACTCTAGGCCCTGGTTGCTATCTTTGATTTTCCTTATGGCGTATTCCAGCACAAAGTTAAATAATAATGGCGACAACGCATCTCCTTGTTTCAGGCCATTTTCGACGTGAAAGCTCGTGGAGAAAAATTTTCCTACCCGGACTTTACTTTGGGATTCACTTAAACATATCTTAATTAATCTAATTAGCTTTCTCGGTATTCCAAGCTCTGTAAGAACGTTGTATAATGTTTCTCTCCTAACCGAGTCGTAAGCCTTTCTAAAATCAATAAATAGTTGATGTACCGGGGTATTGTATTCCCACTTCTTTTCGAGTATTTGGCGAATGGTAAATATTTGGTCGATAGTTGATCGATTTCGTCTAAATCCGCACTGATAATCTCCAATAATTTCATCTGCGTATGGGGTCTATCTTGCTAACAGAATATTTGAAAGGATTTTATAGGATGTTGACAGAAGAGAAATGCCTCGATAATTATTACAGTCAGTTTTGTCGTCTTTCTTGTGAATTGGAACAATGATTGACTCTTTCCACTCTTGTGGCAATTCTTCCTTGTTCCAGATAAGGAGAATGAGTTTGTGTATCTTGTTCCACAATTTTTCGCCTCCAGCTAAAATTAACTCAGCCGGAATTTCATCTACACCCGGAGATTTGTTTCTTTAATTTCTTTATAGCGGCTTCCACTTCTATTCGATTGGGTTCTGGAATATATGGTTCTGCGGTGTGTATCTCCTTTTCTCCACGCACATTAGTTTTTGGCTGCGTGTTCAGCAAATCGTCAAAGAAATCTTTCCATCTATTTAAGAAGCTATCCGTATCAGTGAGAACTGTTCCGTCAGATTTCTTTAATATATAAACACGAGGTTGATAGCCTTTCTTAAATTCGCTGATCCCCTTATACATGTCCCGAATATTTTTATTTTTACTATTATCTTCAAGTTCCTTAATTTTAGCTTTCAAAAAATAACGTTTCTTTTTTTCTAAAAGTTTTGGAAGTTTCCCGCCTGATATCTGCGAAATTTTGTGTAGTTATTTCATTCGGATTTTGTAGCCAGCGTAATTTTGCCTGTTTTCTCTTCTCTGCTAGTTTTATGCATTCCTGGTCGAACCATGGTTTGTTTCTACGTATTTCCGCGTGTCCGAATTTTTCTATTGCTGAACTTTTAATGCTATCTCTAATTTCAATCCAAGTATCCTCAACACTAGTGCACTCCGAGTCTTCTAAAACCGAGAATCTATTCGAAACTTCAATCTGGTATTCCTCTCTTACCTGGCTCATACTGAGTAATAAGGTGAAATATTCTTTTTTCTTTAAAGAGAACGTCGATTTTAACTGATTTTATTAGTTCTTTTTTAAATGTTACAGAGTTTGTGGAAATTAAATTCTGGGATTGCTGTTCTTTCAGCAACATGGAATGCTGCTTCACTTCTAGGGAACAGTTTGCCAATTTCTGCATGTCGGCTACCGAATCGCTGAATTACTGCAAGTGAAGATACAGTGTCTATGATGTGCTTCCTTGCTCTCAATACTATGAGACTGTTGTATGTATAATTTATAGTTTGTTCCAATTCCACACCTGTGTAAGTTACCACTGTGTTGGGTTTTATTAAAACTTGTACGTATGTTTAAAAAGTCATATTCCTACTTAAAACATCATTGACATCAAGTATTAATATTCTGTTGTTCACATGGAACTATGAAATTTCCTTGTGAGGTTGAGGTGGCTCACCTCTGCTGCGGGTTCCTGGTTCAATCCCAGCTCCCGCCAAGTGGGTGGGTTTTGTGGTGGACAATTTTGTAGAATAAAGTATAATATAGAAGAGGAATAAAATCTCATATTACACACACACAGTTCAAATCCGTGAGCAGTCCTGACTTAAGATTCCTTTAGTTTCCCTCAAAAGACGCTAGGCAAATACTAAAATAGTACAAGTTCAGGAACCAGAGATATAGACTGAAATATTGGAAATGGATCTTCTTCAAATATTCCTTTTAAGTTGTCAATTTGCTTTCTTACAATAACAATTTAAGGGCCTTTGTAACACACGATAATTATACTATACGTACATACTCCACCAGATATACGAGAATTCGAGTTTCTGATTGCCGTCAGTGTTAAGAAGATAGAGGTATATCTTTAGTAACTTCCTTTTTTAAGTGGAAGCATTTTCGATTTGTAATTAACTGACACATGGAGAAGACATTTTATTATTTGTTTGTACTAATGTTTGTGCGAGTATATACTACAAAAACAAAGGGAATGTAGTCGCATTGCTTATTGCTTTTTATTCATTTTTTTTTTCATGGGTAGAATTAGGTTCATCGAAAATATTTGAGCCTCCTCCCATCCTTAAGATTTGAACATAAATGGAAGTGTAATAATAACTATAAGATATTCTAATTTTTGTATAAATTTTAAATTCCTTTCTCCCTTACGACATGCCCTTAAGCAAAGTTACATGATAAAATCCCAGCTTGAGGTAGGTACTAACTATGTTAAAAATCTCATTTCAAGCTACTCAACGGTTTCCCCGTGACGCGATCACAAACAACTGGCAATGTAGACATAGATGTAAAGAAAGGAATTATAAATAATACCCTCCCTTCTTCCTTCAAAACGGAAGTTTTTAAAAATGTTGAGACATGAGTCCACTTGTCTTTAATTAGGAATTTATATAGAAAGTTTCATCTTCCTGACAGAATTGTGAGATACTGTATTTATGGCTGAAATTTTGAACTCATTTTACTTCCATTAGTATGCGCCCTTTAATCAAATTAACACAAATAAATAAACAAATAAAAATAACTCAAGCTATGCATTATGTACTAAAATTAATTTCAAAGTGTTCAACCGTTTCCCCGCAATGTAATCACAAACAGATAGCATCGCTTTCAACGTGAAGAAAGGAATTATAGACAATCCCCTCCCCTCTTTTCCCTTTAAAAAAAAATATCTAATACGCTGGAACACGTGTCCACTTATTTTTAATGAAAAGTTTATACACCAAGTTTCATCTTTCTGTGTTCAAAAATTCATTTGAAACTGTTCAATTGTTTCTCCGTAATGCGATCATACACAAACAATACGCAACATCGCTTTCAAGGCAAATAAATTATAGAAAATCCTCCCTCCTTCCATCCTTTAAAATGGGATTCTCGAAAAAGCTGGGATACGGATTTACTTGTTTTTAATGAGGAGTTCATATACTAAATTTCATATTCCTAACTTCACAGAATCATGAGACACTTAATTTTCCGTATAGATTTTTTTTAACCCTCTACCCTTAGAATACACATTTTAATAAAAGTAACATGATAAAAACCCAGTTCAAGGTATGTGATAACTGTATCCAAAAAATCATTTCAAGCAGTTTAGCAGTTTTTTTGTGATGCTATCATAAACAAGTTTCTTTTAATTTTTATATGATAGATTACAGGTGCACAGTGTTACAGTGAATTTGATCAAGCGCAAATAACATTCATTATGCACGATTCCCTTTTCTTTTTTAAAAAAGTATTCTGTTCTGATAATGACGTTTCTATAAATACGTGGCCGAATTCACTAACTCCGAAACTTGCCATGTAGTAGAAAACACAATTGGAGTATTTTTAATCACATTACAGTTATTATTTCAATCAAAGTATTGAACTATATTGTTGGAGGTGGGTTCCCCTATCCTCCAATAATAATAATAATAATACCGGGGACTTTTGGACTGAGGAAAATTCCAACAACCCTGAAAGTGGCTAGCTTGTTATTTGCACAGGGATACTGGTTACAATAAATAATGAACAACAGAACAACATCTGTTCATTTTTAATCCTGCCTCTGCAATTTCAACGCTAAACCAACAGTGATATTTAAAACATACACAATAAAGTTATCAGACAGCTGTCACTATGCACTTCCCTTCCCGCTTCTCGATCGTCCCTATAAAACACCAAGCTGTCATAAATAAAACCCTGTTAAAGATTGTACAAAATATTTTTCTTTTGCCATGTAACCCACATCGATTTATCGCAATCATATCAACTTACATTTGCTACTTCTTTTTTCATTTGGCACGTACCCAGTTTTTAAGTTTCTGTCTAGCCGTTTAAGTATTTTGTTCCTATGATAAGAAATGAGAATGCTGAACTAAAATATATATTTTAAAAAAAAAAGATCGCGCACTTAATACACCATAATAAGGTATATACACTCAATCGCAGGCTGCTATTCATTCAACTGAATATGTTCGTAATAATGTGTTTATTATTTTGTATGACTAATAATTAACTATTAGATTCGCACATTTCGGTGATTATTATTATTTTCAGCAAAGAATATTATCACGAAAGCAAAACCAAATTCTCACGCCACAAAGTGAGCAGAGAACAGTTTATTCCTAAAATAAATAAATAAATAAAAATTGTGCCTAGGAACATTATTTACACGGGTGAAAGAACTCAATCATTAAAAATGCGTACTTCCACAATTCCGAAAGGCGCCTTACGGTTACTGTCAGATAAAAGCTCGTTGTTTAACATTTATACTTGGTAGTTATTGAGTTAATAATGTACGAACAAAAAGAATGCGAATTTGAGGGGTGAAAGGGGAGAATTCCTTCAAAACACGCCTTCTCAGTATTTAATAAACAGAAAATGCATATCGCGCACCCGTTTTGAACGCAGGAACTTTAGCGCCCGAAATGAACGCTCAACTGACTAGGCCACCCAATTTGTCTTTAAGTCTGGGCTGTCCACAGTGCAAGTTTCGGTCATGAGGTATTTTGGAAATAATTTTTCATTGAAAATGACACAACTGAACTTTAATTATACAATAATGATGCTTTCAGGAAAGGCAAAAAATTCAGAAATTGAATAAAATTTATCCCGCAAAACAAGTCCTTTTTTTTTTTTTTTTCAAAATCGTGGTCTCTTCCACTACTTTTTTGGGGAGAGGGTGAGGATTGCACCCCAAGCACTTCGAGGGGTGGAGAGCGGATGAGTACCTCGGGTTTAAGTTAGCATCAGCACATGGAAATAACTCAAAAACGCATAATATCTTAAACATGATGGATCACTTGGATCAGTTTCCTTCATTTAATGGGTCATTCCATGTCAAGTGGACCAATGGTCCCCACTTCATCATCTCCGATTTGTTTCAAATTTTGCACAAATGTTATCTGACACCAACAATGAAGAATGGTCAAATTTGAGTTGAAGATCTGTATTGGTTGCGGTAGTAGGGCGTATTCAAAATGGCTCCTGTCTCAGCAACAAGTAGCAAACGCCTTCTCCCATTTTGAATTGAAAGCTCTGATAACCTTCAAAATTTGTTTTCTAGGAGAACTTTTACAGTAGATGAAGGTCAGTTGGTCACAAATTCCCTTGAGGGTTCAGAACTTGTACAATAAATTAACAAAGTTGGCTAAAAAGTGTGTGCACGTTTCATGTGTGCCATATTTAGACCCCCATAAAGTTGGATGAAGTCGTCATTTTTTTTTGTTATTGTTGTTGTTGTTGTTGATGGTTGTAAGTTATATTCTAGGTCAGTTCACAAAATTACCACCGACTTATTTTCTATAGTATATCTATGCAAGTTGTAATTTTATTTAATATTTGCTCTTTGTCATCAAGTTACATTAAGAAATTTTCTCTTACAGATAATATGGCAGAGATATCGGTCTACCAGATTGTACTATATGCGCAAAAATGAAGGCTCTGTATGCCACTAGAAGTTGTGGGTTTAAAATGTGTGCAGATTTTACAGAAGAACAGAAATAATTATGACTTATGTGAACAGGGTATGAAGTACTACCAGATGATGCAATTATATGTCTTCACCATGAACACCTGCTACTGGTTAAATATGAAGACCTACAACTCCACTGTTGCAACCCGTTCGATTACCATAAATCAACACTACCAAAAAATAAATAAATAAATAAATCACTACGAGTCATTGATACAAAAACAGCTGTTATATTAAAAGAAAGAAGTGGGAAAGATATTGAACCAGGACAGAAGCTGTGTAAGTTTGTAGGAAAAGAAAACTTTCAATAAAGCTGAAGGGTCAGCCAGTAATAGACACATCTGTATTCAATCCACCTGAGTCTCAAAGGAGGAAACTTAACACAAGTCTTCTAAAACCTGATATTTCTGGTGATAAGTACAGAGACAAATACTGTGTGAACCTGTAACGCTAACTATGACACACCGTTTTGGTCGAAGTTCACAGAACTTGGAAAAACCTATGTCAGGTCCGTATCTCATTGTGTGGGCAGCGTACATTTCTTTCAAATTATATTCCAACAGCCGTTTTTGTTTCTAAACCTTTTGTCCATTAATTCTTACCGGCACACAGTCTTTTTTGCCAAGACATATCCTGCTGGATTCATCTTCCTCATAAAATTGATGTACTCTAGTTGATACTTCAGAAAGCGATCGTTTTCCTATCATTGCTGCAACTGCAAGAATACCTTGCTTTGGTTTCAAATTTTTAGCTGTTTTAACCATTCGTTTAGAAACTCTAAATACATCTGTTGTTTCTTCTATAGACTAACTACATAAGGTCAGAGTTAGAATTTGAAATTTCCTTTGTTTGTCAGATGTTACGGCTTTGGTTTTCAATTCTTCAAGCAGTATCCAGTAACCTTCACAATCAATACACTTCTGTTGACTTTTGCTAGATCTTTCTACGTTAACGTCAGTAACGGATGCAATTTCTTGACAAGTGGCCTTTTGTGCTTCGCTTATTTTCCTCTTGACATATCTATGCAAATCTCTTCTACTTACTCTTGGTTTCGTGCATTGCCTTTCGTGCGTGGTTCTGGGTTTGTTTCCCGGTGGAAGCTCAAAAATTAATGGTGTTTACTTCGCACAGTGAGGAAATTGAAAAACTCACTTGAGTAGAAATGTACTGAAACCTGGTCTCGCAGACCATCACAACGGCCGTAGAAGCCGACACGCTGACCACGTATCATTTACACTCAAAGACCGGCTGGTGGATCCTAGCCCATTTAAGGAGTGTTTCGCGAAGTTCAGTTTTGCGGCTGTCAGATAGCCGGAGGTAAAACTTCAGTCAAGTCAAGATGTATGGTCTCTGTTTTTAACCTAACATCTCAATCTATAAGTATTATGCGCACCTACAAAAACCTTTTAAAGAAGCTATAAGAAAAATATTTTTGTGCATGGAAAGCAGGTGCGTATATTAATTGATATTGGTTTATTTCCTCTCTTGATTGATTGATTGATATTGGATTATTTCTTCTTAACTAATTTGTAATTTTTTCCAACTCATTACTTGTCACATACGAGTCTCAATAGAACTTTATTAAAAATTCCGAAAAAATAAATTCGGTACGTACAATTTGGTACGTAGGCGTTTAACGAAAAAGAAAGAAAAAAAACTGTTCATCAAAATCTTTCAATATCAATGAATTTCTTATATTTCTAAATGTTTCTTGTGTAATAGTCTATAAGAAGTAATATTTGTTACAAGTTTATATATCAGATTAAAATGCCGAGAAAACGATTAAGTGAAAAAGAAAAGCTAGAAAGAAAGAGGGATGCCGAAAAGAAACGTCG
Organism: Thermobia domestica; assembly: GCF_964235325.1. Classification (NCBI taxonomy): domain Eukaryota; kingdom Metazoa; phylum Arthropoda; class Insecta; order Zygentoma; family Lepismatidae; genus Thermobia; species Thermobia domestica. Next base: position 169,727,591 of record NC_137464.1, on the reverse strand, counting down.
GTTGGTAATCAGGAATGATCCTATTAAATATGAAGAGTTCAAGAGGAGAGAACGAGAAAGGTGGAGAAAGAGGAAGGAAGAAGGAAAAATAAAAAGCATATTGTCATTATCCGAAAGAGAGCAAAGAATAAAGAGAAAAAGGTGGCGACCATCATCAAGAGAACATTACGAAAGGAAAAAATCCGCACAAGTTGCTGAAAAATTTGCTACTTTCCTGTCAACATCAATTATAAAATGCAAGAATATTACATAGAACTATTCCGAAACTGGACATAAGAAAGGTACTCCCGATGGGGTCGGGGCCACTCTTGAAAGAACCGCAGAATGCCTTATTGCTCAAGGATATGATGTAGACATTAATTGAACAAATGAGAAAACATTGCAGAGATATCAATATATACACTGTTTCAAAGGAAGAAATTTCATCTGTCGAACAGCAGCTTCCTCTCACCACGAAACGTTTTGTGGGAACATCAAAAGTACATCACGTAACATGGTGTAGCACAACACCACAAGTAATTTATTTCCGCTCTCTTTCGTATTTTACGTGTCTAGCAGGAGGTATCTGCATTTATTTCCATCTCGGGCAACTTAACTACTATTCTCCACCATCAGTGGCAACAATTTCTTCAGATGTACACATGTCTTGTGAAGTTGGTTTAACAGATGACAATCCACTAAAAACTGAAGACTGAGTTGCAGTTATATACTTTGATGAGTGGTACCCCCGTAAAATTCAAATTATTTTTTTAAACTTTTAAAAGCACACTAAAAACTCTCGCTTCTATTATTGTTTGGCCAAAACTTCTGATTACAAGGACTTACTAAATCTTATCTTATGATCGGCTAATTGTTTTCTTTTCAGGGATTGTCGAAGAGTCTGAGGGCAAAGTACGGACAGTCAATTTTATGACGCGGATCGGGAGGAATTTCTCCTGGCCCACTAAACCTGACGTTCAAAAAGCGTTGGCAGTTGACATTCTGTGTAGACTAGAATAGCCCTTCCCTGTTTCCTCAAGACATTTCCTTCACTGGAATGGAAAATGTGGGCTACTTAACAAAGAACATCGAATTATCCAAAGAAAACTGAGAAATGATGAGTGCCTTACACTGTCATTTAGTGTTCATTATACATGGTGTTTCAAAACAACACCGACAAAGTTTGGGAGGTGATTCCTAACACCAAGATAAGACAAAAAGTATAGACCAATCTGGGTGCAGAAATGCTTCCTTTCGGAGTTATAGGCTGCCGAAAACATGAAAAAATGAACTTTAAAGGTCCATAGCTCTAAAATTATGGGACCTACCGTAGTCAGGTCAAGACCACTTAGGAACTAGTATGTGCGCTATCCAAATATCCATGTTTCAGAATCCTGCGGTACTTTCACAACTTTTATATTTGGTCTAGGAATTAATTCGTGCGGTTGGTACGCACACATTGAAGCTGTAGTACAAACACAAAATACATACATACCTTAAGAAAAATATTGTCCATCGCTAGACAGCACTTTCGCCCATCTGTCAGGCAATGTACGGATTCCGTGGCGAAAGAAGTCCTCATCCTTGGAAGCGATCCAGTCAGAGACCCATGTTTCGATATCTTCTGAAGAAGTAAACCGCTGTCCAATCAAATCGTTGTTCATGCAATCGAACAAGTAGTAGTCCGAAGAGCAACGTCTGGTGAATACGGCGGGTGGGGTAAAACTTCCCATCCGACATTTTCTAAATAGGTTTTGACCGGTTTTGCGACATGTGGGCGAGCGTTATCATGTTGAACAATAAGTTTATCATGTCTGTTCTCCCATTCTGGTCGTGTTCTGGCCAGAGCTTGCTTCAAACGCATTAATTGTCGTCGATAGCGTTCTCCATTCATAGTTTCACCCGGTTGCAGCAGCTCATAGTACACCACACCTTTCATATCCCACCATATGCACAGCATAACCTTTGCACAGTGAATATCTCGTTTTGGTTGTGATGGACCAGGTTCACCTGGTTTCACCCAGGCCTTTTTTCGTTTAGGGTTCTCGTAATGGATCCACTTCTCATCACCCGTAATAATTCGATGCAGAAACCCCTTTCTGCTCTGTCGTTGAAGCAGCAATTCGCAAATGGTTTTTCGTCTTTCAACGTCTCTGTCTTTCAATTCATGTGGAATCCAATGTGACATCTTTTGAATCATTCCCATGGCTTTCAAGCGTTTGGAGACTGTTGTTTGATCAACGCCTAATGCTGCTGCAAGTTGTTCCTGCGTTTGACACGAATCCTGCTCGAGCAATGCTGTCAATTCTTCGTCTTGAAATTTTTTTGGCTGTCCAGCTCGCTCTTGGTCTGCCAAGCCGAAATCACCACTTCTAAACCGTGTAAACCACTTCTGACACGTTCGCTCAGCTAGAGCATGGTCACCATACACTTCCACCAAAATACGATGACTTTCAGTCGCACTTTTCTGCATGTTAAAGTAATGCAGCAGGACACCCCGCAAAAACACTTTATCAGGCACAAATTGCGCCATGTTCACTTAACTACAAACTGGTGTTGTTGACGCTTTAATCCACTGCCGTATACTACGAACGATACGCGATGACAGGGGTTTGCAACACATGTGTGGATACACGGAACTGTGGGACGCTCCGTTCGTTGCGCCATCTCTTGTCCACCCGCACGAATTAATTCCTAGACCAAATAGAAGTAGTTGGTGAGTACTTAAGATTATATGCCCGTAACCAAACTCCCTCTGTAAAAATTGCTTCGTGAGTACCTCAGGATTCTGAAACATTTTTGGATAGGGCACATATTAGTTCCTAAGTGAAGTTGTGACCCGGCTACGACAGGTTTGATAGTTTTGGAGCTATGGACCTTTAAAGCTTTTTTTTTTTTTTTTTTTTTTTTTTTTTTCATGTTTTCGGCAGTCTACAACTCCGAAAGGAAGCATTTGTGCACCCAGGTTGTCTATACTTTTCGTCTTATCTTGGTGTCAGGAATCAGCTCCCAAACGATGTCTGTATTGTTTTGAAACACCTTGTAAATATACCAAATATACAAATACACTTACCAATGTTGAAAAAGTATTGCACTTTCAACGTGTTGACTTGATCACACAGAGAAGACAGACGGTTTACATAAACTCAGAAAACAAATGAAGTAGACAATAGACAGGTTTAGTGACTACTTCATTTGTTTCGCAAACTTATGTGAAACATCTGTCCTCTCCATATGATGGTCAACATATTGAAAGCGCAATAATTTTTCAATATTCGATAAGTGTATGTGTATTTCTTTTTTAATTATTTACGTCACACACACACACACATATATATATATATATATATGTACTCAATTTTGGAACCTTCATTAGATATATTTTCATATGTTTGCAGTATTTTCTGGAGTATTTTTGTATAACAAATTACGTGTCATCTAGTTTGTTAGAATTTTATTTAACATAAGGAGAATAATTCTAACTTACAAAAATTATTTCAATTTTTATGTAAATTATAAGCTTAATTACTTATAAAACAAAACTTACCACCCAGATGTATCACGTTTCTCAACTCCACAGCAATTTTCAACTCCGTGTTAACTAATTTCAACTCCGTGACCTATGGACTCAACTCCGTGGGTGCTGCAAAGTTTCTTATTTTTTATTTACTACACCAATAACGATTCAGCTCTGCTGAAAACCTAATTAACATGCACTTCGTGGTAGTAAGTGCATCTGATATTTTTTTTCGAAATAGGCGACCATCAACGGAACAAAACTTTTCCAAGTATAAATTTCCCTTTTTCGTGGAATCACCTATATATATATATATATATATATTATGCGCGGATCTAAGGGGGGCTATAGCCCCCCTGACGCTCAGGTATACACTAGATAAAATGGGCATCATCCTGCTTTACACTGGATAAAGCTGCAAACTATGGTTTAACCCATCCCTTGATCATAAGTATGGTTTAACCCCTCAAACAAGCACTCAACCACATCTGAAACTGTCTTAAAATTTTCATTTTTAAATGTCTTTAAAATATCTTTCTTAGCACATCGCAATTCCCCGACTCTTAGCAAAATTCCGTAACTTCTCAAATTTCTCTGTATTTTCCAATTTTCAGGTTTGTCACCACCTGGTTCATGTACAAGACTGAATGATGTGTTCTAAAGTGCTAAGTACCTTGAATGTTCTATCATTGCATTACTGGACTACTACAATTAAACCTTACTCAGCTCTTTTTCGGTCTACGAATTAAGAAGTTAAGATCTGTGAATTACACTGATGTGAAGCTTCGCCACAAGAGTGTCCTCGGAAGCAATGCGAAATACTCTTTGAAACTCTCTCTTTTCCTTCTCGTGGATGTTAGTTTGTTACTTACAAAAGAAAGACCAAAAAAAAAAAAAAAAAAAAGTGTTATAAACGGGAGAAGTTAACAGCTACACTCTATATTTGTAAATTAAAAAAAAAAAAAAAAAAAAAAAGTTTTGCAGTGCGTCTTACAAGTATGATGGGCCCCTACGACTAAAATTTTACAATATATGTAATTCTGCTCATGAGGACCCCGGGCAAGTGGTCAATGGACTTGTGTTAAGATAGTCCTGGTGTTTCGTTTCTTCATATTAGCAAAAAATTAAACAATTTGACTTGGTATTTTACATTCTCAACTTCCGCTATTAGTTTGCAATTATTCATATGTTTCTACATATAAATTCGCAATAAAGTATTAAATTGTATAACAATCTATCGATGCGTTTCTTGTTATCTTAAATCTTTTCAATATAATTTGACACAAAGGTATGACTTTTAGAACTTGAATTAATAATCCATATTTTTGGAAGTATACGATGAAATTACCACTAAGTTTTCATTTTATAAACTAACTAAGTACGACCCACAAAGCCTGTCTTGCCCCAACATTATTCTCATTCATGTATGGGATTAAAATTGAACCATTGGGAGTACTTCAAAGTACTTGAAGCAAATTTAATTTAACACTTGTCATAATCACACCATTATTTTGCCGAAAGTGTGAGAAAAGTCTCATTTCCGAAAATCCATACCATTAATAATGAAAATAATAATAATACGTAAGCTATGATGTTCGTTCGAGTTTTGCTTGAAAAAAATATATAATACTAATAATATCTAGTGTGCAGGTTAAATCATGATAATTCAGCTTTTTCACTCACTGAATTGTATCTTGTACAAAAAATAATATACTTGATTTATACTATGTGCAGACCAGTAAATAATTACTCCTTTCAGATTTCATTAGTTGCTTCCATTTCTTTAGCTCACTCATACCACTAGCTACGTTATTTTATTACGTTTAATACTTAATTCCTCTTGAAAGACCGAACTAATCAAATTTAGGTCTTTATATTTTCAGAAAAACAGGCATCATTAATTAATTAATTAATTTATTTATTATTTAGTACGTCTTACATAAAAAAGCTTATATAAATATTTTTAGAAAATCGAATGCATAAACAAGGAGTCCTAAAAATCCTGTAATGCATTAAGTCCATATCAATAAATCTAAAATACAATATTCCACTAAACATACTATATTTCAATAAAACAATATGCCACTATTATCCTGTTACATCTATTATTCCTACAATGCAACTACTACTTATGAAGTCTTACGAATATAACGGTACTTAATATAATTGGAAACAACCTTTAAATATTAACAATAACAAAAAGTCATAAAAACAAATCAACATACATTTCAGTTCCTATCATTCAATCAATTTAATTTTGCACTCAACTGCTTTAATATGTAATATGTATGACAGATTATTAACGAACTTTTCTGACTAGACAATTATCAGACTGGCATTACCAAAATCCAAACAATTTCCTGAACGCGTAATTTTTTTATGTGATTTAAGTATATTGGAAGTATATATATTTTGTTTTTAAAGTCTGATATTAATTATATTTCTAAGGAAAGTCATACAGACCACTGACAAGGTATATTAGTATTTTATTTTCTCACTTACAACTTGGGCGCTCTCATCTGTGCTCAGAACAATGATCTGATAGGGTGTATATCGAATATTACTACTGTTTGTACTCCTTGAACACCCATTTTGTTAATCTTCAATGTTCACATTTCAGCAACCGACTAATAACTTTCTTCAATGTGACTTCTCAGGAAATGTATGTCGCTTGGAGAACCACATTACCAGTAATATCCCTCAGTGTAGAATAAATTATTATCAAAGCTATCTTTTACTCACACCGAATTTATTTTTTTGCTTGTGAAGGTTTCATGATTTTCCAGGGAATTAGCATCGTTACTACAGTACAGGAATGTTGCAGGTACTGATTCTTCAAGCAACGTATAGAGAAGCCGTATTGAAGTAAGCGGTAAGCCGGTCCTGAAATGTCTACAATGATAATTAACAGAACAGACGCGTGTGTGTGTATAGACGTTTATAAACTTCAGATAAGTAGAGAGAAAAAAAAAATAAATAAAATAAAATAAAAAATCAACAATTTACAATTGTCAAATAAATTGCTAAAAATAAACACCTCACATCATTAGAATGTCAAATTATTTACATTTCTTGGTCTTATCACAAATCTAATGGATCATACATCCATAAATATTAAAGAATCACAGCAAGAAACTCTTGAGAACAACGTTGGTAATAACATACAAAAAGTGAAAATGTGACAGACTGGACCGGAACTCGAATCCGGGATCTAGGGCATACTGTGCTGATGCGTTAACCACTACGCCACGCAGTCCGCTTCTCAGAACAACCAAATATTCTGTAACTCCTGTAGTTGGCGCTCTCCACTCAGACCACGATGGTGGTAATCTGAGTATATACAACTTGAAATTCAAAATGTACACACAAAACAGACTAATTTGATGTGAAAATTTCTGACATTATCTTATTAACGTTACAAATGCTGAATAGATAGCATTTGCAAGGAATAAGTGACAAGACTATCCAATAAACTGGGACACAAAAATAAATTACAAGACACTCGCAGCGTTAATATTACGGCAGCCTCAAAAAGAGTTTGTAATACTCACAAAATTAGTTGTATATGAAATTAACTAAATGGTCAGAAAAATAAAATCATATTATAAGCAGGACGAAGAGTTAAGGGCGAGTGAAAGAAGGAACGATATTAAATGATTTCTCATTAAATAGGGTATGGAATCCCATTATCTAGTATATATTCAATTTATATTTTCTAAAAACTTAGGTTTAATTATTATTTACGCTCTATTAACGGAGATTCGAACCACAGTCACACGCTGGCCGGGTGTTTGCCCTATCAATTGAGCGATGAGCAATACATGACCAGCTGACTTCAGTTATGAGAAGATCGTTGTTTTACTCCATTTATTATTCTGTATTTAACTACAAAACAACAATGTAGTTATAATTTATCTTAACTGCTGTTATATATATTTGTTACACATCTGAAAGCTAGTTACATGGATTAACATTGCATACATGGTCGTTACAAGTCAAAATATTTGATTACTGATGACATACACGTCTAATCCGTGTAAGAGAAAATGGACAGATAATAATTATTGTAATTACTGTTGGCTTATCAAGATAAGATTAAATTTCCAAAAAGTATTTCTCTACAAAAACAAAGAACTTATGTCCTTGTCTTATAATTTCCATCTGGCAATGTTACCTTACCGGAAGCTTTGAAATGATTACGATTTCATTTCTACATTTTAACACATGCTTGTTTGCGTAGTGAATACTATATACCTCAATTAAAATCTATAATTTTATACTTCACCCATTTCAACAATAAATTTTCCGCCTCAAAGCAAAGCAGAACAAGAAGAGGGTCTACAACTTAACTTGATTTGTGTTTCTGATGATTTTATTTTGAAATAAATACCAACTATTAGTATAGAATAGGCAGTACTGGATTGTAAAAATAACAGATTATTTTTCATTTACCACAATTAGCATATCATAGAAAGAATACACCATGCATCAAGAAAACATTGAACGCGTAAGTTACCAACTACTATGTGCAAGAACCCCGAGAAGACCACGGACACGTTATCCAGCACAAACTCATGTCCTGGGATCGAACCAGGAGGCGAGTGCTCTACCTCAAAGCCACTGCCCCTTCTCCCAGAAGGATTATTCGTTGTAGCAAAGGGCAAATACATTTTTACTTGCTACTTTTTACAGTGATGCGGAAGTAGTTCTGCCACACAGAGCGAGAAAGAGGTAAAATGACATTCTGTTCGAGAGCTATTCCAGTGGTATCCAACACATACAAATGAGAAGCGTTTATTTCAAAGTAAAACTACTAAATTAAAAAAATCCGGATGAAATCTGAACGCTAACCACATGTCACTTGGTGTGAGTTCTCCGGGCACAAAATAAGGTGGCACCGGATCGACAAGCTTATTTTCGCTAGCCTATTTAACTTACATTCTTAATTCCAATCAACAATACTGAACAGGAGCATTTACGAAAGTTTTTTTTTTTAACTTAAAAAAGGTACTAGCATATTTATATTTTGTAATATTAGGAAGATGATTCGTTCACTTTCAAGATGATTTTGGGATTTACAGCCAATCAGAATCAATGAAAAGTCTCTTGTAGTATACACAATCGTGAAAAATTACAAAATTAACAACGCATTTCGTTAACAGGGTATCTATTAAAATTCCAAAATGAAATTTCGTGACCTTTTCTTTACCAAATCATAAAATTTTTCCAACATTTTCAAGAGCGAATTTTCATCTATGCGATACAAACGTATTTTGCTTGCGATTTGGTAGCGTCTAAAGCCGACCATAGACATTTTTGGTGGTGAATTTTGACGTTTTATAGAAAAATATTTTCAATCTGTACTTACATTTACAGTTAAAAAAATCGTGACCCAAAAGCTAAATTTCGTGACTTTCATGACCGTTTTCTAATTTCGTGACATTCGTGACCGATAGACACCCTGATCAAAAGAAAGAGAAAAATATATTCCTTGAAAACACCTGTATCGGAAGATACTGTTTATCTGCGTAGTTGGAAAATGCAAATTCTGATTTATTTGAGAACACTTCATTTAAAATAGCATCTTCAATCAAGCTATTTCATGATACTTTATATAACACTTATATACGACAAATTGTACTCTTTTAATTTACTCCATTTTTATTAATTTTTGTAATTTTCCCTTTCAGTGAGATCCTTGAGAAACTAAAATTCCACTTCATGAACGAAGAGCTAAAACGAAAACTTCACTTTGTACCTTATATGTATTTTCTGCACTCAGTTAAAGAAATCCTATCCCGAAAGCATAGTTCACAAAATAGAAGTTTTTTTTTTCTTTTTAAACATAATATATTATATACAAATTGTTTAGTTTGTATGGAACAATGTTGGAAAAACTTAAAAAAATAATAAAATAAAAAAAAAAAAAAACGCAGAACTCTCGAATTAACAGGTAGAAGACTTCATTATCTTCCAATCCCTGTTTTTCTCTCTCTCTGTGTGCGTGTGTGTTAAATATTTCAATAACAAGAATTGATACAATTACAAATTTGTCAGTATTTATCAAGTGAAAAGAATTACTCAATCGAGTTTATACACACGAGATAGGATTTTTCTAACTGATCGTACAATATATAATTACAGATTCACATATTTACAAATGCGAAAGGAAAACATCTACCAACTTAATTGGAGTAACCAGATCTAAAAGTATCCAGATAACAATCACAACCAATAAAAATCAGGAGTAACGATAATACTACGTACGAGATACATATTTTTTTATTCAAAAATCTTTTGATATTTGTAATGAGATACAAACAAAACGACAGTAAAGCATTTAGATTTAGGAGTAAGACCAGTTCTGGTTATAAATTTAACTGACCATTATACTTCATTGTATCCGGAACCAAGTTTCACATTTATTATGCTGTAACTTCTCTTAAATCTTAACTCTACAGGGTAACGTAGTTCAGATCAATCGAAGAAAGAAAAAAGAAAAAATCGTTTCTTCTCGCAAGTTAATCCCAACTTCATGAAGTATTCAATGTGTGAAGTGACTCCTCCGACCTTCGCTCTGCTCTAGTTTAAAGAGGTGATGTCGGAAACCGACGTTTCCTTATGCGGAATTTGCTGGTCTAAATATTTTGACAATGAAAGCACTAAGTTCAAGTGCTAACAACTATATTTCTTATAAATATTTAAGCATTTTATTCTATTAGGTTGACCCAGAGTTGGCTGGTTTAAACCCAGGTGGTTTTAAAACAATGTTTTCAACCAAATGTTAAAAAAAAATCGTATGAACTTCAAGGTGACGTATCAATAGATCCCAATCTAACTAGGTCTCTTCTCATACATTACAAACCCAGGAGACATGAACGTAAGTGATTTATTGAAATCAAAAGTACTTCATGTATATGTGCAGTTATTGTCATAAGTCTGAGAACACTACTGATTTTTCATTTTTTTCCCCATATATATCCAGACAAAACCCAGTTTGTTGGACTTGTTCTGTAAAATAAACATCATTGCTCATACAAAGAAATTAAAACATATGGTTCTGTGTCCACTGATACAAATTTATTGAGCACGTTTGCTTTCAGTGAAATACAGATCTTTAGCGTTGATAAGAGCTTTACAAATTCCAGACATTTGTTTAATTAATATATACCACTTTTGCGAAGCCATAAGACTCCAGTAAGTGTAGCAACTGGTAACGATTGTGTTATTCAGTCAAAAGCAGCACTGCAGTAGAGGAGGAAAATGAAAGCACTATAACATGTTTCAGAAAGGTGAACAACGTTAGTGGATCAAGATTGAAGTGCAATGTGGGGCCAGTGCACAACAATGTTTTTAAGGACTTCGTGACGACGTTTTCACCTAAATGAAGGATTATCTTCGCAGGAAGCACCATAACACAAGAGAAATTATCGTCCGTGCCATATGGCGGTTCCTGCGAGACACTGACAAACTGATAGTGTACGACGCCTTCCACACATCTTGTAGAAGATAATAGGGAGACGATTATACTGAAGGAATGTAACAGATGATGTTCTGTTCGTAAAGCCAGTTGCGAATTATAACGATGTTGCTATTACTTTTTATTAGTCTTTGTAGTGAATAGTCCAGAAAATTCTGAAGAAAGATTTTAAGTGTCAAAGATAAGAAGTTAACCATGCTTATATGTATTACGTGCCTGATAGTTTCAATCAGTAAATATCAACAACAGAAGCTAGTTAACGAAATATTATCGAGGGTTGCAACTTGTTAACCGATTTTTAGGGTAATTCAGTACTAGTTGTAAAGGGTTCTAAAGGTTTGCTACTCAAGAAATGCACTGCCATTAAATAAGTGATATTCGAAGGTACTGGAAGAAAAAAAAAAAAGCAGTGTTCTAAATGGTATGTGGAACAAAGAGAGGGTATGTGGTAGGCTAAACAATGTCTAAAATACCGCAAGTGTAAACATGGTTCAACAAAAATCTATCATTAATTGAGATTAGTGTTACAAGACAGAACAAGCACAGAAATGCAGTGTTTGAACACAAATATAGTAGCTTTCCACGTCAAACATGCACAAGCATTTATTTCAACATATAATCAGAAATGCAACAAAACTGAAATGTCAATATGTTTTTGTAATTAATGTTCATCACTATTGATGACGCGCTGTTGATGCTCCGGAAGCACGTTGACATCCTAGAAGAAGCCACGCGCAACTCCATTGTCACTGATGCGTTGAATAGCAGTTTTCTGCTCATCAAAATTACTGTTGCGCGTGGCCTCTTTCAGGGTGTCAGCGTATCATCAACAGTGAGGAACATTACTTATAAACATACTGACATTTCAGTTCTGTAGCATTTCCTGTTTATTATATATTACAATAAATACTTACAAATGTTTGACTCAGACTACTTAGTACCTAGGGTTGGTACAAACCTTTTTTTAAAAAAATAATATATATATGTTTCACACGTATTTTCATGTAGATAAGCTTCCATTTATTCGTTTATCTTCGACTTTTTTTTTTTTTTTAAGTTTTCTTTTTCAAAATTTAAGCAATTGCAATTATCTTTCATTATAATCAGGGTTGGCAAAAAGTTAAAAGGTTCTTTCGGTTTAAACCCGATTTTTCTGGTTTAAATCATTTCCTCTGTGTATTTATATTACATATGCACAGAAATAAGTATGTTTCGCCTTGGTGTTATTATGCAACAACAGGGATATGCTGGAAAGGGTTACATAAGCTTAAAGCGAAATCCAAACAGGCATTCAGGTAAGCACAAATATACCATTTGGTTTCGTTTTGAATGTTTAGGCTTAACATGCTTATGTAATACCGCGGTTATCAACAAGACTTTCGCTTAGTGATACCCGGACTGAAACTTGGTTTTCACTTGAAAGAAGGGTTGTGGTTCGACCGAGAGTTGAACATGGGACACCTTGATTGAAAGGTGAAAAGGAGATAAAACTAATGCACATGGTTTGGTATGTGAAAAGTCACCATGAAGTTCACACGATTTAAAGCATTTTTCTTTCTTTTTCTTTTTTTTTTTTTTTTGGTTTAAACCAGCCAATCCTGATTATAATGTCTGTATATTAGCATAAAACACATCCTTTTTCACTCTCATATGTAGTACACTTCTTTGAAACTAACCAGAAACAATTAACCCGAAGTATGTCATGGTTGACCTGTTGGCAAAAACCATGGTTTTTATTGAAAAAAACTTTTTTTTTGGTTTAAACCTCTTTTTTTTTGGGGGGGGGGGGTAAATAATTTGCTCTAAGTATTTATATCACATATGGATAGAGATGCAAAAAAGCCGGCTTTTTTGAATCGATGGTTTTTTCACATAAAAAGCCGGCTTTTTTGGGAAAAAAACGAGAATTTTGGCTTTTTTCATTTTCATGATTTTTCTATCTAAATAGCTTTCTTATAGTATATTCTATACTTAGATAAGAATTCCATGACCTAAATGCCATATTTCGCTCTAAAATTCACCATCAAGGTGGATGGAGCACATGTTTTACGAATTAAAGCTAACATGAAGAATGTAGTATTTGAGGGCAATTTTAGAGGCTATTTAACTTTATTTTAACTTTTGAGTTATCGATATAGTTTCTTCTCGATATCATTTCAGTTTGTCGTCTGTTTCATTTCTTAGAGCTTAGTACTCTAGCTTCTAACGCAGAAGTTAAACTTACGTTTTTCTATATATCCGTCAAAGCGTACGTTTTTCAATATATCCGTCTAACCATACTTCCACATTTCTGTTATACTGTAGCTGTGCAACGATTTAGCAATAATTTTCCGGATACAACCTTGAATACTAATTTATACAAATAATCAGTAGCGGATTTGGAAACGTACTCTGGGACGGGTTTCTCTGATTGTTTCATTTTCTAAAATCTCCTAATTTTATTTGGGAGGAGCTTGAAGTTTATGAGTACAGGCATAACTATAACTAATACTGTATTTCCTTTCGTTTATATATTTAGCGATAATCTTCCGGATACAACCTTGAAGATCATTTTATACTGAGAATCAGTGGCGGATTTAGAAAAGTATTTTGGGAGGGTTTTTTCTTACTAATGTTTAGTTTTTCTAAACATTCGTAATTTTTATTTGACGGCAGCTTAAAGTTTATGAGTAAAGGCATAACTAATAGATATTTCGTTTGTTTTAGACATTCCGTAATTTTGGGGAACAGGCTTCAGTCCGAAAGACCGCCCCCCCTAACCCTCGCAAAACCGTCACTGCTGGTAATTAGTAATAATAAAGATTTAAAAAGTCAGCCAACTCACAGTACACGCACTATTTCTACTTCATAGATGGAATGAAGAAAAGTTTTGTCAGAATGGTCGAATGCTGAGTTGAATTCCGGACTTCTCGATAGAAGCGCAAAAGCTCCAGTCAATCATGTTTGTTGTGCAGTTGTATTTATCTTAACTTAAATATATTCCGTAGTCCTTTTTTTGTGTGTGTTGGTGGGGTGGGGAGAGTTCCATAATGATATGAAGGGTGTGAGCCAAGAACATGGTAACTAACAAATTTTCAATTGCTGAGTTACGCAGCATCAGATAGGCAGCAACGCATACCGCTTCGTTTAATCCCTCATGTATAGACTTATGTGAAAAATCAGCTTTCCGACTTTCAAAATGGATTGTGCAGCAGAAAATTTCTAATTTCTTAAAATAGTAAAATTATGGGTTACAATGTTCTTATCTCACACCCTTCATGTTCAATCCCTCTTGTTAAAAATACAGAAAACTTGAGGACTGAATAAACCGTGATGGTGCTTATATAAAACTGTAGAATTTCAAGAATATACAAAACCAAAAGCTCTAGGTGTGCAGCCTTTAAGTGTATCATATAAATCTAAGTATTTTTATGTTTTATTTTAATTTTATTTTGTTCCCAAAAAGAGGGTATGGAATATTTTGAAGTAAAAATACTACATAGAATTTTGCTACCTATTTGAGTATTCTTTTTAAAAGAAGTATTTACTTTTAGGGTTGGCTGGTTTACAACAGCTGTTTTTTTTCTTTTTTTTTTTTTAAATAAACAACTGGTTTAAACCGAAAAAAAAAAGGTATGAAAAATGCGAATCGTGTGAACTTCATGGTGTTGTTTCCATACATCAAACCATCTGCATTAGTTTTATTTCCTTTTCACCTTTTAATCAAGGTGTCCCATGTTCAATTCTCGGTCGAACCACAACCCTTCTTTCATGCGTAAACAAAGTAGCGGTTCGGATGTCACTTTAAGCGAAAGTCTTCTCCTTGATAACCTCGGTACGGGACAGAACGTTTGGGCGCCGCCATTTGGGCGCGGACGTTTTGGCGCTGCCGTTTGGGCGCCGGACGTTTGGGCGCAAAGCCGTTTAGGCGCCAGACGTTTGGGCGCGAGGTACATAGTAAAAATCACAATTTACGACATATAAAGTAAGCTAGGCACTGAAAACTAAGCGCCAATCAAGATATATACATTTCCTACACTTCTATCTTTATCTCACCTCATTTATCTGTATATTTTCTATCTCTATCTTATTTATTCATCTAAATTAAATAGTTTAATGCGTTTGTGGCATTTGTTGCCTAACCTCGTCATGGATTGATTTTTCGCTTGTTCACGATTCTTGTACTTCTGATCTAATTTTTGTATTATATAAGAAAGCTAGGAAATAAAGGAACCAGACGAACTGTTAATTTTCTTAATGTTAATTAAAACATATTGATTTAATTTTTGTATTTTTTAAAGAAAGTTAATAATTACATATTTATGAATATTAAAATTTGTTTTCTTTCGTATTACGTTTGCCAAACTCTTCTCTTCCTTAAGTCCAATAAAGAACTACCAATAAAAGATTGCAGCGTAGTCGCTAACACTCTCGCCTTCGGTGCGATCGGTCCCGGGTTCGATTCCCGGTGGGGGCACTCGGTCGAAAAAGTGTAACACGCTCTTTCATGCCAGCCACCCTGAATGAGATTTTCCTGCGTTTTCTTCATTCACACCAGGCAAATGCCGGGGTGGTACCTAATTTATAGGTCCAGGCCGCTTCCTTCCTTCCCCAATCCTTTCTTCCTTCCCTTTCCCTGGATAGTGTGCTCCCTCAAACGTGACGGGCTAAATGGCCTTAGATGCCAAGAGCCCAGAAATCTAAAAATCCTATATCCTAATCGAGTTGAGGGAAAGATATTTTGCATACATGGTGTCTAAGACATATTTTGCATACAGGATGTCTAACACATTGAGTTTAGGAATTGTAGTATGCCGTATTTCTGGTATCATTTTTTTTTTTTATTAACATTCCAATATAAAAATCAAAACTTAACACACATTTTTTTTCGTCCCATTGTAACCATTTAATCTGCATTAAAGAAAGTGGCGAAAGAAAAAAAAAACAACGATTTCAAAGTGAAAAATAATAGTTAAGTGTACATATATTGGTCATTTAGCCACTAGAAATGTGTTTGACATTCACACTTATTGCGTAACTACACCAGAAGGCCTGCTTTAAGTTTTTTTAATGGAATAGGCTCACTATGTATGTAATGCAGTCAATCATATGTAGTCTGGTCGACTTACATTTGGCTTGAAAAGTTATCAAATAAAAAGCACACTTAACTTTCGTTGAAACTTAAATTTACAAAATTTAATTGTTAATTCAGTTTTTATAATTTTGAAATTCCAGTATTTCTAGTATGTAAAACAAAATCCAGTATAATTCAAGGACTTCCACTACAGTAGACACCTTGTGATATCTTGATTCGAACTTAGTACTCAGCGCCTAACATAACGACTTTTTAAGTCGCGCCCAAACGTCTGGCGCCCAAACGTCCAGTGCCCAAACGGCGGGGCCCAAACGTCCGCGCCCAAACGTCACGTACCGCCTCGGTATTACGTAAGGATGTTATGCCTGAACATACGAAACGAAACTAAATTGTATATTTCTGCATGCCTGAATGCCTGTTGTTTTAAAAAGAAGCCAAGGTTGCTTAAATATACTGATATAAATTGACAAAATTTATCGATTGCCTACGTAGCTTCCAACATTAGCTTGGATTGTACTTTCAATGATATGTACGCACTAAATTTGTAATTTAATACCTCAGTTTTAGCGTACTGATTATGATACGTTGACCTTTAAATTTTACATGCAAAGCAATAACAGGATTTTTGCCGTTATTGTTTTACATTTAGAGTAATGACGGGATTTTCCCGATGGCTAGGGCGGGAGTTTTTCAATTTAAGAAATTTACTGACCGGACTTCTTTAAGCTTATGTGACCTCTTCCAGCATAACCCCGTTGTTGCATAATAACACCAAGGCGAAACAAACTTATTTCTGTCAATATGTAATATAAATACACAAAGCAAAATATCTAAACCCAAAAAAAACCGGGTTTAAACCAAAAAAGCCTAGTTTAAACTCCCCCCAAAAAACGGGTTTTTGGCATTTTCAAAAACAACCATGGCTCTTGCCAACCCTGCTTACTTTTGTATGTAGGAGGTTAAAAAAAAATTTATTATATACATTGGTTAATCCTTTGGAATTCATAATGTAAATATGTTGAGAAGCAGGGTTGGCAAAAACCATGGTTTTTATTAAAAAAACCAAAAAACCCGTTTTATTTTGTTTAAACCAGGTTTTTTTGGTATAAACCAGGTTTTTATGGTTTAAATAATTTGCTCTATATATTCATATCATATATGGACAGAAATAAGTTTGTTTCGCCTTGATGTTATTATGCAACAACCGGGTTATGCTGGAAGGGGTCACATAAGCTTAAAACTGAATTTAAACCGCTTCTCAATTTACATCCGGGAGAAATTGTTCTCCATTTGGACTCGAAACAGGGACTAATTGACCACAAATGCGATACGTCTGCCGACTCACTCATGAAGGACTCCTGATACGTTATACTGATCTTTGCATACTTTTAATATAATTGTCAAATTATCAAGAGTCATTTGAGAGGGACAAAAAGATAAACAGTTACACAAGTGAAACCATTATACAGAATTACATATGGACAATTTCAAAATATTGCAGAGTACAGAAGAACCGGAACTAATTTAGTCCAAGTTAGTTCACTACGACTTTTATTAGTCCAAGTTAAAAAAAAAATACAACAACTTAATTTGCATATCAGTAAGAAAAGTGAATAAAGATTAGAATTATTTGAGTCCACTTTGGCTCTGACCCATTTATATATAGATACCAAAGATACTTCTGATTTCAGTAAATGCCTCTCTGGGGTTTGTATGACCACCCTTCCCAAAAACGTACGGTATTTCGATGTATTTTATCAATAGTAAACATTATTAAAGCGAAACAATATTTGGAATTTTTCTTTGATTGCAACTGCATAACAATAATAATAAACTTAAAAAAAAAATCATAAAAGAAACATTCATAAACTTATTTAAAAAGTAGCTTTTGTAGTATAATCTTTTTGAGTAACGAATGGGGAATTTAGGTCTGAATATAATACGAATAATATGCGAGAGTGACACGCGATAACCCACAAATGTGTGTTCATCAAGATTTTAGGAACACACATTTACGAACATTTTTCGTTTTTTGGTTCAAACTAGTTAAAATAAATAAAAAAGTTTAAACCATCTACGATTAAATGTTAAAATTTATATTATGATTTGTCGAGAAATTTTCAAAATATAAACTTTTACATTATATACTGTTGGAATTTTATTTTCAATTGTGAATCTTGCCAGATGTCCTTGTGATGTGTAGAACTTTGGTTAGTAACTAAATCTTGGTAATTTTGATTTATGTACATCAACTTTATTCTGGATTCTGAGGAGTGTATTCAACCTTCAAAATGACTAACATAGATAATTTTGAGTTTCTTTTAACTTTTTTTTTACCTATTTTGTTAATAAGGACTTTTATTTGAATATTAAAAATTGTAATTACTGATAATGAACCCCATTGTCTATGAAAATTCCCCTTGCCCAGATTCAAACTTGGATTCCTTGTTCTCATAGATTTAACCCTTTTAAATGTTAAAGTTTTTGAGGAATTTTGTAGACTTTCACTCAATCAGCTACTACGTTAAGACTATTTATCGTGGGATCATGGTTCATACTTCGTTTTGTTTGGAATGAAGCATAGTCAAATTTCCCTATTATGTACCCAACATAGGAAAAAGCTATTTTAAAAAAAGTCCCCGTTTATCGCGAATTTCTCATTGGAAAGAGAATGAGATATGAAGAATGGAGCGAGGAAAAATAGTCTTGATGCTCTAACCTAGGGATGGACGGTTCCTGAAAACGTAAACCGCGGTTTCGGTTTGCCACTTATACCGGTTTGGAACGGTTAACTGAACCGAACGGAACCCAAGCCGAACCGAACAGTTCTCAAACCGAGCCGAATCGCACCGTTCAGACTGTCGGTAGAACTTTGACAAACTAAACTGTCCAAAGGGTTTGAAACCTGGTTTCGTTTACTATTGGCTAACCAAAACTTAAGCAAACTCCGTCAAAGCGAATTCAGCTGTGTCCAAATGGAGCTGAATTTAATCTTTAACTCACTCGTAACATACGACCAGTTAGCAGATCTGTGTATAATAAAAGAATAAAATAGCATTGAGCCTAAAAGTACTCATTGCAGTATATATATATATATATATAAAATGTTTGTATATCTTTTGTATGTATGTATGTAGATAAAAATATGCCGATTCAATCGCATTTGAACAAATGTTAACATCCATCACTTGAACTAAGATTAAATTTATGATGAACACTGGGAAGCTAAAGAAAGGTGATGTCAACGTTCGACAATTGGCGCTCTTTCTCATTCATTATAATGTGGCACTTCGCGTTGTTCTTCAGAACATAATTGCTCTTCTGCGTACTGAGGAGCACTAGACAGTCAAGAACACAAATATGAGTGATCTTACAGTGTGTCTGAAGAAATAAAAAATTTTATCGAATTGTTCCAATGTTCGCTATCTTTATCGATTCTTCTGGTTGCTCGCTGAGATAAATAAAAGGAAAACTAATTTTTACTTCTGAAATTGTGTTCAGCTTGGCTTCTTTAAGAAATGAAATTAAAAGAAAAGGTAAGTTGCGAAGTTGATAGGCTTAACACGATTTAAAGGCTGATTCCCCTTCCCCCCTCAAATTCTTTTCCGAACAGCAAGAAAATCAATCTTCAATTGTGTTAAGCCTGTTAACTTCGTAACATTTTTTTCAAACCTAATTCATCCCACTTACTTTTACTCTTAGAAAGGTTCCACAGAAGGTGGACCTATATGTTAATAGTTTAGCAGCGGTCTGCGAACATGGAACAATTTGATATAACTTTCAATTTCCTCAGGCACAAAGTAAGATCTCGCATATTAGAATTATTTACTGTATCTCCTGTAGCATTTATAAGTAAATAGATACCGGAAGACTTACAGATTACATTCTTCACAAGTGCGAACGATCTAACTTTATTAAATTGTGGAAGACTGGAGTTTACCAATGTGACTTCTACCATTACTTTGAATATAAAGTACGAAAAATAAGCAGTATCAAAATTTTGATTACAGTACTCTATCAAAAATAACATTTACACGGTAACTTAATGGTTATTAATAATTTATAAGAAATCTTCTCGTCAGTTAATTACAGCCAAAATAAACTGACAAATTATTCAGATGTAAAAAATATTAGCATTACATTATAACGCAGATCTTTACGAAATAGTAAACACAATCAAAAATTATTATTGTCGAAAAGCTGTTAATAGTCAGAACTGGTCTGTATTACCTTTTCTTTAAGCATCTTGGATACTCTTAGAAACAATTTCTCTTCTGCTATATCTAAAGGAGTATTTCCCTCGTAATTTCTAATATCTAAGATTGGTTTATATTTTAATATAAGCTCTACCAAACTAATTCTACCGGTACTGCTACAATAATGTAAAGCTGTGTTACCATAGAGATCTTGTATGTTTATATCACAACCAGCATCCAGCAAAAGCTTTGCTGCCTGTGCACGCTGATACTGACAAGCTAGCATCAATGGAGTTGAACCTTTACTCCAATTCTGAATGTTGATTTTGGCTCCGTTTTGAAGAAGGCCCTTGACCACATCAACACGTCCATGCATTGCAGCGATATGAAGAGCGGTTGAACCTTCCGAATTGCAAACATTAACATCTAAATAAAGCTTTCCATTTGTTGGCGTTTCTGCGGAAATAACGGATTTGCACTTTTCACATATACACAGTGGGTGACACAGTTCTATTGCTGACGTTTCAGTTTCAATAACATCCTTGCTGGTGGTGCCTGGAGACGAATTAGACGCATCAAGACCCAAGTAATAAAACGCTAGCCGAATGTCACCAACAACAATAGCACGCAACATCTTTTCAACTAGCTTTATTTCTTCCGTTGTTTTTGGGTGTATACCCTCTTCTTTCTTAATATTCTGTTTTATTTTGGCAGTTGTATCACTAAAATCAAGTACCAGCACTGCCGATGATGAATTACCACCCGGCGACACATTCACAACCACAAATTCACTTTCTATTGCACTGGCATTACCGGTACATGACCCAGGTGATGTTCGCGTTGTACTAGCGGAAGAAAGCAATTTTAGTAAATGAACACTATGGGCACAATCCAAAGGGGTTAATCGACGGTTATTACGAATATTCACTTCAGCGCCATATTCAAGTAATATCTGTACGATACCCTCGTATCCCCATCGAGCTGCATGATGAAGCGGAGTGTCCCCATTAATATTAGTGACATTGATTAACAAAGTTTGTCCAACATGTTCTGCAAAATAAATTAGGGCTTTAACACAGCCCTCATGGCCATTAATTGATGCAAAATGCAAAGGTGTATTTCCATCAGTGTCTACAACATTTATTTGCGCATGCGAATGCAATAACAGAAGTAACGCATTTTGATGTCCACGAGATGCAGCATAGTGCAAGGGTGTAGACCCTCGAAAATCTGTAGCGTTTACATTTGCGCCGCGACCCACAAGTAGATCTACCATTTTTGGTCTTCCAAAAATACACGCGATATGTAAAGCTGTAAAACCTCTATCATCACACGAATGCACTGTAGGAGTTGTATCACACATACTTTTGGATAATATACTCTCACACCTGTCACAAGAACATAACGGATGGCAAAGCGTTGTGGGTGTAATACTTTTTGCTTCACAAGGTTTATCTTTACTCTTATCTAACACTTCCCTTACTTTATCAACATTCCCCAGTCTAATTTGTTCAAAAAATGACGAAATATTTTCGACAGAGCTACCTTGTCCGTCAAGCATGCTTACAGAAGGCCGAAATATACTGTCTGGTTCTTCTTGCTCATAGACATATTGTGATTCTGGTGCTGATGGTCCAAGAAGCAACCCAGATTTAACGTGTTCTATTGCAGCCTCAAGAGTTGTAATCAGAAAACTATATTCATCCACAGCACTACACGAAGAGGAGAAACGAAATTGCTTCAGAAACGTTAAATGAGCTATCCAACTCGGAATTCCAATTTTTATGATTAGAAAAACTAACACTGGAAGCAAATCATCTGCAGCGACTATTGCTCTTGTACTGGAAGCACCGTTTTCTGGATTCTGCTTTGAAATAGCAGCAATTGTTCGTTTCAAACAACTTAACTTTCCTAGAACAGTGCTAAAACCTTCAATTCTGGCCAACTGCTTCTTGGCAGACGGTACTGTATCATATAAATCCCCTCTTATCTGAAGATCTCGTAGTTGTATATCTGATAAATTTCGTATTATTTTATTAAGGTAAGCATCTTCATATGCTGTACAAGCAGATACGCCTTTTATAAGTTTATGATATATTCCATGATGCATGTATGTCTCAATAGCAACTTTGACAATTTCTAACAAGTGTTTATTCTCCGCTGTCTTATCCCTGAGTCTAGGATCTCGAAGAGCTACCTGCAGACTCTGTGTGTAAAGAACACCTACAAGGTCTCTTTGTACTTGCAATGTTTCAAATTCTAAATTTGGATTACTTTTAAGAAACTCTTGTATTAACTCATCTAGTTTTTCCAGTACTTCTTTTCCCATACTTTCTGTCCACAATAGATCAATACAATCTCTCAAAGTATTAACTACTAGAATACTACTGCCATCATTTCCTTGTCCCACAATAGCACGCCTCTCTAATGGATTTTCTATACACAAAACTTTATACTTCATCATATCCTCCGTATAGAAGGTTTCTTCAAATAACACATGGGTGCTATACGGCCGTGATATGTCATTTTCCACCGTCAAAACACGATTACACAAACGCACCTCTTTGTCATTAAGGGTTCGAAAATGGCTCTCTGGTAATTCATCACTTGGTATCAAAATATGACTAAAAAAATCTTCGTGTGTGAATGCGTATTTTGGAAGAGCACCAGCGCGAGGTACACAAATCAGCCATCCTTCATTCGTAGCTTTTTGAAAGAGTTCACCATGATCAGTCTGCAAAACTTGGAAGAACGCGTTATCATTCAAGTCTTCATCGTAACTTGAATCCATATTTCACATTTAAGCAAGAAAACAAGTGTTTACGTGCACTTTACAACTGTTTGGAACTAAGATCAACAGGCTTCAAAAGTTACAAGTTCAGTCATTATACTACGCTCGTTCACCTTCATTTGTTTCTGAAACCTTGTCCACAGCTAACAGCGCCACATCATGTAAACAAACAAGGCATTCAGTATTTAGTGGGGAGCAGAAAAATAAAATTAATTGATACGACCATGTTTGAATTTGCCTTAGTCTTTAAAGTATATTTTATCGTCAAAGTTACTGTTATAATTTTTAGAAAACACCCAACAAAATTAACAAGCGCAAAAATCAACTGCTGCCTACGAAATTCAATTCATGCTTAGCTATAAGCTCTGAAATGAAGGTACCGGTACTTGGTTTCTTCAAATGCTTGCAACATTTTCTAAATCTTAATAAATAAATCAAGTACTGATCCTAGTACAAAAGCTCAAGGAAATAATTTCTTCTGGCTGGATACATGAAATCTTTACCACAACCAAATTGTGTTGTACAAATGCAATCACTTCACATGTTAAAAAATAATCAGTAATTTATTAAACAAAAGCAGATGCTACAATAGATTTCCCAACCGTAGTCTACATTGATAACACTAACCTGAATTTGTCCCTTTTTGTGAGTCAGAGTTTGCAGTCTGTTAATCATTGGCGAACAAGACATATCGTAATAAGCAAGAGACTATTACAACAAAATATAGTAAATTCTCCTGTGATTCGCAATATATGAATGCACTGAAGTACACTCTCTTTAGTTCATTCACTGCTTAACAGTACACGAAACACTTCCAATTTCTTTACTCGTAGATTTAGCTGCAGTTTTAAGAAGTCAGTGCAAGTCACTACGTAATTCCCGCCTGAATTATTCCGCCAAGATTATCAACTTTGGGAAACAACGTTGTCAAATTGACCAGTTCACGAATCACTCCTGATTTCCTTACTTGTAGATTCAGTGGCACTTTTAAAAAGTCAATGCAAGTCACTATGTAATTCCCGCCTGAATTATTCCGCCAAGATTATTAACTTCGGGAAGCAACGTTGTCATATTGACCAGTTCACTAAATCTCAGATAGGCCGACGATTTTTTTTTTTTTTTTTAAAGAGTGTAGAACAAACATTCAGCTTCAAACTGATCAACTTGTTTAGGCTTGACTTAATTTTCATTTTTCTTTTTCTCTTCGGAAATTGCCTTACAATAAAACTGTCCTTCAACTGAGATTTCACCAACATTTGTGAAATTCGTTTATCACTTAACCCTTAACAGCAAACATGTTTTCGGAGGGATAATGGACACCTGAGATACTATGTGCTAAAAATAATAATAATAATAAAATAAAATAAAAAAATGAAGACACTTTTTTTTTTACTTTTAGTTCAACATTTTATTTTTATGAAGAACGACTTACAATTATGAAAATATATTTTTACTAGTTAAAACCTATAAAGGTCCTAAGCGTTAAAAAAAAGTTGGTATCCCCTTATGTAATTTAAAATATAAACTAGAATAAATCATGAAATAAAGATGGAATTTTGATAAATCTCACCCTAAGATGGAAAATAATTTAATATTTGTATACTTCCACTCAGGGGCGTCGTTTAGGGGGGCACGGAGGGGCATTTGCCCCCCTGAGTTTGAGATGTATATACATTTTATCAATAGAATAATAGTAAATTAGTGAAAACACGAAATTTTACTTATATCAAGGGATCTTGCCCCCCCCCCAAGCAAAATTTGAAATGACGCTCCTGCTTCCACTTTATTTCTACAGTAGATTTCTGTTAGCTGATCACTACGGGACCACGAGCTCGCGGATGACAAAAATATCGATTAAAACAAAAATTACCATTTCATAGCACCAGTGGCGAGATTTGAGGGGAGGCAGGATAGAGAGCGTATACCATTTAGAATTTCATATGCATTAAGTTAGATTTTTTCCCAACTTAAAATTGCCTATAATTTCTTTTCTTTCTTTCTTTCTCTCTCTCTCTCTCTCTCTTTTTTTTTTACATTGAAACTAGATCCTTTTCTAGAACCTTCTTCCATGTAAGTAGACAGATCGTCCAGCGTCTAGCGAAACCTTGAACTTATCCATGTCTGAACTTATCCATATTTCTCGCATCTACTTATTGAAGCTCAAAAGTAACAGCTGCACGCGGAATGAGGGGCCAAACACTAGCTGTGTAGAATTCCTCGAAAAACGGTCAACATTACAGGGTTGCCAGTGTAGTTAATTTTAAGATAGAAGTACAGAAATACCATTGATCTCTTCTTGTCAGAGACGGATCCAGGGGGGGGGGAATCGGGGCGATAGCCCCCCAGAAGAGTAAACTTTCTTATTTTATATAGAAATAAAACCCATCCCAGAGTTTGGAGCTCTTAAAAGTAGCTCTAAGTAGCAGTATTGCAACTCACCGCCCCCCTTAGAACTCCGTCATGGACCCGCCTCTGCTTCTTGTTGTTCTTGTTTATTTAAAATAATCGTATATAAAATTTTAAATTGTTATAACGTATCTTTGAGGAACGACTTTTTAAACACATTTTGATGTTTTCTGTCTTACATCGTAAGAAAAGACTACCGGGAAGCAGTCAGATATTACATTGGCTATTCTATCAACACGTATTGTGTTTCTCGCGAGAATGATAAGTAGAAGTGATGTGATTACAACGATTGTATATTTTTTTCTCTTTCTCATTCTGTATATGTGTGTGTGTGAGAGAGAGTTTACATTATAGATTGTATTAATGGGAACTGCAGCAGGGACAAAAGGGGTCAATTATTATCTCTGAACTTTTGAAAAGGGTTTGGTTCTTCGAAATAATGCCAAAACACATTGGGTCTTATGCAGAGTCATTTTGAGGCGTGATTAGTGTCATACTAAAGAGTCCGACTAACATATGTCTCCTGCGCTAGTCAAGTTTTTGGTATGATGTTATGACGACTCTGCATAAGGCGGATTATATATATATATATCCTTACTCACCCACTACAGTGTAGTTAATAAAGTTACGCAACGTCCGTCAATAATATTGTTGTACATGAAATTTTATGTGTATCACATCGTGTAGATTCGCGGCTTCACGTATGTGTCAATCTTTTGCTCCCTTGGAAAACATCCTCCAGGCGATCCTGACTGTATTATGAAATCGCTATGAGAAATACTTCGAATTTTTTTTTTTTTTTTTTTTTTAAGTTTAGCGTCCTGTTTCAGTAACGAGGCTGAATAAGACGTGAAGCTACGGATTAAGGTGCAATTAGAATCACCGTAGGACCAAATTTTTAACGCCCTTTCAATAGGAATCGTATCCAAGACCACATGAATCAAAGGCGTACGCGCTAACCACTGTATCAGTAGGGAGAGCGGATTCCAAAATTTCGTTAGCAGCTCATTTAAAGAGACTATTTTCGCAATTGCTGCAAGTTGCTGAATGAATTTTAATGGCTTATGATAAAATAATTTTCTGTAAACTTTGATGCTTGCGAGATAAATTCATTAATTTTGTTCTACGTCGCTATACACTTGCAGAAAGGTGTCGCTTGCGCAAACTTGATCAGAAAATACGATTTGAATTTTACAAACCTACCCATCTACTTACAAGGATACTACAGGATAATTTAAGGACAACGGAAATCATTAATACACAATATATATGTAGATGGACGCCAGTAATGGATTTAGGCATCTTGCATCTCTATCCAATTTATGGCTGGAGGCCCCACGCCCGCCATCACACCACTCCATGATAAACTGTCCTTGCGGCTGTAGGTTGTTTGGCATGTTTACGTAGTTGGAAATCCGACGCTGGTGGAGGGAATGATTGGAATATTTTTATTCAATGTATTATGTTGTGTTTTTTCTGCAGATGAGCTTACTTATAGAGCTATAATCCGGAGGATTAGGATTTTGTAAACTTCGTACTTTTGTAAACTTGAACTTATATCCTCCATTACATCCCTGATTTAAAATTAGTATAAGCGAACTCAGTGGCGGATCTAGAAGGTAAAAACTAGGGGGGGGGCAGCCAGAATCCAGACTATGATAGGTATATCATGAGTTTACTACAAACTTTCAAAAATATATAAATAATTGGTTTAATTGTCTTTGTCACTCAGAAACTGGGGGGCCTAGGACCCCAGGCTCCGGGCCAGATCCGCCACTGAGCGAACTAATGTGGGTACACACCGTATATCCTAAATTACATTCTTGGGACCATAACTGTGAGACGTAGACATATAGGTTGACGTGGGATCTGAACCACATGAACCCCTACCCGGATCTCCTGCATCAAAAACCCGTGAGCATATATGAAACGAAAGAATAAAGTTCTAATAAGCATAGGTTTAAAAAGTCTCACTTCGGCCTACAAATCACCGAGAATTCGAAAAATAATGTTTCAGAACATCCCAGCTTGAAAACTATAGGATCAATCCCAAGCGATCCAAGTAATTACAAAGGAACTAGAATGCACCCAGGGGCGGATCCAGGACCGACTTCTGGGGGGGCTGTGGGTTGTCATAATGCTACTTTTAAGGACTCCAAATTCTGGGATGGATTTTAAAGAAAGTTTCCTCTTCTGGGTGGGGGGCGATCGCCCCGATCGCGCCCCCTGGATCCGCCCCTGACTTAAATGACCATGATTCAGAATCCTCCGGTACCAGCGAAACGAATGCACCATTAGTACTCCCAAACTCCAATGTCCTTTATGTAGTTCATTAACGGAGGATGACAAAACATGGGTTAGCATCAGAAATAAATTTGGTTTGATATTTTGACCTAGAACAATGAGGGCATAAACATTTATGACTGATTGTATTAAACAATAGGGTGTCATAAAACCTGTTGTATGTATTGATTAGGGATATAATAAAAGATACAATGTATCGTTTATCGGCATGTAAACAAAGGAATAGAAGTGGTAGGGACAATATGTTTCGACAAGAGTCTGGTCATTATAAACAACGGCGAAGAGTGTTGGAAGAAGAAGAGATATTTTGATAAGAATCTGGTCATTGCAAAGAAAAACATATGGCTTTGTTTGCCAGATTTTGACAAGAATTTGGTCATTGTAAACAAGTTTTAAGCATATGAACAATAATAATAAAATGTATAACACAATAGGGAAAGAATTCTCTTTTACACTTATTACTATTATATTCTATTTTTTGATGTTTATCAAAACGTCCCTGGATTTACCATATGCACAGTATGAATTCACATGTACTACTTTATTTTGGTATACATAACATAGCACGCTGATGTCATTGTAAAAATGGAAAGGGGAAACTTATTTCCACACGCACCCTGGCGGCAGAGAGGGCATTTCGGACACGCGAAGCAGAACAGGGTGCGAAGACGGACACGGGCATGCGGACGGAAAACACTCCAGAACGAACGGGCACGGACATGAGCCCGACCTATTTGAAATCATGTTTAAATACTAGTGTTAAAATTTGTGTGTATAGTTGTTAATGGAGGTTCACCAGTTCCTCTAAGTTGTTGATAAGCGGAAGGCAGAGCATGAGATCGATGAACCTTATACAAAGAGAATTACGTTAGAACATCACGACGATTTATCAGAAGATGAAAGTACTTGCAAAAAGAAAGCAATATACCTTCTTACATTGTTTCAATGTAAAATGGGCATTCATCTGTATCTGAAACACTTGTAAATAAATATATAAATAAAAAACAGATCATCCAGTCTCCGGATTCAGCGTTTAATTATACAGCATTAGAAAAATTCAAAACAAACGTAGAAGTTTATCCACGTTTGTCATCAGATTGTGAAGACATTCACGATTGTCCGATGATGAATTGTACGAGTTTTCAGAGAATCTGTTGGATTCTGAGGAGCAACCAAAAAAAGTCGTGGTATCAAGTGTGCTTACGCCAGCACCATCACCTACTCAAACCGAATTCGCTTCGAACTACAAATGTTGTTTTAATAATGTGGATGTGTATCGTATTATGGATTTTATTGTGATTTGGGATTCCCGATAGTTATGTGATATGTTTTGCTTGCTATCCAACGAAACATTTCAATAGTCTTATGAATGTTTGTACTGTGATGATATTTTAGGCATACGTCTATGTTGGTGAGCCCTAGTGTGCAGGATGAACTGTTTTATATTTACGGACCAACGAATGTTATTGAACCATTAAGAAGGGTCTATTTTAATATTACATATGACCAACTAAAGCTTGATATGAATGCAAGAGAGGATCTCGTACACACGTTAATTGAGAAAGACAGATTTAACCCGCACAGTGATACTGAGCGAACTGTGTTTGTTCACAAATTTTGAAGAACATAGTGTGCAAAAAATTTTTATGACAATATTTTGTGTAGTGAAAATAATATTAGTTCTTTAAAAACGTTGAATATATACAAATACTTCAATCTTTTAATGCTAAATTCTGACAACAGTGGTGTTTATGCAGTACAGTATTTATCCAATTACAAAACTTTTCTTGAATTATTTGAATTGTTTGAAAAAGTATATAGTGAAATTTCAATTAAAAATTTTATACGCGAAACAAAGTGTTATCAAAGAATACGGAATTTGTTGCACAAATTATACAATTTTGTTCTAGATCTCATGTGTAATTTTACAATGTGTAAATCAATACATAATTGACATTCAAGGATTTAAGTTTTCAGACAAAGAATTTATCATTTGTGAATTTCTTAAGTGCATGTGATGATACAGTAAATCTGCATTGTTTAATAAAATCACTAGTAGAATATATTATCATTCGGATGTCAAAAACATTCATTTATTAACATTAAATTTACATGGACTAACTTGGAATAGTATATGCGTTTATATTGTATAACACGTACGTAAACTTGTTTATCAATTATGTAAACAAGATGTAGGCCTAATCTTTTATTGTAAAAACGCAGAAAAGTCACTTTGGATTAGAAATATTTTTGCATTAGATAATGTTTTTGATTCGGAAAGTAAATATTATCCACCATTAAATACATTACATGCAAATATATTTAATGATTTATGTTCTTTTCACACTATTACAAATAATATTTTAGAAAAATCAGGATGTCCATATCGTAATGCATAACAAGTTTAGTTTTGGTGGAAACATGATAAATCAACATCTTTAATTAATGCATTTTCAATATTGTAATACTATGATTTATGTTTTGTTCTTGTAAGTAAAAGCACAATATTCCACTTCCACTTCACCTAACAGTAGATGTTAAAAATTGAAGAGTGCAGACTTAAGTCTGTTTCACCCACGTCCTTAATATAGAAAACGATGTAAAATTATGCTTGTTAGTTGCAAGGTGTGTTATTAGGCCTTTTCCGGTGAAATTGAGAGAATAAGTTTGAGTAACGGTTCATTTTGTTAATAAAATTCTGCTATTATGTTTGTAAGAATATAAGTCTTTGTACAGTGTAATTAAGCGTTTTTTTTTTCACCGGAAGAAAAGATGCTTAAACATTTATATGTTGAATTATAATATTTACTATTAGATTCCGGATTAGCATACTACAATTTTTCAGAGTGCAAGACCATTATCTTGAAGAAAGATTATGATGTAGTGTAAAATATCTAAATCATTTATTGTCAAAAGTTGTTTAATTGAGAATGGGCCGTAGCCATAGCGTTGATGTAAAACTTTCATAACTATTGTCCTATGTTTAGATAATAGAGAGCAGTGAAAGAGAAGATGATCCAAAGTGCCTACTTGTTCATTACACCAACATAAAGGTGAAGTATTCTTACGAATTTTGTACAAGAGGTAAGGTGTGATTGCTGTATTGAACCTGAGTCTATAATATAGAATAATTTTGGATCTAGACCAAGAACGCAGGTCCTTCCACTTGTTAGAGCGAACAGGATTAATTTCCCAATAATAAGTTCCAGGACCTGTTCGGTTTTTGTTTTTCCATATGTCTGATTGTTCAGAAATCATCTGATCAATGTAATATTTAAAATTTAAAGGGGGAAGTTTGATATTGGTGATAATTCCTGAGTCTCTTGCTTTTTTAGATAGGTTATCAACGATTTCATTTGATTTTATGTTTATATGACTGAGAACGTGAATGAATTCTATTGTATAACCCATGGATAGTAATTTGCGATAAATAGATTTGATGTTAAGTAAAGTCCAAGTAGATTTGATATTCCAATGAATAGAAGAAAGTGCCTTCAACACACTATAAGAATCCGTACATATACATGCGTGCTGGATATTATGACGTTGTATCAGTAATAATGCATGCCGTATACCGAATGCTTCGCCCTCGAAAATGGTTGTTGAAACTGGAAGTTTCAGTTGATTAGTGATTTTTAGTTGAGGAATAAAAACTGCTACACCAACAGGTTTATGTTCAACTTTTGATGCATCTGTGTATAGAAAAACAATATTCGGTGAAAACCGATCTATAACACTATACCAGATATTTTTATTTAAGTTTTGAGAGAGCTGTTTATTCTTAGTATCAACATAAGGTGGAAAAATAGGTTTGATAGTAGTCGTATTGGTTTCATATGCAAAACTGAAGCATGGTAGATTCGGAAGCTTGATAATTTTCGAACGCAAGATTTTTAAAAATAGAAAAGCTTTATAGAGCCATGGTAGTTTGGAGCCATATGGTAGCTTGTTATGTTTATTCTGTACTTCTAATTTGTCCAATTTTTTGAAGAGCGGAGAATTAGTAATAGTGAGTCTGAGTAAAAGATATTTACATGCCAATTTGAACATTTTTATAGGTAAAGGAAGCGTACTTGTTTCTTCCAAGATAACATTGTTTGGACAGAATTGAGGCTGTGCAAGTATGATTTTTAATGTGAAATGCTGCAGTTTTGCTAGAGCTATATAGAACTGAGGTGCTGTAATGGAGTAAATAATACTTCCGTAGAGAATCTTAGCTTCAATACATTGTTGAAAAATGGTATATAATGTATGTGGGTGAATGCCCCATTTTTTCGAACTTAAGCTGCGAAGAATGTCCTGTACTTTCTTGCATTCTTGTAGAACTTGAGTAAGGTGATTTTTCCAAGTTAATCTATAGTCAAGATATAATCCTAAATATTTGATATATGTTGTACTATGGAGTTCAAAATTTGAAAGTCGTAGAGGTGGAAAATTATTATTTTTTTTTCTGGTGAAAACAATATATTTAGTTTTGGTCCAATTAATTAGTAAACCGTTTTCCTGACACCAGTCTGAATTTTTTCCCAACGTATGCTCCAGCTTTTTTCGTCCACTATGCAAATTATCAGTGATTACGTAAACAAGTAGGTCATCCGCATATAGATACGCAGAATATTTAAAATTGTAAATAAAAATTATAAATGTAATATACTTTTTCCTTTTTAATATTTTGATTACATGGTTAAATACAATTTTGTCATATTGTTTAAGGTTATTCTTATAGAATAATTTTAAACATCCTTCAAAAGATTCCTTGCGTACAATATAATGAAGAAAGTATAAAACAAAATATGCACACAATATTGAAATATCTATATATGCATTGCTGTTTGTAAAATATGTTTTACAGTTCTTATTTAAAAACGTTTTCATTTGTTTTGAAATCGGTAATGCGAAGATATAAAAGTAAGAAGGTCGTTCATTTTATCAATGAGCACACACACATCTAGTGCGATCCCGTAGACTTTGAACTGTCCAAGTTTATGATTAGTCCAAATGGTAGTTTCCACTTTCAGGTATTGTATGGATTGGGCATATCCCATTTAAATTCGCGCCAGTCACTTTATCACAAAGTAACACTTTTAATACCTCTCTCTCTCTCTCTCTCTCTCTCTCTCACACACACACACACATATATATATATATATATATATATATATATATATATATATATATATATATATATATATATATATATATGTTCTTTTTGAAACTCATTACATTCTACACACCTATATGCTGGAAGACTTAGTGGCGTAATTCCATATTCTGATGATTTGAAATAATATATTGAAAATATTGACGAATGTTTATATTACTTGACTAATAATTATGAACGGTGCTACGCCAAAAGAATGTTTTTGAAACACTTCATGGTATGACACCTTGCGGCTCTTTTGATGACCAGCTAGAATATTACAATATAGGAAGTAGGTGATTTTGTATCAGTAGGACACATTCAAATTTAATGGTTAAAATGAACAGTTATACTTGTTATACTAAAATGGTGATTGCTAAAGTATTATCGGTATATATATATTTCGTTCTTTATCAATTTGAACAAAAGAATCAAAGTGCGCATATGCAATGCATGTTATGGGTTCATTTCATTTACATGATAATAATTACAACCATTTAATGTTGCTGTAAGAGATAGGATAAACGCAAAGAGTATAAACCTGTGGGTATTCTTCAGGAATAAGAGTATGTGCATCATCTTTGCAATATAATCCAGTACCTGAAAACAGAGAATGTACAAATCATTTTTAAAATTGGGGCAAGGAAATTGCAAGAAACGATCCGACCTGTAGCTACAGTTTATTAACATTAAAGTGTTGAAAATTAAATGAATTAACTTCAGATTTCGCATTATATGCTGAACTAAGAGACAGGGCCAATAACAAAATCTTTAGGTACGTTACCCAGGGAAATATTATCAAGATTAAATGAAAAAGAAATGAAATCTTTGAGTTTTACGTCCCACGGTTATGCAGGTTAGGCTAAAGGAGACGAAGATTAAATGAATTAGCATTTGCAGGAATAGTATAAGATCTTGTTTGAACTCTTGTAAAAAGATATTTCGTTATATCACGAATCATATTAATATGAATTTCATTGCTAAATGTGGTGAAACATCTGTGTCATATATGTAAAGTATCATCTACAAATTTTACTTTATGTAAAGTATTTGCAACAGACAATAAACAAAACGCATCTATATTATGATATAATTTTACACGAAGACCTACTACATTTACAACTGCAAATGGCAATATCTATCCAGGAATTTCTGTCTAGAGAAGACCACACAATTCATTAACAATTTTTAACACAATTACAAGTTTCTTAAAAACCAACATTGTCAGCAATTGTGTTGAATTGTTTACCAATATGTTTGTACCACATACCTAATTTTGAATGTGTATGTGAAGCATCAAGTAAATATTTTAATAAGTTTGAAAATGTGCTCGATGAGGATAGCATCCTGATGAAAAAACAATTAATCTATCAATGAAATGTCTTGATTAAATAATGTATGTAAGAAGTTATTTGTTGATGCTATATTATTTTCACCTAAACTTGGATCATCAGGTTTTTGTAGTTTTATATTTGTCATTAAGATGTGCGGTAT
The DNA here is from genome assembly GCF_964235325.1 of Thermobia domestica. Lineage (NCBI taxonomy): Eukaryota > Metazoa > Arthropoda > Insecta > Zygentoma > Lepismatidae > Thermobia > Thermobia domestica. The sequence goes on along the minus strand of NC_137464.1, from coordinate 169,693,210 downwards.
GAATAATTTCGTTCCAGCGGGAATAAAAAATCAATAGGACCATCAGAAGTTAATGTTGAAATTAGGTGATATTTAGCAGTAATGAGGATTCAATTCCAGTTTGTGTCATTAGAATACGAAATAAATCCAAATCATCAGTGGGACATCTACACCCTTTGAAGAAAGTGAAGCCATTATGCGAATACGTCTTTGAAGTGACTAGTTATCCTTTCTTCTTTTCCTTTTATTTTTGTTAGTACGCTTAAGTTTTGTTGGCGTCCAAAATGAATAATTACCGGAGCTTTACGTTTTTGTTCCTGTCTCTTAGCACTAGCAGTTAATAACTGTCGAACTTAATTGGAAGCTTTCGTATTTAATGTTTCTCCAGCTTCTTTTACGCGCACACAAATAGATTCTTTAAATGGTTTATCTTGTAGTACATCACCTGCCACTTATGTGCCTGTTTGTAATGCTTAACGTCTTATCGCTTTCGCACCTTGTCTAAGAAATGGTAAAGCAAAACGAAATAACTCTTGAAAGAAACTACCTATACCATGTCTCCATTGATACACAGGTCCTGAGAGGATAGTATAGCATGTGCATAATGGCGTATTAGTTTCACTTTATTAAATTAATTTTTATTCAAAGAGTTAAAGTATTACTCTCACTATCCCAGAACGAAATGGAAAATTTCGCCCTCCATGATTTTCAGTAGTATTTCAATACTGTTGAAAGTAAATTTTGCAAGTGGTAAAGAATTAATATCTTTAATTGTTACTGTTTGCACTTTACCATATTTAATATTAGATATTGCTCTCCCAATACGTAATAATGTCACTTTTGTATAACCTAAAAACTGATATTATATATCAGTATAATTAAAAATTTATTTTGATAATCGATAATCAATATCAACGTAAGGTTGGTTAAATCCGCGAGAATGAAATACAAGATTTTTGTTTTCGGGAAATCCTAATTGTACTGCTAATGTCGGTGTCAACGTGACCGATTCTACACGATCATTGCATTCTACTTGTAAGATATTTGATACAGAAAATTTTACTTCTTTTGACACTTTATTTAATTCGTCAATTAAATGAGGTACGGACGGATAACATCCACTTATAATTTTAGTTTTCTGCGGTTCGTCATCTTTTACTTATACCGTACAACATTTTCAACATCAGTATCATTATAGCATGTTAAAGGAATATGTAATTCACTTAACCCTACATACCAATCGATTTCTGAAAATTGAATATTTATTTTTAGTTGATTTATAAAATTTATTGGGTTATTTTTAAGATATACATCAGTACTAGCATTGCAAACTAATGTAATGCAAAAACTATCGTCTATATGTCAGAAATCATTTTGGATTAATGTGAAGTGTCAATTTCCAATTTCAAATGGCAATTTTAAATTGTATTTATCTTCTAAGTTCACATCTATCGTGCTAAATATGTTTTAAATTTTAACATAATGAGGTTTATGAAATAGAAAACATTTTACATGTTCATGTTCAACATCATATGCACTAACTTTAAGAACTATCATTCCAATATTTTCTTGTTGTGTCAGAATATCAACGCAAACATTTATAATATTTGGTATAGTATATTCTAAATCACGCGGAAATTTAGCACACGTTATTACAGGGGCTTCTTCATTAGAAAGTTTTGCAAAAACATATTCAAACAATTTTATTTTCATTTATAAATCCAAGTAAATGTTGTACACCGCGGGTGATGCCAATCATACAATAATCTTTAAAGAATGTTTCTTAACAATTTGATTTTTACTTTTATATTTTAACATACGAACACGTTCATGAATCATGTTCAAAATAGAATAAATGGAAGAACATTATCCCGGTTGTTATATTGTTATTACTAATTTGAAGTTCATCATCAATAATTGTTTGAATTAGAACTGTTTCGTTTTCATGTAAATACAAAAATTCAGTTGCGTTAATGCAATATACCATTCCCCACAATGGTGTTATTCTAATTTTAATCAGGTTCTGCATCCACACACACACACACACACACACACACACACACACACATATATATATATATATATATATATATATATATATATATATATATATATATATATATATATACCGTATTTACTCGCGTAATTTTCGCACTTTTTTAGACGAAAAAAGTTCTTTTGAATCAAGAGTGCGTAAATTATGCGGGGAAAAAATTAGCCACATCAGTGAACATCATCTAATTTTTTCCTCAGTCAAAATAACACGAAAATACCGGTACACATTTTCTTTTTTAGCAAGAATTGACAACAAACAACTAATTCTAAATTTGTAGAAAAATAACATTAAAAAATTGATTAAGAAGTCGTGTGGTTTCTTATCTTACAACAATGGCTTTGCTGCGTTGCCAATAGTTCATTAGCTACCGTAATTGATTCCTGGAAAAATGCTGTTTCACAAAAAGTTTCCGCGTGCGCAAATTACGCGAGGAAAATAAAATATACAGAAAATGACCTTCAAAATTGGGATGCGAAAATTATGCGAGGGCGAAAATTACGCGCGTATTTACGGTATATATATGGGTGTAGATTTGAAAACTAGCCAGTGCGATTAGTGGTGAACCACAAAAGATATGAGCATGCTATTGATGGGAAACGTGTAGGCACCGAGCGGGACATATGTTATTGGTGATGCGCGAGATCCTCCCCCACTCTCCCACTCCCCTACTAAAAAAATTGAAATGGAAATATATGCCTTGCGGCATATCAAATAAAAGGGTATGAAAAAGAAACAGGTTGTAAAGGAAATATTACAATTGGTCAATTGGGTCCTCAGCAACAACAAAAATGTAAATGATGTGGATGAAAACGTTTCCTCATAGTATTAAGTGTCCCTATTGTGCCTAGGGGCAGTGGGGATGCGCGAGATCCTTTCCCCACTCCCCCAGCTCACAAAAATTTATATTGAAATCGAAGATATACCTTGCGACATAGCAAATTAAATGGCATGAAAAAAGAAGCAGGGTGCTAAAGGAAATATTACAATTGGGCAACTGGGTCTCCAGCAACAACAAAGAATGTACATGATGTGGATGAAAACGTTTCCTCATAGTATTAAGTTTCCCTATTGAGACTATGAAGCAGTATGAATGCGTAATGGGACTAACATATCCAAGTGCTTCAACAATTTGAGTAACCCATTGAATGTCAGTGTAACCAAATAACTAAATCTAGCAAGAGAATGAAGTATGATACTTACCATATGATTTTCCAGCCATTGTGTATCGAGGTTACTTTAGTTCATGAGAGCTGTTGAAAATGTTCACCATTCGTATCCATACAATAGTACAATATATTTTCAAATTCACTCCGTATGTTTTCGAATGCGTGTCTAGGGATAGCCCGGCAGTCGGTGTTTATTCTGTTTCGAAGATCCTCCAAATTATCTGCTGGTGTCGTATACTCAACCGATTTAAGATATCCCCATAGAAAAAATCGAGTGGTGATAAATTGGGCGACCTGGCGGGACATTCGATTGGTCCTCTTCTACTTATCCACCTGTCAGGAAAGTTGTGATCTAGCCAGTTGCGAACTAACAAAGGGAAATGAGAACGAGCACAATCTTGCTGGAAATGAACAAGGTGTTAATCGAACTCCAAGTGACTATCTTCATTCATACTATTTTCAACTAACCCAGTAATTAATGAATTTATGAAATCTTCAAGTAGATGTAGATACATGTCAGCAGTTAAATTGCCATCAAATTGCGTTTTGAATTAGTATTACTGGATAGTAACGCCGCAAAACGATGTATGTGATAGTTACTCTTCGATAGTAGCGCCACTAGTCGTTCTGCGGTAAACAACATAATAATCAGTCCGTAACCTTTGCTTACATTTTAACATCAGTTTGAGGTATTCTGCGGTCGTGTACAACTCATGTTAAACAGTAGTGTATTACGGGCATCAAAGTAATTGGTATATGGGACAGTCTATGTGTAGTCAATGTACAAAACCACCGTAATTGAAATACATTGTAATCATATATGTTTTTGCAATATTATGCTTCAAAGTATACGTACATAAGACAAAATATCATTATTTCAACCGCGTATGCATCCATTAATGGAATATCTGGTACCGCATGTGTGCAATGCAAAGGATATAGCATTAGGTATTACCGCCTACATGCAATAGTGCGAAACTTTTTAAAGACCTATTTTTTATTATTTAATGATATTTTTCATTATTTTTAGGTTAAAAAGTATTTCTAAAAATCATGACTATATTCCCGTAAATTTAGACCTTCAACTATACACAAACCTAAAGATCAAAAAATTTTGAGTCATGTTGCTTTTGTAAATATCTTTGGTCCCTATTTGAGTTAGAGCATTGAAAGTACCGTAGAAAGATCTATTAGTTTGCTGAGATCATGGTGGTACCTTTCTTTACTTTAGTAGTTTAGGTTTACAACCAAAAAACTGATTCCCACCGTCGAAGCTAGAAACTTCCTTCAATGCCAACGATACATTAGAAAACAATGTCGTAGAACAATAAACGTTGTGTTTCTCTATATGTTTTTGACCTGGGAAATCGGTATTTGTAGTCCATTAAAAAAATCTTTCCATCAAATCCGGGTTTTACCGGTTGTGTACCGAGATTGTTTACTTTCACAATTTTATTATCGATTTATAAAATTAGTGTCATAACAATAGAATATTCTAAATTTCAATTCATTTTCATCAATACTTTACGTACTATAACGGAAAAGCCCGTGTTTGAGATATTCGGTGATCCCCTCTTAGCACTCCATGTCTCACCAAAATTAATACAGAAACATGGCACAAAGACTGTTTTTATGTCACCAACAATTAATTCAGCATCATATCACACGTTTTTCATTATCGAATATGTACATATTAACATTTGAAGATTCGCGGGAGGAGTAGCATAATATTAGCATACCATTAATAACGTTATATTTTCTAAAGAATTCATAGAAAGAATTATGATTTATCAATGCATAGTTTGAAACTTCAGACTCGCGACAAAACATCAGTTTTAAAATATATTCTAAAGTATGGGGCGATGTGTGCCCGCGTTCGGTTCCCTGTGAGTGTTCATATTCCTCGGATCCCATGTTAAGCTATAAGTCATTGTCTCATGAATCGTACGTGCTCAAAAGCGATGCTAAACTTCAACTCTGCACACTCGTAAGTAGGACTAACATGTGATTATTTTTATTCAATTATTTGCTTTACAAACTCGTAAAGAGAAACTATTGTCATATTTACCATTAGATTCTTCCATAAGAAAGAAGAGAGAAGGAAGAATCATTCATACATGTGTGCCATCCGTATCTTAGTGACAAACATTTCAGTCGGCGGGAGAGTTTCCTTCCTCACCTCTTGTGTGCAGCGTGGGTTTCTTCCGTCTCTCTGCACCATGAAATAGAATGTATTGTATACGTAAGAATACACTTCTCTCTCTTTCTCTGTGCACGAATACATCACATGCAGTAAGCATAGGCAAAGAAAGAAAGAAATAATAAAAATATGCCGAATGCACATGTGGTCAAGTATTTACTAAGAAGAGTTTAATTCCAAATACATTTTTACTTCCTCGCATTCCATGCTGTGTTATCAACGATTCCTAACACAGGAGCCGTCTCACTGTGAATTGGGCATCAATAGAGAACAAGTAATTTCGGGAGCGGATCCAGGACCGACTTCTGGGGTGGCGGGTTGTCATAATGCTACTTTTAAGGGCTTCAAACTCTGAAATGGATTTTATTTATATATATAGCAAGAAAATCCCTCTTCTGGGGGAGAGATTGCCCCGATCCGCCCCTGGGTAGTCTTCAGTTCTCCATTCACTTCAGCTCACATCATTCATCCAGTTTTATTCCCGCGGAAATAATCTGTATATTTCTAATGTTGTCGTTCGTCATACTGGCCTAGATGGCCATACATGAAATTGAAATTTTGTAGATATTCGACTCTGGTACGATTGACGATGGATTTTTAGTGAAAAAATATTATTCCTTTAAATTTAACAGAACTAATTTGTAATGAAGAAAGTATTACTGTTCCGTAATTTTCCATCATGTGTAAGAAAGAAATATGTTAAAAAGTGTACCCGCTTAACTAAGTCGCTAACACTCTTGCCTTCAGTGCGAGCAGTCCCGGGTTCAATTCACATTGGGGACAGAATTGATGTGGGTCAATGAAAACTTGACCCACAACCCACTGACCTACCACACCGTGACCCACTCTGACCTACAACCCACCGTGACCGACCCTGAACTACCACCTGTCATGACCCACCATGACCCACCACCAATCGTGACCCACTCTGACCTACCACCCACCATGACCTACTCTGACCCACCGTGACCCACCACCCACCATGAACCACTCTCATTCACTGTGACCTACTCTGACTCACCAAAATCCATCGTCATCAACTCTGAACACGATCCACGGCTTCTTCTGTACTGACTAAAGAGTTTACACTTGTAATAAAACAAGACTGTGAAATTGTCACTAATTGGAGTTTGAATTTCTAGTCAATCGCTCAAGCACCACTCTGTTACAATAACGGTGGATCTGCGCTTCACGATATAAAATTTTAAAGTATTTGTCAGTGAGGAAAGTGAAATAGTTCGAGGTGGGGGGATTAGTGTGTGCTTAAAATATACTTGTACTAAGAAAGTATTCTTGCAAGTGTTAACTTTTGAACGCATTCAAAAACAAACTTCTATTTGCAGGCAGATACCCCTGTACAATATGGAAAAGGTTATGGTTTCTTAGTTCACAATATTTTTCTGATAAAAGGTTTGAAAAATCACTTTTTCATAGTGTATAAAGGTGCTCGGGTACCCTATGTGAGAGCATCTCCATAAAGTATGCTCATAATTGTAATTTGTGTAATCACTACAACCACGTTAAATTTAAGTTACAAATATGCATAATTGCAATAATTATGAATGTTTATTCAAAGTAGTTTACCTAAAGAAAAGAAACTTATTAAAAGTTAGGTACAAAGTTGAATAACACAAATAAGCCATTACTAATACAAGTATACATTTTCCATAACTCGTAATTTTCCACCTTAAAACAAACCTGAAATCGGGTTTATTTCCTGTTGGCAACTTTTTCGTGGTAAATCATCCACAGCGGAATGATGTCCATCTTTCAGCCAAGAAATAACTAGCTTGTCCTTTGAGCTTGTCTAGCAGTGGGCCATTAACATTGATGAACAACAAGGTAGACAATGTTTGAGCACTTAATCTATTTCTAATATCAGTCATCTGTAAATTCATAAGGGGAAATCCACGTTCGCACTCTGTCGTGGAAATTGACAATACTTCTACAAGAGTTCTGCAACTCCTCATCGACAATCTGCTTGTTAGACTTAAGTTTGATAGCGATTTTCCCTGGTCAGTTTTGAAATACTCAGCAAGAAGTATCATCTCTCTATCACCATACAACATCTTTTCTATATCGACCATTCAGTTGACAGTGTCGACTCATGGAGAACCGAAATTTCATCTACCACGCCTTCGATAGGGAATCTTGTGCATAAATTATCAATTAGAGCCTGATAAACTGATGATATCTTATTTGTTTATAAATTTAATTTTTGTAATTATACATGAAGGTTTGATGCCATTACCAAGTTCTCTCCCCCGTCTAGAAAGCGAAAGGGAACGAGGCCCTTGGAAAGTGTTCAGAGGTGAATGGGAATTTCCCTCCTTCTTCCCATTCAATTATCACACTGCTGTTTGCCATGTGCCAAATTACGATGAATTTAATTAAATTATCATAGTATAATTATTTCCTTGTTGAATTTTCGATACTTTTCAGTGGAAAAAAGAATGAAATTTGAAAATTCCAAATCAAGGTAAGTAGACCAACGTAAAGGGGAAAAAAGTGTAAAATTTTTCATATAATTATGCGTACAACCCAAACTTAAAATTTCCATGTAATTAAGCTTACAGTACAAATTTTATGCCCATTTTTCTCACAACTTAATGGGTTGATTGCCCTGTGCTGTAAGCGCTCCATATAATAAGCATAAGCTTCAGCAATTATTATAGTAGAAAGCAATGGATATATGAAGCCAAGCACTATTTCTTATTTCTGTTTTTTTAAATAACATCGATCATTTTCGATCATTTTTAAAAACCAACTCACTACCAATTTTCCATATATAGAAAGTGCCACCCTCCATAAAGGAGAATTTTAAAAAATGCTAAGACACATTCTGTTTATTTTCAAATTCGCAAAAATTCGGATCCTCACTACCTCCTTAGGATATTATTCATTATAATGAAAGCATTATAACATCCCAGTTTGGATTAAGGTTTAACTATATACCAAAAGAAATTTCATTTGACTTTGTAATTTGACCGTGACTATCAGGCACATATAGTTACCTTCAATTTTTATATAATAATTTATATATTACAGTGATTCAAAAATGTATTTTTTCCAGTAGTTAGCTCCTCAAAAAACTTTCAGGTCTCGAAAGCCAAGTAGTAATATAAGTCCTATTGCTATTATTACAATTAAAAATATCAATATTCAAAAGTTCCTGAAGTTCTTTTTTTTTCTCTTGGTTAGATATACTCACCTCAGGTAAGTATACAGAAACAATTGGAAAAAGAAGGGAAATGAAGGTCTTGAAAGTAAAGCAAAGACAAATTTGCCAGTCTCCAGAAGATACTGCCTACAATGCAGTGAGCAGAGTGGGTCGGTAGATCATACTGAGTCGGTGCGTCGCAGTGTCATGGTGGGTCGCAGTGGGTCGCAGTGGTTGGTGAGTTGCAGTGGGTCGCTATGGGTCAGTGTGGGTGGTAGGTCGCAGTGGGTCACATGCTGTTGACCCACTGACCCACTCAGAAAACTTGACCCACTTAACACATTGACCTACTCCATATCTGATTGGGGGCACTCGGTTGGAAAAGTGTGCAACTCTTTTTGAGGCTGGCCATTCTGAATTGGGTTTTCGTGATTCACAGCAGGGAAATGCAGGGGTGGTACCTAACGTATAGGTCCCAGGCCTCTTCTTTCCTTCCCGAAACCTTTCTTCCTTCTCTTTCTCCAGAGAATGCGCTCGTCGAGGGACGTCATCCCTCAAAACGTGACAGGCTAAATGTCCATAGATGTCGAAAGCCCAGAATCTAAATCCTAATATGTTAAACAGAATCATAAATTGTAAAATAATGATTAGGTAGGAAGATTTAGTAGAGTTTGGTATGTTATAATTTCCGTTTGCCACTTTTGAAAGCAAGGAAGTATTACGGAAGTTTAAGCTGTTCATTAGGTTAAAAAACTTATTTGTTATAATGACTCATTAATTGAGTTTATATATCCGAAAATTTATTAACTTGTTTTACCAAAGCATGTGTCTTCCAAGCTCGTAGGTTTTCAGTTCGAGTGTCGATGAACACATTTATAGTTTCGATAAAGCATTGTGACACAGTTGGAGAACTACTTGAATTAACTTCAATATTGAAAGCAGAAGTATAGAAGTATATATACACCCAAACTTAGGAGAGGGGCAACTGCCACCTCAATGCAGCCTCAAATGACACCCTTTTCTGGTACTAAGGATACATAAGAAATTAACCGTCTCGGCAATGATAAAATATTAGGAATATTAAACATTTGATTTTAGCAGTAATTTTATTCTGTTTGATTGGAATCAGCGTATGGCGCGAAACAGAAGACAAAATAGTATTTTGCATTTTATCACTGCACGTAAGGTGTAGTGACTCCAGAAACTGTGCCATATGTTTGGTCTTTTCAGTATCACTAAATCCAATAGCTACTTTCGTTTCGCGACTTTCATTGAGCGCATATATATAACATGCATTTGAGTCTAAGCGTAAACGTAATTGTTTCACATGGCAATTGTCAGCCTACATTGACATTTTCTGGCTATGCCAGTGTCTGTGCTGCAAAAGGACATTAAATATAAAGCAAAAAATCAAAATTGCTTTTATTCCTCTGCGTCATTGATATTATCTTCACTCAACTTAATAACATTATCATACTACTTCTACGTGATCACGAGCACTTAATAGATTCCGCATATCAAATTTCTAATTTTGTGCATTTATATCACGTGGTTGAAACGAAAGTTGTGATGGTAATAAAATTATGGCCTCCCTACTTCGAACTAGAATTTTTAGACTAATAATAATAATAATAATAATAATAATAATAATAATAATAATAATAATAATAATAATAATAATCCAGGTAGTTATATATTATATATATTGGCTTTGAGCGATGTTGACAATTCGCGACAAGCAGTTCTGCACGCTGACTTCTCGGGCTACTTCGAATCTTGAGAATACCAGAGACGCTTATTAGAAATATTGTATTAACACATCAACTGCACACTTTACGAAGTAGAGAAAAGAATTACGAACACATACGTGAAAACTACATCTTTTTATGTCAACTGGTTGTTATGATACACGTTTTTAAAGATTTCCATATAAAACAATGAGTAAATCGAGCATTGAATCCTGCGTCTAATTTCCAGTGGAGTTTTCTACAATTTGGAAATAGAACTCAACTTTTATTACAGGATAATCAGGAGTGTAACCAGCAGATTGTTCTAGGTGAATATTACTTTCAGGGGGAGGAAAGCTTTTCACACATTAAAAACAGAACAAATGATCTCTCTCAGAATATGAAAGCATTTTAACTCACCATACATACTATACACATATTATATTTTCACGATGCTACCTTATCAAAAGACGGATCTTGACAGTACTGAAGTTGAAAACCGGATTGTAGGAGATGAATCAATAAGCTATTCATAAGGAAATAAATTCTATTTATAGCAGTCTGTTTATCTGACTTGTTCATGTGAGTTAGAATAGTAAAAAAACTCGAAAAAATATCAACTCAGATATTATAATGCAATAATATAGTAGTGAGTTTATACGGAGTGCGTCCAGTTAGCGAAATGAGAACATAAAGCATATGATGAATTTTTATATTTTATTATAAACATCCCTCATTTGCATTAACTATTAAATAAGTTTATTAAACATATAGTTCCTACCAGACGAACCTCATTTTGGAGCTGGAAGTAGTTTGGAAAGACAGGGTCCTTCTTTTCTCCCGTGGCTATACGCCTTTGCACTCTGATTCATATATATATATGCCTAACATCGTAAGAATAAAATATGGGAAGTTCGTAATATTGTTTTGAAATTTATTCAAGATAGATTCTTCCTTATTCGACAGAAGAAATACAATGTTTTGTTTCTTTTTTCTTTCATGTTTCACTACCTTATTATGTGCGACTTTTATTCGCTCTTCTCTCCTCTACAAGGGATTCAAAAGCACCAGGTGTCTGAATGGTGTTATAAATTTTCGTAACCCAAAACAAACTCAAGCATTTCGAGTTGCTTAGGTAAAACAATTAGTAGAAAATTATAAACTTTCTGAACCATTACTTTGCGAAAGTTGTGCCATTCGTAGTGAGATAGAATGGTGTAAGTGAAAGTGATGAAGAATTAAATACTAATGTGTGGAATTTCCTAATTAAGAAATCAACACGTGAACATATATTAAAACAATATCTAAAACAAATATGAAATACATAGATGTAATCATTATTCCATATGTTATAAACAAATTTAACTATACATATCAGAAGATAACATTTAATGATTATCATATTTCTGATTTAAGAGAATCCTATCTTGAACAAGATAAGTATGTGTTTCAACAATCATGAGTGTGAGTATTAATGTTTTCCCTAAATGTTTACGATCATTACGAATATCCGTGTACTTCTTTTTCTGTGAATGAACAATATGTGTTACTGTGTATTGCAAGATGGAAGCCACAACATGAACTTTTGTGTTACGGTTGTTTTGAAAATCGTAGTACTTTATATGAACATGAATGGATTACTTTAGACTATGATATGTTATGCTATAACACATGGTGTACTATGGTTAATATACAAACCTTTGATGACTTTAATGAAGAATATGTATCAGTGCATAGTGATATTGAAATTGAATATCGGACATTTACATATACACTATATAACATATTATTAAGCAAGGATATATTCAATTACTTACGGTGTTATTCTTACAAAAGATTTCCAATATAATATACATTTTTAAAGTTGTAAAAAATAATATAAAATAATATAATAATAATAAAATAATATAAAAATGGAATATAAAAACTATTGTTTATTAATTACAAAATATTAAAAACAATATGTGTACGTTAATGAGAAAACTAATAAAAGACTTTGAGCATTAAATTGGCGAACATGTATTTGTACATATAATATAAATATTGACTGTATTAAAATATTTCAAGGAATGTTAACATTTTAAAATCACCATTGTATTTGTAAGTAAAATATATCATATTGAAATTTGTAAATAAAATTTTTATTACTTTATATTACTTGTTTTATTATTATTTCCTTACATGTCTTTTTAAAACTTTTCTTATCTATAAATGTGTTTTACATTATCATACTTAATAGGTTCTGTGAAAAACTACTACTTGCAATTAAAAATTATTTCATGCAATTAAAAAAATACTTCTTGCAATTAAAACTTTAACACGTATATATGAAGAATGATTTTCTGCAATATATAATGTGAGTATGTGAAAAATAACTTTCTGCATTTTATAACGTAAGTATCTGGAAAAATGATTTTCCACATTTCATGAAAGTATGTGAAAAATAAGTTTTTACATTTTATAATGTGAAAAATGATTTTCTGCATTTTATAATGTGAGAAATAGCTTTCTGCATTTTATAACGTAAGTATATAAAATAAAAAATCACACTATGTCATTACACATTTTTTAAAAAATTATTTGTTAGATCGGTTTCTGTAAAACTTCAGAATAATCCTAGATTGTTACCTTACAAAATTTGTTTCTTGTACAAACTCTTCTTATTCCATGGTTCATTTGCATAGCAAACTCGTTAAAATGTCGTGAGCCTACAAATAATTGCATAACAAACTCGTTGTTAAAATGCTGAGAAGCTACAAATATTTTGTTTACTATGTAAACTCCTAAGAGCAGCTACGCTGTGAAATTTCAAAAATTCGTTTCTTGCAGAAACAGACTAACTTTGTCGTGATCCAATAAAATTATACCCTGTGATTATTTTAACTGTTTCGCTTGCTGTGCAATTTTAGTTGGTACGCTTCTTGTAGAAGCTCATAAGGACACTTGCAGTGTGAATATAAAAAAATCGTAATATTTTACAATAATACTCTTACAGCAACATAGTTGCGAGAATATTAAAATTCTTGTATTTTGTTGGATCACTTCATCAGAAGCTCTTTGTCATTATAAAAATTCAGAGGAATAAAAAATTGTGAAACAACAAAGTAGTTGTTAATTATATAGTGTAAACTTTTAAATAATTTAATGTAAAATTTTCAAGAAAATAAAATATTCATCAAACTTTAAAATAATTCAAAGTAGTAGTAAAAAATTCAAGAAAGTAATAGCACTCATCAAATATCAAACTTAGATGAAAAAATAAAAGTTGTGAAAAATCGTGTACCATAAATTTAAGAGTATAAAATAAAGTTATCTATGATAAGTTTCATCTTGTAAAATACAAATTCTTATACCAAATGTTACTTTGTATTTACGAAAAGTTTTTTATTAAATAAAAATTAAGAAATGAATTTTCTATATATTTATTTAAATATAAAGAATGTTACATATATAAGTAAACATACAAAACAAACACTAATATATACAAATAAAATAATAATACAACTGTGGGAAAATAATATATACAAATATGCAAACATAATTATACAACTATAGAAAAAATGTATATACACAAAAACATAATATTATATACATATATAAAAAATAAATTATATCAATCGTGTCTTTTTCTAATAAAATATCGACTAGTTTTTCAATATGTTCTGCCTTTTTTAATAAATTATTGTATGGGTTGACAAACAATTACTCGTTTATGTCAATATTCATATGAGCTTTTTCAAATACATTGAACACATCGTCTCTTACATTTTTGGCAGCCATAATTTCCCATGCTTCTGACTGCACTGTTAATTTGTTTGTAAAAAGACACCTGTGGCCAAACTGATTGAAATAATTTAAGCTGGAGGCCTCGCAAAGTAACAGTGTCTTCGGCTGCCACTTTAAAACACTGTCTTTAATAAAGTTTTCACTGAAAAAACTCACTGTCACACATGCACAGTTCAGATCGTACACGTAAATCCAATGAGAACTTTAGCGGTGAAGTTGGAAAATCCACTGGAGAAACGTTTGCTGCTGGTGAATCCGGCTTGCAATCCTCCTTTTCATCGAATAATTTAGAAATTTCTCCTTCCTCTTCTTCAGTAAATAAATCAGGAGATGGTGATCTTTCTTCCATTAGAGTCCACTTTATCGATTGAGTTGGTAAAATTTAGTGTGCTGTTGCTGGTGCTGCTGTTAATGTTACTCGAGCTGATCCCACAGGAACTGGTGAAAATGGCGCTGGTACTGGTGAGGGCGAAGGTATTGGCGGTGTTAATGATGGTGATGATGTTCCCGATCCTACAGGAGAAATACGAATCAATATTGGTTCCTCTCTCAAGTCTATAATTTCTGCATCTATAATCATGTCTGGTAAAGCTGGCTAAAAATAGCATGTATCTTCTTCTATGAACATGTCTCTTGAATGATTAAACTTTTCTTCTTGGGGATTCTCCAAATTGAAACGAGGAATCCAAGTTAACTTCATTGCAGAGCTCAATTTCTCGTTGTGCCTTACTATCAAACGACTCCATGACGATACTATACCAGTCTTCTCTTCATACCCCATATATAAGGAAAACTTTTCCAACGAGGTCATATCACGTGATACTTTAAAACACTTCCTACAACAAAATATTTTTTCAAACAATCAGTTTTCACATGTACTTTCCAATTTCTCTATTCAATTTTTATACCCATAGGGCGGAGAATACATTTCATTTATGTTCTCATTTATCATTCACGTGATCAAAACAATCTTTTAAAACAACACCATTAATATTATTTTCATTGTGTAAGCCTCATTCACATTTTACAATATTCCTTGAATAATATTATTCATATGATCATATCATTTACCAATCACTTCTCATTTACGTACAAAGAAAATATTCACATGGTCCGTGTGCTGATAAATGGTTTACATGTTTTCAAAAGAAAATCTATGTCATTCACGTTGTCATATTATGGTCTGGTCATTTACAAATTCTATTACAATAACCCATTATTAATGTTGTTCGGGTAAACACAGAGTCTACCAACCAATCACATGTCATCTACGTACAATAAAGGGACTACAACTAATATTTTATTATCAATAGCCTTCATACTACCAAGCTTCCTTTATATTCGCGTTCGGTGCTGCATCACGTTCATCCATCATTGTGACAATCTTATTTTATATTCACGTTCAGTGCTGCCTCATGTTTCAACTGGTTCATCCGTCATTATATCAACGATCTTTCGTATTCGCGTTCAGTGCCGCCTTATGTTTCAACAGGTTCACTCGTCATTATGTCAATGTTCTTTTGTATTTGCCCACAGTATCACGTCATGTTTCACCCATCATGGTACCAATCTTTTGTATTCCGTGTCAGCATTGTGTGATGTCCACACACCGGTACATCAAACTAGTTTTTATTGCCCCTTCGCCATTGTGTTATGTGCTCCTACCGTAACCTCGATCTTTTGTATTCTCCGCCAACATTGTGTCATGTCCATCCACAGCGGCACCAAACCTGTTTTTACTAAACGTCGGCATTCTGTGATATCTACTCAACGCGGCATCGGTCTTCTTTCGTATTTGTTTTCATGTTTTAGCACGTACCTGTAAGGTCATTACCAGATAATGCCAACTTTCACTTCCACCCAACCGGTTTCCAAAAAGCCCGCAAAAAGCTCAGTTAGTCTTCTGAGTTCCGCAGCAAAAGACGAAAGAAAACCATGCTCTGTATATGCACCAGCATAGCCTATCATGCAAACTAGTAATATTTTACATATTACGAATGAATAAAAAAGATGTCCCGCATGAATAAAGTTTATTCCCTCCAAATTTTTAATATGATCACAGCATAGCTGTTCTAATGAGCTTCGCATCGAAGAAAAAACAAATAATTAATTTGATCACAGAGATTGCTCAACGAGTAATTACGAGAAAATAAATAATTAAGAAACGATCTGTAAAATTAATTTGATCACAATCAAATTTAACAGCGAGTTTTTAATATTTCGGAATATAAGTTCTCTGAGTTTTCTTTAATGAAAACGAAAGAATAAAAAAACATACGATCCAACTAAGAAATAATATTATTGAATTAAATATAAATGACGTCATTCTGATTTTTCTAAGAGTATGCTATGCATACGAGAAAATAAAAAAATAACATGATACAGGTCATTCAATCTTTCTAGGAACCACTCCAGCCCTCCTAATGGTCAACCTTCCAGGAATCAGTCCGACCATCTAACGTTCTGGCAATAAACGCTACTTCACCTACTCAACCATCTAACCACAACAAGGTCATAAATCAAATTTGACAGGTTCTATTGTTGTGTACAAGATACTACTCTTCTTTGATTTTATGAGTATATTCCCGTTTCAGTTTTTGATAGATATAGATCAGGATATATTTTTTTAATCACAAGCTTTTCATTAAATCTATGCAAGACTTTGTAACCAGCTCAAGAAATGAGGAGTTTTTTTGAATTGAAGACTCTCTCTAAAATTCCAGTAAGAGATTTTCGAGACAAATACAGTTGCAGTAAAGCTAATGATGTTTTGTTTGAGTGTATCATTGTCTGAGGCCATATGTGAAAGCTGGGGTTCAGTGGTTACTAATGTGATGGAGAAAAGGCCAGCAGGAAAGAATGAACTTAGTGATGATATTGGAACAACAGACAAGCTTACATACAATATCCTAAATAGTCGTCCATCAGGATATAAGAAAAACAAGAAAATTCCTTAAAGCTGCTTTCATGACAAAATACGGTGTATCGTATCATAAATATATTAAATCTGCTTCTTTTAGTTAAACTCTTTAAAAAATGTGACTTCGCAGGTTGTATCTCGAACTACGAATACCGCTGAAAACTGTTTAGCACGCTTTATGTAACGTTGTAATAAAACATGATTGTATCATATCTTGATTTTTTATTTCAGG
The DNA here is from genome assembly GCF_964235325.1 of Thermobia domestica. NCBI lineage: Eukaryota > Metazoa > Arthropoda > Insecta > Zygentoma > Lepismatidae > Thermobia > Thermobia domestica. Next base: position 169,675,984 of record NC_137464.1, on the reverse strand, counting down.
ATTCCTGGACAAAAGTTTTCATTTAGAAAAGCTCAACGCAGAAAGACATAAAAAAGTTCTGCCATGGAGGTAATAACTGCAACATAACTTCATTTAATTTAATAAATAGAAACGAGAAATTTTACTGGGGTGGTCCATATCCTTTATTGCAATTCTCTTTAAATTTGGATTTTAAATAGATTTCTTGGATGTTATTATTATTTTATTAGTTTTGAGATAGTAAAGAGTATTATGCTTGCATAATTAAATCTAATCTATATCCATTTTACAATTTCTAAATTAGTAAGAGTAGTATTAAGAACTCACCTTGCGCAGATAAATGATGAAACAGTTTATTGCCATTACGCTACTAAAATGCTGAATTACTTACAACACTTCAATAAATAAAATTTCATTATAGAATGTCTGTTAGGAACTGACGCATAACAAAAGTGTTTGAAAACGTTTTGAAAAATCCATTATTATTATTATTATTATTATTATTATTATTATTATTATTATTATTATTATTATTATTATTATTATTATTAGAGTAGGTAGATTGAGTGAAAGTATATAGTTAAAATTATAGCTACCACTTGTACAAAATCTCAGTAATTGGATGCGTTAAAATATTAAATAATACTTTTGATAAAGTGGATAGTTTGAAATATCTAGGATCAATATTAACAGAGGAAAATCATATCCACAAAGAAATTAAATGTCGACTAAAAGCAGGGAATTCGTGTTACTATTCGGTTCAAAATCTCTTGTCGTCGCGAATTCTGTCGAGGAGTCTGAAGCTTAATATATACAAAACGATAATCATGCCTGTTGTTCTGTATGGTTGCGAAACATTGTCTCTTAGTCTGAGGGAAGAACATAGACTGAAAGTATTTGAGAACAAGATCTTGAGATGAATATTCGGACGCAAGAGGAACGGGAATGGGGAATGGCGGAAACTTCATAACGAGGAACTACATAATTTATACGGTTTACCCAACATTGTTAGGGTCGTCAAGTCTAGGAGGCTTAGGTGGGCGGGTCATGTAGCTAGAATGGAAGAAAGTAGAAACGCTTTCAAAGTCTTGACTGGAAGACGGATCGGAAAACGACCATTAGGAAGACCTAGGCGCAGATGGGAGGAAAATATTAAGATGGATCTCGCAGAGATTGGAATACAAAGTAAAAACTGGATGCAGTTAGCTAAGGATAGAAGTCAGTGGAGAGCTTTTGTGAACGCTGCATTGAACCCTTGGGTTCCATAATCTATAGAGTTAGTTAGTTAGTTAGTTACTGTCTCTTTTAGCAGCTCGCACAACATAACGAGGGACGTATATATATATATATATATATATATATATATATATATATATATATATATATATATATATATATATATATATATAGTGTGTCCGTAAAGTTGCAAATTTCATTAATTTTTGAATAAAGAAAAACATTTTATCAATTACGTGCAAATTCTCATTGCTATCATTAATTAACGTAAAACCCGCCTGTTGGAGTAATTTTACGACAACAGTGTTGCCAGGGGCCTCGTTTCTGTCAAAAAGACCCATTTTATGGACTTGCATTAAATAGCCTTGTTATATAGCAACACTGTACCAACCATGTCATATTTTCGCAGCAATAAATAAGTGATAATGCATAGTGTACATATACACAGGAATTCACCCGCAGGAGATCAGTTTTCTGCAACTGAATATTGATTTTCTTCAGTTTGCTCATTTTTTATTTTTTTTTTCACTTACGGTAATTTCTTTCGTTACTACCCAAAAACGGTACAAATTCTAGCATTGGCCATGATCTCGAAAATATCTACATAGAACAAGCTTACATTTGTTTAAAGTCTCAGGTCTTTATCATACTTAGATCAAAAGATATACGCAATCAAACTTTCGGTTGCGCAACTTTACGGACACACACTATATATATATATATATATATATATATATATATATATATATATATATATATATATATATACGGAATTTTTTTTATATATACCTTCAAATTAAAACATGTGCGTGGTGTAAAAGTTAAACAGTGTATTTGTCCTGTAGCTACACTTTATGTCTATTGTAAACTGATACTAGTAATTGTGGTCTTTATGATTTTAATTATATTTCACGAAAGAATAGCTTAAAGTGCAAAAGTAATACTCGTAATAAATTTGATTTGGCATCTTTAAGTCCCTTTTTTTATGTGCATCCCATGGTTCTGCACCGAGACTAAGGGAGACAGTCATGATAAGATGGATGAAAATGGTAGAATGATGGAAGTGAAAGGAAACAGTAGAATCCAGAGAAAACCAACGCATATGGCGTTTCTCCTCAAAGTTTACTTGGTGCGAGGTGGAATGAACCAGGGACCCCATGTATCAGAGATGAGTGTTCTATCACTGAGCCACCGTGATCCTTTTCAATATGTCTCTTCAACTGAAAAATGAAACTCATCTAATTCAAAAATGCAATTAAAATTTTCATGACAAGAATTACCGGAGGTGATAAAAGGCATTATTACACGTAGTTTTGCATATGTTCTCAAATTTTTTTTAAAAAAAAAATCCCCTATTTGCTCTATATTCAGATAACTTTTTAGACTTCCAGTTGATTCTTGGGCACCACTTATGTCATTACGGCAGAAACATGACGGAGGATTCCGTGCAATTTCGCACGGTGCTGTTTCACACTGTTCTCATTATCGAGCAATTTCGCACTGTATTTCTTATCGGATTAATCATTCTGCAGGTGTGGTGCATTTTCACACGGTCCATCTGTCAAACATGTGATTCATCCTGAAACCACTTTCACTATAGGGGGTGGAAGGACAGATCAAATGTCAAGTAAGTAAGACCAGGAAAGGAGCCAACATAAGTTAAAATAAATAGAAAAATTGAATTAATACTAGCTTCAAGTATTTTTCCCAATTGTACACTGCGCATCAAAAAAATTGCGACACCTAACGCCGTGCAGCTAGGCCACCCAATATACACCTGCTTATCCCATAATCGTGTCTGGTAGAGAGATCCCCTGACTCTCCTCCTTTCTTCTCTCCCATACTAAAATTAGCTAACAACATGAACGCAATTCTAATTTCAAACTACACATGTATTAGTATCGATAAAATGAAATAATAAAACCGAGACGAAACAAGATTCTTAAGTTGATTTAGGGAGAAACTGAAACACACACAATGAAAAATTGAAACCAATGAATGTCTATTTCACAGAGGTTCAGAAACGAGCCAGAGAGAGAGAGAGAGAGAAGAAGAAAAGTGAAAGGGAGAAGAGATAAAAATGTGGAATTTTAAACTTAGCAAGAAAAGAACCTAACATTATAAAGTTCCGTTACCAGAAATTCAACAGTAATATAGAAATAACGTTTGTTTTATATATTTTTTCAGGACTATTCGAATATATAGAGGATGCTTGAAACATTCATTAAGTCTCTTTCATAAAGGATAGCATATTCAAATTCCAGTAGAATTGTAGATCTCACGGGACACATCTAAGATAATGTAAACAGTTTAACACACATACTTTGTTTCTGCGTGGTTCGGTTGTAAATTCAGTAGTGTTCATTGGACTACTGATGCAAACTACATTCTAATAAACCCAGTAGGTAGCGTAGGTCATATCTTCCATTTCAGACTACTAATGCAAAGTGAAAAAAAAGAAAAAAGAAAAGAAAAGGAAGAAAGAAAGAAAGATAAAATTGAATGATTGCTATTTTGCTGATAAATTTTTATCACAAATATCCTATATTAAAAGTCCAAACCGTATCATCATGAAAAGTTACAAATGTTCAAATGGAAAATTGGATGTTCCTTATAGATGTAGCAGACCTTGCATGTTTCAAATTTCAACGTGAATAAATCACATTGAATTATAAGATGAAAACAAATTTGTGTCGAACTAGTATAAATAAAATTTTGTTTTCAAATAACCAAAGAGGTTATCATTTTCTAGTCTTTTCCGAAGATTTATCTGTACCGAACATCCGGCATCACTTTCATGTCTTGCGAACATAACGTTGTAATTTGCACAGAGAGAATGAACACGCTTAGAGCTAAAACGGATTATAGTGTCAGTCGGATGATGTTGGTTAGCTTATGGACCACCCCTGGATTAAGGATTCAAACCCATAGTGACCCGGTAATTCGACTGAGACTCGGTAACCCAGATGATAAAAAAGATATTTTGCTTATTCTCTTGCGTTTAAACATTATTTCAGAGATAACCAGGACTGGAGATGTTATGTCCAGAGCCAAAAACTCGACGCTGAAGTTTCCAATTAATTACATTCTCCAGACCACGTCTATCGTTCTCTTGCTCCGTTTTAACTTTGGAACACGCACACGCACTTCATGTACGTGAGAGAGAGGGGGGAGAAGTGAAAGATGTAACGATAGGATAAGGAAACGTCAAGAAACAGAGAGAGAGAGAGAGAGAGAGAGAGAAAGAGAGAGAGAGAGACGAATATAAATATGAAACATACTTATCATTACAGTGTATGATGAAGAACGCACACACTGTTTATTCGAATTCTCGTCAGTGATGCTTTGTAAGTTCTCCAACAGAAGATAAATCTCTGTTTGCAGCCATTATTTTATGCGAAAAAGTTATAATACCTGATGGGGAATCGAACCCAGATTTTCAGCTTGGAAGTCCTGTACTTTACCACTACACCACCGATTTCTTTCCCTAAACTTTGTTAGACAAATGCTGTAATATTTCTTTCTGAGAACGATAACACGAAAAGTGTTTATTGCAGATCAATGAAGTGTTTCGAATGTCCTGGTAAATCCCTTGTCCTTTCCCAACCAACATTCGTAAATCGTCTTTATCATGACAAAGGTGTTTGCTTCCACATTCTTAAGCATTGCACGTATAATATGAGAAATCGATTCTTCACTATCACTTTGTAAAAAATGCAAGCTTGGCACGAACAGGATTTGAACCCATGCTAAACACCTTTATTAATAGCAACTCCATTACGTTACTGCTACACTACAAGTTTTATTATTTCCGTACAGAAATTACAAGCTGAGAACACAACCACAGGAGCCAAACATAATTAAGTACAAAAGGAGGCTGTAGCCTGTTTACTATATTACATCATAATACATATACTATACATCACAAAAGAAAATTAAAAAAAAGGAAAAAATGTACTAAAGGAGGCGGAAGCCTGTTTACTGTATTACATAATAATACTTATACTAAACATCACAATGGAATATTCTATGATATTAAAAAAAACTATTCCTAAAGAGAGGGATGTGTGTTATTGCAAAACCACTTCCAAAAACCGGCTGAAAAGTTGCCGGTCCCTGTCTGGGGTGTACAACTTTCGACGTGTACGTTTCAAAAATTCAAAATACGTGCGTGCATCTAACAAGGTTGTGAAGCGCTGAAAATATAGGAGAGTGCTGGCAACAAGAAACAGCACCACTCGATGTTTAGTGGGGGGATAAAAATGAAAATCTGGGAATAACATAAATTGCACCGTGAAGTATGAAGGCGGGCGACGGGTAATGCGGCCCAACACCTCCTGCATGGTGTGCCAAATTAATGGCGAGCCGACACATTGTGTATATCGATGGGCTAATGTGTCCTCTTGCTGGCAGTGCTCACACAAAGCATCTGGGGCTCGTTGAATCTCATAAAGACGCGCCCGTGTCGGGAAAAGTTGATGTACTACCTGAAACCACAAAACCTGCATGTACTCAGGTATGACAGGGTTTGAGATATTACACCACACCTGTGGCCAATCTACGTGTGGATACTTTTGAGGTACGCGTAAAGTAGTGTGAGAGAAAGAGTGCAAATTGAGTGTTCTATATAACGAGCGCGCATTGTGTTGTTGAGGGTGGAGAACCATCCCGGAATAATTCCAATATCGAATAAACGTTTTGATATAGGCCGGGCACTGATCAACGAAATGAATATAAGGAGGGTTTTGCGGTTGACTATAATCCTTCCAGAAACAACTTACCCAATGGTTAGTGATAGAACTGAGTGAGGAGAGCGCTGCATAAGTGTCAGCCATAAACAACGTTTGACATTTGATACGAATATTGACTAAGCCCAGCCCACCAGCGGAACGAGGCAAATAAAGGGCTTGACGGGAATGCGAAAATAAAAACCTCGCCAAATATGCGAGAGGAATAAGGATTCAAATCGTTTGGCATAAATTTCTGGGAACGGAAACACACGCGCTCTGTACCACAGTTTAGACACAACAAAAATATTGATAAAATGAATACGGTGAAGTAAGTTGAGCCTACGGAAGCGCTGTGAATAGAACAACTTACGAATTTGCGTTAAAAGGGGAGCCCATACTTCATCATAGTTGGGAGATGGGTTAGACGTGAAGGGGATGCCTAAAATAGTGAGTGAGGTGACATGCGGTAAGGCAGGAGAAACTGAAGGGTCCTCTGGGAGCTGAAAACCGTTAAAGGACAACACCTGTGTTTTGCTGTCGTTATACTGCAAACCCGAGCATCGGGAAAAACGGGTCAGGAGAGGAAACACGCCCTGTAGTGAGACAGGATCAACTCCTGTTATGATCAAATCGTCAGCATACCCAAAAATGTTTTGACTGCGGAACAGGGAGGGTCCATTCGAAGACAACATGACCAAACGATGGACAAGTGGGTCTAAAACCAGAGCAAAAAGAACGGTGCTAAGACAGCACCCTTGGCGTAGTCCGCGTCGTAAAGGGATGGTTGGGGATAGATGTCCATTTATTTGCAAGCGGAACTGAGCTTTAGCATATAGATTATGAATCACCCGGCAAAAAACAGTGGGAAAACCCCAAGATTCAAGCGTCTGATGGAGAAACTGATGGTCTACTGAATCATATGCTTTGGCTAAATCCACTGCGAGTGCGCCAGCAGGAACATGGCGAAGGTGATAATACGCAAATAGGTCCCGCAGGGAGCGAAGCGTGTATTGGATATTATGCGAGTCATGTAGCGCAGCTTGATACGGGCTAATGTATTTCCGATTAATGGGACGAAGTCTGGCAGCGAGAACTTTTGTAAATAATTTAAGATCCACTGGTAATAAGGACAGCGGCCTATAATCGGTGACGACTCGCGCGTTGGAGGACTTTGGTAGGAGAACCACAATAGCTACGTTGTGAAAAAAGGGCTCCCCAGATAACCATGCGTTAAACAGGGAAACCAGTGTACGGCTAAGAAAGGACCAATAACGCTTATAAAAAGCAAAGCTCAGACCGTCAATCCCAGGGGAGCTACGGCCTTTGGTTCCCCGTAGAACAGAAAAAATTTCATCCGCAGTGATAGGACGTGTTAAGGCGTGAGAATCAGTCTCTGTGAACTTGTGAGGCAGAGCAGACAAGAATTCTGGGGCGGTAGAGAGATCCGGAGTCTGCACACTTGTAAAAGCTGTATAATGCCTTGTGAATTCTTGGAGTATTTGTAGCGAGTCAGAAACTACCATTCCACTTGCCGTTGTGAGGGAGTCAATGTACGTAGCTTTCCGCTTCCGAAACAGAAGATCAATTTGGTAGATGGAAGCAGTTTCTTCTGGGAAGCAATGATAAAAATCCTCCGAAAAATAGGCTTGTATTGATGCATGTGAATCTAGTTGACGCAACCTACTCTTAAGTTCCTAAATTTGGATCCTGTTGGCCAAGGTTGGGGGGATGACCATAACTCGCTGAGAGCACGATGGAAAAATTCTGAAAGCGTACGGTCCTGCTGTTGTGTCAATTTATCGCGCCATTGAAGAAACTGCGAATTTTAGGTTTACCATATACTTGCCACCATGTATCAACATTGGGGAAATGTCGTTGCATCTTGCATCAATACTCAAAGCGCGTCGGAAATTCATCTATCACGTCCTCACGAGACAAAAGAGTATTGTTAATCTTCCAATACGTTGGACCGCGTCCAGCGGGAAGAGAAAAAGGAAGCTTAAAAGCTACTTCAACCGCAGCATGATTTGACAAAGGGGGCAAGAGGGTTAAAACGTGCAGCACTGCCTTGCATAAAGGATCTGTGACATAAACCCGATCGAGGCGACTTTGAGTTGACAAACAGCGAAATGTCATCACATGCGGTGAGTTAGAAACAGAAAGAGCATCATCTAGCTTCATGGCACGCACAAGCTCAACTAGTGCTGGGCAGGGAGGGGAGGGGGTGAGAGAGTCCCTAGGATCTATCACCGCATTAAAGTCGCCCAACATTATACATTGACCGACACCAGGAGGAACCATAGATGGTATAGTTGTTGCAAAAAACTCATCCCTCTCTTTAATTTTAAGAAATCCAGAATAAGCATACAATAAGATATTGCATATTCCTGAGATATAACATCTAATTGCTCTACCATCAGGTGATAGCATGACACGATCATAAACTAAACCTTTTCTTACAAGTATCGCGACTCCTGTGGTGTTAAGACAGTTAATAATAGCGTTATAATCGGGGAGAAAATCGAAAGAATGAAAAGTCAATTCAGTGAGACAACACATCAGGACGGCGGCGCTCGATAAACCGTTTTAACGACGTTAGATTTGGTGCAGAGCTAACCCTATTAATATTAAGAGTTAGAAGAGTGAAAGCATTTAACATGGGCATACTCTGAGGCACTATGAAAAAACACACATTACAGTACTTACTTGAAAAATCCGTAGAAATATTGGTAGATAAGACCGCAGCAAAACTATTATTCTGGCACACTTGATAACAGCAAACGAGGAAAAATAGAGAAAACAAAAAAAAACACGCATAACATGCGAATATGTATCGACACAAAAACACAGCTGTTATCGTATCGTGACAAGAAGGCAAACAAACAACACTCACTATAACTCAGAGTCAGACGTGGAACGAAATTGTGGGGGAGGTTCTCGTGAACTTGGCTGTTTGGCTCGTGGTGGAACACACTGGGAAACAGGTTGTTCATTCTTTTTATTTGCTGACCTTGAAACTCGGCGGCGCTTTTGTTGTGAGAGAGAATCAGACTCCTCGGAATTAGCACTCTGGGAAAAAGTAGGAAGAATAAAAGTTTCATTACCACTTGTCATAGACTCTGCTGAAATTGTTGTAATATTCTGATTTGTAAATTGCACTGACATCTTCGAAACTTCCAGTGGCGGATCGGTAGGTTCCTGCTGGGGCGCAGGGAGTGTGGGCTCCTCCATCTCGGGCTGCAATGATTTGTATGACGTAGAATCATCTGATCGGCGAGGTAGCTCAGGGAAGTCATCAACATCAAGGATAGGTTTATCCTGCGCGGGGCCGGACGGGAGGTCTGAGGGGGTCCCCGTCAAGCGATCCACAAAACCTGAGGAAGGAGCAGGGCGCAGCACTTTCCCTATTTCCGTCATCTGAACTGATACAGCGTTAGGTTTCACACCCTGTGCAACTGGTTTTTTCTTGACTGGGCAGCAGGATACGGTGTGGGAAAAACTCTGGCAAAAGAAAAACAGGTAATGGGTTGACCCTCATACGAGACACTCACTTTGTAGCCCTGTACGATGACACGGGAATGGATGTGTTTCGTCAGTTCCATGTGTATGATTCTAATACCACTGTCGATTCCCGTGGGAAATGGGGCAGTCCAATATTGCGTTTCCACTCGACGCACGGTACCATAGGCCCGAAAATGGTGCCTCTAACACTGTGAGGGGCACTTCTAGTGGAAAATCATAAACACGAACCATTTTCACTGGGTCTTCTTCTGGGACAATGCGCACTAGGCTTGTGTTGCCGTCAGCATGCTTAAATGGCACTGTGTCCGGTACTGTCAATGAAAACTGATCATAAGCCGCAATAGATTTAAATTTGATATAAACACTATAAGACTCTTCGTGGAGCTGTAATGCACAAATTTTCTCAAAAATACCTGGAAAATTATCAGTCAACCATTGGTAGACAAGGCTCGAATGGGGTCGAGAACTCCGGTATCGCTTATCGAAAATAAGCTTGTATTGCAATTCCTTCTTATAAGACATCGCACTAGAATATGAACACAACTTAAACGAACTTCACTGTAGGGAAATATCACCAATCAGCCGAAATAGGCCTCAACTATCTTCGATGAACAGTTCACAACAGGTGTGGATAAAGCAAATAGTCACTTCCGGTTCTGCTGCGATCTGCACTGCTCGAAGGCTCGAGCGAAACTGCACTACCATGCCACCTGAAGCTAGGAGGCAAATATTACTTACTTTAGCCTTGATTATTAAAACGATCAAGCTTCTTCCTGTAAGGTTATTTGCACTTAAGCGCACAACGAAATTCATTTATTCGACGACCTAGAGAGAAATTAGTGCCCACTAATAAAGGAAACAACATACAATCCAGGAAAAATTACAGAAATAAGAACATATTATGAATTAATGTCGCCGTGCAAGTTCAAAAGTATGCCAATAATAATAATAATAATAATAATAATAATAATAATAATAATAATAATAATAATAATAATAATAATAATAATAATAATAATAATAATAATTATTATTATTATTATTATTATTATTATTATTATTATTATTATTATTATTAGCATCAATTGGTCGCTTTGCTGGAATAAATTGAGAAAAAATAATTATATGCTCCGTTCTTCAATCACTTTTTACTATTACTAAAGCGCTCTTTGATATCGGCCATTTTCGATGAGTTTTATATATCCCCTCACCTTCCCATGCTACGGAGCACAGCGTCTTCAGTGCCATTGTTCATCTCAGCCACCCGGAAAACTATGAATTCCACAATGATATTAATATCGGCCATTTTTCGTTATCTTTTAAATGTTGCTATCCTTCCCCCTTCAATTAGTTACACCATCAAAATGATCTGAGGAAATCCATCTCGGGTTCGTACTTCATGTAAGTTGAAAATTTTATCGAGATTGGTACGGTGGTTCGAGTTATTAAATTTTATTTATGTGTAAATATACATATATATATCTCCCTTTCGCATTTCCCTTCTCTAATTTCTAGCCTCAAAGTGAAATAATGAAAACTATACTAGGTCCGAATCTCATCTATGTTAAAAAAATGATCGCGATAGTTCGCATGGTTCAAGACTTATTAAGTTTTATTTATTTTTATATATCTTTCCCCTACCCTCCACTCCCCTAAGTTTTGCCGTCAAAGTGATATGATGAAAACCACTCCAGGCTCGAACTTCATCCATGTTGAAAATTTGCTGCAGATCTGTTCGGTGGTTCAAGACTTATTAACTCATTAACATAGTCACTTTTATTTTAATTTAAATTAATTTTTGTATATTTCCCCGTCCTTTCCTTCCCTACATTCCACCATTAAAGTGAAATGATTAAAAGCATTCCACTGCACAAACGTAATCTACACTGAGAAAAATCCATTATCCGGACAGCGGTATATTGTACAAATACAAGGATTCGTTATGTTTACTAAGGAAATCTGTACGGAGCGTACTTTATCCATATGCTACACAGCTACTGCCTTTAACGCGCTTGGATGTTATATCATGTCGCTGCAGGATGTCTGACATCTAACAATCTTCCGTATTTTATATACGTATACGTATGTTAAATACTTCAGCTATATGTTATATACGTCCATCTGTGTGTGAGGTCCTGACCGCCTATAGACACCTCTTTCTTGCACCATAGATGACGTCATAAAACAACTGTCGTATGCTTGCGAGCTGGTTTATAAACGAGGTTGTTTACAAACGGAAAAGAAGAGCGGAAGGAAAGAAAAGCCTGGGTAAGTGCAATAGTAAATTATCACTTTAGTTAAATATTCCATTAATTATATATTCCTTTAGTATAACTTGCTTTAATATAGTACTAAACAAGTAATGTGATTTATGACTACAATTCTTACTATTGTAACTCGTTAATGGTTGAGGAGAAAGAAATGGGTTAATCTGAATTTTGAGAAATCTTTGAATATTAATGTTTTGTAACTTTTTACATTTCAAGGTACGCAAAATGAATGTTATGTGTTTATTCTTTCCTTTTTATATGTGACGGTTTATTACTTGATGGAGATTTACTACAGGACTGCTTAACATAATTGCTAAGAAACCGTTTTCAGCGCGAACATTTTCTTGTGTAGTGAAGATTTAGGATTTAGATTTCTGGGCTTTCGGCATCAATGACCTTGTTAGCCCGTCACATGTGAGTTATGACGTCCCTCGGTGAGCACACTATCCGGGGAAAGGGAAGGAAGGAAACGGCCTGGGACCTATATGTTGGGTACCACCTGGCATTTGCCTGGTATGAAATGAGGAAAACCCAAGAAAGCCTCATTCAGGATGTCTGGACTTAAAAGATTTTGATACTTTTTCGACCGAGTGCCCCTATCGGAATCGAACCTGGGTCCGCTCGTACCGAAGGCGAGAGCGTTAGCAACTACGCTACGCGGAGCCACTTGTGTCTAGGAAACCTATTTTTACTAGGATATTTGCAACAAAATTTATTTCCTTTCTTTTTTTATTTTTCTTTTTCTTTTTGTTTTTTAACAATAAAACAAAACATATTTTACAGCCTCACTGAAATTTAAAAACAGCAGTCAGGGAGAGCTCACGTTTAAGATTCTTTTTGTTTTGTTTTGTTTTGTTTTGCTTGTTATGTTCTCTAGTTAACTAATGTTTGAGTTCCTGAGAATTACATTATTATTATTATTGTTTCATAATTTTCGAACCAAAAATTAGTTGTTTTTCTTTTTTTCCTTGTGTTGACGTCATTGTGGCAAGTTGGGGTGTTTGTATCGTACCTTGGCATTAATTTGGTTACTAGCACATAGTTTCAAGGTCATAAGTTGTAGGCCGCTTGAAACAGCTATTACACAGTTTGAAGAGTTAGGAGTGTCAGGCGTTTGACTTGCAGCTTTCGTTACAGCGTCTAAATTGCAGTATTGGATTGCGTCCAGCTTCTATGGCTGGTAAAAAGGTTATATCGCTTTCGTAATATGGTAAGAAATACAATGTAACAGTTAGGTATAGTATATATGACTAGTTTAATTAGTCGGAAATTACTCTGTTTCCTTGTCTTATTCTTTCGATTATGTTTAAGTACTGTGTCTTCATAGTATTGTTTCACTATTTCTAGAAGGAATTAAGTATTAACGAAGTAAAGAATAAGCAGAAGCCCACTTTGATTGACGTTTACTATTTCTCATACTTCATTGAGAATGTTTTGATCCCCAATTGCGCAAACTTCTAGTATGTATGTGTGTTTCTTTTTGTTGTTGTTGTTGTTGCTTACACTGCTATAGATATGAGCTCCTTCATGGCTAAGCGGTTAGCGTACGCGCCTTTGGTGTGGGAGACCCGCGTTCGATTCCCGGCGGGAGTGGTTCGGAGTCCATGTTAATCAGTAAGTCCACGTCTCATACAGCCTCGTTGCAGAAAAATATATTGAAATCAACTCAGCACTGCTTTACAGATGGAGTTGTTTGATTCAGGGTTCGAATGAAGCTTTTTACGGGAAGCAGGCACGTAGCCAAGGGGTGGGTCCAGACCCCCCCCCCTTCGGATCCAGAAATGAAAAATATTAAGGAAAGATGAAACAGAAAGAAACAGATGAATCAGCCTCAAAAATATAAAGCTACAATAAGCGTTTTGGTTACTCTTTCTTACGAGGAGCTTTGTGTGGAGGAAACGGGAGGGGGGGGCGGATCAAGTTGAAATTGGATATTATTGTAACGGAACATTCCGAATTCCATCTAGCTCCATGTTAACCGTATGCAGCGGCGCAAATCTGTCTTCAACATTGGGAGGGACGGGTAAGACAGTTCTCATAATTTTTTTAAGGATGTTCAAATTATGAAGTTGAAAAACAATGCTGCGGAGGATCAGGGGAGCAGAGTTGTCTTCAAAATTGTGAGGCGGGCAGATTTAAGGCTTATTCTGGGGTGGGGACATCAATTTCATCTTACTTTCCTTTGTGGCAATCGAACACAAATCATCATATTTCTCTCCAAAAAACGCATTTCAAATCGGATTATTGAGGGGAAAGTCCCCCCCAGTTCTAAGATTGGAGGGGACATGTCCTCATCCCCCCGGGACTTGCGCCAGTAACCCTATGGACTACAAATGACGATCGATAAACCGGTTCTTTCAGATAGCCTGTCAGAACTTAAGCAATGCCCAGAATTACCAATAATATGAACCATTTTGAATTTCGCGGCAACACCAATTCATTTTATAGGATGTCTTTACTCCCGAAAGAGATCTCGTTGCTATCCTTGACGGCATTGAACTAAGATAAGAGAAATAGAAAGAAGACGAGAAGAACCGAGTTCGAATGACCTTGGAAGACTATGTCTTTGTCAATACTTTTTTCTATTCTTTTACGCAAGATTTCTTCATAATTCTTTAATTAAAATACTTACTAACATATCCTCATTTTATTGTCCTAACAAATCAATATGGATATGTTGTCAGTAAAATAGTTTAGATTGATCAAACCCCTGGTGTGATAACCACAGTATTTCGTCACAGACCTCCCGTATTGCGAAATCGTGGCTACGTGCCTGCGGGGAGGGGGCGACTTTTCAGATATACAATCCAAGCATTTTATTTCTCAGTGATGCAAGATATAATATATAGTATATAATATGTAAAATATGAAATGAGGGAAAATATTTTCCCGGCAAGGGAGAAATTCTTTGGCGAGTTGGGGAAATTACTTGACGAGAGGGAAAGTCTTCATCCTCCCGTTGATTCAAATCTTGATCGAAGATCATGCGAGTAGGATTCCATATTATGCTGTAGGTGTAGGTAGTACACAGTCTTGGCGCTGAATAGGACGCTAAGCTTCAAGCCAACCACATGTCTGTAATAACCTATTGCGATTGAATGGTAATGTAACGTAATGTACGATATGTGCATTTTCTAGATGCCATAAAATTATAATTTTAATTGAACATTCCACGATTATGTACTTCAGGTTAAAGGAGTTTGATGATTAATTGAAGTGAATAATCGAGGCAGTGATTCTCAATCTTCTTGACTTACGACACACTTTACTAAACCCCAATGACATCGATATATTTGTTTAGATTTTGGATTGCTTTCCAACAAGTCGAGCCGCGCCAAAGCTGTGTAGGCTTACTAAGTTAAGTGAACTGATCCTAATCTAAATCCATTGTTTTCGGGGGCGCAGAAATGGACAGTGACACTTCCGATACTATTTAAATAAAAATTCAGCCAAGCAACTTGGGGAGGGAAAGAGGGGAGACGGATCTTACAAATGATCGAAAATAACCGATATGAGAGAGCGTTTCGTAATAGTAAAAAAAAGTGACTGACTAACGTAACATACATGTATTACTGGTTTTCTTATTTTCACCCAACGAAGCAGGTAATTATCGCTAGTACTAGCTATGTGTAGACTAAATGAGGTGATTTGTTTCGTGACCCTTCGAACAATGTACGAAGCGGATGCAAGCAGTTAATACATGGAGTTAGCTTACCTAAATTTAGATTTCGCTTTCCGAAATCTTAATGGATGTATTAAGTGATTTCGTTACTTACACTCTCCATCTCTAAATACAAGAATTCAAAACACATTTTCGATTCCAAACTAAGACTCTGCTAGACAAAGAAAGCATAGGCCAGTGTATGTTTTACTTCATTTTCATATACGTGCTCGTAGGTTTTCTCGGGGACTTGGTTTCCTCCCACTTTCTCATTTCACCAAATATTCCATAATCATTAACTTGCTTTAATCACCGACTCCCTTAGCCTAACAGCATAATCGTGGGACATTAAACTCAAAGACTTTATTTTTATTTTCAAGTAATTACTTTTCTCTCCCTTATTTATTTTTAATTTAATTTCTCTTTCAATTTCCCTCTTTTAGGAACATGAACATAATTTGCAATTCTTTCTCATTATAAGAACACTATTAAAAGTCCCATATGCAGCTCACCACGTTGGAACCCAGCGGAAACAGATGAACAACGAATATTGTCGAAAATATGTATTGCTTACAGCGGCGTAGCGAGCATAACAAGATTGGGAGGGGGATGAAACTTGAAATTGCCAAGTCTTGATTTTTATCTTAAACAAATGTCAAGTCTTGATAAAAAAATGCCAAGTGTTTCGAAAATCTTACAAACCCTATGAAAAACTATTACAGCAACCTTATTTTCATATTCGTTCCATTCCATGCCCCGTCTGAGACACGAATAAGATCAGCCCTTGTTCCGCTCTCGAGTCCAATTTAACATCTAACCTCAGGATCATTATCATCACCCACGAAGCACAACTGTTAATTTGATAACTCATGGCTATGTTAGGTAACCTCCGCCAGCTAATCTTCACGAGAACCTTTAAAGTTACAATCAGTTGTAGAAATGCATTTAAAAGCGTAGAATAAGGTAGGTTATATTTACTGTTTGTGATGTAGAAGTGCCTAATTTACATATTAAACATTCAATTGAGGGGTTCAGTGAGAGACCAGGCTAACTTACATCCAGGTCAAGATTGAGATTTTGACGGAACAGCATACTAATGTCATTAATTGACCTTTGCCTCAACCACTTGTCTGTGTGGCTTGTCCTGAGACAGGGGCGGATCCAGGGAGAGTCTATCTCCCCCAAGAAGAGGAAACTTTGTGTATTTTAATATAAAATAAAACCCACCCAGAGTTGAATCTCTTAAAAGTAGCTCTAACTTGTAAGTAGTGGCATTACAACCCACCGCCCCCCAGTAGTCCATCCTGGATCCACCCCTGTTGTATACTAAGCCAAACTATGAATATCAGTCGTATCCTTTGTAAC
Organism: Thermobia domestica; assembly: GCF_964235325.1. NCBI lineage: Eukaryota > Metazoa > Arthropoda > Insecta > Zygentoma > Lepismatidae > Thermobia > Thermobia domestica. The sequence goes on along the minus strand of NC_137464.1, from coordinate 169,659,221 downwards.
GTGCTGTTTTCATTTGTTTCCTTTTCTTTCAGAAAGTTAAAATTGTCAGTTAGCCTAGTCTCTCGCTAAACTGTCAATTGTGACAAAACACACCAATAATTGTTGATGCCAACTAAAACATTCATATCCAAAGCCTACAAAATATATCACATTATTTAAGTTTTTTTTCTTTCTTTTTTTTTTCAAAATTGCTTGCAATGTTTTTCTTCGTGCCAAGCATCCGAATGTCATCTTGAATTCTGACCTTCTCATTTCACTACAATTCTTTGAAGTGTAAGACTGCGCAGCTTTTTTTTTTTTTTTTCCTCTCTCTCGCTCTCTTCAGTCCTTCAGTCTCCCCCACTTTGATTTCATGATTTCGCACTCTGATGAAAAGTATTAAACACCAAAATGGAAAAGTACTAATATATAACCTCTCTTTTAGTAGCCCCTCCAACCACACGCCCGGGGCACGTGCCTTGCTTGCTCGCCCATAGCTCTGTGAGCTATATAAGTAAAATACAATGCGCGCGCATATGTAAACTTGGTGTCAGCTTTGATTCTCGCTGAGAGAGTATACATATAATGTTGGTTCGAATTCCATCAAAACCATAGGCTCATTTTTGTGTAACCTTGGTACTGAAGAAGACAGTAGACTTCAACAAATATTCCTGTCGGGCCTCGATGGCTCAGTGGTAGAGCGTTCACCTCTGGTGTTTGGGGTCTTTGGTTTGATCCTAGCTCGCGCCAAGTAAACTTTGTGGTGGACAAACACCGTGTGAGTGGGTTTTCTCGGGGTTCTCCCGTTTCCTTCCACTTTCTTCATTCCACCATTTCATTCATTATATCATCATCAGCGTCTCCTTTAGCCTAGCCGGTATACCCGTCATTATTGATACAACTATTATATACAGGATGCATCAGAAGTCCCTTGTCATCCTTTCTGAAAACTACAGGGATGTAGTTACATTGATTGCGAGATAAGAGATACACATTAGGCCCAGAGGGATACTTTCGGATTACATCACGCGGACGGTCGCCATCTTAGATTCGAAATTGTAATACGGACGATAAGTGGGTAGTGTGATACATGGCCATGCACTAAAATGTTCTGAGGATGTCAAATATGCAATCAGATATCATGTAACTTATTCTGGTGAAATGTTATTGGCAGTGAACCAAGTGAGACTATATGTAGTGGTATGTCATACCCTTCTGTTTTTTTTTCCAGTGATAGAAACATACCGTTTCTGGTTTTTTAGTGATCAAGATATACCTTCACGGAAGAATAAATGCTAAATACCATTAATAAATCCATTTTTTATACGTATTGACGAATAGCTTTGCACATAAAAAGATTTTATTTCTTATGTAGATTCTAAGTTGACAATACTGACATTTTTACCTTTTTCTACATTTTGTTTTTAAAATGAGGTGTTTTCAAAGAAGTTCATCTAGTTTATATTTTGATGTGCCGTATTGAATTGTTTCTTTCGTATGTATGTATGTGTCGTCTTGTCTGAATTCTTATAAGCGTCGTATTTTGAGCATGGCGGATTTAGGGGATTGCTGTGGGGGCAGATCTTACGGGAGTTTGAAATACCCCTCATTCGAGTGTGTGGTCCAGGAGTTTTCCCGCTGGAAATTGTTAATATTGAAAGTCGGTTTTTGAGCACTTTCGTGTATAATTCTCTGATACAAGGTAAGGGCTATTTTTATTTATTTTTTTCCAGAAAGTTGTTCACGATGGATGGATCAGTCTCTCCGTTTTTTCTCCGTAACTAAAAGAAGCTTTCCAGTGGTTTTCAGACATTATGTAAATAGAAATGCAATATTGTAGGCTTCACACCTCACTGCATTTGAACATTTAGATAGCCGATATGTCGAGTCAAAATCGTAATAAAACACACCGCCTCTGATTTTTCCCACTTCGAACACATTTCCCTGTTATAGTCAGGGGTAAAAGCGAGGGGGAACGCGGGGGACGCAGTTCCCCACCTCGAAAAATATGTAGGACGTCCCCCAGATCCTAAAATGGTACAATGGGCAGAGATAGGCAGGAGGAACGGCGTGGAGTGATGCCGCTACCTACCGTCCCCCCACCTTTTCAGGTCCACTTTTACCCCTGGTTATAGTATATGTTCCACATGTTCCTACTGAGCAATAAACATTTGCAGAAGCTTCTTCCAATTGCTGTGGACACAAAGTAGGATATAGGGTCAAATTTGTGCACAGACGATGGCGATACTTTGTTCTAGATGATAAAAATTATGAATATTTACTGCACAAACCATAGCCTTAACTTTTCCACTTAGCTAGAAATTGAACAGCGTTAGGTCCGGTGATCGAGCAGCCATTCAACTGCCTCTCGTCGATCAACCCATGTTCTAGAAAATTGTTCAAGTAGTGACGCAATACGAATCCATAATGAAGAAAGCGCCATGGTGTTGAAAAAACTGCGAGAATGTACCATCCTCGGGCATCGCAGCTCGCAATATCTATCCCTGTACGAGCGTGAGGTATTATTCCGCAGTTAATTTTGTGGAATGAAAAAGTGACTGATTAGACGTATTCCTCATTTGTCTGCCAACAACATAATTTTCTTTGCGCTGGTCATGTTGGAGGGGTCTTGCACGCGGGGTTGTCAGGTGACCAATTGTGCATGTTCTGCCTATTAACCTTCCCATTTACGTAGAGGTCAGCTTCATCTGAAAAGAGTATTTGCATAAAAATGTTAACCATAATTACTCACTGCACTTGGCGATCAACATCGTTCTCGTGGAGATGTTGCTTCATTTGCACCTTGTACGGATGCACTTATACACGCGCAGACCCTATGACTCAACCCACATTGCATTAATAAATGACGTGTGCTCCTCTGGGGCCACATCGAGAAAGAAGTCAGCACTGCCGTAGGCGTTGCTTCATCTGTAGCTCTCTACGATCGTCCGCTACGACGTATGTCCACGAATGTGCCCGTCTCCTCAAATTTAGTTAATTACTGTGACACTGCAACATGTAACATAGTCACATTGTGGATGATTCTGTTTGCAATCGGTAACCACTGTACAGGCACTCCTCCCGCTCCACAGTTTGAATATTTCGATGCATTCCTCACGTGCTAACGGTATGGTTCTACATCTAGAAGAAAGAGGTAAATACAACGTTCAATTGGCAATAACTTTTCACCAAATTAAGCTCCATGGAATCTGATTGCATATTTGACATACTGAGAAAATTCTAGCCTGTGGCCATATATATATCACATTACCCACCAGTTTATAACAAACAAATTTAATCCAAAATGGCGGCCGTCTGTGAGAGTATTTCCAAATGGCCTAATGTGTATCACCCATCTCACATTCAATTAAACTACACCCGTGTAGAATTTAGAAAGGAACTTCGTATGATGTATACAGGGTGTTTCGAAAGTCCTCTGACGTTACAACAAAACGTAAGAGGAAAAACCATTTCTAAATATGTTGTTTTCAATCTAAAGTGAACACTTTTTAAATCGGAGGAGCCGTTTGGGCTGTACTCTTTATGCGCCCAATGTGGAATGAAAATGCAATGTTACCATTTACCTGGACCCACAACATATGTGAATGAAGTTACTGTTTGAAATGGACCATCGACATGTTAACGTAAAAGACAGTAACTTCATTCACTTATGTTGTGGGTCCAGATAAATGGCAACGTTGCATTTTCATTTAACATTGGACGCATAAAGAGTGTACAGCCAAACGACTCATCCGATTTCGAAAATTCCTTCAACTTACATTGGAAACATCATATTTGGAGACGGTTTCCCAATTACATTTTGTTGTAACTCTGATAATAAACGAGTTACTTTATGTCAGGGAACTTTTGAGACACCCTATATATCTTATGGAATATATGTTTGATGTCCCTATAACTGTAGTATAAATTTGTTTAAATTTACAAGTTATTACAAGTAGATTCTGACTTACATGCGTAAGAGTTTGTATGTAACTAACTAATGAATTGTATTTCATGAAATTTACATTGAAATATTTAACACAAAATCTTTTATATTCATGCTTAGTGACTTGGCTTTGGACTGCAACTGATTATTGTACCCCATTATTGCTTGAGAAGAAAACCGATGTCCGAATCTTCATTTGGAGAAACCAAAGTTCTATTGGAATGCTGAGGATTGCAATTATTAATTTCTAGACTTCAAGGTGCGTAAATTATATCTAGGTATATTCTGTGTTTATTGTTATAATTACTATTACTATTATTGGGTTTAGAATCAATCAAGTACTTCGTGATATTTTAGAGGGATCAAGATGGCTGCCAGATAGATAAATATTTGAGCGTCAGGCCCTTATTTCTTTTCAATTTTATATTTAATCAGTGTCTATTTTTCCCCCTCATTATTCCACCAAATCGTATTCCAAGATCATCAATTTTCAATACTCATTTGGGACTGTCAGCATACACAGCATAACCGTAGGACGTAAAACAAAGATTTATTTTTCGTTTTCATGTCTCTTTCTTCATAGCTGTGAAAAATAACGCCTTCAACATCATAAATTTGTATGCTACTTGCCTGCTTTCGAGCACAGTAATCAACTATTTGGACATTACGAAGCAAAGCAGGTCTACGTTGCAGTTAGCATAGTTTTGAAAGGATGTGACATAATGATATTGGTGTTGCGATGTGCAGCCTAAACAGTGCAAGTAAATAAATCTGTAACAATTGTATTGGTGTTTAGCTTACATGTCCTCCAGACGGGCCATTTTTTTTTTTTTTTTTTTACATCTTGTTACTTCTACTCTATATGAGGGGTCGCGGTGGCTCAGTGGTGGAGCGTTTACCTCTGGTGCTTGGGGTCCTGGGTTCGATCCCAGTCCCCGCCAAGTGAACTTTGTGGTGGACAAACACCGTGTGCGTGGGTTTTCTCGGGGTTGTCCCGTTCCCTCCCACTTTCTTCATTCCACCATTTCATTCATTACTCATCATCACCGTCTCCTTTAGCCTAACCGGCATAATCGTGGGACGTAAAACTCAGAGATTTCATTTCATTTCTACTCTATATGAAGTATATTCTGAGGTTGCGTTTTTGGGGACGTGGTAGCTCAGTGATGGAGCGTTCACCTCTCCTGCGTGGAGTTCCTGGATCGATCCCAGCACGTGCCAAATGGGCTTTGTGTTGGACAAACACTGTGTGTGGTTTTCTCGGGGTTTTCCCGTTTTCTCTCACAGTTTTCATTCTACTATTTCATTCATTCTCATGATTATAGTCTCCTTTAGCATACCCGGCAAAATCGTGGAACGTAAAACTCAAAGATTTCATTTCATATAAACTTTGGTGCAAAGTAACCCCATAGATGAAGATATTTTGCACCACATACAAAAAAGTATGTTCAACATACTAACATAATGTTTGTTTGCAATGTTTTCTCTCCTGTATTTATACATTTCACTTTTTACACAAAACTGCATGTGTAACGCATTTTTGTTACGAAATTCGAGACGAGACATAGCTCTTCCAATAGAAACAGATACAGTTTTCGAGACGAGACAACTTTCGCGACACCTTTGCGAGAGGTGACAGTCTCAAATCATTTCTCGTGCGTACCCCTAGCCCATATCGTGCGTTATCAAAAAGCATGTTAATGAGAAATAACAACATGTAAATACAATATAGGTAGTTAAAAACATTTTTGTTTTCATTCTTCACTAATGCATTATTATTAACCTCAGTATTTTATGGTCCATTCTTAATCTTAAGGTGATATATAATTAAGTTTTGAATTCGGTTAACTTATTTTGTTTCTCAAATTGTATTAAAAATGTATGTACAAACATGTTTATTTTCATTCTTGAGTGCTTAAAGTCACTATAGTTATTAAACATAGTAATTAATATTGTACTCTTAACGTTAAAATAATATACAGTTAACTTTTGAATTCAGTTAACATTTTTCTTACTGAAATTGCTTTAAAAAGTATGAAAAAACTTTTTTATTTTCTTTCTTGAGTGCCAAAAGTGATGCACAGTTATTAAGATTAGTACTTTATACTCTATTCTTAATTTTAAACTGATAAACAGTGCGTTTCTGAATAAATTATGTCAAGTTATTTGAGTGACGAACACTGGTACAAAACCCTAACTACCACTGGAACATTTCGATTTTGAGATGACTACTACCGGTGCAATACAAGGGATTTTAAAATATTGTTTTTCCTTCAACGGCTATTCGATTTTGAATTCTGACTACATGGTCATATATAGGAAGGATCAGTGTCTCTTTCCAACTATGGTACAGCTCCGACCGATTCACGGTGCTCACAGAAGAGACAAAAGAGTATGTTTTCAACCTTAAAGTAAGGACCACTGGTGTTTTTACCCTGGTATGCAAAAGTAAGTGGGTACCCCAATGGGGTAGAGGGGTACTATGCGGTACCTAATTTCTGCATTTTAGATATATGGAAATACATGTGTCTAAAATGTAAAGAACTGATATTTGTTTACCGAAAACTGCAACTCGGTAAGCCTTACGGATACCGAGACATGGGAAAATAAAGAGCGACACGATATGTATGTGGGGCTTGCATACTTGAAGGTACAATTTGGAAAATGAATTCAAATATGACTAACGGCTATCAAGATATTGTCAAATAAAGAGAGGACCAATACAGGTATGGGATTTTCGTATTAGATGATAAAATTTCCGAAACCGGTCATGGAAAGTTAATAAACACCAGTAGCAATTCCATCTTCAAGTAATTAGATATTTCCATGGGGTGTTAGAACATCTTACAGTCTACCAAGATTAAATTTTAAAAGCTTTTGAAAATATAACTTGACATTTGTAAAGAGTATTAGAAATATGTATTTACCTAAAACTTGCAGCTAGTACATCTAACATATAGAGAAACACCGTGAAATAAAAGAGTATGAGATGTTGAAACTTCGGAAAAATTATTGGTCCCAACAAAATTAAATAAGATGGTATTTCTATGGGTTAAGTAAGTACCTCAGTACAATTTCGATGGAAAGATTAGTTCTAGGTTTTCTTCAGGCAGTTCCAAAGGTTCATCGAACTGTGTAAAAGAGTGAAAATTCCCTGTGAATATCTAATATAGTAACCAAAATATAACGAGTCATTTATTTTATGACGTAAAAATAGAGATCTTTAAGGATTTGTACTTCTGGGTCTTTGCTATAAGAAAAAAATTCAAAAACCTACTGTATATACCTTAATATGCAATTAAATCAGTGAGGACACAGTAACTTAGTGGTGCGGTGTGTACCTAGTATGTTTTGCAGAAACTACACTGGAGTATTCTCTTAATCCACAGAGATACGATCACACTTAACTGCCCATTTAATTTTAAAATGAAATTAAGGCAAGTGAATGTTGATGATAGAATTGATGGAGTGTAAAGGTGGGAGGAAACGGGAGTACCCCGAGAATACCCACGAATACAATGTCGACTACAAACTGACTTGGACACGGATCAAACCAGGGACCCAATACACCAAAGGTACGCACTCTACCACTAAACCACCGTGCCTCCACCCATTTAATTGTCTATTAAGGTGTATACGGCAGTTTTCTGAAATTTCTTCTTCTTACAGCAAAGACTCAACAGTACAAATCCATCTGGGTCCATTTTTACGACCTCGTAAAATACATAATTACTTATATCTCGGTTGCTATATTAGATATTGACAAAGAATTTTCATTCTTTTTGTACGCTAGGAATTATCACGCTTGGATTTACCCGAAGAAAACTTCGAGCTGAATTAATCTTTCGATCGGAATTGCCCTGACTAGTGTGAGGTACTCACTTCACCCATATAAGTACCATCTTATTTAACTTTTATTAAGATCAAAAGTTGTTTTATGAAATTTCAAGATCTAATACTCTTTTATTTCACGGTGTCTCTCTAGCTGTAAGATGTACTGGCTGGAAGTTTTGGGTAACTCTATTCTCTTTTCTAATACTCTTTACAAATGTCAAATTATATTTTCCAAAGCTTTTAAAACTTAATCTTTTTAGACCCATGATGTTCTAAAACCCCATGGAAATACCCAGTTACTTTAGGATGAAATTGCTACTGGTGCTTATTCAGATTTCATGATCGATTTCGGAAATTTCACCACCTAACACGAAAACCCCATAACTGTGTGGGTCCTCCCTTTATTTGACAATATCTTGATAGCCATTAGTCATATTTTCATTAATTTTCTAAACTACTGTCTAGTATAGAAGCCCCACATACCTATGGTGTTCCTATTTATTTCACCATATTTCGGTAACTGTTAAACATACCGACTTGCGGTTTCGGTAAACACACACCTGTAACGTTCTTTATAAGTTTATTAAGATATATTTTAGAATGTTTAGAAATGGGAGGTCTGCGAATGCCATAGTACCCGAAAACCCCCATAAGGACGTGTGTGTAGTGTATTGAATTGAAACTACTTTTGAGGTTGTTGATAGCCCTCAGTAATTACGTTTTCGAAACTGCACAATCTAGTACGCAAAACTCACACTTCTATGGTGTTGTCCTTTATTTTCCCATACCTCGGTATCCATAAGGCTTACCGAGTTGCGGTTTTCTGTACTAAACAGATATCAGTTCTTTACATTTTAGAGACATATATTTCCACATATCTAAAAATGCAGACATATTAGTTACCCCATGGTACCTCGAACGCCAGTGGGTACCCACTTACTTTTGCATAGTAATACATTTCGAGTTGTTCAGCATCAACAAACACTTTTTTTTAATTCATCATTTTTCTACCAGAAACCCGAAAGTCCATACCTGACCGAACAGATTTTGTCCATTTAATCTAAAAAATGTTAAATATTTTAAAATGTAACATTTTAAATATTTTTGGATTTTTGTTTCAGGTATTTCATGTATCAAAACAAAACCAGGATTCTGCATGAAAGACAGCGAAAAGAAGCAGTGTAATTTGTGGCTAAAAGCACGTCCTTTCTGAAGACAGACCCGATTGTATTTACATTCTTTTCTACAAATATGTAACCTTAATAAATATACTGCTCCGCAAATTATTTCTTTCTTCCATAAATTAGAATAAATGTATGTCTGTTTAAAGAAAATTTTTGTTAGCGTTAAGTCTTTTCAACTCTTTTTCTCTGTAAATAAGAACATTATACCTTGCAACATTTTTTTTATCATTGTGCAATTCCGATTGGATAAAGTAAATCTGCACGAAGCACTATTATTTCAGTCATACATTAATAACTAATGTATTGTTCTGTGAATAAGGCAATGGTATAGTGAATATGTTTTAACATAAAATCTGTAACTCAGCTTTTCAGTAGTCAACTTTATTGAGAATCCGAAGAAAGAAAGAAAAAATGTTGGACTTAACGAATTTCAAAATTATTTTTGTTCGAATTCTGGACTAATCCAAATTATCCAGAGAAATCATTTATGTTGCTCTCTACAGATGTATCCTTTCTCCAAATCGTATGAAAAGGAGACTTCATACATCGCTATATTTTGTATGTACTATGTTTCGTATTTATTTAATCACTTTGTACCTTTCTCTAGTGTTGACAAGGCCGCAAGTGTCAATCGAATAATTTAATGTTTCACTCATGTAACCTTGTGACTAACGTACGTCCTGTCGGTATATATATGTTACTGGGTTCGGTTAGCGACAAACAATTTTTAGTGTTAAACAAATACAAAAATCTACACGCAATGAGATACGATGATCTTTGCCTCATAGACAATACCAAGCAACTAACGGTACTGAGTGTGGTTGAGTTTACTAGTGGTATTATCTGGCTAAAATCAATGTTCCGAGAGCTATACTTCTTTTTGTGCTCTGAATGCAAACTTTGATATAACCGTTTTAAATTATTGTACATCTATCTATCTATATAGCTATATCTATATCTATCTATCTATATATGTATATAATTGTAAACTAGAAACTTCCGAGTAATTCTGAGAATCATCGCTCTTTCTTTAAATAATGTATGAGACTATTACACTGCTCGTTACTTAAAATGTTGAACTAAGAAGGATACATTCAGGAAAGTCCAAATTTGCAGAATGTGTAGAGCAGGGAAGGATAAATATGTTTGGTCGATGGCTGCACAGCTTCTCATACCTGTGAACTCCGCCAGCTACAGTTGATGAGCTGTGGCATTGGATCGTAAGACGCATGGCTTACCATACCAGAAGAGAACATCCTCTCGATGTCTCGCTGTGTTACAGTCGTTCTGGTTGTCAATGTTGGGTCAGTTCTGCTCTGCTATCACCACGTTGTCCCACAGCGAATACAGCGGTAAGTTTAACCCTTAACGTAGCAAGCCTAAGTCGTCAAAGTTGTTTACCAAGCTGGAGTCTTCTGGGGACCCCAAGTATTATTTTAATTTCTCAACATAGTATTGCAGAGGGTTACTCCAACTATTATTTTTTGGATGTCTAGAAGCATACTTAAGTTAAATGAACATTGTTGACGTCAAATATTATGTAGATTTGAACACTATTCAGTTCTTCATACAATTTTATACTTGTGTGTTCGTAAATCTGAAACACAGGTTTAACAATGGAGTTTTTACATTTTGAAGTGTGTTTTTATTTTTTGTATTTTTTAAAGAAACGCATCGTTGATCTAATCATGTAATTGATATCTCAAAGGGTTGCAGGATACATATAAAAATCGAGAATAAATTGATTCTTATAATTGCGGCAGTATCACCAAATATCACTCTCTGGGGTCCCTAGAGTACCCCGCTTGGTATGTTAAGGGTTAAGCATATTCGACACTTACTATTAGATATCGGCTTGGGAACTTTGGCGTAGCTACCCTGTCTCCTTGAAGTTGCATTTTTAATGGGGAGTACTGTTTAGGAATCATCTTGTGAGGGAAAACGTTTTCAGCTGACACCATGTTTTTAATTATAGCTTCATTTAAAAAATAACTTATCTGTTAATTAAAATGTTCAGAGAAGTTATTTCTGGAAAATCCTATTCACGCCTCTTGTGGTAACAACTTCTGCATTTTGGAAGAGGATATTATTAAGGAAAAGAATGAGGTAAAGTCGTCTTTATATAGTACACACGGAAAAGAAAGTATTTGACAGTTGACAAATTTTCTTTTGCCAATAGCTCGGCAACAAATTAATTAATTTGGATCTTTTTGTTGTTATTCTTCGAATAGTTATAACTTGACAACCTGCCAAAGTCGGTACTCTGATAGGTTAATTTATTGTTGAGTTTTTAGGAAAACAAATTTTGTCAACTGAAGAATATTTTCTTTCGTGACTGTACAAGCAATGGATGATAACGGCTTAATAAATGACTGTACGTAAGTCTTTTTTGAGTTTGAACATAGGATTGTACATGGCTGTGAATTTTGCATTATTATTGAAGTGCTGCAACTAAGTTATTGCAAAAGGTATGATAAATTCTTACAGTAATATTGTCACATATTGATTTACTCTGTATGAAAACTAAAATAGTTTAATATATGGTTACCCTCCTTTGTGCCAATAATTTTAAAATTAACTCTTGTGCCACTTTTCAACACTGGCTTTGCAGTAGCTTTCCAAAGAATTAGCAGGAAGTCCAAACTTACACCCTGCAGATAAATACATTTCTCTGGACAGTTTCACTGCTCCAAACTAAGATTTGAAAAGTGTAGTATTTTTAATTTTATTATTATTGGCACAAAGAAGATCAACCATATTTTAAGCTATTTTTGTTTCCATACAGAGAAAAACAATATGTGGCAACATTACAGTAAGAATGTATCATGCATTTCTCAGTATGTTGCAGCACTTCAATAATGGTGCACTATACGTACAATCTAGATCCTGAATATGTCCAATTCATATATTACAACAAGGCAATACGTATGCGATACAGGTAAAATCCGTATATTTCATATGGACAATCTACAAGCTACATACATCCAGTCCATACATTACATATGGCCAGCCTGTACGCGACATACGTGTAATCTATATGCCGCATGCAGACAGTCTGTAAGCTGCATATGTGCACTCTGTATGGTGCATACGGATATTCTGTATGCTGTATCGGGACAAGCTGTGTGCGACATAAGGAAAATCTGTATAATACATAGGTACAATACGTACACTGTATATAGTCGTACGTACGGGGCACAAGTACAATATAGATGCTGTCTCGGGGTTGAACGCAAGAAACACACGTACAGAACGTATATTGCATACTTCTTGAAATTACGCTCCGTCCTGATAGTCAGTGAGTGTCGTCATTATTAACCCACATGCTACATACGATCCTGACGTCACAAAGCTAGATATTACCTCCGTATATACTTGTTACTGTAGATGACGCCACATGAATGACGTCATTGCACTTATGTAGACAGTACGTATAATACATACTTTTTCAGCTATACGTTTGCTGCAGGATGCTATATACGGTTGTACGTTAAGTCCAGAAACTACAGGAATTACGAATGTAACCTACGTTTTTAAGTATGCCACCTACATTTTTTTTCTCAGTGTATGTTGAAAATTTCATCCACGTCGGTCGTTTGATTCAAGACTTATTAAGTTTTCTTTATTTTTTATATTTTTCCATCCTACCCCAGCCCTAAGTAACACCATCAAAACGAATAGATAAAAATACTCCCAGGTACGAACATTATCAATGTTGAATATTTGATCGAGATCGGTCGGGTGGTTCAAGAGACTATAAGTCACAGTCCCTTTCAATTTTGGGTTATTATTATTATTATTATTATTATTATTATTATTATTATTATTATTATTATTTTATTATTATTATTATTATTATTATTATTATTATTATTATTATTATTATTTTATTATTATTATTATTATTATTATTTTATTATTATTATTATTATTATTATTATTATTATTATTATTATTATTATTATTATTATTATTTTATTATTATTATTATTATTATTATTATTATTATTTTATTATTATTATTATTATTATTATTATTATTATTTTATTATTATTATTATTATTATTATTATTATTATTATTATTATTTTATTATTATTATTATTATTATTATTATTATTATTATTATTATTATTATTATTATTATAATAATATTTAGTAGTAGTAGTATTAGTATTAGTAGTAGTAGTAGTAGTAGTAGTAGCAGTAGTAGTAGTAGTAGTAGTATTGGCGTACTTTTGAAGTTGCACGGCGAAATTACTGCATAATAAGATTTTATTTCTGTATTTTTTCCTGGATTGAATGTGGTTTCCTTTATTAGTGGGCACTAATTTCTCTCTATGTCGTCGAATAAATGAATTTCTTTGTGCACTTAGGTGCAAATAACCTTACAGGAAGAAGCTTGATCGTTTTAATAATCAAGGCTAAAGTAAGTAATATTTGCCTTCTAGCTTCAGGTGGCATGGTTACAGGATCCAAATTCAGGAACTTAAGAGTAGGTTGCGTCAACTAGATTCACATGCATCAATACAAGCCTATTTCTCCGAGGATTTTTATCATTGCTTCCCAGAAGAAACTGCTTCCATCTACCAAATTGATCTTCTGTTTCGGAAGCGGAAAGCTACGTACATTGACTCCCTCACAACGGCAGGTGGAATAGTAGTTTCTGACTCGCTATAAATACTCCAAGAATTCACAAGGCATTATACAGCTTTTACAAGTGTGCAGACTCCGGACCTCTCTACCGCCCCAGAATTCTTGTCTGCTCTGCCTCACAAGTTCACAGAGACTGATTCTCACGCCTTAACACGTCCTATCACTGCGGATGAAATTTTTTCTGTTCTACGGGGAACCAAAGGCCGTAGCTCCCCTGGGATTGACGGTCTGAGCTTTGCTTTTTATAAGCGTTATTGGTCCTTTCTTAGCCGTACACTGGTTTCCCTGTTTAACGCATGGTTATCTGGGGAGCCCTTTTTTCACAACGTAGCTATTGTGGTTCTCCTACCAAAGTCCTCCAACGCGCGAGTCGTCACCGATTATAGGCTGCTGTCCTTATTACCAGTGGATCTTAAATTATTTACAAAAGTTCTCGCTGCCAGACTTCGTCCCATTATTCGGAAATACATTAGCCCGTATCAAGCTGCGCTACATGACTCGCATAACATCCAATACACGCTTCGCTCCCTGCGGGACCTATTTGCGTATTATCACCTTCGCCATGTTCCTGCTGGCGCACTCGCAGTGGATTTAGCCAAAGCATATGATTCAGTAGACCATCAGTTTCTCCATCAGACGCTTGAATCTTGGGGTTTTCCCACTGTTTCTCGCCGGGTGATTCATAATCTATATGCTAACGCTCAGTTCCGCTTACAAATAAATGGACATCTATCCCCAACCATCCCTTTACGACGCGGACTACGCCAAGGGTGCTGTCTTAGCACCGTTCTTTTTGCTCTGGTTTTAGACCCACTTCTCCATCGTTTGGCCATGTTGTCTTCGAATGGACCCTCCCTGTTCCGCAGTCAAAACATTTTTGGTTATGCTGATGATTTGACCATAACAGGAGTTGATCCTGTCTCACTACAGGGCGTGTTTCCTGTTCTGACCCGTTTTTCCCGATGCTCGGGTTTGCAGTATAACGACAACAAAACACAGGTGTTGTCCTTTAACGGTTTTCAGCTCCCAGAGGACCCTTCAGTTTCTCCTGCCTTACCGCATGTCACCTCACTCACTATTTTAGGCATCCCCTTTACGTCTAACCCAACTCCCAACTATGATGAAGTATGGGCTCCCCTTTTAACGCAAATTCGTAAGTTGTTCTATTCACAGCGCTTCCGTAGGCTCAATTTACTTCACCGTATTCATTTTATCAATATTTTGTTGTGTCTAAACTGTGGTACAGAGCGCGTGTGTTTCCGTTCCCAGAAATTTATGCCAAACGATTTGAATTCTTATTCCTATGGCATATTTGGCGAGGTTTTTATTTTCGCATTCCCCGTCAAGCCCTTTATTTGCCTCGCTCCGCTGGTGGGCTGGGCTTAGTCAATATTCGTATCAAATGTCAAACGTTGTTTATGGCTGACACTTATGCAGCGCTCTCCTCACTCAGTTCTATCACTAACCATTGGGTAAGTTGTTTCTGGAAGGATTATAGTCAACCGCAAAACCCTCCTTATATTCAATTCGTTGATCAGTGCCCGGCCTATATCAAAACATTTATCCGATATTGGAATTATTCCGGAATGGTTCTCCACCCTCAACAACACAATGCGCGCTCGTTATATAGGACACTCAATGCGCACTCTTTCTCTCACACTACTTTACGCGTACCTCAAAAGTATCCACACGTAGATTGGCCACAGGTGTGGTGTAATATCTCAAACCCTGTCATACCTGAGTACATGCAGGTTTTGTGGTTTCAGGTAGTACATCAACTTTTCCCGACACGGGCGCGTCTTTATGAGATTCAACGAGCCCCAGATGCTTTGTGTGAGCACTGCCAGCAAGAGGACACATTAGCCCATCGATATACACAATGTGTCGGCTCGCCATTAATTTGGCACACCATGCAGGAGGTGTTGGGCCGCATTACCCGTCGCCCGCCTTCATACTTCACGGTGCAATTTATGTTATTCCCAGATTTTCATTTTTATCCCCCCACTAAACATCGAGCGGTGCTGTTTCTTGTTGCCAGCACTCTCCTATATTTTCAGCGCTTCACAACCTTGTTAGATGCACGCACGTATTTTGAATTTTTGAAACGTACACGTCGAAAGTTGTACACCCCAGACAGGGACCGGCAACTTTTCAGCCGGTTTTTGGAAGTGGTTTTGCAATAACGCACATCCCTCTCTTTCGGAATAGTTTTTTTTTAATATCATAGAATATTCTATTGTAATGTTTAGTATAAGTATTATTATGTAATACAGTAAACAGGCTTCCGCCTCCTTTAGTACAATTTTCCCTTTTTATTATTATTATTATTATTATTATTATTATTATTATTATTATTTTAATTTTCTTTTGTGATGTATAGTATATGTGTTATGATGTAATATAGTAAACAGGCTACAGCCTCCTTTTGTACTTAATCATGTTTGGCTCCTGTGGTTGTGTTCTCAGCTTGTAATTTCTGTACGGAAATAATAAAACTTGTAGTGTAGCGGTAACGTAATGGAGTTACGATTAATAAAGGTGTCTAGCATGGGTTCAAATCCAGTTCATGCCAGGCTTGCATTTTTTACAAAGTGATAGTGAAGAATCGATTTCTCATATTATACATGCAATGCTTAAGAATGTGGAAGCAAACACCTTTGTCATGATAGAGACGATTTACGAATGTTGGTTGGGAAAGGGCCAAGGATTTACCAGGACATTCGAAACATTTCATTGATCTGCAATAAACACTTTTTGTGTTATCGTTCTCAGAAAGGAATATTGCAGCATTTGTTTAACAAAGTTTAGGGAAAGCAATCGGTGGTATAATGGTAAAGTACAGGACTTCCAAGCTGAAAATCTGGGTTCGATTCCCCATCAGGTATTATAACTTTTTCTCATAAAATAATGGCTGCAAATAGAGATTTATCTTCTGTTGGAGAACTTACAAAGCATCATTGGCGAGAATTCGAATAAACAGTGTGTGCGTTCTTTATCATACACTGTAATGATAAGTATGTTTCATATTTATATTCGTCTCTCTCTCTTTCTTTCTTTCTCTCTCTCTCTCTCTCTCTCTCTGTTTCTTGACGTTTCCTTATCCTATCGTTACATCTTTCACTTCTCCCCCCTCTCTCTCACGTACATGAAGTGCGTGTGCGTGTTCCAAAGTTAAAACGGAGCAAGAGAACGATAGACGTGGTCTGGAGAATGTAATTAATTGGAAACTTCAGCGTCGAGTTTTTGGCTCTGGACATAACATCTCCAGTCCTGGTCATCTCTGAAAGAAATACTGTTTAAACACAAGAGAATAAGCAAAATACCTTTTTTATCATCTGGGGGTCCGAGTCTCAGTCGAATTACCGGGTCACTATGGGTTTGAATCCTTAATCCAGTGGTGGTCCATAAGCTAACCAACATCATCCGACTGACACTATGATCCGTTTTAGCTCTAAGCGTCTTCATTCTCTCTGGTTACAACGTTATATTCGCAAGAGATGAAAGTGATGCCGGATGTTCGGTACAGATAAATCTTCCTAAAAGACTAGAAAATGGTAATCTCTTTGTTTATTTGGAAACAAAATTTTACTTATACTAGTTCGACACAAACTTGTTTTCATCTTATAATTCAATGTGATTTATTCACGTTGAAATTTGAAACGTGCAAGGTCTGCTACATCTATAAGGAACATCCAATTTTCCATTTGAACATTTGTAACTTTTCATGATGATACGGTTTGGACTTTTAATATAGGATATTTCTGATAAAAATTTACCAGTAAAATAGCACTCATCTCTCTTTCTTTCTTCCTTTTTCTTTTCTTTCTTTTCTTTTTTTTTTGTTCACTTTGCATTAGTAGTCTGAAATGGAAGATATGACCTACGCTACCTACTGGGTTTATTAGAATGTAGTTTGCATCAGTACGTCCAATAAACACTACTGAATATACAACCGAACCACGCAGAAACAAAGTATGCGTGTTAAACTGTTTACATTATCTTAGATGTGTCCCGTGAGATCTACAGTTCTACTGGAAATTGAGTATGCTATTCTTTTTGAAAGTGACTTAATGAATGTTTCAAGCATCCTCTATATATTCGAATAGTCCTGAAAAATATATAAAACAAATGCTATTTCTATATTACTGTTGCATTTCTTGTAATGGAACTTTATAATGTTAAGTTCTTTTCTTGCTAAGTTTAAAATTCCACATTTTTATCTCTTCTCCCTTTTCTTTTTATTTCTCTCTCACCTTCTCTCTCTCTCTCTCTCTCTCTCTCTCTCTGCCTCATTTCTGAACCTCTGTGTAATAGACATTCATGGATTTTAATTTTTCATTGTGTGTGTTTCAGTTTCTCCCTAAATCAACTTATAAATCTTGTTTCGTCTCGGTTTTTTATTTCATTTTATCGATACTAATACATGTGTAGTTTGAAATTAGAATTGCGTTCATGTTAGCTAATTTTAGTATGGGAGAGAAGAAAGGAGGAGAGAGAGGGAGTCTCTCTACCAGACACGATTATGGGATAAGAAGGTGTATATTGGGTAGCCTAGCTGCACGGCGTTAGGTGTCGGAATTTTTTTTGATGCGGAGTGTACATCATACCTGCAGATATAGGAACCACACATAAGATATTGGTTATACCAGTCGCGTATGCATTGATATCAGATAAAATAGACGGAATATACAAAGAACTGTTTACATTTCTTAAAATGTGGCCTGGCCAGAACGAATCTCGAATGCTGAAAGTGAATTTTGAGCTTACTGCAATCAATGCATTGCGTGCGGTGTTTCCTAATTCACAGGTTTCTGGCTGCTATTACCATACAGCATCTGGTGGAAGGTTTTCAGGTCTCGTTGAAGGATACCTCCACAGTGAAGATGTACGTCATCATGTTCGTATGTGTAGTACCTTAGCATTAATATCATCAGGCAGAATCGATGAAGGTTGGCTCATCGTCATGGAAGACTGTTCGTCTGGCCAGAAAATCGAAGAGTTAAACGATTATTTCATTGGACAGTGGATGGACATTCCAAACTTTCAGTGAATATAGAACTGCATTGATCAAAGACAGAGAACAAACAATCGAGTGGAGGGTTGGCGCAATAAGTTAAGCCGCAGCATATCTAATAGTACACCACGTATCTTGAAGCTTGAGAGTGTACTAAAAACAAATGCGACGTCTAGTTGTCTAGCTTTTGCGAGACACAGCTTAAAAAATGCAATACGGAGTAACGTAAAAAAAAAAATCAACTTACATCCATCTTGACCACAGAGTGCAATTAGCCCTGGAGAAACTAGGAAATGACGTGGTCTTTAAACAAATGCTTGAGAAGCTTGAGGTTAAGGATGGGCACGAGTCGAGCTATAACTCGACTCGAATTCAAGTCGAAGTTTCGAGTCGAGTCAAAGATAAATTTTCTCGAGTCGAGTTTGATAAATAGCTCGCTCGCTCAGCTCGTTTTAACTCGTTTTGAAATCATGTTAGAGTGGAAAGTGAAACCATGAGAGTTGAAGCAGTAATGTCGAATATTTTCAGTGTTGCTCACGAGAGGAGACACTGGTCGCATCTCGTCTCGTTGCAATAACGAGATGACAATAGATTTTTATAACAAGACAGCCTCCATTGTCGTGAGCACCAATATAAATATATACTGCAATTCTTACCATCAAAGCTGAGATCTGCACGGTCGAATTGTTGATCCCAAGCAAAAGCCCAACCTGGGTAGTGACGTCAACCGGCTCTGCTCGATTCAACTGAGCAAACAACTCGAGTCGACTGGTTGGGATGAACCATCGGCTCGACTCAGTTGAGCCGATGGCTTGAGTAGGCTGGGCTGAAACGAATTCATCGGCTTGGTTTGACTCGACTCAACTGAGCCCTCGGTTGAGATGAGGCATCAGCTCGGTCCAGTTAGGCTCGATAGTGAATGAGCTGTGACCCGAGCCGTTGACAACCCTAAACTCGGGCTGAACAGTTTGCCCGGGGCCCTATAACTTTTAACAATTTTTGGCTCGAGCCCGAATACTTGCTCCTCCGGAACTCAAATTGAGAACCTCGTGAACCATGTCCTTGCCTCCTAGACTTCACGACTATCGAGGTCGTCAGTCAACTAGGTTTTGGTATTCAGGTATGAGCCGCTTGTCTTTCCTGTTTATACACCGTGTTGTTATAATAATAATAATAATAATAATAATAATAATAATAATAATAATAATAATAATAATAATAATAATAATAATAATAATAATAATAATAAGTTGTAACAGTTGCAATATCATTGATAATAATTATAAATTGTCTATGTAGGATACTTAAAGAGAGTACTTGAAACTACACACAGGATTTGGCTCGATTTGACTCAGCTCGACTCGAAACTTGACCTGAATTCGGGTCAAGTTGTAGGAAATTTTTCGAGCCGAGTTCTCGAGTACAGTTCAAAGATGTTTGTTTCGACTCGAGTCGCGTTTCAAAACAACTCGCACGAACTTACTTACTCCTGCCAATCTCCAAAAGCAGGAATAATGAACTATGAAATGTACAAAATGGATTGACGATGTAGAGAAGTATGGAAGTTCCAGCTTAACGATATGTTGTTCGCTCGGAAAACAACAAGACGACAAGATTCTTCTTCAAACCGTCTTGGAGTGTGGAGCTAATGTTTTGTGTTTCACAAATCACGTTTTTCTGTGCTTCGGATAGGCACATTTTTTTTTTCGATTTTTCAACTTCCTGACTGAATTCTCTGATGTTATGTTTATTTTATTACTTATTTATTTTAATTTGTGATTGTGCTATCTTCTATTCCTAATGATTACAATTTTTGATTGTTCCTTTTCTGTTCTTATCTATTTTCTTTTGTTATTCTTTTTTTGTTTTCATCTATTTCAATTTGGGATAGTTTTGTTATTATTTTTATTATTTATTTGAATTTCATATTGCTTATGTTGTTATTCTCTCTTCTTTACTATAACTTTTGTTTGCTTCTTCCTTGTTCTGTCTTGTTCTTAGTTACTTTAATTTCCGGTTATTTTGATTATTCTTGTTCTTATTTATTTTAACTTATATTTGCTATTTTCTGTTCTTACTTAGTTGATACTTGTTCTGTGTCCTCCTCCCCCTATAGTGAAAGAGTTTTCAGGATGAATCAAATGATTGACAGGTGGACCGTGTGAAAATGCACGACACCTGCAGAATGATTAATCCGATAAACAGGACCGTGTGAAATTGCTCGATAATGAGCACCATGTTAAACTGCACTCTGAGAAACTGCACGTCACCACGTGGAGTCCATTGGCACCCGAAGGGGAGGGCAGAGTGGGACCCGAGCCACCCTCCTGGCTCACGAAAATGTATTCAATTTCTTAAGATTTTCTTAATGCAAATTAAAAGCACCAAACGTAATATAGCAACCAGGGGTTGGAGCCCCCCCCCCCCTTAGAAAATTTTCTTCGGGTGCACATGGTGGAGTCGTTTGCAGTGCGCGGAGCTTAAAGAACTTAAAGGATGTTCCTTAATTTAATGAGATGTTCTAGTTACGTAATTTCTTGCTTTTGTTGGTGTTTGTTGAAGTTTAGCATCTTTTTTCTGTACCAAAGCTATACTAAACATGGATCTACAATCTAAAATGGAATCTGAACCATCGTACTGCGTTCAAATTTCAGTGCTTTCCCACTGGAAATCGAACCCGGGACAACGTGCGTCAAAGATGCATGCTAGCTACTTGACCAGCGGGAAGGGCTATTTCTTGATTTCGTATCCAGATTAAGGCCTATGGTAAGGTTTACTGTAGTAGATGTCCCGGCGTATAGATGGCCGAGTCAGCAAAAAATTATCTTGTTTTCCTAGAAATCGATATCATTTCCTGGAATTGGTAGGCAAGTTTCGACAAGCCTTTAGTTGCTATGTTCATAGCCTTTTACGGGTAGTACAGAAGCGCGTGGGAAAATTTTGGTTTATTTGAACCCCCGTTACCCCCTACTCCTCTTTAGTTGCTATGTTCATAGCACCTGGAATTGGGAGGCAAGTTTCGACAAGCCTTTAGTTGCTATGTTCATAGCCTTTTACGGATAGCACAGAAGTTATCATGATCGAAGCTCCCCAATTGATAGTCCTATCAGCTATCATGATCGAAGTTTTCCAATTGATTGATTGATTTTTGCTTTTCGTTATGTATTGAATAGCTAGATGCTCTTGGCCTTCATAGTCTTGGATACTCATACTGTTGAACGGATCAGAGTCCTATCAGTTATCATGATCGAAGCTTCCCAATTGATTGATTGATTAATTTTTTGTCTTCAAAGAGCATAAGCGATTAAGCCCCTTGGTCCTATTTCCACGAGATGTCTGGAGAATATGAGCTGAAAGCATGATATTCAAATGATCGAAGCTTCTCAGGAGATTGTATGAAATTGGTCTTAGTTGCTAAGGTAAAGATTATATGTCATGATTTTTTTAAAAGCGTGAGATGAGACACATTATATGAGTCTCAGAACGAAACACATACTCATGCAAAATCGTGTTGATTAGCCCCTTGGGCCTATTCCCACAAAGTGTCTGTAGAAGCCGTGATATTCAAATGATCAAAGCTTCTCACGAAATTGACTTAGTTGCTAAGGTAAATATTGTATTTCACAATTTTTTTAAAGACGTGAGACATGAAACCAGATATAAGTCTCATAACGAAACACATACCTATACACTCCTTTCCCCCACACCTCCTGCGAATGGATTCCATTGATTGAGCAAATTCTAATAATGGAAACTTCTCATAGCATATCATATTGTTTAAAACGTAGGGTGTGAAGTGTGTTATATGAATGTTCACATGATGATATCTGCTATGCTAAGTAAATCGATATCACTTCCTGTTTAGTTGTTATGTTCATAGCCTTTGAGAACATCATGTTGCTAGAAACAAGATGAAACATGCCTTTTAGGGTTACCATCAGCTATAGGTTCATGAAAAAACACGCCTTTTCTAGTCGCCTTGTATTGGTTAGCTAATTTGAATTCCCAAGCCCCGCCCCCCTCCCGCAAAGACTCTTGAACGTCTACCGGATCTTCATCAGAGTCCTTTCAGTTACCACGATTAAAACCTACCAATTGATTGTGTTTTCAGCTTAAACTGTAGTGAGTGTTTTGTGCTTTAAGTTCTTAGGATTAAATCCTATCAATTGATTGTGTTTTCAACCTAAAACTGAAGTGTATGTGTGTTTTGTGATACCGCTCGTTCTTATTAAAATAGGTAAGTAAATATATATATATATATATATATATATATATATATATATGTTCTTTCTTCATTTAGTTATAAAGGCAGTTGAAAGAACAAGTGTATTTATTCAAAGTTCCGTTCATGTTCTAACATTTAAAAAAAAACACACAGACACATATGTGAATGTCTGTTTTGTTAGTCTCTTTCTTCCTCTGTTTTGCTAGTACATTGAACTACATCTTAAAATGGTTTAGTTTCAAAAGCAACAGATAAGATGCCATTGTCAAATGTTTTGATGATACGTACTACAACGAGATAACAAGACTGCCCTAGTTAAAAACACATAAGCGAACTTCTATGATGCTTCTAAGAAAAATGATAAGATGGAATTCTTGAATGTTTTCTGGTTCGCATTGCAATTGTCGCAAGAAGTGTCTGTAGACTTGGTATTTTAATTTTGATAATATGATGTATACGTCTGTCTTTCTGTTTGTAAATGAAATCTTTTAAACAATGAAGAGATTTACGTCCAACAATAAAGCCATCAAGGTCTGTCTGTCTTTCTATGTCGGCTATGCTAATGGAGGCGATGGTGATGAGTTGAGTTGATTTTAGTTCAGCGTCCCTTTCAGCAGCGAGGCTATATGAGACGTGGACCTACTGATTAACGTGGAATCTGAACCACTAAGTTTTACGTCTTACAGTTATGTCGGCTATGCTAATGCAGGCGGTGATGATGAGTTGATGAGCTGAGTTGATTTTAGTTTAGCGTCCCTTTCAGCAGCGAGGCTATATGAGACGTGGACCTACTGATTAACGTGGAATCCGAATCACATGAGCTCCAGCCGGGACGATGGTAATGAGAAATGAATGAATGAAATGATGCATTAAATTCACGTACACGGTGTTTGTCCATCGAGTTTTACGTCCTACGGTTACGTCTACTAGGCTAATGAAGGTGAGGTGATAATGAAAAAATGAATGAAATGATGTAATGAAGAAAGTGGAAGGAAATCCACGCATATGATGTTTGTCCACCACAATGTTCATAGGGCACGAACTGGGATCGAATCAGGGACCCAAGCACTTGAGGTGAACGCTCTACCACTGAGCCATCGTGCCCTCTGGAACGTAAAAATGAAATGATAAGGACGGTTTTCGGGGGACAGTGAATAGCATCTTTTCGTTAAGTTGTAAAGGAAGCAGGGAATTTGTGGTCGCTAAAATTAATGACAAGTATATAGAAAAAAAAGACGTGATTTGAACACGGGACCTCATGCACCAGAGGTAAACACTCTACCACTGAGGCACTGAAGTTAATTTCATAATTTTCTAATGTTAATAAGAGTGAAATCTAACGTTAAATACACATACATAAGTCAACGAACTGAGAGAGAGTTTCTATATCTGCAATGTCTACTTGCAAAGAGCAGAAAAATAAGATAACAGAACATGTTTTGTATTTCAATGTTGTTCTCCAGCTGTCGCGTCAACATTATCTTAGGTCATGGTTTCAGACAACACGAAGCGAAGATATGTATGTGTGTATGTGTTTTAGGTAATATTAAAAGAGTGTTTGAGATCTAAAACTTGACAAAACTAGTGTTGCTTATTCATCTCGGATGATGTTACCTATGTACACATGATGTTGATTGATTTTTGAGTTTAACGTTCCGTTCAGCAGCGAGGCTATATGCACCACAAAGTTCACACGGCGAGAGTTAGGATCGAACCAGGGACCCCAATCACAGAAGGTGAACGCTTTACCACTGATCCACAGCACCCCCCACGATTTCAACATGGGGCACAAATCTTCAAGTTAAAACAATTGTCTATTCTCAAATAAGAGAACATTTCTCCATTTCTTTAAGTTGATCTAGGAAGTTGAACTTTATACAGTTTTCTCCATATTATAGTCTAAGCTGTATGTGATATTACTTTAAAAGGACGAAAGTAGTTAAAATATTCCCTATTATTATCATCAATTTCTTCTAAAATGCTCAGAATCCCGTCATAGAATTCGTATACTAACTATGTACACAGGCGTGCATTAAGAAATTTTTTGTTGGGAGAGGTCCAAGCTTTGGGCGACGGGACTCAAACACTACAAGCCTCTGTGTAGTATTGAACGCGTATTATTTTGCACTCGAAAAGACAATAAGTACTTGTAAAATACTGTCATCTATATTGTCATAGCGTCCCTTTCAGCAGCGAGGCTATATGAGACGTGGACACTAAATCACCAAGGTCCCCTATCGCATCACAAGTGAACGCTTTACCATAGATTCACAGAGTCCCCTAGTACTTGTAAAAATACTTTCATCTATATTGTCATAGCGTCCCTTTCAGCAGCGAGGCTATATGAGACGTGAACACTAAATCACCAAGGTCCCCTATCGCATCACAAGTGAACGCTTTACCATTGATTCACCGAGTCCCCTTAGATCAAAGTACAGTACTCATGTAATAATATTATCTAACATAAAGTTCAGTTGTCGAGGGGCTCCCTGTGGGGTAATATTCATACACGTAAAATATTTTAAAATAAACAATATTAGTACCGATTCCATAGTTTTCGAAGGTGCTGTATTCAATAAAGACACTTTGAAAATAGTAACATGACATCTAAGGGGTAAAAAAGTGGTGAGCTCACGGGGTCTCCCTAGGGGGTAATATTCATACACATAAAATATTTTAAAATAAACAATATTAGTACCGATTCCATAGTTTTCGAAGGTGTTGTATTCAATAAAGACACTTTGAAAATAGTAACATGACATCTAAGGGGTAAAAAAAGTGGTGAGCTCACGGGGTCTCCCTAGGGGGTAATATTCATACACATAAAATATTTTAAAATAAACAATATTAGTACCGATTCCATAGTTTTCGAAGGTGTTGTATTCAATAAAGACACTTTGAAAATAGTAACATGACATCTAAGGGGTAAAAAAAGTGGTGAGCTCACGGGGGTGATATTCATACACGTAAAATAATTTAAAATAAACAGTATTAGTAACGATTCCATAGTTTTCGAAGGTGTTGTATTCAATAAAGACACTTTGAAATCAGTAACGTGACATCTAAGGGGGTAAAAAGTGTTGAGCTCCCGGGGGTGATATTCATACACGTAAAATAAACAACATTAGTATCGATTCTATAGTTTTCGAAGGTGTTGTATTCAATAAAGTCACTTTGAAATCAGTAACATAACATCTAAGGGGTAAAAAGTTGTGGGCTCCCAGGGGGTGGTATTCTTACACGTAAAAAGGGGAGCATATGAATAAGACAAGTAAGACACAAGTAGAAACGGTTTTCCGGGGAAAGTCAATAGCATCTTTTCGTTAAGTTGTAAAGAAGATAGCATTGAATTTGTGGTCGCTAAAATTAATGACAGTATAAAAGAAAGAAGTGTAGAGAGGAGGAGGAGGAGGAAATATGGATTTCGCGTTCACTAAAATTAACGATAAAATTCTAAAACAGAATAAGTATAAAAGGACGTGTAATCTACATATCTTCATTAGTTAATACATTTGAAAGAGATTGTGAGCATACATTTGTTTCACTCCTCATTCCGTGGAATAGGAAGAAAAGTTAAAAATATTTAAAAGGTATGATGAGAGATTATTTCATTGCCATCATAAAGTTCTGTCTTATATAGTATATATTTATATATCTAATATATATTGATTTATAAGTAACAAAATTCATTTCTTTTTTATTTTAGGTTGCATACAAATAAAGATAAGTGTAATCCTTTTCCCTATTCCCGTTGATATTATTATTATTATTCCTTTTTAATTACTTATATATATCACATTTTACTTACTCGTATATTCTTTTAACGCTTATATACCCTTTCAAAATATTTATATACATATATATATTCCATTTAAATAAGATTTATATATCCTATTATATATCATATTCATATACCATTTACATATATTGCATTACGTATATATACATCTGAGGAAGAAAAATGGCAAAAGAGAGTACGCAAGATTTACTGAAGGAGATTACGGTCTTCATTAATGACATTGAAGAAGAAGAAGAAGAAGAGGTAGTGGGCGTAAATAACGAAACGCAAGTTCTTTTAAGTGAAATAAATGCCATAATCGGGATAGAAGAAGAAGAAGAAGAAGAAGAAGAAGAAGACGCAAAAGAAGAAATGGAAATAGATCATCATGAAAAAATGCAAGAAGAAGAAGCCGGAGAAGAACAAATGAAAATAGAAGAAGCAGCAACAGCAACAGCATCAGCAACAGAAGAAGAAGAAGAAGAAAGAGAAACTATTGAAATTCAAATTCCAGTAGAAAAAGAAGAAGAATATGATGAAGAAGAACTATTACAAATATTGAACAGTGCTAGCAATAGAACGATAACAGAAGAAGCATCAGGCCGTATTAAAGAAATTATAAAGTGGTTGCAAGAAGGAACAGAAGAAGACGTCGAAGAAAGGAGAAATGAAGAAGAGCTGCTAAATCTCACGTTTTCCCAAATAATAGGAGAGGATTACAATAAGGAAGAGATGAAGATAGAAGAAGAAGATGATAAGTTTTACACGAATGAACTAGAAAATTGGATTAACAATTTGTTTCCCGATCCCAGAAAAGAAGAAGAAGAAGAAGTAATATATCCCTCAATTATGGAAATATTAGCAGAGACTAGTGCAGAACACGAAGAAATGGAAGTCGATTTAGACGACATAGAAAAAGGAATGGACGAATTGCTAGCGGTATTTCAAGCACAACGAAATTCAAATATACAAGTAGGATTCGGAAATAACAACCGTAATGATGGACACAATAGATTTCATATAATAGAAGAACGAAGAAGACAATACAGAAGATACAATATGGAGGGTAGAATGCTACGATTCCGTCTAGCCCCCGTGCGTGCAGATGAAAACCCTTTTACGGCAATTGAAGCAAGTCTACGGGCACTAATAGATTATTTACTACGTAATGTGGACCAGCATGATTACGTAGGAATAACAATTACAAATGAGAGAGAAGGACACCGCCCTTTTTGGTTGTCATTCAGAGAAGCAAGAAATCTCTCAGCAGAAGTTCTATGGACAAGCTATGAGAAAGTACTGCAAAGTAATGCGGCTTTTCTTATAAATGAAGATTGCATCGTGAATTTTCATCATGTACGTATGCCGAGAGGACAAGGTCCTTTGAAACAACATGTTATGAACACTGAAGAATATGTAAAGGCAAAACGTGGTATTATCACAATTAAAAATAAAGGCACAAGATGTTTAGCACATGCAATCGTCGTTGCCATGGGACTGAAAAAATACAAGGCAAGAAATCAATCTGAATACAATAGATATGTAAAAAATCAAAGTAAATATATCATAGAAAAAGAAGCAGAAGAACTGTGTGAAGCTGCCGATGTAGATCTTAGTCATGGTGGTGGAATTCCTGAAATTCGTAAATTTCAGGAATATTTAAAGGATTATAAAATTACAGTGTATAGGGGCTTTTCAGGAAGTGATGTTATGTTTGAAGCACCACCAAGTGATAACGAGAGAACTGCTTTAAATTTACTGTTTATAGATAACCACTACAACGTCATTGAAAGCTTGACAGCATGTTTTAGCTGTAATTTTTATTGCGAAAGCTGTCATAAGAAATATGAAAAAAAGCATGAACATTTGAAACATTGTACAGCTGTATGTTTTCGTTGTCATCAGAAGCCACCATGTGATTTTAAAGAAACCCATATTACATGCAATGATTGTAATCGAGAATTTTATGGTCAGTCATGCTATGACTATCACAAGTCAGCGCCGTATCAAAATGGAAAGCCTTTATGTTCAAGTGTGAAATGTTGTGCCCAGTGTTTGAAAATTTATGTAGTGAAAGAAAAACGTTCTCACGTATGTGGAGAAACTTACTGCAACATTTGCTATGATATAGTACCACCCAATCATGAATGTTACATGAAAGTGAATGAAAGAAGAAAATCGAAAAAAGCCAATGAAAAAATCATCATGGAGAAGAAATCTATGATTCTGTTTTATGATATTGAATGCACACAAGACACGAAAATAGAAGACGAGGACGCAAACATATATGAACATATACCTAATGTCTTGGTTAGTCAACATGTATGTTACCAATGTTATGAAGATAACAACATCAAGAATGATTGTGTCATTTGTGGAAAGCGAGAAAATATTTTTGACGAAGAAAATGTAATAGAAGATTTTCTAAAACATCTTCAACAACGTCGACCAAACATTAAATCAGTAATCTGTGTTGCCCATAACTCAAAGGGATATGACGCACATTTCATCATTAAGACCATGGTTGAGAAGATGAATTGGACTCCAGAAGTAATCATGAATGGAGCAAAAATTCTCTCTCTTAAAATAGGAAACGTAACCTTCATCGATTCACTAAGCTTTCTTCCTATGCCCTTAA
Organism: Thermobia domestica; assembly: GCF_964235325.1. NCBI lineage: Eukaryota > Metazoa > Arthropoda > Insecta > Zygentoma > Lepismatidae > Thermobia > Thermobia domestica. Next base: position 169,629,967 of record NC_137464.1, on the reverse strand, counting down.
GTAAATTAAGTGGTGCATTTGGGCTTCAATCGTGCAAAGGATATTTCCCACACTTCTTTAATCGACGTGAGAACCAAACCTATGAAGGGCCGCTTCCAGACATTAAATATTATGGAGCAGATACTATGAAAGTAGACGAAAGACGCAAGTTTCTCCAATGGTATACCGAACATCAAAACGACACCTTTAAAATGAAAGAAGAACTCATCAAGTATTGTGTACAGGATGTCGAGGTATTACGTCAAGCCTGTATTTCATTTATGAATACATTTGAATCTGAAACTAATGTCAATCCCTTACTTGAATGTATTACAATTGCCAGTGCATGTAATTTGGTATATCGTAGAAATTTCTTAAAGGAAAATACAATTGGTATCATACCAAAGAACGGATATCGATGGAGAGATGTACAATCAGTTGAAGCAGTACAATGGATAGCTTGGGAAGAAAAAACCAGAAACATCCAAATTACCAATGCTGCACGTAGTAAGGAAAAACGAATAGCATCAATGAAAGTAGATGGTGTATGGACAGATCCCAATACAGGAAAAATACACGTCTGGGAGTATGAAGGCGATTTCACACATGGTTGTATCTACTGCTACCCTAACGACAGAGATAAACCCATCTATAACAATGCTACAGATACCATGGAATTTCGATATGAAGCAACAAAGAAGAAAATTCAAAAATTAAAAGATTTTGGCTGTGAAGTGCATGAAATATGGGGTTGTGAATTTAAAAAACAATTGGCAGGAAATGAAGAGATGAAGAAGTATGTTAGTAATCATCCGTATACAAAGAAAACACCATTAAAACCTCGTGACGCTTTTTATGGAGGACGTGTGAATGCCATACGTTTGTATCATAAAGCACAAGAATCTGAAGGAGAGACCATAAATTACAAAGATGTTATTTCCTTGTACCCATTTATCTCTAAGACTAAGAAGTTTCCAATTCGTCATCCTACTATCTATCTGCCTGGAGATTCAAATATTCCCACCATTGAAGACGTAGAAGGATTAGTTAAGCTCAGTATTTTGCCTCCAAAACAACTGTTTCATCCTGTACTCCCTTATAAATCAAATGATAGATTGATGTTTCCACTCTGCCGTACATGTTGTGATGAATTAAACCAAGCACCTTGTAATCACAACGATGAAGACCGAGTGCTACATGGAACATGGGTAGCAGATGAAGTAAGAAAGGCATTAGAAAAAGGATACAAAATAATAGATATTCATGAAATATGGGCATATGACGTTGTTCAATATGATGAAAAAACAAAAAGTGGTGGCTTATTTGCAGAATACATAAACACCTTCCTGAAAGCAAAACAGAAGCAAGTGGATGGCCATCATGGTGTGAAACAGATGAATTAAAGAAGAAGTACATTCAGCAATTTTATGAAAAGGAAGGAATACGTCTAGATGAGAACAAAATTAAACATAATCCAGCACTTAGAAGTTTAGCTAAATTAATGCTAAATTCATTTTGGGGAAAATTTGGTCAACGTGAGAACATGGGTCATGTCAGCATTATTAATGAACCCAAGGAATTATATGAAAAATTAACATCTCATGATATAGATGTTCATCAAATATTTCCAGTAAATGATGACATGTTATATGTATATTGGCAATACAACGATGACGTTCCTGTTTCACTACCAACAGTAAATGTTGTCATAGCCGCATACACAACAGCACAAGCAAGATTAGAATTGTACAAATATTTAGATCAACTACAAGAAAGAGTATTATATTTTGATACTGATTCCGTCATTTATACGCAAAAACCTGGTGAAAGTACAATTCCAACTGGTGACTTTTTAGGCGATTTAACAAATGAAGTCCTCGAATATGGTAAAGAAGCCTATATTTCAGAATATGTATCGGCAGGCCCGAAGAATTACAGCTTACGTATTTTTGATCCCAGCACGAAGAAGGAGTTTCAAGTGTGCAAGATACGGGGCTTTTCATTAAACTATGAATCTTCAAAACACCTAAATTTTGATGTAATGAAGAAAATGATAGTAGATAATGAAGAGGATGCAGAAGAAGAGGAAGAATCTCGTCCCACGGAAGTAAAAATTACCAATGAGAAAAAAATTTGCCGCAGGAAAGACCATACTATCGTCAGCATGCCCGAAACAAAAATTTATAAGATAAATTATATTAAACGACGTAGAATACCAAATTCATATGATACTCTTCCATATGGCTACACTACTTCCAACAAAAGAAGAAGAGAAATGTAATAAGGCCCTTTATAAATATACGTATGAAGAAAGAATGATCATACTCTTTAACATGGACACGACGTGGAAACATCCCTTTTCATGTATTGTTGCCGGACCAAGTGGATGTGGAAAAACTTCCTTTGTAATACGTTTCCTGTCCAATTTACCACGTATGGTTAATACATCGTTTCGTCATATTTATTGGTACTATGCAGAATGGCAAAATGCATACAGAGAAATTTCGACAAAAGTACAATTTATTGAAGGATTACCTCAAACAAAAGACTTTTTACCTGAAACTGGACCACACCTTATTATTATTGATGATCAAATGTGTGAAGTGAACCGCAATATAGTTGATTTCTTTACAAAGGGTTCTCATCATAGAAATCTTAGTGTACTATTTATTACACAAAACATATTTCATCAGGGAAAAGGAAGCAGAGATATGAGTTTGAATTGTTCTTATCTCGTATTATTTAAAAATCCAAGAGATAAATCACAAATTAAACATTTGAGTTATCAATTAACTCCTGAGAATCCAAAATTTCTTCAAGAAAGTTTCAACGACGCAACAAAGTTACCATATGGATATTTCTTTATTGATTTAAAACAGGATACGCCAGATGAACTTCGTTTTCAAACAAATATCTTTCCTGATGATATTTATCATTACGTTTATGTTCCATCGAAATAGAAGAAGAAGATGTGTTTATAATGTTTGTTTTAAACTGTGTTTCTTCATTCTGACAATATGTCTCCAAGAGTAAAACACGGAGATCTTCTTCGTACGCTGAGCAAAGCAAATCCTAAATTACGTAAAGCTATACTGGCCAATGCAGACTCTTCACTGATTCGAAGTATTTGTGAATGTTGTTATAATGTGTTAAAAGGGAATGTACCTCTTACAAAGACACAGAAAGCAAGATTAAAGCGATACAAGAGGACGCTTCGATATCTTGTGAAGAAAGGAAACTCCATCCAAAAGAAGAAGAAGCATTTATTAGTACAGCAGCAGGGTGGATTCCTACCGGCATTATTAGCTCCTATTTTAACTGGTGCATTATCAAGTTTACTATTCCGTTAGTACAATGGAACACGCAAAGAAGATGATTTTAGTTCCACCTGAAGTTCTGAATCGTATACAAGCACCAACATCATCATCATCATCAGCCCTGGAGAAACGTGAATCTAATTTGGATCAAGAAATGCAAGAGATTTTACAGTTATCATCGCTTAGTGATGAAGAAAAGTGGAATCAGTATAACAATATTCTTCAAAAATATTTACACTTAATACGAAAACAAGAAGAACCTGTGACACTTTCAATTACGTCAACTAAATCAGAGAAGCCTGAAGTAGAAGAAGAAATATTATTATCTATACCCAAAATGTTTCGTAAAAGAGCTGAATTACTACTACATAGAATGAAACATGATGATAATATCACGTGGGATAATAAAGGAACTGTTTACATCAGAGGTGATAAACTAGAAGGATCTCACATTGTAGATTTAATTTCTGATGTGTCGCGACCCCGGAAACACACAAATCCACCGGGATGGGAGAAATTTTGTAATTATTTATCTTCTAATAACACACCTCAAGAACTTATTGGAAATCCAAAACGTTTGTCATATATTTTACGACGAACTAAAGCATCACCAACAGCATCATCGTCAAGGGGAAAAATACCTCTGAAATCGTTTGCAGAAGACGACGAAGAAGAAGCAGAAGAAGAAGAAGAAGAAAAGGAAAAAGTAATATCTCCTATAAGGAAAAGGAAACGTGCCTGTAAACGTCCAGTATGGTCAAGGTGGAAACCGTAAACAAACAGTTAAGCAAGATTTACTACAACCCTTCACATCCTGCCTCGTTTTCAACTGTTAAAAAATTGTGGATAGCTACAAAGAAGAAAATTCCTATACATTGTATAAGAAGATGGTTACTGCAACAAACAACATATACGTTACACAAACCTGTACGTCGTCGTTTTAAAAGAGATTTCTATGTAGTGAATAACATTGATGATGAGTGGGAAAGTGATATTAATGATCTTCAATCTCTTCATAAATTTAATGATGGATATCGTTATATTCTGACAGTGATAGATGTGTTCAGTCGATATGCATGGGCTGTGCCATTAAAATCTAAAAGTACAAATGATGTCTTAAAAGCATTGCAAATTGTGTTCAAAGACAGAAAACCAATTACATTTCGAACAGATAAAGGAAGTGAGTTTACTAATAAAACAATACAGAAGTACTTAGTGGACAGCAAAATAAAACATATTACAACTAAAAATCCTGATATAAAAGCTAGTATTGTAGAACGTTTTAACAGAACTTTAAAAGAAAAAATGTGGAAGTATTTTACAAAGTATCAAACGTATAATTATTTAAATGTATTACCTCTTCTTGTGAAATCATACAATGAAGGTTATCATTCAAGCATAAAGATGTCACCTGCAAATGTTTCTCAAAATAACCTATTACAAGTATGGCATAATCAATATGATAATAAAATAAAGAAGAAGAAGAAGAAGAAGAATCCAAATTTCTCAAAACATCTTAAGATTGGTGATACAGTACGAATTAGTAAAACTAAACGTACATTTGATAAAGGATATATGCAAAATTGGACTTGGGAAATATTTAAAGTGAAGAAGATAATACCAAGAGATCCACCTGTTTATGAAATTGAAGATTTAAACAAGGAACCACTGGATGGATTATTTTACAGAGAGGAATTACAACCTGTGACGTTATCAAAGACATTTTACATAGATAAAATCATACGTACAAGAAGAAAAGGCAGCAGAAAAGAATATCTTGTTCATTGGAAAGGATATCCTTCTTCTTTCGATTCCTGGATACCTGCATCATCCGTAAAGAAGATCGAGAAGTACAATGGAACCTGATGGAGATTTTTACGTTACGCTTCCCAGTAATAGTTCTATGGAATATTTTCCTGACAACACCTTAACATCATACACTACGAAACTTCATCAAAGAATGGAATTCCATGAAAAGTGGGAAGTGGCTATTGTTGAAATTCATTATCCTCATTCAATATTAAATATTAATGACGAAAATAATAAAATTTTTTACAAACCTGCAAAAAGTGATGAATGGAAATTTATAACTATTCCTGTACGTTATTACACTGACATATCAGAATTGATAAAGATAATAAATACGTACAACAGATTCACAAATTTACATATTTCTTATACTCGTGAGAGTAATACCTGTTTTATACGACGTCTTCATAAAGACATAGATGTAGACGTTGCATTATCACCAAGTGTTAGTGCGATGTTGGGGTTTGATCCAAGCGTTGATTTAAAGGATATGCAACAAGGCCAAAGCATTCCAAATTTACGTTTAGGACTTCCATCTACAATGTATGTGTATTGTGATATAATTCAATCTGTATTTGTTGGAGATACAGTAGCACCATTATTACGTATCATAAATATGAATCCTGTGAATCATACATTTGGAAGTAGTGTTATAGAAATTTTTAATCCTCCACATTATGTGCCTATAGAGAAGATGCATTTTGAACACATCAAAATAGATATAAGAGATAGTACAGGCTCTCCACTGGCATTCACTTTCGGAACTGTATGCGTTAAACTACATTTTCGACCAGTGCGTCAACATCGACAAATATGAATAATCCATATTTACAATATTATCAAAAACAAGCTCTTTCTGGAACTGGAAACGTTTATGTTGGCTCCCCTTATCAAGTTGGACATGGTATTGGAAGTTTCCTTGGAGGATTATTTCGTTCTGTCATGCCACTAGTAAAACAAGGAGCTAAAACAGTAGGAAAGGAATTATTAAAATCTGGAGCAAACGTTATTACTGATGTCATCATCGACAATCAACCTATTAACGAATCCTTTCATCAACGAATGGGTGAAGCGAGATCCGTCTTGCAAGACAAAGCAAAAAATAAACTGAAATCTATGCTAGGATCTGGATATCAACGAAGGAAAAGAAGAGTTACACATCATTCCATCTTTAACCCTTCACCATTACACATCATCAAGCGCAAGAAGAAGAAGGGCAAGAGGAAACGTACACAGAAAACAAAGAAAAATCAGTCTTATAAGAAGAGGAAGTTATCACACGATATCTTTGATTAAATCATCACCATTATGGCTTTCTTACATCATCAATCCTGCGAGTGTGTAAAAAGTGAACTAGATATTTTTTCTACAAAACCAACGCAAACCAGTATATTGGATAATCATGTTGTTACATACAAACCAATCAGTTCACTAGCTGATAATGCTCCTATAGAGTTTGTCATCCCAGGAACAAGTGATGAATACATAGATCTACCACATACTCTTCTTTACATCGAAGCTCAAATCGTTAAGCCTGATGGATCAGCATTTGGTGAAAGTGATAAAGCTGTGGCTCCTATTAATGACTTTTTAAATTCTATGTTCAGTGAAGTGGAAGTGTATTTAAATAACAAACTGATTTCATTTCCATCTCATAATCATCCATATCGATCATACATTGAAAAACTGTTAAATTATGATGATTCTGCTAAAAATACTCATCTTCAATGTGCATTCTGGTTTCAAGATACTGCTGGACATATGGATGCAACATCTAGTGGTAATAAAGGATTTCAACAACGTTATGAATTAACAAAAAAAAGTGCAAAATTCGACATGCTTGGACATCTTCATTGTGATATTTTTAATCAAGATAAATTTTTAATCCAAGGAGTAGAATTACGTCTCAAGTTAATTCCTGCAAAGCCAAACTTTTGTCTCATCGCTAGTGATGCGTCTGTTGAAGCTAAAGTGAACATTTTAGACGCTGCTTTACATATTAAAAAGATTAATGTTAGTCCTACAATAAAACTAGCACATAACAAGCTTCTACAATCAACAACAGCCAAATATCCTCTCACAAGAGTACAAATGAAGTCGTTCGTCATTCCAAAGGATCTTCAATCAAAAACAATAGATAATTTATTTATGGGAGTATTACCAACTCGAGTGATTGTGGCGTTTACACAAAATGATGCCTATACAGGAACAATAACTTCAAATCCATTTCATTTCAAACATTTTGACATCAATTTCTTCTCTCTATACATTGATGGAAAACCTGTACCTTCAAAACCATTACAACCAATTTTCGAAAACAACCTCTATGTTTCCTCATATCATACCTTATTCTGTGGATCAGGCATTCACTTTTCCAATCATGGCAACAATATTCCTCGCCTTGACTTTCCTCAAGGATACACTATCTTTGTTTTTGACATTACTCAAGATGGAGAAGCCAGCGCTGTGCAGCATTGGAATCTTATACGTCATGGGTGTGTTCGTCTGGAAGTTCATTTTACGAAGCCTCTACCAGCACCTATCTCCTGCATTGTGTATGGAGAATTCCAATCTCTCTTAGAAGTGGATCATCAGAGGAACATCATCATGGATTTTTAAAGGTACGTTATTTAAATATCATATCATATATGTACATGTCTGCATTTTTATACATGATGTCCTCTACACTAGATTTATTAAATGCTTTGCAAACAAATTCTTTATATCACAATCATTTCGTTGGCGTATATGCAGCCAATGAATTACCAGCACATGTTCCACTACCTGCAGCTATCATCATAAATACAGATCCCTCGAACAAACTTGGCACACACTGGATTTCCGTATATATTCATACTGATGGCCGTGCCCACTACTTCGATACATTTGGATTTCCTCCATATGTAATGCATCATATTCAATTTCTACGTAGAAATTCCACTTCTTATACATTTAATAATAAACAAATTCAAAGTGTAAAATCATCCTTATGTGGGCATTATTCATATCTTTTCCTATGCTTCAAAGCTAAAGGAAAGTCCTTAAATGAATTTCATTACACTTTCTCATCAACTCCAGAAAAAAATGATCGTCGTTTGCTGTATTTACTTTTACAGGTAATCATGTCTTCATTCTTCTTCTTCGTTTGTTTTGATTACTTTCTTTTCATATTATTGCAGGTAGCCATTTCTTCTTCTTCTTTATTATAATGTGTTTGTATGTATTATTATTTGTTCATGATTATAGATAAAATAAATTTTAAGTTTGTTTTTTCAATTTTTTTTCATTTCAGAGAGTAAAAGATCGTCATCGTGTGTATGGACATCATCTTCAATGTTCAGATTGACTTGTATCTACGTTTCATCATCAACATCAACAGCAGTAGTATCATCAGTGAACAGTATATGGCAGTTGTAAAGTTATCATCATAGGAACAATGGAAAGAAAATTTAACGTTCTTTTAAAATGTACTATACTTACCGTCGTTTTAATTGTGTAAATAGTTTCATCAGCAATAAACAATTTGTATTATTTTTTCTCTTTGAAAACAAATGTTTTATTTCTTATTTTCTCCGTTTCCTAATAAATAAATATGTTTTATGATCAGTTATGTAATTAAATACACATATCATAAAACATATTTTTAAGTCATTGAATTAAAGAATTTCATAGTGATATTAAAAAAAAGATTCTAAAACTGATTTTTAATTCAATGATGTAATCATATAACTACATAATAATAATAATGAATTCAAATACTTAATCAGTTATTCTTTCGTAAATTAAATCAAGTATGTGAATTCAATATTATTATTATTATTATTATGATAGGACTTTTGTTTTTAAAATTTTAATATTAATTATTTGAGTTCCTTTTTTAAAAATTAAAAAAAGTCTTATCATACCTAAGACAAAGTTGTATAATAATAATAATTTCAAATACTAATTTTTATTTTAACATTCATTTCAAGAATTTGAATTCATTATGATTATTATTATTATTATTATACGTATCACTTATAATATATACGAGGAAAAAATATGTTAGGATTTTTTTCTTATAAAAATTTTAAAATCCTAACATATTGAGGTGTATGAAACGAACACAAAACACACACACAAATAAAACATTTCACTTTCCACTATATATATATTTTTATTACATTTGATATTACGTTGTTTCGTATACATGAAAAAACAAATCAATTTCTCCTTCTTTATGAAGAGTCGTTCACTTCATTGATACCCTCCGAAGGTTGAGTTTCGGTTTCCCCCCACCATGGCTGTGTCGATACACTATCAAATAAATCAGCCATTATTGAATCTATAAGTTTTTGTTTGCAAAATACTTTCATTTCCAATTTTAATCGTTCACCATCAATGTTCACATCACTGTTCTTATCAAGAGAGACACTTGGAAAACTGATGTTCATACCATTAATAATACTCTGTTCATCTACACAGGTATGGATTCCGGCAAGTCCTCTGCATGTAAGACACTGTAATTGTACATGATTACGAATAGTATCTGTACACAAGTCAAAATATTCACGTAGCACAACACTACAAACTTTACTGTTTTTCACAGCATGTTCAATACACGGTAATATTTCCAAGAAATAAAGCCAATCACTTGAAGATAAGTACACAGTGTTTCGAGGAGCATGAAGTGTTCCTTTCTTCTCTAACATCACTAATTTTTCACCCATTAGTTTTCGTACCACCAGTTCGTTTTTTCGACCAAGAGATTTTATAAATGTAATTTCCACTTGAGAATTTAACCCATTTGGTGCCATAATTTTTGTAATGCATATTTTTGATTGAGTGCTACACATTTTCTCTTACATAGGACACATATACAAAAGAAAAATAGGTTTTGATTGTATGTACCGGGGAACGCCCGGTACAGCCTGTCCTATATATAGGACATTGGCCTTTTGGGTTGACAGTTCTAAAAAATAAACACAATTATGTCTAATTTTTACTAAGTTTTATTAAAGAACGTTTGCAAGATTACATACCCGTACCATATGTCTTAGCACATTTACACAGCACTGTTACACTAACGATAGTCATTATCAAATCACAAAACAGCACACAAGCCAACCTGGGATTCCTGATATGATGTTATCGGCTTTTTTGGACGTCCTTGATATCTTCTTTGATTTCCTTTCTCATTTCGTATTAGGGTATGTTTGCTAGCTTTCCATGCTTCTGAACACTTTCTGTACAGTCCCTGTGGTCCCGGACGAAGTCTTGTCGATGCAGACTGTGAGAGCAATGCCCACTTCTGTAAAATTCTAGAAGATCCAAATTACCTAAGTCCAAGATCTGATAAAATTTCCAGCCAGCAACTAAACCAGTTTCAACAACATTCCTAAATAAGTTCCAATACCACTTCTTGCCCTTGATCTTGAATTTGTTATATGAAGCAATACATGAAGGCACTTTGATGTTTTCTTTATGTCCTTTGTTATTTCGTGTTACTGTTTCCACACAATCAACGGATTGAAAATTCGTTACAACAGTCACAGCCTTGATATCATTCCATTTAACCATACTGACTTCTGAGTTACGATCAAACCTTGTGTCCACTCCTCTTTCCTTTTTTGTTAGTTCTTTTGTCGACATCAAAGGACATTTTCCGGTTCTATTTTCCCTAATTAGTCATGAAAATGTTACTTTGTCTCAGATTGGAAGCAAGATTGTATGACGAAAAGTAGTTCTCCATATATACCAAATGGCATTCTGGGTTTTCCACAACGGACAGCAAAGATTCCACAACATAATTGGATAATCTGGTATCCCTTTGAGATCCAGGTTGGAAGGGAATTATATGCAGTGGGTAACAATTGTGTGTGGTTAACTCCATAATTTGTACCCAAATTTCTCCGGTTTACCCTTCATATACATTTTGAAACTATTTCTACCATTTTATTCAGTACAAGGGGCAAAGTTTTCTAAAATAACTTTGTCACATTATTAGTAAATTTATAATTTTGAAGCATATAAGTCTAATATTACCTTACCTAAAGTCAAGAAATATATATGTATATATAAAACATATAGTAAACCAGCTATCTAAATTCTTCCCCTATTGTGTACATTCTGAAGGTCCACATGATGCAGATTCCTATTGTACGTTTATTTCTATTACATTTACCGTAAATAATGTTAAATCCGTTTCAAATTATGTGTACATAGAATTTCGTTGCTATATTACCCGGAAATTGAAATTCCTTCAAACCAGTAGGCTAAATGGCCGATGTCCTATATATAGGACACTAAAGAAACAAGGTATTTTTATCACATTATTTTATTTTCAGGGTTTAAACAACTAATGTATCAAAAAGAATTGTATTTTAAGAATATAAAACAAATGCTTACCTTCGATTTTTCGGCCCGTTTCCATTTTCTGTTTCGAAGACAAGAGAAACGTTCATCAACAATCCAAATTCCAGATACTTAACGATACCAGATTTCCCTCCAAAATGTACCAATCTTCCACTCACAACGAACAAAGAAAGCATATACTTCTCTGAGCATGAGCAGAACCGAACAACATTCAGTTGATTAATCAGTGTTCCAAACCGACGTATTTTGTCACTGTCCTATATATAGGACATTGGCACCAAATGGGTTAAATAGTCCGTAACAAATGGGGTTAAATGTACAAGTTTCTCCCACTCTGCCAAATTTAACTCCACTCCAAACACAAGTCCTTTGCCAACACGAATCACTGGTTCAAATGTATCACTATCCAGTCCAATGCAAATTAATTTGGTTTTCATTGAATTAAGTCCATATTCAACATTTAACAAGTACTCTTTCTTGATATCCATAGTTGATGCACAAACACTCAAAGACATGTTACTCCAGTCGCTGGTCAGTACAGAATAACGACACTATGCATACAGATGACTGCGCATGCATGAAGAGGAGGGGCGAAGAGGAAAATTCATGTTTCATCTTGTTTGTACATGTCACCATACACTTACGATGAGTAAACCAGTTCAGTAAATTCAAGATCGTGCATGTTACGTCCAGATACATTAATCTTCATTCCTTTATATATTAAACAGACATTCCCACTTTGTAAATACGTTAATAATGCACCATTATCTGCTTCCAATTTTTCAGTACAACGTCCAGGTAAAATCACTTTTTCACCTCCTTCAAATGTCACACAGGCCTTCCTACCATATACCGTTGTAATTATCTCACAGTTTACAATACGAAATGGTACTCCAATCTCCAAATCTCGCATTTTTGTAAAGGGTACCATTGATGGCTTATTAAGTTTATCTAATAAACTCATTGACGATGACATCTTTAAATTTTTGACGTTTCTTCCTTTGCAACAGCTGCTAACAGAATGATCGACACAAGCACATACGTTCCGCTTACGCTCTTCGCAGGAGGGGTGAGGGGTTTGGGGATTCAAATTATTAACCAATAAACGACAAGAACACGAAAATTCATGTTTTATCTTGTTTTCTACATCTAGCAGGCGTCCAAGCCTATGAGCATAGCAACAGCAAATCAACATTTTCCCACGGGCTTCTGTGGTAACCGTAAAAGGCTATGAACATAGCAACTAAAGAGGAGTAGGGGGTAACGGGGGTTCAAATAAACCAAAATTTTCCCACGCGCTTCTGTACTACCCGTAAAAGGCTATGAACATAGCAACTAAAGGCTTGTCGAAACTTGCCTACCAATTCCAGGAAATGATATCGATTTCTAGGAAAACAAGATAATTTTTTGCTGACTCGGCCATCTATACGCCGGGACATCTACTACTGTATCTTCGGAATCCTACCTAATTTTGAATACTAAACCCAAACTCAAATTTCTTGCATATGAGTTGGTAAATGATGTAATATGAAATATCGTAATCCATTTTTAATTTTACAGAAAGCCCCAAACTATTTTCAACTTAGGTTCTGTAGGTTTTAATAATATAAATCCAGAATCATTAACTTAAAAAATTTATATACAGGGTGTTTCAAAACAACACCGACAACGTTTGGGAGATGATTCCTAACATCAAGATAAGACAAAAAGTATAGACCAGCCTTGGTGCACAATTTTTTCTTCCGGAGTTATAGGCTGCCGAAAATATGACAAAATGAACTTTAAAGGTCCATAGCTCAAAAACTTCGGGACGTACCGTAGTCGGGTCAAGACTTCACTTAGGAACTAATATGCGCACTATCTAAAAATACATGATTTAGAATCCTAAGATACTCAAGAAACAATTTTTATAGAGGGAGTTTGGCTATGGGCATATAATTTAAAGTACTCGCCAACTACCTCTATAAAAATTGTTGCGAAAGTACCGCAGGATTCTGGAAGCTAAATATTTGGATAGTGCACATATTAATCCCTAAGTGAAGTCTTGACCCGACTACGGTACGTCCCATAGTTTTGGAGCTATGGACCTTTAAAGTTCATTTTTTCATGTTTTCGGCAGCCCATATCTCCGAAAGGAAGTATTTGTGCACCCAGGTTGATCTATACTTTTCGTCTTATCTTGGTGTCAGAAGTCACCTCCCATCCTTGTTTTGAAACACCCTGTATAAATAATCCAGACTCATTCTTCACAACAAATCCCTCAAAGCTAATTATAGATTTCGTACAAATGTAGAAGGTATTTCGTTTTCATTCATATCAGAGAAAAAAGTTTCCATTCTACTCTGAGTTAGGTATGTTGCAAATGAGAATGTTCAGGAGGGACAACTCCATATATGATATTCAGTCTTTTTAAATTGTATTAGTCAATTATATATATATATATATATATATATATATATATATATATATATATATATATATATATATATATATATATATATATTGCAACAAATAAACAAACATGAAACTTTAAGGGCGTAAACAAATTGGCACTGGCTCCCCTTAACAATCGATAAGCCAGGTTAACAGTCAGATAAGGGTTTCCGTACCCTCTTAGACCATGTCACATCTGTTAAATTATCCTGATATTGTTGCCCCTCCTTCTCCTCAAGATAATCGTACATACGATTAAATGACAACCAATGACCTCCCCTTTCTCGGTACAGCTTTAAAGCAAAACGTATTGTATCATACTCTTTGTATACACAATTTTAATTGCTAATTAGTTTAAATATTTCAGTCATTTTTTCCTCACCCTCCCTAAAATGTCAATGAACGCATCATTACTTTCTCTTATGAGCATCCCTGTAGTCAAAGAGAAAGAGCGAGCAATATTCTACTAATGAATACAAAGATGGCAACCATTACTGTAGTCATCCATATAAAATCTTTTTTTCTTTTTCTTTAATCTCAATGATTTTGCTAACATATTACGTAGAGATAAAATGTACTTTCAGGCTTATTTTTGGTGACAATACCTACACTACAAAAATATGTTTAACATCTGTATTTTGCGAGTGTTACATTGTGTTTATGTCTCAACTCTCTCAGTTCATTGCCCATACTTACATTTGATATACTCTGGCGTATTGATTTGACGAAAGAGAACAACTGCGCAGCGTTAATCGTTTTCCCGTAGCAACGGTAAACAAACTGATTTTTGTGTTGATGTTATGAACGAAGTAGGACGAAGTTAAAGCCAATTGACCAGTGAAACAAAATATCTATATATTAATATTTAAGCAAGTGCTAACAACTTTGCAATGTGATTTGTATGTGAGATAATGTTCTTTGCGTTACATATATGAGGGTTGTATAGTTTATAACTTATAGTCATGGGTGACAACGAAGGTGTTGAAGTTTCTGATGAAGCAGCGGCTGCTGAAGCGGCAGTTGTAGCTGAAGGTCCGGGTGATTCCACGGTTGAAACTGACGAACTAGAAAATGATGAAGGAGAAGAAAGGGAGAAAGGTCAAGCAGATGAAGAAGCAAAAGAGAAACTTGACGAAGAGGAAGTTGAAGAAGAGGGTGAAGAAGGAGAAGAGGAAGAATTAGAGGAGGAAGGTGAAGAAGGAGAGGAGGAAGAAGGTGAAGAAGAGGGAGAGGGAGAAGAAGAAGGTGAAGGTGAAGAAGAAGGAATCGAAGAAGGACTCAAAGAAGAGGAAGAAGAAGAGGAGGAGGAGGAGGAAGAGGAAGAAGAGAAGGAATTCGATCGTGCTGAATATCTAGAAGAATACAGACTACTTATGACTGAGAGACAGTTGCTTAGGCGTAGAAATATGTTGCTGCAAAAGAAATTGTCTGAATATTTGAAGAAGAAGAAGGTAAGTAAAAATAATTAGTTTAAGTCAGGGGCGTCATTTGGAGGGGGCATGGGGGCAATTTCCTCCTGAGTTAGAGCTTTATATTTTTAATAAATAGTATAATAATATACTAATGAAAAACTTCATAATTTAATTACAATGGTAGACTATCTTGCCCCTTCCCCCTCAAATACAATCTGAAAATGGCACTACTGGATTAAATAGTAAAACAATATAATCTCTGTGCCAAAAATAGGATGGTTTTTTCTCCATTTTCGATTTGTTTACTAACATTATGGATATCCTGAGACCTTGGCTTAACATGTGGCAGAAGCTCATGTGGTTCGGATCCCACATTAAACTGTAGGTCCAATTTTATATACAGGAGTGTTATTTGACGCTCCAGAGTGCAATTCTTTCCTGAGCTTGAGATTTATATACATTTTCACCTAAAAGCTAATAATATACCAATTTAAAATGCGAAAGTTTACTTATATATAGGAGGATCTTTCGTCCCCCTCTTCCCGAAAGTAAAAATTTGAAATGACGTTGTCACTCATATAGCCTCGGTGCTGAAAAGGATGCAAAATTCTAATCCGAGCAACGAACTACTGATATCCTTACAAGTTGTTAGCTTCCAGAACCTAATGTCTCAGGACAACTAAAATATCGAACAAATTCATATTACTAGCCAATACATTTAGCATTAGTTACTTTATTTATTTATTTATTTTTAAGATACATCACACGAAAGGCCTATTTGCACTAGGGGAAAACGAAATTAAATATGTAGTTTTACGGCTCACGCTCATATCCTGTAGGTTAAAAGGAGGCGAGTGATTACTGAAAGTGAGTGATTATGAAAGAGTATGGCGGGATGAGAATGTGTGAGGAAACCAGATAATCTGTGAAAACCTACGGACAGCTTACATCTCCTGAAATCGAACCAGGGACTCCATGCATCAGGGGTGAGCACTCTAGCATTGAGCCATTGTGCCCCTTTTACTTTGTATTTCTTGCATGTTTGTTTACTTTTGTGTTTGTTGAAATTTAACGTCCCTTTTTCAGAACACTGAGGCTATATGAGATGTGGACCTATAATTTAAGGTTGAATCGAACTATTATAATGCGTTGAAAGCTTTATTAGTGGCAATTAAATCTAGGGCACGTAAATAAAAGGCGCCTGCGCGGAAAGGGCATACTTTTTTTATAATATAACTTCCTTAACTTGTATCTTCGAGATGGAATATAGTCAAATCCGGTTCTCTAACAAATAAGTAAATAAATAGAGAGAAATTTAGAACTTTCATAGATAAACTTTTTAAAATGTGGGATTTTAGTCATATTGCTTTCACATTTATTAAACACGATGGTTTCATTTAAAAACTGTTGTTTTGAAAATGTAAATTGCACCAGTACATCTACTGGTTTTCTGCTTGCTTTTAAGAATATATTAATTTACTCGTATAAGATTGTAAGGAAAGGATCTCTTTCTCTCTTTCAAACTCAGATTAACGGAACATGACTTCATATAGCAATTTTTACTGCAAGCAGGAAGTTATCAATCTTCTTGAATGTATATTAATACGTATAACAAAAACAGAACAGGTGGGTTATATGCATAGGCGGAGCTAGAAATTGTCTGCTAGGGGGCAGTGGGGGGCAGACCTCTTTGTCAGTCTCGGATGTCTTGGTAGGTGGCCATCTTATAGGTGGTATGTTTATTTTTTGTCAAAAAATTGGGGGGGCAATGCCCCCCATAACTCCAGCCATGGCTATATGTGTATGTTCGGCTTAAAAGATTGAAATACTACTTAATTGATTTCAATAAAATTTTTATGAGTATATTCATTCGTATCTTAGAATGATTGTAAGCAGTGGCGGGTATAACATGTTCTCAGATCCCGTGGTGTTGGGAGGGAGAGACTTAAGATGGTGCCCTCCTCAATTGGTTGGTTTCGTACTATGCTTATTAGATTGTTGAAGTTTAACGTCCCTTTCAGCACCGAAGCTATATGAGACGAGAACCTACAGTTTAAGATGTAATTCGAACTACCACAATGCTTTCAATTTTTCAAATACTCTCCCAGCAGGGTGAAACTCGGGATCAAGACCATGTGCACCAAAAGCTCATGCTCAGCCACTAGGCCAGCGAGCAGGGCCCTCAGCCCTATGCGGTTAGGCAACCTTTCTCCTCCTATAATTGTTACGCTTCTAATGATAAGCATTTTTAAACGATGTGGATAGGAAATCATTATTATGATACATTTCAGCATATGTCAAACGAAACTTTGAACATTTTACTTCAAGTTTTCGCTTCTTGATATTATTAAACAAAGTTATTAACAATCTACATTACTCATAGTAATGAGGAATGAATTCAAGTCGTTGATTATGAATTTATTGCCTACCTACATCATCACTGGCAAAACTGTTTCTCTGTTTCTACGGGAAAAGAAAATACTCTGCGAGTGATATATTAGGAAAAAAAGTGAAAATTTTGCTGTATACACCAACAACAGTGTTGAATATCTTACTGCTTTCTTCTTCAAATCTATTTAAATGCCCTGTATTTCGTGGAAATATAACTTTGTTTTATATAATTACAATATTTAATATTGGTAATTCATTTAAGTACAATAATATTAAATTTATATTGTAGAGTTAATGCCAATTCATTTTGACAAAGCAAGTGGCATATAACTAAAAAAAAATCAATAAAATTTATATAATTAGCTATTCTAGTTCATTTTAAAGAAAACAGAAAGATAAATCAATTAGTTAAATAAAGAAAGAAGGCATAGGTATTGAACATCGTCATGAAGGAAAAGAAAAGAAGAAAATGGAGTAATTTACATCTTGAAAAATACTGAAAACGGAAAATACGTGATATTTGTATCTCTCAAAGAATACATTCAAATTGAAAAATCACTAGAACCTCCAAATTCGGGATGGGTAGATGCGAGTGGTATTTTGGTTGAGGTAAAATCAGATCAGTGCCATTGGTTATAAAATATTTATCATAACGCTTTAACTCTATAAAATTAGACAATAGCGTAAAACAAGATACCTATTTGCGCGTGTATAAATAATTCATTTTCAAATAGTATTATTAACTAGTAACATCATGAAGTGTAGGCCTACACCACGTGAAAGAGTTTGGTTTCTATGTTGTGATATTTTCTCAATTAATATGGAAACCGGAAATTATAATAGATTTCTACCATTTTCTGTTTTAGTAGAGATATTAGAGTGGAAATGAGTATATACTTGGGATACTTCATTAATTTCGGAAAACAATTTCTCACTATGGATTACTGTTTTTACTCTATAGTGATCAACATTAAAACCGGAAGTTGTAATGGATTTATAGTTCTTCTGGTTCTAGTAGAACGCTCTCATCTTTGGTGCGAGCGGTCCCGGGTACGATTCCTGGTGGGGACACTCGGTCGAAAAACTGTAAAAGCTTTTTCAGGCCAGCCATCCTAAGAGAGATTTTCTTGGAGTTTCCTCATTCACACCAGTTAAATGCCAGGATGGTATCTAACATGTAGGCCCCAAACTGCTTCCTTGTTTCCCCAATCCTTTCTTCCTTCTCTTTCCTCCTATAGTGTGATGGCCGAGGGACGTTATCCCTCATACGTGAGGGGCTAAGACGGCCATAGACGCTGAAAACCCAAAAATCTAATTACTAATCCTAATCATGGTTCTAGTAAGGAATGTTGAATGGAGATTAAATATATTATTGGCACGCTTAATGGATTGTAGGAAACTTATTACCATTTTGCTCTATGGTGATCAATGTTAAAACATAGAATTGTTGAGTTCTACTACTTCCGATTAGAATATCACCTTCATCAA
Organism: Thermobia domestica; assembly: GCF_964235325.1. Taxonomy (NCBI): domain Eukaryota; kingdom Metazoa; phylum Arthropoda; class Insecta; order Zygentoma; family Lepismatidae; genus Thermobia; species Thermobia domestica. Next base: position 169,610,784 of record NC_137464.1, on the reverse strand, counting down.
TGAACGCGGGTCCTAATTAATGGCTCTCTACATGCTGGCCAAAATTGATTATAATCTATCAAGTAGCTATTGAGATTTTGTGCATCCGGTACGGAGGAACACATACAATGGATAGGGTAAATATATAAAGAAGGTTTGGTTGGTAAATCAAACTTCTTAAAATTAAGGGTGCGAATGGTAAGTACTCGGATGTCCCATTGAGCATCACTCTTCTTCTGTATGTCCATGGTTATAAAAAACCACACTTCCACTTGCCATCTTCTCATTTTTTACTTACTTTGCTCGTTGATGTTTGTTTTGCTGTAGAGACGTGAGTGGTTCGTCTATGGCATCAACATGAGGGAAACATTGCGTGGTGATATCTCGGAATGTTGTGCCCTTTGTTGGTTTATCCGGTAGTTGTGGTATGGAAAGAGTTTGCTCTACTGATTGTACTGGTAAATCAGGTTGCGTTCGGGGGAGGAGAATCAGAAAAATTCACCGCGGCACCCCAAAGATTTTCTGGCATTCTCAAAGTTAAATTGTACCTTTTCTTAAAATTAACCCATTATCACTTGTTATGTTAGCACTATCATTCTCCAGGTTCATTAATTTCTTCCTTCCCTCAGTTGCAGCTAGTTGACGTGAAATTTTTCTTATCGTGGAAACAATGAGTCCAAATCTCAGTCCATGGACTTCTATGATGTAATTGTATATACAATTTTACTTCAAGCTCTGCTGAAAGAGCAAATGGTTTTTCCAGCTTAGGTCCATAATCTAAATATCTCTTTAAGTAATTCTTCAACGTAATCCAGGTAAGGAACCATACATACTTCCTATATTTTGACCATTCATTCCCGTTCTTCCTGCAACGAAAAGAAATATAGACACGAGAAATTAGTTTCTTAATAACAACTAAAAGTAGAAGTAAAACGTTCAAAGTTTCGTTTGACATATGCTGATGTGTATGTCTGAAAGGATTGTATGCCTAGTTTGAAAACTGCTTGTAATGCTGTCTCGATATTTTCTTTTTTTTACTTCCTTATTCGCAACTAGAAATGTATCATAATATTGATCTTCTATCGACATCGTTTAAAAATACTTATCATTAGAAGCGTAACAATTATAGGAGGAGAAAGATTTTTTAAGTTTGCAACGTATTTAAAAGTACGAGTAATAAGCAGGTCTATAGCTAGAAATACTTATCCACAACAAAGTTCATGGACGGATAGGGAAAAGACTATTACTGTCTATATAATTCTTTCTATGTCTACTTCCATTGTTAAGATTGATTCGGAATAGATTCACATATCCTTAGGACCATTTTTCACTCTGAAATTGGAGAAAGTTATAAAAGAAAGTTTCAAAGAATTTTTGAATTTAATAGGGAAATGCAGCTTCCAACTCTGTCATTTATGATTCCAACTTTGACAGTGATGTCTTCAATTGATCTTTGTCACATACCTTGTAGTATACTGATACAACATTCCTAGAGAGAAAAGCACGTATGTTTGAAAAATACCAAAGCATAATTGTAAGGTAAAACCTTTGGAGCCGATGGAGCCTTTGTGAGTGCTCTCCTATTGTAGCAAATATGTCTTTGGGAGGGTAATAGAAATTGTCTTTTTATTTCTAAATCCACATAAAACCCTATGGTAGCATGTAATTTATGACTAACACGAGTGACGGTAAAAGCACTTACAATGGAATTAATACTTCATTAGTAATCACGACCACTGTATAACCTAATGATTTTAAAAGGGTTAAAAATATAATTATTTTTTTCAATCGTGAAGCCAACGCGTTAGTCTTTGCACACAATTTATCTGTCATTTTGTTGCTTCATGAACCATCCGAAAGAAATAATTAAGTCAGATGTTTATTTGCATCTGGAAATGGGATAGATACAATTTCAGTATTGATTCTAGTATACCAAATGTACACATATATAAAACCTGAACCAAAGTCAGAATTTTCGGAGAGTCTGAACCCCCTTCTCTTCGATAGGCCCCTGACATAACTGTTAGAGTTTAGTCAAACGTAAAAACTTTGCGACCTACTGAATATTATAGTATGATTCTCAGTCAGATTCACCCATACCGGTATGTTGAGAATTGATGCCTTAGACTGCTCGATCATGTGAGGCAACCTAGCACAAATTTGTCCAATAACTTGCTGACAAAACGGATCATTATTTCATGAACTGTCCTTCACTATTGTATATGCCGGGACGACAATTTGAACCCAGGAGAGAATGAGACTGATGTGTCTATGGTGGATGTTCTCTGATCCATACTAGGCACTGCGTACGTAACTTAGTCATAATACAAACGTCGGCCAATCCTAAGGAGTGTAGTGTTCACTTTATACCAGTGTATCCCATAAGGTTTCCGCATGTCAGAACATGTGTTTCCCTCGCGTGTGAACTTTGAGCACCTCTGCGAACATAAGTGGTTAATTAGGGACAACTTGTTCACCTCAACCATAGGTTGGTGGGCAACATGAAAATTTTAAAACTTTTCTCTCCCTTGGGAGAGCTGTTTTACACTTTGATAAGCCCTCTTCTTCGTAACTGCATCTAGATATTCTATCCTTGGTCTTCCTTCTGTCTTACCCTCTATCAGCACGAGGATCCAATCGGAGTGCCGAATAAAATGGCCAAGCATGCTGTTTATTCTTTTTCCTATTATCTTCATGATCTGTCGTCCTTCATTAGCTTCCTTTAGTACGTCTTCATTCCTTTTACTTTCGGTCCATGTTATGCGCAACATTCTGCGCCAACACCACATTTCAAATGCTTCCAGCTTGGATATTTCAGCTTTTCTCAATGTCCACGTCTCTGGTCAATAAAGCACCAGACTCCATACCATAGTCTTAATAAATCGTTTACGAACGTTCAGCGACACATTTCTTGATGTTAGTAGTCCTCTTTTCCTATTGAATGCTTGTTTAGCCTCCGCTGTTCTGCAACTTACGTCTTTTTCACTTCTTCCGTCCGAGGATATTAGACTTCCTAAATAGGAGAACGTCTTAACGTCTTCGATTTTCTCTCCATCTAGCCATACGTTTGCCTCTTCCTGTCCTGATCTTGTGCATCTTATCACTTTGGTTTCCTTCTTATTTATCTTCATTTTGCATGTTTTTTTTTTTTTTTTTTTCAGTGGTCGTTCAAGTTTGAAAGTGCTTCCTACAGGTTCTCATCATTCTCGGCTATCAATGCTATGTCATCAGCAAACCTTATTGTGCTGAAAACGTGACCATTTTCTTTTACGCCTTTCTCGTTTTCATCAAAGAATTCTTTCATAGCCTCTTCTATATAGACGTTGAACAGGAGAGGTGAAAGTCCACATCCTTGCCTCACTCCTTTACTTATTCTTGCTCAGTGTTCGAAGTGAGAAAAAAAGCAGAAGCGGTATGTTTTATTACGATTTTGACTTGACATACTGCTATCTAAATGTTGAACTAGAGTGAAGGTACGTTGCCTAAAATATTGCACTTCTATTTACATAATGACTGAAAATCATTGGAGAACTTCTCTGTAGTTACGGGGGTAAACATGGAGAGACTTTGATTCCCCGCCAACAACTTTCTGAAGAAGATAAATATCCCCTTATGTTGTATTATAGAGAATCATACGCGAAAATTCTCAAAAAACCAGGTTTTTATATTAACAATTTCCTGCGGGTAAACTCCCGGACTTCCACTCGACTGAGGGATATTCCAAAACCCCGGAACATCCGCCCCCACAGCAGACTACCCCTAAATCCGCCTATGCTCAAAACACGACATTTATTTTCATTAAGGCAAGAAGATACACACTCTCTCTCTCTCAACTCTCACACACACACACACAAATATATATATATATATATATATATATATATATATATATATATATATATATATATATATATATATATATATATATATATATATATATATATATAAGAAAGAAACAATTCAATATGGCACATCAAAATATAAACTAAATGAACTAGATGAACTTCTTTGATGACCCTTACTTTTAAAACCAAAAGGTAGGAAATTATAACAAAAATGTCGGTGTTGTCAACTTAGAAATTATTTCTACATAAAAAATATAATCTTTTTACGTGCAAAGCTATTCGTCAATTACTGTGTATAAAAATGGATTTACGAGAGGTATTTATCATCTACTCTCCAGAGACAGTATGTCTAGATCACTGAAAAACCAGAGGCGGTATGCCTTCATCAATGAAAAACCAGAGGCGGTATGGCATACCACCGCATACCGTCTCATTTCAACCACTGTTCTTGCTTTCTTCTGATCTCTTCCTATGACAGCTGACTGGTTCCTATAAAGTTGGTATATTATTCTTCTGTCTCTGTAATCCACTTTCAGATTCTTCAAAGCTCTGAACATGATATTCCAATCCACGTTGTCAAAAGCTTTTTCTATATCTACAAATGCTATCACAATTGGTTTGTTTATTCTGATGGGCTGTCCCTTGATCAACCGTAGCTCCCCTTGTTACCATTTTCCTCCTGAATCCAAACTGGTCCTCCGATAGACGTTCTTCGATTTTCCCTTCTATTCGTTGTGCGATAATTTTGCACAGTATTTTTGATGCATGGGAAAGCAAACTTAACATTCTGTGTTCTTCGCATTTCCGTGCGCCTTTCCTCTTCGAGATAGGTACCAATATGGTTTTCTCGAAGTCTCTTGGTATTTTTCCCGAGATGTACATTTCATTAATAAGATTAAATAGTTTCTTCTTTGTTGCTATTCCGAGATTCGTAATCACTTCCGTTCGTAATTGATCTATTCCTGGGGCTTTACCATGTTGCATTTTCTCCAAAGCATTGTCAAATTCGCACTGTAAAATTGATGGTTCTAATTCATTTTCATCGACGTCTTCTTCCTTCTCTATCTCTTCTTCTTTCACTCTGTCTTCTTTGTAGAGTTCTTCAATATATTCCTTCCATCTTCTTGTTATCTGCTCCTCTTCTATTAGCGTTGTTCCGTCCTTGTCTATGATAATGTCTATGAGTTTCTTTTTCTCACCGAACTGTTTTCTAACTTTTCTATGTGCCGTTTCTATATTGCCTTTAACTATTTTCCTGAATTTCTTTGCACAAGTTTTTTTTTATCAATTTTTCTCTGGCCTTCTTTACTTCTCTGTTGATTTGATTTCTGCAACTTCTGTATTTCTCTTCTTTGTTTGTTATCTTGAACTGTCTTCTTAGCTCCATCATTTCCAATATTTCTGCTGTTATCCAGGGTTTGTATTGGGTTCTCGTTTCTCTTCCTATGTGCTCGTCGGCAGCTTTTGTAATCCCTGCCTTCATGGCTTCCCATTTTGAGTCAATGTCATCACTAGACTTCGGATCGATATGCACTAAAAAAACGGCAAAATATGCATGCAAATATGCGCTAAAAATCACGAAAATATGCACTGAAAATATGCAAATATGCATGCACCAATCAAAAGCCAAAGTTAAATGAGAATTTTTTTTTATCTTTCGAGAAAAAAGTTGTATTACTTGAACTACACATACTTGGTGTACAACTATGATGCATTCATGTTACAATAGACAAATAGGGCCTATGTAGTTTTCGATATTTTCTGACAAAAGCCTGCATTTGTTAGTCAAAACATTACTGTACATCGAAAATGTTCCTTCCGTGTCACAGGTCGTTAAAGAACAGTATTTCAAAGAAGCAATGTTACTTGCCAATAAATCTGTAATGCGTGCGTCGTTGTTCCCAGGAACACTTTATTCGCATTTCACAAGGATTTTATACCAGGATTTTTCGCGTCTATTGATTGTGCTTTTCGAAAAACAAAATTGTGCGATTGGTCTTGGCGGAGCCTATTTCGTTATTGAGTCAAACAGCTCAAATGCACTACAAAGTCCTAATCATCGCTCTTCTCATCTCGTTATGATCTCTGAAATTGAACTGAAATTAGTATTGATAAACACAAGTTCGCTTTTAATGTTTTCAGCTCCGCAAGTATTCACGGCTTCTTGAATACATTTGGTTTCTTCGGGTTCAAATAGCTCAGTATGTGAAATTAAAATACATCTACCCCATATATATATATATATATATATATACAAATAAAAAATATTAGAACGCGCCAAGTATCTGTGAATAAAGAATAAATATACTCAGAGAAGGAAATAAACATTTCTGGCATAAGCATATAGTAAAACCTGACTTGCAAAATTGAACAAGACTCGTAAAAATTCCCCTTAAAGGTTTTTAAGTTAACGGAGATAGATCTATGCAAAAAATAAATAATGGACATAGTGAGATAAAATAAAATTTTATACATACCTATTAAATTGCAGTATTTATTTATGCTACAAATTAATACAAATTATGTTACAATTTTTCAGCGCTCCTCCCTCTACTTTAGGCTCTCTTTGATCTATTGTGTATATGTCTAGACCAGCTAGAGAACGAGTTATTGGTATTTGGAAATTACTATGTAAATTGCACTTTGTTCAAAAAGTTGCACGGTATTTAGCGCCTTATATGGCGGTGAACTAAAGGTTAAATGTGTAGGGTAAAAAGTAAACAAAGACATTTACAGACAACGTAATTCATATACCTAACCTCTCACAGAATGTCTAAAATTTTTGTAAACGATGCATTCCGTAACTTGAAAATTTCCGTTAAAAAGTATATTTTAACATCCGTTGTTCGCAACACAGGTTCCAACTAATCAAGATAATTTAACACCTTTTTTACTGTTAAATTCATGGGACCGTGAAATATTTCCGTTTAATAAGGGGCCTGCTGAAGACAATTTTAACTGTATTAAAAGCCTGTATTCAAAACCTTATGTTCTTGTTTAAAATAAAATAAATCCACTTGAAATTAATTTTTGTATTCAATTATGTGTTAATCCTAGAATATTTTCTTCTAGCGCAACATTGTCCATTTCAAACAGCAATAATTTACAATATATAATATTGATACTTTAAATGGAATAAAGTGATTTGAGCGAGACATGGAGCATGAATGGGAAGAAGGTAAAGTTATCGAAAACATAACTGAAGACTTAGAAGTAAACCTTACGTTTGGGTGAATCGAGTTGCTGACTGAGACACATATGAGAAAGTAGTACTAGATGTGGTCAGTATTTCAGTGAAGTTGTAGGTGCGAAGCTCCAGGGGTTGAGGAGATACAGCTACCAGAACATCACATGGAAGTACAGAATAGTCTTCATACAGTTGGAGGTAAAAGCCCTGTAAGACCTCTTGTAACGACAAAAGGTGAATAACAAATATATGGGTACATATTAGGACTAGGGGGAAGTCATATAGTAAGGGTATACCTGACGGCGGCCATCTTGAAATCCGCCATTTTGAATTAAGGTTAAGTTTTTAAAATAGGAATAGGGTCATGTGATACATGATTTAAGGCGCAAATTTAATCAGAAGAACAATGGTGACGTTACTTTTGATTTACGCGCAATTGGTAAAAAGTTACAGGAAAATTAAATATTGCTGCAGCATAATTAATAAGGTGTCACTGTTATGCGTTTTGTTTAAAACTTTTGACTGATTCAAAATGGCGGATTCAAAATGGCCGCCATCAAGGCAACTCTTACCATAGACCTAATATTTATCCACCTGCTTTTTATTTAATTATTATCATTAACACAACATTTACAAGGTGGGGTAAAGGACTAATACATATGCTGCAACAATATTTAATTTCCCTGTAACTTTTTACCAAATGCGCGTAAATCAAAATTAACGTCATCATTGTTCTTCTGATTAAATTTGCGCCTTAAATCATGTATCACATGACCCTATTCCTATTTTAAAAACTTAACCTTAATTCAAAATGGCGGATTTCAAGATGGCCGCCGTCAGGTATACCCTTACTATATGACTTTCCCCTAGTCCTAATATGTACACATATATTTGTTATTCATCTCTTGTCGTTACAAGACGTCTTACAGAGCTTTTACCCCCAACTGTATGAAGACTATTCTGTACTTCCATGTGATGTTCTGGTAGCTGTATCTCCTCAACCCCTGGAGCTTCGCACCTACAACTTCACTGAAATACTGACCACATCTAGTACTACTTTCTCATATGTGTCTCAGTCAGCAGCTCGATTCACCCAAACGTAAGGTTTACTTGTTAGTAGGAAAGTTACGTTTCCAAAGACTTAGGTGCATATCAAAGCAACACAAGCTTATATTTAAATCATCTGATAAACTCCTTAAAGGAAAACTTATTATCTCAGAAAGTAACTGCTGTGGCAAGTTTTAGATTTTGTAAACCAAATATTTTAATTTATTGTAGAGCTTATTTTCAAAAGGGTTGTTCATTTCTTCCCGAAATACTTTTTAAAGGGTTTCCTTGGGATGATCTCTGTCGAGTATTTAAATAAATAAATAAATAAGAAAATAAAAGAAAACCGCACCTGAGTTGTTTCATACTTATAGAACTCCTTACCGGACTTCAAACTGCTATATAAGGTGGCCAAAAAATAGGGCGCTGCTGAAGTTTAAGCTTTTGCTATCGAACAAAATGGAAATGTCCTCTTTTGTAAAGAAGCATATTTACTTTGAAAGTATTACTTGTTTAGCATACACTTTGCAAAATATACTTTCTCCTTGAATTGTTAAGGTCTCTCAACTTCAATCCATTGTTTCAGAGGGTCCATTAATTGTAGTGCTACACCTTCAAATTTCAATTTTAACTAGCTTAGAATGTTGTCCATTTTTATCCACCCAAGAAAAATTTTGTACAATTTAAATAAAAAACGGAAGGCCATTTCAAAATTAGGGCCACTTCTATCACTGTCGCGCGACATCTCCAAATTCAAATTTTAATTAGCTCAGAATTTGGTCCAATTACTGTCCTTTTTTTCAATCCAAGAAAAATTTTGTACCATTCAAATTAACAAAGGAGGTCCGTTTCAAAATTTGGCCATTTCGATCACCTTTAGTGCGACATCTTCAAATTCGAATTTTCATTAGCTCATAATTTTGTCCCGTTTTTGTACATTGGTGAACCATGAAGAAAAAAAAACAATTGAAATAAACGAGTGAGGGCCATTTGAAATTTTGGCCACATCGATCACCTGTAGTGCGACGTCTTCAAATTCGAATTTTAACAAGCTTAGAATTTTGTCCAATTTTTTACATTCTTGAACCACCAACAGAAAGATATATACCATCCAAATGAACAAGGGAGATTCATTTTAAAATTTGGCCACTTCGATCACTTGTAGTGAGACATCTTCAAACTGGAATTTTAATTAGCTCAGAATTGTTGAATATTTGTACATTTTTTTACCACCAGTGAAAAGAATTCGTACCATTCAAATAAACCAGGGACGGACATTTAAAAATGTGGCCACTTCGTTCACCTGTAGTGAGACATTTCAAATTTGAATTTTAAGTAGCTTGGTAGTACAAAACTTTACAAAAAACTGTGAAAATTCTAAGCTAGTTAGAATTCGAATTTAAAGATGTTACACTACTGTTGAACGAAGTGGCCACAATTTTGAAATGATCCTCCTTTGTTAATTTGAGCGTTTATTTTTTTCTTGGTGGTACAAAAATGTACAAAAATTGACAAAATCCTGAGCTAATTAAAATTCAAATTTGAAAAGGTCACACTACAGGTGATCGAAGTAGCCAAATTTTGAAATGACCTTCCTCGTTTATTTGGGTGGCACAAAATGTTTTGTTTGTGATACAAAGATTGGACAAAATTCTAAGCTTGTTAAAATGTGAATTTGAGCATGTCACACTGATCGATGTGGCCAAAATTTCAAATGGCCCTCCCTCATTTATTTCAATGGTACATATTTTGTCTTGGTGGCACAAAAACGTACAAAGATCGGACAATTATGAGATATTTAAAATTCAGATTTTGAACATGTTGCACTACAGGTGGTTGAAGTGGCCAAATCCTGAAGTGACTCTCCCTCATTTACTTGAATGGTACCAATTTTTCATGAGTAAACAAAAATGGACGAAAATTGGACAAAATTATGAGCTAGTTAAATTTCGAATTTGAAGATCTCTCACTACAGGTGATCAAGTGTCCAAATTTTGAAATGGTCCTCCCTCTTTTACTTGAATTTTACAAAATTTTGTCTTGGGTGCACAAAAATAGTGAAAAAATGGACAAAATTCTGAGGTAGTTAAATTTCAGATCTGAAGATGTCGCACTACAGGTCATCAACGTGGCCAAATTTGAAAACGGTCCTCCCTCGTTTATTTAAATTTTCAATTTTTTTCTTCTTGGGTGGACAAAAATGAACGAAAATTGAACAAAATTATGAGCTAGTTAAATTTCGAATTTGAAGATCTCGCACTACAGGTCATCAAAGTGGACAAATTTTTAAATGGCCCTCCCTCATTTACTTGAATTTTACAAAACATCTTGAGTGGATAAAAATGAACAAAACTTGACAAAATTCTGAGGTAGTTAAATTTCAGATTTGAAGATCAAAGTGATCAAAGGTGATCAAAGTGGCCCAAATTTTGAAATGTTCCCCCTTTGTTAATTTGAATGGTACAAAATTTGTTCTAAGTTGGACAAAAATTGGACAAACTTTTGAACCAATTAAAATTCAATTTAAGGATGCCGCACTACAACTAAATGGGCCCTGTTTCAGATCACTTCTAGATTTTTCTTTCGGTATTTTTATACTGCTACAGGACCACACAATTTCAAATCCACACACACACACAACAGTAGCAACTTTAACGTGGAAATTTTGTTCTAGTTGACTTGACACCGTTATTTATATCTTCTATTTTATAAAAAGTGACAACCATGCATCATTGCCGGAAGGGTGAATCACTCGCCCCTTTCTTATTCTCCTTTCACATGACCTTGGTACATATTCTAAACCAACAACAATGAACCATTTAAAGATCTTCAGTATATTTATATTAGAAACTTGGAATTTCATTTATGGGGAAAGTTATTGCACATTAAAAATGATCAATATGGTCATTTCTTTAAATATGCATTTATATGCAATAACGACATAAATATGCACTAACCTCCGAAATATGCAAATATATACACTATAAAACTCTACTATTTTGCCCCAAAAACAACTGAAACGAATTTCTGTTTAAAGAACATACCAATATCACATCAGGAAAAAAACATGCAAATATGCAAAAATCCGAAGTCTAGTCATCACCCGCTAAAGCTACCTTGGACGTCTCTTTGTCTGTCTCATTTGCAAATTCCCTTTTCATATTTTCATCTCTTCTTAGCTTGAATGTGTTCTATCTTTTGTTTGGTGCTACCACTCGTTTCCTCTTTAGTCGGAGTTTGCTCTTAATCAAAACTAAATTATGGTCTGTGTCAACATTTGCTCCTGGGTAACACTTACTGTTCTTCACTTGATTTCTAAATGCTTGTCGGACCAGTATATGGTCTATTTGATATCTTTCTTTGTCTACTGGTCCTGTACATGTGTATCTTCTTCTTAGTGGTTGTTCAAAGAGAGTGTTCATTACAGTCAGATTATGGCTTTTGCAGAACTCAACTAATTGTGCATCTCACGCATTCCTTTCTCCTAGGCCGAAATTCCCAGTTACATTCTCTTTTTTGCCTTCGCTGACTACTGCGTCTCTTCAAGATTTTACAAGAATGGCAGCACACTCTCCTGGTCAGTAAGTTGTCCTTCCTTTACCTTACTGTTTATTGTTACGATGACATTGGCTATGCCAGATTGTTGGAAAGGTTTGGTAGTGAAATCAACTCGAATCTTCAAATCATCACTTGTTGTTAAAAGTGAGTCCTTTTATATGATTGTGGCAAGACACTTTCCCTTTCACCAAAAGTTGTTTACAATGATTTGTACGACTGATGAAATACCTTGTTTCTAAAGATTGTTGCTTTTGCCTTAAAATGAATTTTAAAAGTTTTCATTATACTCAAATATCATTATTAAATTTATATTAAACAACACACTTAGGTGTTACATCATGCCGTTGCAGGATGTCTGATGTCTAACAGTCTTCCTTATATTACATTCATATATGTGTTCTTTCGTCAGCTATATGTTACATACGTCCATTTGTATGTGAGATCCTGACCGCCTATATTGTTTCATACGGAAAATACGTACAGATGGAACACTTATACAGAAAGTATTGTAAAACATACGTTTTCAGCTATACGTTTGCTGTACGTTAAGTCCAAAAACTACAGGATTTACAAATGTAACATACGATATTACGTACGCCACATAATTTTTTCTCGGTGTAGCTTTGAATAACATTATAGTATTTTTTCTTTTAGCTATTTTGGTATATGTCTTCTTGGTATAGTGTACAGGTGGTTCATTTACATAAAACGAGTTTAATTTAAGATTTTAAACAAGAATTAACTATAAATATTTTTAAAAATACAACTGTAATTGTAAACAAAGGAATTACTTGAAAGTTACCCCTCCACCTAATTTTCAACAAAAACCATAATAAGATCTACCATCACCAATTTCTACTTAAACTTTACTCATTTTATGTTCTGTTACGTTACCTCGAGGGTGGGAGTATGAGGGGAGGAACCACAATTACACATGGAAATCCATTATTAACCTACAGATGAGACTGGCGGGCCGCGCGGAGCACGGTTGTGGGTTGTTAATGGGCAGTGCGGAGTTGAGAGGGAAGAACGAGCGAAGCGAGAAGCCGAAGTACACCCTCCATTACAAAAGAAACCGAACTTTTGAAAACAAATAGTACCACTAGTGCCATCTGTTGTAATATTTTACCGGTAGATGGCGTAGTCCCTCATTGACAACTGGTATACATGTCATGACATTTGGATGCACGGCAACAAAGTTATTGCGTTTCAACTGTCAGTGTGTTGTGTACATCGGTCGGAAAATGAGTTTCAAACAACGAGCTGCAATTGAGTTTTGTGTTAAACTGGGTAAAACTTTTAGTGAAACGCACCAAATGCTACAAAATGCATATGGTGATGAGTGTCTATCCCGTACGCAAGTTTACGAGTGGTTCAGGCGATTCAAATCGGGTAGAGAGACGCTGGATGATGACGAAAGATCAGGCCGTCCCAGAACGGGATTATCGGAAGAAAACATCGAAAAAGTGCGTGAATTCATCAAACATAACAAAAAATCGTCGGTGAAAGTTATTGAAATGGAATTAGGCATTCCTCAAACAACCGCATACCGCATTTTGACCGAAGTTTTGGGCCTTAAGAAGGTTAATTCGCGGTTTGTACCACACAAACTCACCGAAGACCAAAAAGTTGATCGAATTGCGCATTGCAAAGACATCGTTAAAAGTGCTCGGCAGGATCGAAACTTCTTGAAATCGATTGTAACTGGTGACGAGACGTGGTGTTTTGAATATGAGCCTGAAACAAAGCGGCAAAGTGCTGAATGGAGAGCGCTGGATGAAGGAACACCCAAAAAAAGTCGCTTGGTGAAGTCAAAAGTCAAGGTGATGCTGATTTGTTTTTACGATTCAAAAGGAATTATCCACAAAGAATTTGTTCAGCCCGGCCAGACAGTCACTGGAGAGTTTTACTTGGGCGTCATGAAGTGTTTGCTGGCAAGAATTCGTCGTATTCGGCCCGAATATCGCGAAATCGGCAGTTGGACTCTTTTGGACGATAATGCACCATCACATCGTTCGCGACTTGTAACTGAATTTTTGGTCAAAAATCACATTATTCGGTTGCATCATCCGCCCTATTCACCAGATCTCGCTCCGTGCGATTTCTATCTGTTCCCGAAACTGCATTTGGCGATGAAAGGAAAGTGGCACGCATCGATTGATGCCATTGAGAAGGCGACGACCGCCGTCCTAAAGACCATTCCAATAAAGGACATGGAGAAGTCGTTTGACAACTTGTTGGAGCGTGCAAATATGTGTATCGATACAGAAGGGGAATACATTGATTAATAAAAATGATTTGTTCCAAAATGTACATTGCTTTTTTATTTTTTTAAAACGTTCGGTTTCTTTTGGAATGGAGGGTGTAATGTGGGATGGCGCACTATTAGGTTACTTAGGTTAGGTTATGTCTACTTCCCACTTACCTTAGTACTTAGGTTTGTAGAGCTCTCCTATCTCACGCAGAAAATCGTGAACGATTGTTGGTGGTCTTTGTTCTTTCATTCATTAATCCATGAATATTCAGAAAATTAACCTCATTATCAACACCATGTTTTACAAAAATTTGTACTGTTAATTCACAACCAGCGCAAAGACCCTGAACACTTGCAGGCATGTTTACTCGAAAATTATCCACAATCCAACTGTCCTGACGCTAGAGACAAGTAGTTCCCTCTACTTGCGAAATAGTTCCGTCTTTATAACCGCTTATGAAAAGATATTACACATAAATTATGCTTTGCTTACATGTTATCAAGCACAGAAGCAATCAAATTATCAATTTCTTCTAGGTAAATTTTCAAAATGTCGATAAAAACTTACGGGCAACTTTGCAAGTTAACCCTAAACAAAAGCCTAAGTAAAGTTGAATTTCCTTATTTCACAGTAGATCATCTCTCGTTATTGATCTTAATGTTAGTATAACATGTGGGCCTATTAAAACATGTATACACTATGTGATCAAAAGTATCCGGACACCTCCAAAAACATACGTTTTTCATATTAGGTGCATTGTGCTGCCACCTACTGCTAGGTACTCATTATCAGCGACCTCAGTAGTTATTAGATATCGTGAGTATGCAGAATTGGGCGCTCCGCGGAACTCACGAACTTCGAACGTGGTCAGGTGATTGGGTGTCACTTGTGTCAGAAGTCTGTACGCGAGATTTCCACACTCCTAAACATCTCTAAATCCACTGTGTCTGATGTGATAGTGAAGTAAAAACGTGAAGGAACACGTACAGCACAAAAGCGTACAGGCTGACCTCGTTTGTTGACTGACAGAGACCGCCGACAGTTGAAGAGGGTCGTAAAGTGTAATAGGCAGACATCTATCCAGACCGTCACACAGGGATTCCAAACTGCATCAGGATCCCCTCCAAGTACTATGACAATTAGGCGTGAGGTGAGAAAACTTGGATTTCATGGTCGAGTGGCTGCTCATAAGCCACACATCACGCATGTAAATGCCAAAGTGTAAGGAGCGTAAACATTGAACGATTGAACAGTGGAAAAATGTTGTGTGGAGTGACGAATCACGGTACACAATGTGGTGATCCGATGCCAGGGTGTGGGTATGGCGAATGTCTGGTGAACGGCATCTGTCAGCGTGTGTAGTGCCAACAGTAAAATTCGGAGGTGGTGGTGTTGTGGTGTGATCGTGTTTTTCTTGGAGGGGGCTTGCACCTCTTGTTGTTTTGCGTAGTACTCTCACAGCGCAGGCCTACATTCATGTTTTAAGCGCCTTTTTGCTTCCCACTGTTGAAAAGCAATTCGGGGATGGCGATTGCATCTTTCAACACGATCGAGCACCTGTTCATACTGCACGCCTGTGGTGGAGTGGTTAAACGATCATAACATCCCTGTAATGGACTGGCCTACACAGAGTCCTGACTTGAATCCTATAGAATACCTTTGGGATGTTTTGGAACGCTGACTTCGTGCCAGGCCCCACCGTAGAGACCTGCACGGGCCGAATTTTTCGGCCCGAGCCCAATCCAGCCCGAATGTACCTAGGCCCGGCCCAGCCCGGGCCCGAAAAGTTTTGGAGGTTTTCGGCCCGAGCCCGGCCCGGCCCGATAAGTTTTTTAAAATTCTTGGCCCAAGCCCGACCCGGGCCCGATAAATTTTAAAAGTTTTTGGCCCGACCCCGGCCCGATAATTTTTTTAAAAAATTAGCTCGAGCTCCAATCTTTCTCAAAATTTAATATTAAACTTGACCTACGCCTCAGAAACATTTTCTAAACTGGTTGACAACCTGACGCTTGCCTCCCGAATGGTACCATTGCCTTCTAGAACTTTGCCTGTCATCGAGAGAACAAAAACTCCATTTCCTGTAACAAAAATCTAACTTAATTGATTTTAGCATAAAGTGACGATGGCAATATTGTTTAGCGACAAGCAATTTGGGTTCAGTGAAGATCAAGGTCAGAGCTCAATTTACTGCACAATGACTGCAATCCTCTATAGTGAAAGTGGAGCCGCTAAGCAACACAAACTGTAAATAGCTATTGCATTCTTTGTAACATTTTTCACGGGCACACTTCTTCAACTTTTGGCTTTATTCCAATTATCGTTTAACGAAAGTCAATAATTATTAAAGAATTACAATTAATCGGCCCCAGCCCGTCCCAATCTGAAGAGAAATCAGTGTCGGCCGGCCCGGCCCAAAGAAATAACAGAGTCGGCCTGGCCCAAATTAATAACAGAGTCGGCCCCCCAAGCCCGGCCCGTGCAGGTCTCTACCCCACCGACCTATTTAATACATCGATACCTCTCCTCAGTTCAGCACTCCGTGAAGAATGGGCTGCCATTCCTCAAGAAACCTTCCAGCACCTGATTGAAAGTATGTCTGCGAGAGTGGAAGCTGTCATCAAGGCTAAGGGTGACGAGCACCAAACTAGTGTAAATTAATCTTGTAGTAACTCTTACTTCTTTAGTCTGGACTACTTTAGTAAATTACTTCCGAAGTAATATACTATTTTAGTAACTGTTGGAGAGCTCAATTTCTATTTACTTCTTTAGTTGTAACTAAAGTAGTAACGCCTTTTTACTAAAGAAGTAAGCCATTTCTGCCCACTGCTGGCACGTGCATTTCGTTTCCTATTGGGAGCTGAATCTCGTCAGAAGTGCCCATGAAAAAAGGCAGAGAACATGCGGTTGTAGTAAAGAACAGCAAGTTGTTGGAAAAAGCAGACGAGCTTCATTCGTTAAAAAAGCGTTTAATATGAGAGGAATATAATACAAAAATGTTGTTAAATGAAAGACAGAGAAATCGTGGAAGACCATATCCTTAAAATGGAAGTTATGAATAAGAACGAATTCAAGAACGAAATGGAACAGACTTCAGGTTCCGGTTCTTCAGGCAATGTGCTCCAGAAATTTATGTTTTTATAAATGAATGTGTATATTTTTATATGTATGAAACATATTCTGTTTGCTTGATATATTTTCCAATGGTTAATATGTTATTGTTTTTCACATGACATAATATTTATGTTTAAGCATCAGTACATTTAATTGTTCTAATTACCACATTCCAATATTTATTTGTATCAGCGAAGTTATAAAAGTAGACATCTTATTTTTCTTAGAAATAATCAAAACATCTTTATTGTATAACTCTGTGTACTGAAGAAAGAAATAAAATGAAAATCTTAATCCCCTAATTGCAAAATAAAGAAGAAAGAAAGAAAACAAAAGAAAAAGAGAGAAAACTAAAATTATACATAAATAAAATGGGTGACATTTCACTGCAGTAGTGACGATCCAGTGCCTTATTTATTCATTTAAGATCCAGTGCCTAATTTATTATTTTACTAGCAAATTAGGTATAATTTTTCTGACAGCTTGTCCTGCAACATCTGCTTCTGGCTGAAATGCATATTGGTTCATGCCATTCACATCCACAACACCAGTGTTTCTTCTAGACATGTTTTTTTTTTGGGGGGGGATTGCCCCTCGGAAGCTCTGAGAGTTTTTTCCGGGAGGAGACGAAAACAATACTTCTATAATATAATAATAAATAGAATAGTACCATGTAAAAATAATATGATCCCCTTCGAATACTAAGTGTTCCCTCGGGACATTTTTTCTGAAAGAAACACTGCACAGCATCAGGGTGAAACACACCTACTTCTGTTCCAAAGTTGTGCAGAACTGCAGTATCCTCAATAACATTCCCACACATGTTTTGTTTATATCTCATTGTTTTAGTGAGAATTTGGAAACGGTTCTTCCAAACACCGAATGTACGTTCTATTACACATCTTGTAACAACATGGGCTTTATTGTAGCGCCCTACGGCTCCTGCCTGAGGTCGAAACATAGGAGTCATAAGATGTTTGGAGAGAGCATATCCACTATCTCCAACAAACAAACCATTATATTGTTCGTTTTCCAATTCTGGAGGAATTCTACTATTGTCTCAAATGCGTGCATCATGCGTGGAACTCAACCAATGGCTTACCACGTTCAAAATCTTCATATTGGCACCAGAAATGATTTGTGTATTGATAAAAAAGAAATTCTTGCAATTTCTGTATAGTTCTACTTGGGTTCCAAAAGGACAAAGTATGGGTATAGGTACATAATCCATGACCCGTATGACATTCGGAAATCAACCAATTCGATGGAATTTACTTTTTTCCTTTATATATATACAGTGGCGGACCCAGGATATGATCAAGAGAGGGGCTAAACCATAGTTTGCCGTTTTATCCAGTGTAAAGCAGGATTGAAGCCCATTTTAACCAGTGTAAACCTGAGCGTCAAGGGGGGCTATAGCCCCTATAGCTCCCCCTTGGATCCGCCACTATATATATATATATATATATATATATATATATATATATTTGTTCTGTGGCGTGGACACACACACAGTGGCTTTAAGGCAATTGAACTGTCTATCACACTGTTAAAAGCTCTTCCAGCAGTATTACGATGTATGTTAATGAGATCCCCTGCTAACATTTGATAAGTACCAGTGCAAAGGATTCGCAATCTACAAAGAAGTTGCAGCCTAGGAGACAAAGCACGGTTCCTGTCAGAATTATGCTGCAGTAACGGCTCCAACATATCAAGCAGCCGCTCAAAAGATTCCTTAAGCAACCCAAAACGCTCTTTGAAATCAATGTCACTATACATTGCAAATAGGTCTCTTCTCTCCACTAAAACTCTCATTCTTCGGATGTCTACTTCTTCCTCCATCTCAATATATTCTTCGTAGTCCAGGTAATCCATAGAATTCGATATTTAACAAGTAGAAACCAAAGAACTCATCTTACTCTCTAACTTTACTCCTACTACTGCTTAGGAGTAAATTTTTGCCTTATTTCCTCCTTAAGTTACTAATGTAGTAGCGTACTCTTTGATGGTGTTCTCCACCAGTTTTGGAGTAAATAAATTTACTACAGTAGTAAACGAAAAATTTACTCCTGTAGTAATTTACTCCTTTAGTTCAGTACTCTCGACTGGAAGTCGCCGATTTCCTTCTCTCTTAGTAACTTACTACTTTA
This sequence comes from Thermobia domestica, assembly GCF_964235325.1. Classification (NCBI taxonomy): domain Eukaryota; kingdom Metazoa; phylum Arthropoda; class Insecta; order Zygentoma; family Lepismatidae; genus Thermobia; species Thermobia domestica. The sequence continues at coordinate 169,591,652 of NC_137464.1, read as the reverse complement.
GTTTCACTTACTCTCGGTTGGTGCTCGCCACCCTAAGGGTGGGCCAACACCATATTGAATTCCAGCAGTACCGATGGAGGGCGCCACGAACTTGTAAGTCATTCTCAGCCAAGTGTCCGGACACTTTTGATCACATAGTGTATTTTAATTCTAATTCGTGTAGTTAGTAATACCTATTTAATAAAATTTACGTTTTTTTTTTCATGTAGATTACAGAATGTTAATGTGTGTGTGTGTAGAAGGGGATAATATAATTATATAGAAGCAAAATACTTAAACATTCAAGAGCAGATATGATGAATTGCTGATGTTACTATTTGATGAACTATAATATGGTTGGCTCGGGCCCCCTCTACACTTTTGGGCTGGCTACGAGCCTGGGTCTGCCACTAAACACCCTCTTTTCCTCTGTTGCTTTTGGCGCTGAATCCAGTGCTACCAACCATTTTCAGCAATTGAATTCACAAAATTGGAATGTTTCCTTGTGAGTTCCTTTTGTTTTGTTTTCGCAAATTATACTCTGTCTCTCCTACTGTAAACTCTTAGGTAACACATAGTGGACAAATACTGTGTGAATGAGTTTCTCGAGATTTTCCCATTTCTCCCACTTTCTTCTTTCCAACATTTCATTCATTATCATTATCACCATCTCTCTCAGGCTCGGTGCATAATTACCAGACGTTAAACCGGAAATTGCATTTCCTAACACATTAATAATTCAGTTCAGTCCGTTTTCAGTGCAAATGTGAAGAGTAAATTACCAGTACTTTTTCTTCCAAAATTTTGGAAAGTTACTTTAACATTTAAGGAGAATTGGTGGCATACAAGGTAGTGAATGTTTCCTTTTTTGTTAGCCAAGAAACTTAGCGCTTAGAAACTGAAATCTAATAATTCAGTAAGGAGTAATCCTATGCATTTTTTAACCCTTGTAGCAAGCAGATATTTTATCAAAAGAAACTGAAATAACTGGTGACATAGAACAGAAATATATCAAACTTCTGAAAGAATATGCAGATTTGAAAGAGAAAGAAAAGCAAGACAGAGACAGGATAGAAAATGAGCTTGATGAGCTCCAAGAGCAACGTGAACAATACATGCGCGAGCTAGAAGACACCCTAACTGCTCTCACTGACAAAGAGAAGGAGATAGGAAAAGGATTGGTCTACAGTAAATCAGGGAAAACTGTTCCACCTGAGGTAAGTAGTGTCATTCATTTTTGTTCCTTATTTTAACAGACATAGGGTCCACGTTAAAACTAGGTTCACGTCTCATATAGCCTCACTGCTGAAAGAGATGCTAAACTAAAAATCAAATAAATAATGTAGCATTGTTTTCTATTGTTGATGTCGTTGTATAATAAATGATTTGTCACAGATATTTTAAATAAAAACTACTTCTTTCCTGTTTGTATTTCCGCCAGCATATAGCAGTGATGATAGATGTATTTTCATAATATCGTAATTATTACTAACATCTGCCACCCATTGGCAGTGTCGAAACCAGATATGTCGTATGATGAAGCTTTGCTTCTCCATACCTTTCATTATTGGTTTACATTCGTGCAATGTAAATACAGGGTTATTCAAAATACAGATTTCAAACATTTATTTCTTCCAAACTACAAAAGATAGAAACGTGATTCGAACGTTACTTGATTAAGAAAAAATTACAATTTATTGTTAGTAATTATGGTGTGCATTCAATATGAGCACCGTGTGTTACACGACAAATGTCAAAACGGTGGCTCATTTCTTGCCACACACGAATCAGCTGGTCTCTAGTTATCGAATTCACAGCTTCAACAACTCGATGTCGTAGACCTTCAAGAGTGTCAGGCATAGGAGGGATAAAAACACGGTCTTTTACGTAACCCCATAGATAAAAATCACACGGAGTGTACGAATAGGCTCGACCCTCTCGTTCGATGTGCGTGGACGTCCCGTGCTTTTCCCTTTGCAGATGCAACAATTTTCTACGAATTTTCGATATCACTCGTAAATTTGCTAATGATGCGGCGGTTGTATATTAAATTGACGGCAAAATGCTCGCCGAACTGTAACAATGGACTCAAGTTTTGCAAAGTGTAGCACACAAAAAGACTTCTCCTGTGGTGACGCTGCCATTTCACTACAGACAAACAACAACAAACAACAGCGCCAATGCGGCCGTGATTGGAACTTCTATCCGGGCTGTTTAAATTTTAAACTTTTCTTAATCAAGTAACGTTCGAATCATGTTTCTATCTTTTGTAGTTTGGAAGAAATAAATGTTTGAAATCTGTTCTTTCTTTTAGAATAACCGTGTATTAGGGGAATTTTACACTACTTTATGAACTACAAACTTTCACTGCCTGTATGCACCCTCAAAAGAAATTGATATAGGCCTATCTTACCACCACTTCTTAATATTAATATTTAATAGAGGAGGATTCTAATTCATTTAGTCTTTTAGAAGGATTGTGACAAAGATGTCTGCTTGACATAATTATTTTGCAATTTAAACTTGATTTATTTGAAATTGTCCTAATCAAAATAACGGATATAGTTTTCTTATTATAACTTCTGGTGAATGATAATGAAATATGTAATATAACAAATGAAACCTGAGAGTATGCCGCTAAACTCAAATACCTAGTTAATGTTCATCTACGAGAACAGGGCCCATTCACTGCTACCGGGTTCAGACCCACGAAATAAGTGTTCCACAGATGAAGACATATTCATCAACAACGCACCAATTAACTTACACTTTCCTGACTTCTCTCTTTAATTATATTGACACAAATATTTTATGGAACTTCCATGGCTAAGTTGTAGGAATATTCACGAGCGAGTTCGAACGAGTTTCTTTGAAACTTAACTCGACTCGAAACACGCATCTTTGAGCTTGACATGAGAACTCGGCTTGAAAAATTTTCTCCAACTCGACTCAAATTTGGGTGGAGTTTCGAGTCTAGTTGAGCCAAATCGAGCCAAATTCTGTGTGTAGTTTCAAGTACTCTCTTCAAGTACCCTACATAGAGAATATAATTATTATCAATAATACTACTATTATTATTACTTCAAATTATTATTATTATTATTATTATTATTATTATTATTATTATTATTATTATTATTATTAGTAGTAGTAGTAGTAGTAGTAGTAGTAGTAGTAGTAGTAGTATAACAACACCATGTATTAACATAAAAGATACACTGTTTGTATCTGAATACTAAAAACTACTTGACTGCCGATGTCGGTAGTCTTGAAGTCTAGGAACCAAAGACATGGTTCACGAGGTTCTGGGTTTGAGTTCCGGAGGAGGAAGTGTTCGGGCTCGAGCCAAAAATTGTTAAAAGTTATAGGGCGCCCGCCAAAGATGTTCAAAACTGCTCAGCCCGAGTTTAGAATTGTCAACGGTTCGGGTAGCTCAGCTCACAACTAATTCATTATCGAGGCGGCCGTAAAAGTGAACCATTCCAACAGCTTCCCCAACCGAGCAGGCTCACACTTTCGGCTCAGTTGAGCCGAACCAAGCCGATGACTCATCCCAACCGAGATGGCTCGAGTCGATAGTTCACCCCAAGTGAACCGGCTCGTGCTATTGGCTCAGTTGAGCCGAGCCGAACTAAGCTCGTTATAAAAATCTCTTCTTGCCTCTTATCAAAACGACACGAGATGCGAGCAGTGTCCCCTCTCGTGAACATTAAAAGTATTTCACATTACTGCTTACATTTCTCTTGACTTTCGCTTTCTCCTCTAATCAGGCCATGATTTCGAAACGAGTTAAAACGAGCTGAACAAGTGAGCCATTTATCAAACTCGATTCGACTCGAAACTCGTGGTGGACAAACACCGTGTGCGTGGGTTTTCTCGAGGTCCTCCCGTTTCCTCCCATTTTCTTCATTCAGCCATTTCATTCATTGCTAATCATCACCGTCTCCTTTAGCCGAGCTGGCATAACTGTGGGACGTAAAATTAAGATTTCATTTCATTTCATTTCGACTCGAAACGCGAGCTCAAAACAGTAACTCGGCTCGGAATTCAACTCGAGAAAATTACCTTTGACTTGATTCGAAGCTCGACCCGAATTCAAATTGAGTTTCGAGTCGAGTCGAGTTTTAGCTCCTTTTTGTAATTTTTAAAAATTTTTGTAATTTTTGGAATTTTGTAAAATTTCGTCCTTTGTGTAATTTTTGCCTATTTTTAGGGGCAATTTTATTAATTTTAATATAAAATACCCTCATAGTGAGTTTGGACCCCCCGAAATAAATTCCTGCATACGCTACTGCTCTCAAGATATGTTGAGTTAATCCTACTGGTACTATATATTTAATTTTTATCGAAATGCTACGTCAATCGTACCATTCCAGTTAGAAAATGTTATCTAAATGAAAATATTATTACATAGGCCTACTACGAGCTGATCTTGACCTTGTACTTGAAAGAATAAGTTTTGCATCACTTTAACTTTCAGGTGCGTCAGTTTTACAACTTACATAAATAGATTGAGAAACTTCAGCAAGAGCAGTATTTTCAACATAAGCCAAACACTTATCACATTTACTTAACATTTCAGTATGGTATTTGGTTGCATGATTTTAGTAACTTATCAGTGACGGACTGTTTAGTAACTATAATAAATTAACGAATATGTCGAGTATATCTTACAGTAGACTGTGTAAACTTTAACCCGAGCTTTATTTTGTATATTTAATGGGGTGTTAAGAATTAGGAACGTGTCACAAATATCTATCACGTGTGTTTTACTTTAAATTTGCTAACTGGTCACTTTTAATTTTCGTAAGACTAACACGCTTAAATGCAAACTTGAGAGATTATGATCCATCTGGGCAATGTTTGTATTGCTGCTCAATTCCACACGAAGGAGGAGAAAAAATGGGGACGTGATTATGTACGACTTGTACGTATACAAAACAGAAATTGTGTTACACATGTATATAGGCACACACACACCTACACATACAATAAACGTAATTCTACAGCGTTGTTAGCGTTTAACGAAAAAAATGTGTAAAGGTTATGCATATAATGATAGATAAATCTCATATGTCAGTATAAAAGCTGATGTGTAGTTTACAAGAAAAACGATCTTTTTGGAAACCTGAAACTGGATCCTGTGCAAGTACAAAGTCATCTATTGTGTTGAAGCTAATACTCAAATATAAGTCTCAAACTCTTCATTATAACTACTAACAGGCAGAGACTGAGTTGGCCTCGGGGGGTGTGAAGCAAGATTTGTGAGTGGGTCAGTTGGTCGTGTTTCAACAGGACCTAACCCACTGCAACCCACTACCACCGTGGCCCACCGACCTTCCATGACCCACTTTGATCTACCGACCCACTCTGCTTAAGTGCATTGTAGACAGCATCTTCTGAACACTGTCTACGTTTTACTTGCAAGGCCTCCAGTTTCCTTCCTTTTTCATTTGTTTCTATTTACTTACCTGAGATGAGTATATACTCGTATAAGTGAAAAAAGAACTTTAGGCGCTCTTGGGTATTGATATTTGTAATTGTATTAATAGTATAGAACTCATTACTCGGTTGTCAAGACATAGTCGAATTTTATAGTTATTTCCTCTACATTGACATACTTTACTTTGATTTGAGACTTTTAAATTTCATTTTATTTAACCCCTTCAGTGTGGGTGGCGAGTTAACTCGTGTCTTCAAAACGCACCTACTACGCTTTCATTTTGCTTTGGCTATTTTGTATTGCGTATGGCGAATATACTTGCCCATAGTATGAGTAATGTTATCCCGACTATATTTAGCAAGTTTGCGCTCAGCTGGTTTCAATTGTTGCTTAATTAAAAGAAGAAGAGGAAAAAAGAAAGAAATTAAAATAGAGTTTGTGCTTCGTCAAATACAGTTTTCATTCTTTGTTTTGTTTGAGATAACCATAAATACGACTATGTCAAGTTATAGTAGCCAATTAGAAGCAAAAAAGATCATAATGTCGAAAATTTCATTGTCATTGCTTGAGAGGTTCAAAAGTTATTGAAAGGTAACAAATTCCAAAGTTCTCGAAAAAAACCTACACTTTTTACAGCGGTTCGCATCTGAAAATTACGCACTGAAGGGGTTAATACTGAAAAGTATTTGTAATTCAATGAGGAATAATTATAGCCTATATGATAATTAAATGGAAATTAATCGTAATATGGCTCATTGTAAACACTTTACCATTTTCTATCGTAAAGGTCAGATTTACTGTGTGTTGTAACAGAGCGGTGCTTGAGTGATTGATCGCTGAAATTCAATCTCCGATCAGTGATAATTACACAGCCTTGTATTCACTACGAGTGTAAACCCTTTAATCACTGAGGAGGAAGGCGTGGATCATGGGTTAGAATTGATGACGATGAATTTTGTTGGATGGTGGGTCGTGGGTCACGGTGGGTGGCAATTCAAGTTTAATTGACCCATGCCATCTCTGCTAGCAGGGTTACACTAAATACTTTAGTTAATGAGATAGAGCCTGAAATTATGATTTACTTGTAAACTTTATTTTCTCTTAACTAAAATAACGTACAAATGGTATAAGACTACTAATATTAATACCCTGTAATAAGACATAGGGTATATTAATTGTCGAACTTAACAAAATGACATTCTTAAGGTATATTCTGATACGTTGTTTCCGAGAAAATCGACAAAAACTAACTTCTATGGCACTAAAGAGTATGCCGTTTGTAGCTATTAGCAATTAATAATTATGTTGGAACAGATTGCTTATATGTTTGTGTATTGTTTATGTAAAAAATTCTGTTAAACACCAAATCATATTTTATTCTAACAATAATACAGACACTCATAACAGTGACACACATATGCTCATAACAGTAACGAACATACTAGCTACTTTAATATCTTGCAAGATATGGTAATATTGATTCGATTTTCACCAAAGTACGTGTATCATTTCTAAAACTAGAATCCATGGATAAAACTTTACAGAATAATCAGAATTTTGTAATGTACGAGTTAGAATATCTACCATTTTGATAAGTTCAAAAGTATACAATTTTGCATGCACCATATGATAGACATGTTACACATATGACCATAGGCGCCGACTTTGGGGAGGCAGGACACTTTTCGTCCACAATATTTAAAGGTAGAGTCCCCCCCCCCAATATAATCCAGCTGAGGAAGAATTAACAAAGAAACGCAAGAATTTATGTCGCAAACTTCGTCGTGCCTTTAATTCAATATTAGGAACTGCCTTCTTATTCGATAGAAAATGCCGTTTTCAAAACGGTGTTTAATAGAGTACTGGAGCTTCAATCAACACTCTGGCAGCACTGATATGGCTAGTGAAGATCAATCCAGCGTGAATTTTGCAGCAAAGTAGCGGACCGAGATCTGGGGAAGGGGGGACTTCCATCAAGCATTCGATAGAAAACGGCTGAATATGATTATATATTTATTCATTGTTTGGACCCCCGAATATTTTCTTCAAGTCGGCGCCTATGCATATGAGCATATAAATATATAAAAATGTACTCAGAGCAATAAATTATTAGAAGCATCTACAGAATAACACATAGAACACAAAAGATATATAATGTGGAATATATAAACTTAAAATACCATTAACAAGAAAGAATGGGTTAAACTTGAATTATTTTTTTTTTTCTTTTCGAAAACTTTTCTACAATCTACGTAGTTCGATGCAATAAATTGATTGGTACAGCTTCTGATTTCTGGACATGACCGCATTAAGGCTAAACCCAATATCAAAGGTCAAAAAGTCCTACTGTCTTATTAACATTTAGGTTTCGTATGTACTCTGCCTTTTACAGTGTGTTTTGAGCTATGATCTACTCGAAGCTGAACCAGTGTTGTCAGTTGGCAGCAGTGGCGTATACTGGTTTTGATGACTTGGGCTACCACTAACCTTTATAACATTTGTACATTATTATTATTATTATTATTAAAGTTTAGTTTCCACGGGCCTTATGCACAGTCATTTTGATGTATGATTAGCGTCATACTAAAGGCCTGACTACTGCAGGAAACATATGTTAGTCAAACTCTTTAGTATGGCACTAATCACGCGTCAGAACGACTCTGCATAAGGCCCCACGTGATTATACAGTCTTCAAAATAAGAATAAGCCTTACAATACACTTTCCTTTTATCAAGCAAATAAATATGATTTTCTCTCCACTAGCAAGACATATAAGGCCTTATGCAGAATCGTTTTGACGTATGATTGGTGTCATACTAAAGTCCTGACTACTGCAGGAAACATATGTTAGTCGAAATCTTTAGTATGACACTAATCACGCGTCAGAACGACTCTACATAAGAACCCTATTCTCTTATTAGTATTACGGAACAACGATCGTACATTTCTACCTTTTTTTGTTCCACGAAGTAACCCTACATTTTGCTTTGGATAGGGTTAACCCTACTCAGAGAGAATGGAAGCTAATCGAATAATCAAGAACGCTGAAGTAGCCGATTAGCCAACGAAAGAGCCTCAGTCTGTAAGAGCCTTAGCAAGTATATATAACAGCTATGCCACCTATCGCAAAATACTATAAAACACAAAGGGCCTTATGCAGAGTCATTCCGTCACGTTATTAGTACCATACTAAAGACTTCGACTAACATGTTTCCTGCAATAGTCAGGCCTTTAGTATGACGCTAATAATACGTCAAAACGACTCTGAATAAGGCGGAAAATGTTTATTATGTTGACACAAACCGCTACCGAATGAGGATGTCCGACACAATTCCCAGAGACCTCCAAAATGCTTCGTCATTCCTTATGTAATTTCCCTTTACTCTTCGCTCACGCCCAAGAAACCGATTTCTCTAGAGGCAACTGGTGTTACCTGGCAGCCCATTCGTACGCTGTAGGAGAAGGTAGAGCGAAGGAGAATGCGTCGAGCGTTTCTTGCTATAGTAGCTGGAGAGTGGTTACTGCTGCGTTGTCATATCGAAGACCTCTTAAGACAGCGAGATAGCTGCGTGCAAAGAAGTTAGTAGATCTTTCTAAATACATACAGTTCTCAGGAACTTATATCATTAAAAGAAGATACTAAAGTGTAAAATTATCAATATAATTCAATTTATATTAGAATAACGTTATTTTGTAATATTCTAGGGCTACCGCCGGTAGCTTGCAAAATACGCTACTGGTTGTCAGGAATTTTACCGTAAAACGAGAATTTCTTAACTGGCGTCTGAAAACCGGATTCTGACATTGTAAGCTTCACAGACTCTTTAACATTCTTTCACTTCCTCTCCTCCCCCCTCTCTAACACACACTCATAGGCTCAATATTCGCTCATCCATTACAAGGTGCAAGAAGTTAGCATTCATCTAAATTGACATATGGTCAAAGTCATTCCGTATCAGTTTTCGCAAAATTCTGCTTAGCAACGCAACACACACACACACACACACACACAAATTGAAAAGAGTCATTATAACTGTTATGTCGATTCACGAAAACTAATTAACAAATTTTGCAATAATTGATAAAACATATAGTTACAATTAATCGTTCCATTTTTACGTTGTGTGAAATTCGTAGACATTTGCGAAGACTGGCACGAAATCGAGAGTTTTTCACATTTGACCTTGCAGTATCCTCCAGAAATTGGGACATGTATCAATTGATTACTCGCAACAAATTACGTAGGAATGTTTTTTTTTTTTAAGAAATTGAAAAATAAATAACAAATCAGTGAGGTTTAACCAGTTTAACCGAAAGAATAACACATTACATGGGAGGTTGCATCTCAGGGAAAAAGCTTCTCCAACGGAAAGGGTCATTATGCTTGGAATATTCGGATTTTCTTATTTCTGATAACTGATCACAGCAATTACTACCGTTCTGTGTAACAGTAAGAAATTACGAGATACTTTACAGTGTATTTTTTCAATTATTCTAGTCTCTGAGCTGTATTGCAGAAGTATGGTTTTATTTTTAGATTCTGATTTACGAAATAAGTTAATGATGACTTGGCTTCTAAGAAGCAAGCGTATTTTGTAATTATAATTATGAATGTTGTAATTAAATACCGTAAACAAAAAATACAGATACTTATCAGTTTAATGGAAACAGCAGAAAATAGTGTAATTGCCATATATTTGTTGCATTGGAAAACTGATCGCAATAGCAGCAACTCTGGAATATTACTCATTTCGTGTGTAGTGTATCACTCAGTTCCGTGAGAGAGGATGGAAATCTGGCCTGGATTTATGTCTCAATAACGGATCCCAGTGTTCATTTATGTTCAGATCCGAAAATTGGATCCAAAAAGGTCTTCAGCTTCATACCGATGTTCCTCAAACAACACCGCTACTGTTCCAGCTTTGTGAATAGGCGCATTATCATCCTGGAATGTAGTGTCATTTCTGGGAAACAATATCTGGACCATAGGATGTACAAAGGTCTTCTAAAGCAGTGGCATCATCACAGGTAAGGACGCAACCGATAAATGTCAGCATAGGATGCACTGAAAACCAGGATAGTACCTACAACAGCATCGCAGAACCGTCACCATATTTCACTGTTGGGCGGAGACATTGGGATCATATATTTGTGTGGGCATTGGTCACATATAAACATAGCCTGTGGCTTGAAATAAGATGAACGATAACTTATTCCACCATATAACACGTTTCCAGTCACCAGGAAGTCCATGTTTCATGTTCGTGGCAGCATAGTACTAAAGCGTTTTGCTCCTTATCAGTGATTTAATCCCTTCAAGTAATACGTTATACGTAAACCAGTAATTAAAGTGACAACTTGGTTTGCTATTTTCTAAAGTTGCTAGTATTTTTCTTGTTTAACTATCAAGCATTAGATTATTTTATGAATAGTTGTTTAATATGATATCATGAACGAATAAAAAAGTATAGGCAGCTTTATAACAGAAGAAAATATCAAAGGCGAGAGCAATGATGGTTGGACCAAAAGTGCATGTGCGGGTATCTGGCAACTATGAAAACTAACCAATTTATTTTGTATAGTAATCTCACTCATAACACTCACATTTTCCACTACTAATTCTTTAAAAAATTGGAATTCCATCATGGGGATGGCTCAGCGGTAGAGTGTTTACATCTAGTATGTGGCGTCCGTGGTTCGATCCCGGCCAAGTAAGTTTGTAGTGGGCAACATATGTCCTCGGGACACTTCCGTTTCCTCCCACTCTTTGATTCCACAATTCTTCTATTATCATTTATGTGATTTAATCATCGTCTCCCTTAGCCTAAAGGATATAATCGTAGGCATCGGCGCAAATCTGTCTTCAACATTGGGGGGACAGGTAAGACCTAAGACCGTTCCCATATTTTATATATATATATATATATATATATATATATATATATATCATCATAGGTATTCTGCCTTTATTGGGAGGTCACTTGTCGCAGCTGAGAAGCTTCCATGCTCCACGGTCCTCCGCCAACTTCTTCGTCTTCGCGTATGATCTTTATGTTTTTATATCATCCATTAATTGTAGACTCCTTCGCCCCCTCCCTCTCTTTCCCGCCACCATACCCTCTAGGACGTCCCCCATGATACAATCTCTCCTTAGGCAATGTCCCAACCAGTTTCTCTTCCTCTTCCTAATAATATCTAAAAGTGTTCTTTTCTCACCCACCATTTCTAACACCCTCTCATTCGTTTTCCGCTCGATCCAACTAATTCTTTCCATTCTTCTCCACACCCACATTTCGAAGGCTTCCAGTCGATTTTCATCACCTTTACGTAATGTCCACGTTTCCGCCCCATACAGTACAACACTCCATACGAAGCATTTTATGAGTCTTTTTCTCAACTCTTTCTTCAAGGTCCCACAAAACAGACTTTTCTTCCTCCTAAAGGTTTCTTTCGCCATTCCTATCCTTGCTTTTATTTCACGTTCGCACTTCATGTTATTACTAAGAATACTATCCAGATATCGAAAACTATTCACTTGTTCAATTATCTCCCCTCCTACTTTTATATTTTACACAGACCCCTTCGTTCCAATCACCATGGCTTTTGTCTTTCTAACATTTGAATCACTGATTGGAAAAAGGGAATAAGTGCATCAGACCTAAGTTTTCAATAACGCTAAAAAACCTTCTAGAGGCGTTGTTTGTATTTGTTGCAAAAAGTGTATAATTGATTACTTGTAGCAAAACAACTAACAAACACTAAGACAACAAGAAGAATCTTGTATTGCAGCCCTGGAATTGGTTAGAAAAGCTTAAAAATGGAAAAAATATTCCCTTTTTCCAATCAATTAAAGTTGGGTGCAATTGTAATTGTGTTTAGGGTATGTAATGTGCAGTTTGATAGAAAGCTATGAAAATGTACATGTTGAATGCAATGTTGTATGTTAATCTTGGATATATGTATTCGAACTATCACGCATATTAGGCTTCTAACACTTTTATTGTCACCGTTCGTTTTTCTGTACAGCACATGTTATTCGTACAGCAAGAAAAGTAATACAATAGACTACTGAACAAAATACGTAGCAAAATACCTTGTCACAGTAGAATGGGTTTACATAGGGTCCTATCCGTCTGCATCTTCTTCTTCTACAGTTTCTTGATCAGTGGTTTTCCATGAACAAATCATCCTATAAAACTGTTTGTATTGGTCAGGTATGTATTTGATGATTTGTGAAGAATCGTTGATCTTTTTCTGATTGATCGAGACTTGCCAATCGTATTCCTTTGACGTAGGCAGTGCAACGTTTGTGACATTACTTTTGAGTAATCGAAAAATATCAGTTCTTAGCCCATTGATAAACTTATGAGCTTGGACATAACCTGGAGATTCTGCTTTGTAAACAGTGTCTCTATTTACTTACTTGGAATTTCACTGTTTTGTCCACAATGCTACCTGAAGATTTCTAAAGCGGTTACCACCAATGTTTAAAATCTAAGATTTCTTCATTGACAACTTCGTAAACCTGAAATGGAGGATCAGTATTTGTTGCATTCGTAATCATGTGGTTATACTGTGCTGGTAAATAAATGCGATTGTGTCGTTTGAGTTCTGGTTTGATTAAAGCAAAATTTCGGTCACATGGTAAAAACTGTGACCTCTGACAGGCAAATATTGGTGTATAGTGGGAACCGTTATGATACGGTCAGGCTGAAAAGCATTCATGTCATTGAATGATTGCAGTTTTGACCACCACTTGTATCACTGAAAACATGTAAATCTGTAACTGATTGGAGCAAAAAGTTATCCATAGATTGTGCAATGCAAAAAGAAGGCGAAGTATCGTAACGAAAGCAGAGGGCTCTGGTGGTTGTCTACTTACACACAGTCTCACAGTTGTGGTCGTGTCCTGTAGTGACTGTAAGAAGGAAATAAGAAACGTAGTTATTCCCTTTTTCTAATCAGCAAGAGATTTTGCCTTCTACATTGGTCACATAGAGTTGCCCAAACATTTCAATTTTCTACTCAACGATGCAACTATCTTAAAGGAACACATCTGCTATCTCAGGTTAAAATCGCAAAAAATTGTACTTATTCCCTTTTTCCAATCAGTGGTTCATTTATTTTCATCCCATATTTTTCAAAGCCCTTTCTAATTTCTTCTAACATTTTTCTAATATATATATATATATATATATATATATATATATATATATATATATATATATATATATATATATATATATATATATATATATATATATATAAGCAATGGATTCAAAATATTTATGAAGTTGAAAAACAATGCTGTGGAGAATCAGGGGAGCAGAATTGTCTTCAGTGGCGTATTTAGGAGCTATCGGGCTCAAGCTACCCCCAAAATAAATTTGTTAGTTTTTCACATTCCACGTACAACAATAATCCTTCTTACCATTTCTAAGAATGTCATTGACTTTCCGTTTTCTTATGCTCTTTGTTCAGAAATAATACTGTTTTTATCAAATTTCATTCCATGTAAGAACTGCGTCCTTTTGTTCTTTCTTTCGTCCTTTCTACTTTCCTGTTTCTTTTTCTTGACGTTACTTTCTTTCACTTCGCCTTTCATATTTTATCGACCGTTGTCAGTTGTGATTCAAGTCGGCCGTCATCAGTAACACCAAAACTAAGAGGAGTTAATAAGCGAAACTGGTATTCCACACCAACTTGTGCGGATATCAACATTACAGGACCTTAGTTATTATAACAAAGGAAAAATTATATCGTTTAGTTACTTTTAAAAGAAGGAAATGTTTGAATTAAAGAAAATCAAAACGGGGGAATAATTAGCCCGGGAAATTAGGAAGGCCAAGAGGATACTTCCTTTTTTTTGTATGAATAGAATAAAGGGTTAGATTCACTCTTAAATTTTTTTTATCATATCATATAGGATTTATCGGCCTGCAATTCTTGGCATTATACGTTGCCCCACTTCCTTCCTTGTTGGGCATAGCCCCTCGAAGCAAAATCCTAAATACGCCATTGGTTGTCTTCAACATTGGGAGGTTGGCAGATTTGAGGCTTATTCTAGAGAAGAGAGATGAAACTCATATTACGGTAGATGAATCTGATCAACTGTTGTAGAGTATATTATATATTAGGCGATGTAGATGAAGTAGTAGTACATATCATTGCCGTGAACACATTCTGAAATCTGAATACATGCATATTTATAAATGGTATATTTCTAATAAGGCATCCACAAAGATCCACGTTAAAATTGTTTTATAATAATATAAATATTGACTTCCCCAAAACTATGAAGAAAGAATATCAATTATGTATGACGCAACAATACTCTTTGAGCAAGAGCTCCTCCCTGGCTAAGCGGTTAGGATACGCGCCTTTGGCGCGGGAGACCCGGGTTCGATTCCCGGCGGGAGCTTATGTGGTTCGGATTCCACGTTAATCAGTAGGTCCACGTCTCACATAGCCTCGCTGCTGAAAGGGACGCTAAACTGAAATTCAACAAATTCAACTCTTTGAGCAAAATGATGATAATCTCAATAACATAAATCTGACGCATGTCATATACTCTTTAGTTAACAGATGTAACCTTAAGATTATGGAGAAAAATATTCCAGCAATTGAATTATTTTCTTTGCTTACGAAGGATAATCTCTGAAAAGAAAAATTGGGACACGCGGAAATACGTAGGGAGAAACCGTGGTTCGAGCTAGCAGAGAAGAGAAACCAGGCAAAATTACGTTGGCTACAAAATTCGAATAACTACACAAAATTTCGTAGACATCAGGCGAAAAACTACCAACACTTTTAGAACAAAGAAACGCGATTTTTTGAAAGCTAAAATTTAGGAACTTGAAGACGACACTAATAATAAAAACATTCGGGGCATGTATAAAGGGATCAACGAATTTAAGAAAAGCTATCAACCTCGTGCTTATGTTAAAGAAAGCTGATGGAACAGTTCTCACTGATACAGATAGTATTTTAAATAGATGAAAAGATTTCTTTGACGATTTGCTTAACACGCAGCCAAAAACTAATGTGCGTGGAGAAAGTTAGATACACACCGCAGAACCGTATATTCCAGAATTCAACCGAATAGAAGTAGAAATCGCTATAAAGTAATTAAAGAAACACAAATCTCCGGGTGTAAACGAAATTCCGGCTAAGTTAATTTTAGCTGGAGGCGAAAAATTGTGGAACAAGATCCACAAACTCATTCTCCTTATCTACAAGAAGGAAGAATTGCCACAAGAGTGGAAAGAATCAATCATTTTTCCAATCCACAACAAAGGGCGACAAAGCTGACTGTAATAATTATTGAGGCATCTCTCTTCTGTCAACATCTTATAAAATCTTTTCAAACATTCTATTTGCAAGATTGGTGCCATACGCAGATGAAATTATTGGAGATTATCAGTGTGGATTTAGACGAAATCAATCAACTATCGAACAAATATTTACCATTCGCCAAATACTCGAAAAGAAGTGGGAATCCAGTAGCCCGGTACTATTTATTGATTTTAGAAAGACTTACGACTCGGTTAGGAGGAAAACATTGTACAACGTTCTTACAGAATTTGGAATACCGAAAAAGCTAATTAGATCAACTAAGGCATGTTTAAATGGATCCCAAAGTAAAGTCCGGGTAGGAAAATTTTTGACCACGAGCTTTCACGTCGAGAATGGCCTGAAACAAGGAGATGCGTTGTCACAATTAATATTCAACTTTGTCCTGGAATACGCTATATGGAAAATCAAAGATAGCAACCTGGGCCTAGAGCTGAACGGTGTTCACCAGGTTATGCGTACGCTGATGATGTAAATTTAATAGGGGATGATAGGAGAACAATAGAAAAAAATGCAGAGGTCTTATTAAACGCTTGCAGGGACATGGGTCTACAAGTAAATGCAGAGAAAACTAAATATATGGAAGTGCATCGGGACCGTAACACAGCAAATTATGAATGCGTTAAAATATTAAATAATACTTTTGATAAAGTGGATACTTTCAAATATCTAGGATCAATATTAACAGACGAAAATCATATTCACAAAGAAGTTAAATGTCGCCTAAAAAAGGGAATTCGTGTTATTATTCAGGTCAAAATCTCTTGTCGTCGCCAATTCTGTCGAGGAATTTGAAGCTTAAAATATATTTGGTCTAGGAATTAATTCGTGCGGTTGGTACGCACACATTGAAGCTGTAGTACAAACACAAAATACATAAATACCTTAAGAAAAATATTGTCCATCGCTAGCCACCACTTTCGCCCATCTGTCAGGCAATGTACGGATTCCGTGGCGAAAGAAGTCCTCATCCTTGGAAGCGATCCAGTCAGAGACCCATGTTTCGATATCTTCTGAAGAAGTAAACCGCTGTCCAATCAAATCGTTGTTCATGCAATCGAACAAGTAATAGTCCGAAGGAGCAACGTCTGGTGAATACGGCGGGGGGGGGGGGTAAAACTTCCCATCCGACATTTTCTAAATAGGTTTTGACCGGTTTTGCGACATGTGGGCGAGCGCTATCATGTTGAACAATAAGTTTATCATGTCTGTTCTCCCATTCTGGTCGTGTTCTGGCCAGAGCTTGCTTCAAACGCATTAATTGTCGTCGATAACGTTCTCCATTCACAGTTTCACTCGGTTGCCGCAGCTCATAGTACACCACACCTTTCATATCCCACTATATGCACAGCATAACCTTTGCACAGTGAATATCTCGTTTTGGTTGTGATGGACCTGGTTCACCTGGTTTCACCCAGGCCTTTTTTCGTTTAGGGTTCTCGTAATGGATCTACTTCTCATCACCCGTAATAATTCGATGCAGAAACCCCTTTCTGCGCTGTCGTTGAAGCAGCAATTCGCAAATGGTTTTTCGTCTTTCAACGTCTCTGTCTTTCAATTCATGTGGAACCCAATGTGACATCTTTTGAATCATTCCCATGGCTTTCAAGCGTTTGGAGACTGTTGTTTGATCAACGCCTAATGCTGCTGCAAGTTGTTCCTGCGTTTGACACGAATCCTGCTCGAGCAATGCTGTCAATTCTTCGTCTTGAATTTTTTTTGGCTGTCCAGCTCGCTCTTGGTCTGCCAAGCCGAAATCACCACTTCTAAACCGTGCAAACCACTTCTGACACGTTCACTCAGCTAGAGCATGATCACCACACACTTCCACCAAAATACGATGACTTTCAGTCGCACATTTCTGCATGTTAAAGTAATGCAGCAGGACACCCCGCAAAAACACTTTATCAGGCACAAATTGCGCCATGTTCACTTAACTACAAACTGGTGTTGTTGACGCTTTAATCCACTGCCCTATACTACGAACGATACGCGATGACAGGGGTTTGCAACACATGTGTGGATACACGGAACTGTGGGACGCTCCGTTCGTTGCGCCATCTCTTGTCCACCCGCACGAATTAATTCCTAGACCAAATATAAAACGATAATCATACCTGTTGTTCTGTATGCTTCCGAAATATGGTCGCTTACTCTGAGGGAAGAACATAGACTGAAGGTATTTGAGAACAAGATGCTCAGACGAATATTCGGACGCAAGAGGAACGGGAATAGGGAATGGCGAAAACTTCATAACGAGGAACTAGATAAATTATACGCATTACCAAACATTGTTAGGGTCATCAAGTCCAGGAGGTTAGGTGGGCAGGACACATAGCCAGGATGGAAGAAAGTAGGAACGCTTTCAAAGTGTTAGTGGTAAGACCAATCGAAAAACGACCATTAGGAAGACCTAGACCAGATGGGAACAGTGGCGGCGAAAGGCAAACTTGGGCCCGGGGCCAGTGAAGTAGATCGGGGCCCCTTTTCGAGCAGTCGTGATTTATACACTTTTATTTTCGACATTCATTTACATAATCATTCTTTCTGTTTACTACTCCCCCCCTTTCCCGTTGGTGTGTGTGCTTAAACCATCTTAATTTGGGATATATTAAATAAATCTGGGTGACATTCAGCATCCCTGTCTATTTTATTAATGCTAAGAACCGCCTTCAGGCTGGTATCTAAAAATAAAACCGGACCACAGCTATCGTTGCTTATATTTTTTATTCATTTTTAAGCAAGGGACACGATAGAAGAAGGGTTAGAGATACAAGTTTAACAGAAGCTACAAAGAATCCAAAATTTATCCTACATCTAAGTTATCCTAGTTTAAACGCGTATTGTAATTAGATATAATAGTAGGAGTAATGCTCCTAATAATACATTTAGAGTCAAATTTATGTGCAAAATGTAACAATGAGCTGATATTGAAAAAAATCGCAAATAATAATATAACCGACGCGATTTTTAAGGGCTTTCACTACAGCGAAATTAAACTACCGCTAAATTTAGAGTTTTTTCTGTAATATCTTCAAAACAAACAATAATATTCGAAAAGCAGAAACGTAGCGAACTAGACAATACGACTTTGCATGTGATACCTTTATCACAATTCACTTATTTGCTTTTGGTATGCCGCTATTTACAGAATCAGCAAAAAATGCTAAATCTATCTACAGTTGCAAATCGAAAGCAGATAGATGAGTTGTGATAACGCTATCACATGCAAAATCGTTTTGTCTAGTTCACTACGTTTCTGCTTTTCGAATATTTTTATTAGTTTTGAAGATATCACAGAAAAATTCTTAAATTAGGCGTAGTTTAATTTCGCTGTAGTGAAGACTCTTAAATGTAAGCTTTAAGTTTTCTAGAATTTTCTTGTTCGGTTCTCGCCTTTGGTGTTCCTCCTGTACAATTTCTCATATGGTTAAATTTATTCATGGTTTCTCACCTGTCTGAGTTTACACTACATGAATTTTATTTGATTAGATTTTTCTCCTGCAGTTAGCCCCATTCACTTTAACATTCGGTTTCTCTCCAGTGATCATACACGATACTTACTTTTTTTCTTCAGAAGTATCAGTAAATAATGGCTAGAATAAATTTCTGTCCTGCGTGTCTTCTTCATTTATCTTTTACTAGGTTTCTCTTCAGTGATAATATACTATCTATTTAGTCCCACTACTTTTACCGAAATATCAGTGAATAGTTAAGCACTAATATGTTTCTCTCCTGCTTGTCTTTTTTACTATTGTTTCCATATTTCACACTTTTATTATGGTTACATCATTTTGTGTTTAATAATTCACTCATATTTATATTATGTCACTTATGACTTTCCATTACCATTTACTAACATTCTTAGTATTAGAATATATTATAACAAAAATCCTGAATGTATTGAATAATTGGGAATATATCAGATTAAATATGTGAACACAGAATTCTACTATGGGTTGTACCACCCTACTTTTCATTACCACCCATCACCAGTCAATTAACAGATCTTGACGGCTTTTTATTATTCTTTTGGTACTTTCATATTTTTATTGTCTTAAGTTGAAACATGAAACTACTTTCAATGATATTTCCACTACCTTAGTAGCCTGTGTTCCACCAGCATTCAGAATGTTGCCTTTCTTGCTTTGGTTGCTGCGGAAATCTCAACTATATTATCAAAATCCAAAGTAGATGTTATTTCATTTTCAACAGAAAGAATGGCCAGATTCGTGAATCTTTCTTGACCAATTGTGGAGTGCAAGTATGATTTTATCAGCTTAATTTGGTGAAAGATGCGACATATACGGGCAGTGTTATGAAAATCTGAAGAGCGGTTGCCAAACTTTTGTAAGCTTCAATCCCCATTGAAGATACATATTTCAGTATGCCTTGTGGGGAATAGTCAAGTTGTTCTTTAGCTTTCTGAGCACACCTTAGAGAATGGATTATATTTTTACAATCCTGAAATAACTCTACGTCGTCCAGTTCATTCGGTTAGAACAAAGCAAAACCAGAGTAACATGCTTTTAGCCTTTCCTCGCTATCTAGCTCTGCACGAAGTTGGCAAAGTAATAATAATAATAATAAACAATCCATCTAAATATAGAAGGAAGTAATATAACATATAATTCACGTATTTTTTCTTTTGAATATTTGAACTTTTTTTTATTGAACATTTTCTTCTCTCTAAATTTATGGGCTGAAGTGTAAATTCATATGTCAAAAAACAAGAGCAAAAACGGGGAAACTAGCTAAGCAAAAGGGTTTCGCTCGCTGAAAATTCGACTTGTAAAGGACAAAAGAAAAAACACAAAAGGAAAACAAGTAAATCAGCGACTATAGTGTCTGCACCAAAGAGCTTTTAGTTAGCAACAGAATGCTAGTACCCTAATAAAGCATTATGCACGTTGTTCCCTTCTTTGTGCCCTTCCCTTGAACTGATAAATAAATAAGCAGTGGTATTTTAGTAAGCAGGCTAGCAGACAGGGTCCCATTACTTGCATCATAAGACCTTAGAATGTAAACAACACAATATACTTCAATTTTTATTATATTTTAATGTACACTCAGCTCTTTTCCTTTTTAATCTACACTTTCCTTTATTTTATTCATATTTTAATCCACATACATTTTTCCTTTAAGTTTATTTGGGGCCCCAAGAGAGTGAAACTTTTATTTTATTTTTCCCCCCTACATTCAGTTGTTTCCTTTATTTTTTGGGGGGGAGGGCAAGAGAGTGAAACGCTTGTATTATATTTTTTTCACTTACATTCAGCCTTTTCCTTTATATTTTTTGCCCCCCCCCCCAAGAGCGTGGAAATAAATTTCTCATAAATTAAATTTCTTTCCAGGTCCCCAAGAGAGTGAGGCCCTAAGCTATAGCTTGTTCTGCTTACACGTAATCCGGCACTGATTAGTTTTATTAGACAGATATTTGTTGTTTCATCAGTTATTCGGTGTAATATCGATCGACAATTAATTGCGTTTACTTTTAGGGAAGGTGTGGATTATAAACCTTGACGGCCTTTGTACGGCTCATACTAACAAGGTTCTGTAGTAATTATTTTTTACCTACCGTCCGGGGCCCCCCACAAAGTGGGGCCCGGGGCGAGGGCACCGCTTGCCTCGCCTTTACGCCGCCACTGGATGGGAAGGCAATATTAAGATGGATCTCGCAAAAATAGGAATACAAAGTAGAAACTGGATCCAGTTGGCTAAGGATAGAAGTCAGTGGAGAGCTTTTGTGAACGCGGCATTGAACCTCCGGGTTTCACAGGCTATACAGTTAGTTAGGTTACGAAGTATGAGTAGATGCCTAGGCTGATGCTACAAATAGATGAAATGCGTATTTCTCTTCGTATGCTAGGGCCTAGGGGAGAGGAGGAGATAAGATTTCATATCAGGTTACGTCACGCACAGTCGCACGCCTTCATTTTCATTAAAAATGTAAAAGCCAAGAGAAACAAATTTCATCTCACTTTCCGTTGTGGCAGTCGGATACAAATCATCACACTTAACTGCAAAGAGCACTTTTCAAATCGGATTATTGGAAGAGCCTCCAGATTCAATGGTGGGGGGACGTGTGTCCCCATTTCCCCGGAATTTGTGTCCGTACCTACAGCTGATACAATTTTCCAGCATGAGGAGAGGGGCATATCCTCCTCTGGCATTTGTTGCAATTTGTGCCCAAGTAGCGGAAGTGGAATTAATACATATTGATGAGACCACTACATTACGAAGTTCAGTTTGAAACACTACAGAATACGATTCTTTTTAAAAAGCCAAGGGAAACCAATTTCATCTCACATTCCTTTGTGGCAGTCAGACACAAATCATAACACTTATCCCAAAAAGCACTTTTTAAGTCAGATTATTGGGGGGGACAGTCCCCCAGGTCCAAGATTGGGGGGACATGTCCCCCTCGTCCCCCCGGGATTTGCGCCAGTGATCGTAGGACGTTAAACAGATAGATTTCGTTTCATTGGAATTCCATTACTATTCTTTCTCAGTAAAAAAAAAAAAAAAAATCCTCGTGGTTATCCTCGTGGAGTACGGATCCGAATTCGATTCCCGATGGGAGCTCATGTGGTTCTCATTCTATTGTCAATTGGTGATTACTACGTTCCTTCGGCTATAAAATCATTTTAATGAGCGTAACACTATTATCAGCTAGACCAACAGAACATCAGCTAGACATAGTTACCGTTGTTTTCACTGTATTTGATCTTACTATGAGTAGTGTTGAGAATCCTTTCACATAACACTGTGGCTACTAACTTAATATAGAGAGGTTTGAGAATAAAGTCCATTCCAGCACTGTGCACTTGATCAATGTTCAATTTAAATATGCTTCATATCCATTTATGTACGAATATAGAGGGTGGATTTTGACTCCTTTTCCCAAAGTTGATACGAAGAGTATTCTCAAGAATACAACTCATACTGAAAAATTCGTCTTATAACTAACACTAAACACACAAGGAAAATGAAATACAATGAAGATTTACTTCAGGGACCCCACACAAATATTCGAATTGTAGTTGATAAAACACTAAATATTGAAAGAAAGCTTGTAGCTTCTATAGAAACTACTGTCTATCTGGAGGAGATGTTGCATGCAAGAAGTCTCCGCTGTGGAAACGTATTTGAAATTTCTCCTGGCTGAATCTCGAGAAAATAATTCGTGCCAACAGACAAACATGTATTTAAAACACAAACACGATCATCGTTAAATTTGTTGAGCCTTAACTTGCTTTAAACTTACACTCACAAAATGTCGATAATTCGCAAAACCAGTGTTTTCCAACTTAACTTCCTATTAGCGACACCCTATTAGTACTCACAAATTTACACGATACCAAGCACCCACCCATAGAAATTTTTGTTAGGGAGATCGAAAATCGAAAGATTGAAGCAGGTCCCGACAGCGTGGACGCATCGTGAGTGCACCCCTGACGCAGATAAATCACAAGTATATTATTTAAAAGCTACGAAGCTTTGAGAGGGTTCGAATCTGGTGGGATCCCCGATGAGTGCGTCACTGTACGATACCCATTCACTAGATTTTCTAAACATATTAAACTTTCTAGGGTATACGATAGACATCTTTTATTGATACAGCACGTCAAACCCATTTTTAAATTCTCTCGTATACTCTAGTATACAATCTGAATTTAGTGTTCTAGAACGTTAAAAACACAGACATCATCGCAAGAAATTGTAGAAATCAACATGTCGTTAATGCGCTAAACGAAAATTAATAAAGATATTTAGTATTGTTCTATCAGAAATTGTTTGTTTGTTTAAAATTCTGAATATACAGTGTGTCCGTAAACTTGCGCCACCCAAAGTTTGATTGCTTATATATCTTTTGAACCAAAAACGATAAAGACCTGAGACTTGAAACAAATGTAAGCGTGTTCTATGTAGATATTTTCGAGATCATCACCAGTGTTGGTATTTGTAACGTTTCTGCGTAGTAACGAAAGAAAGGAACGAAAGTGTAAAATAAAAAAAAAAAAAATAAAAAATGTACATAATGAAGAAAATCAATATTCAGTTACACAAAACTGATTCCCTGCGGGTGAATCTCTGTGTATATGTGCAGTATGAATCAACATTTGTCCATTGATGCGAAAATGTGACAAAGTTGATGCAGTGTTGCCATGTAAAAAGGCTATTTAATGCAAGTCCGTAAAATGGATGTTTTTTGAAACGCTGTCCCTGTCGACACTGTTGTCGCAAAATTACTGCAACAGGAGTGTTTAAGGTTAATTAATGATAAGCAATGAGAATTAGCACATAATTGATAACCTGAGATTTTATGCAAAAATTTGCGACAAAACAATTACTAAATACATCACTGACCTTCCCAGCCAAAATTGGCCGTTATAATGGTCTGGTAATAATGCCCAGAAATATGTATAAATAAATAAAATAAAAATCTATTGCAATTTGCATAAGAGAATGTATCTGTATAGAGGCATACTGATAGTAATTTGAAGGGTCTAGCACATTATCCACTTAGAAGACAGACTGACAGCAGTAGATATGCTACTATTAGCTTATAGGTCATCGGCAAACAGAAGTGTATTTGCATGTGAATAAGTATTTGTTTGCAGTACAAGAACAACGCTGGCTTTCAGGCGCGCAAGATGAAGTGAGGTTTTAAGACAATATCTGCCTGTAGGAGAAATTTTTATTCTGTTTAATGGTAGATATTGTCACTTAATGGGAAAATGTACATTAATACTAACTTCAACTCTTCAACCATCAAAAGACGTCCCCCAGATATGTTTTAATTTATGTTATTTTTGAAAATGTCCTTTCAGTGTTCAACTTATTAGTTAACTATCAACATTAAAGATTCAAATACATAAGTATTCAACTTCCATTGCACCTAATTTTTCCAGGTGATAGAGCAACTAGCAACACGCCAAATTCAGAAATCAAAGGAGGTAGAAGAAATTCGTCTTGCGTATATAAAGCTTCGTGACAGAGTAGCAGAGAAGGAAGCTAAACTTAAATCTCTGGATGAGTTAGGTGAAGGCTATCATCTGATGGACTACGAACAACTTCGAATGGAGAATCAGACGTATTCAGAGAAAATAGAGGAAAGAGATGAAGAGCTAAGCAAATTGAGGAAAAAGGCTTCATCAGCTATTCACATTATGGCTCATGTTCGAGAGAAGCTGTATGCAACTTCTGCAGAGATTGAAGAAAAACGGTTTAAACTTGAAGATATGGAAGAAGAAGTAGCCAGGGTAAGATTTTTTTTGTCACTTGCTATTTCCACAAATGTTTAACTGTTTAATGTATCATTTCCCAAAGGATGTGTCATGACATAGTAATGCGCCAGCATAATGTTATTCTGATTAGTCATTGGGGAGCGCGGTGGCTCAATGGTAGAGCGTTCACCTCTGGTGCTTGGGGTCCCTGGTTCGATCCCAGCCCCCGCCAAGTGAACTTTGTGGTGGACAAACACCGTGCTTGTGGGTTTTCTCGGGGTTCTCCCGTTTCCTCCCACTTTCTTCATTCCATCATTTCACTCATCTCTCATAATCACCGTCTCCTTTAGCCTAACCGGCATAACCGTGGGACGTAAAACTCAAAGCTTTCATTTCATTTTCATTTTCTGATTAGTCATTCTATTTACAATTAGCCAATGTATGCCAGATAAATATCAGAGACAAGCACCAGATCAAAGGAAGAGTGGTCATGAGATAGGACAATAGGGGAAACAATTACATGCTGTAATGAATCCATGTGTAATATGCTTGGAGAACCATAGACAAAGCTGTCGATGTTCTTGTTTGCACTTCACGATTGATTTTTCTTAAAGTCAGATTTTCTACTTCGCTCCTCTCCGTGTGGTTTACAAACTTGGAGTATTCAATTGTAAATGACTAGCTTAGCTCAAAATTCATCTAGCAAATAAAGGTTGGGGCATATTGATCTTACTAATTTCAAAAATGAGTTGAATGAAAATAAATCTAAGTGCAGACAAAATTATTTTGTTATTTGAAGATACATTGAATTCAGTTTTATTTTAATGGGTTTTAAAAATAACATCTTCCAAATACCCACCTCCGTTTTCATTACTCTGATGGAGCCTGTTTCAGAAGTTTGCGAGTGATATTTCATGAAATAGAGTTGATTTCTTCAGTAATGGCATTATTCAGTTCATCGACGGGTCGACAGGTCGATCTGTATATAACTTCTCCTTCAGGTAGTCCCACAGAAACAAATGGCATGGTGTGAGATCAGGTGATCTCTCGGGCCAAGAGACAAGATGATCAGAAAATATTTGTCTTTGAAACGCTTTAAAATTTGATACCCAACTTCTAATTGTTGATCCAGTGAAAATGGACCATGCCGATCGAACAAAGTGAATGCAAAAAGCTTGCTGGATTTTGATTACTGAATTAAAAGTTTTATGAAACTCTTCCGTAAGAAACACAGGATGTTCTGCCGATCAAGACATTGCGTGCACTTATAACAAAAGAATAATAATAAAATTGCATGTAATAAAATTTATTTAGAAAATTACATTTAATAAAACTTATTTATAAAATGACACACTATGATGCGTCACCACAACTCTACTCCTTCCCTATCCTGAGCAATGTCTTTGTGAAATCGGAAAGATCAATATGTTCTACCCTGAAAAATATTAAAATAATGTTGTTCAATGTTTCATCAAGTCTTGGACTACATATTATGTCCAATTGTTGTTTGTTTCAGTAATTCTATTGCTTCCTTATCTTTCCCTTTTTAGTTTACTTTTTTCAAATTTTTCCTTTTCTTGTATCGAAATTTTCTTTAATAGGGTTTTTCGTATTCTGTTTTTAATTTTGTTCTTTAATATCCCACTTTATTACAATTAAACTAATTAAATTTAGTTTTTTCATTACTTGTTAGGAATTATGTGAATGTTTCTGTATTAGTTTTTCTTAAATATGTCCAATCCATTTCTGCTGGCTAATCTCTGTTTTCTTCTATCTTGTATTTTATAAGTTTTACCATTTTCTGCCTCCACCTGTTCTGTTTCTTTTTCATTAATTTACTCGTGTGTTCCTGTTTGACCGATTCTGTTTCGCCGAACGCCTTATGCTACATAATTATTACACAGCTGGGCTGTCGACTGTGTTCGGCACAATAGGAATTCTTGTTTGACCAAATCCTGTTTCATTCACAACAAATTGAAGGAAAATAATACTTAGAAAGGGATTTTTCTCAGCTAAATTTCTATATTTTTGTTTGATTTGTTCGTTGCTAGTGTTGGCAGTCTTAATGGGGAATCATGTTCATTATGGAACAAGACACGCCACTTAGGCGTTAAGTACGAATATTTTTCTCTTCCACAAAATTTCCAGATTAAAGACATCAACTTCTGATAGATTGTCATCCCTTATTAAGTTCTGAGTATCTCATCACATTTTTTAACATTTAGTTTCATCACGTCTCCATTCAAAACAACTTCTTTGATAAGATTGTAGAGTTGAGAAAGATGCAGCTGAAAAACAAAGATAGAAAAACTTTATTTAGTATATAAAGTCACAAGGTGTCACCCCTTTTTAGTTTCTTAAGACTACCACAACTGAGTAGGAAACCATAATGATCACAGGCTTTGAACTTTCGAGGCTCTCAATAGTCCAGTACACCACACCACAAATTACGGATCTTTATGAAGATAATTTAACTTGTCAATTCAATTTAATAATTAAGCTTCCTTGTGACAATATAGTTAGAGCCGCGTCTTTGACACAGGGGACCCAGATTTAATTTTCGGTGAGAGCTCATGTAGGCCCACGTCTCATATAACTTCACTGCCGAAAGATTTGGTAAACTTTACTTAAATTACTAGCCAATCTAATAATTACACTAATATAGTCAAAAACGTTCTTTGGATAATCATAAACAGTAAAGTCAGGCAAATAAAATCAGTTGGGCTTTCTGCAAAGGAGATTTGGTTAGAAATCTATTTGAAAGATTGTTATCTGAATCAAACAAAAGAGAATTGTTCTCTGTGAGCTTATATATAATTTATGCTATTAAAATTAGTAAAAAACACCAAATTCTAAGTATGAAAAGACTGTTCATCCAGCTAAACTTTACATATATTTAATTTAGCAAATAAAATTAAGCTAATCTCTTTTTGTATTGTTCTATCATCTTCTATTGTATTTACATCATCAGCATACGCTATAACCTAATCAGTACCATACTCTAGGCCTTGATTGCTGTCTTTGATTTTCCTTATAGCCTACTCCGGAACCAAGTTGAATAATAAGTGCGACAACGCATCTCCTTGTTTCAGGCCATTCTTGACGTGGACAAGAATTTTTCTACTAGTATTTTACTTTGCTTTGGGATTCATTGAATCATATTTTAATTAAACTAACTAGCTTTTTCGGCATTCCAAATTCGGTAAGAATGTTCTATGGACAACTTCAAAGGTGTATTACGACCTGCAATTCTCCCTTTCCTGCAATAGTAAGCAACCCAAAAACAGAGTCGTTGGGGTTGTTGAGAATTACAAAAGGCGTTGGTCCAAACCTGAATTTCGTTACAAATATATCAGTGTGGCAAACTGCAAGTAAGAGAATAAAATAAATTGTTAAGAATGACGATTTTATTATCGTGAGGGCAATGGATGACATAAAAAGTTGCAAAATAATCTCTTAAGCAGTTCAAACAAGATGAGTGGTAAGAAAGCAGTTTCTCTCCATTTTCCAAAAAATAATCTCATAAGAAATTAAAAATGTTGCATAATGTAAATGTTTAATATAAAAGATTAACAGCACAAAAACAAACATTCACTCGACACAGAAAGAAATACAAACCCAGAATAAGACACACCAGTGGTGTAGCATACTTGCGGACCTACCATGCAAGATAAAGAGATGGGACCCTAATTGGAAACTCAATTGTTATACTACTACTACTACTACTACTACTACTACTACTACTAATAATAATAATAATAATAATAATAATAATAATAATAATAATAATAATTATTATTATTATTATTATTATTATTATTATTATTATTATTAAAAACTCATTTCCTTTTCAAAATTTCTGACTGACTAAGAGCATCTCTACATTATAGGGATCATATGTGCACTTTTTGTCAATGAGCGGCGCCAAAGGCCAGATGGGATGGAAATCTCTGAGAGAGAGGAACAAAAATAAACTTTCGTGTGATAAATTCTAGGTCAAAGTTCGAAGCACTTGCTTTTGACAGATGCTTTTGTGTTACTTTTTTTCGGGAACAGAAAATTTCTGGCGGCTAAGAAATTACAGTATATAATATTGCAAATTTGCAAGTGGATTTATTTACATTGCAGTTTGTAGTAATAAAAAAATTCTCGTTAGAAGACATTATTAAATTTTATTATTAGTGGGCACTAATTTTGTCTCTAGGTCGTCGAATAAATAAATTTCGTTGTGCACTTTGGTCTAAATAACCTTAGAGGAAGAAGCCGGTTCGTTTCAAAGATCAGGTTTGAAGTTAGTAATATTTGGGTTACACTATTAGATGGACTGATACTGTACGGATAGCCTAATGGACTTACCAGTAATACAGCTATCCAACATAGGTTCAAATCCTGTTCACACCGAAGTTGTCTTTTTACAAACCAATCGTGAAGAATCGACTTTTCATACTAGACGAACAATCCTTAAAAATGTAGAAGCAAACATCCGTATCATGATACAGACGATTTACGAATGTTGGTTGCGAAAAGGAAAGGAAATTGCCAGAATATCCGTAACACTTCATTGATCTGCAGTATACACTTTTCGTGTTATCGTTCTCAGAAAGAAACACTACACCATTTGTTAAACAAAGTTTGGGTAGAGCAATCGATGGAATAGTGGTATCCTTCAAGACTTCCAAAGGAAAATCTCGGTTCGATTTCCCTCCAGGCAGTATCATTTGTTTCGCATAAAATAATGGCTGCAAACACAGATTCATCCAATTTTCCTTTTGAACATTTATAACTTTTCATTATGATTCAATTTGGACTTTTAAAATAGGGTGTTTCTGATAGAAATTTAGCAGTAAAATAGCACTCATTCATTTTCTTCTTTCTTTTTCGTATCTTTTGTTGCCTTTTTTAGTTTGCATTAGTAGTCTGGAATGGAAGGTATGACCTACGCTACCCATTGGGTTTATTAGAATGTACTTCAGATCAGTACGTCCAATGAGTACAACCGAACGACACGAGAACAAAGCATGTGTTAAGCCTTTGACATTATCCTAGATGTGTCTCGGAGATCTAGAGTTCTACTGGAAGTTAAGTATTTTGTTTGACAACAAAGTTTGGTATTCATTTTGAAAGCGATCAAATGAATGAATGTTTCAAGCGTCCTCTATATTATTATTATTATTATTATTATTATTATTATTATTATTATTATTATTATTATTATTATTATTATTATTATTATTATTATTGGTATAGTTGAAGTGCAGTGGACATTAAAATCCTGTATGACCCTTCGTATTCTTGTTCCTCACGTCCTTATGTCTTCTTTCCAGAAAATTTAAAACTATGCACAGAATATGCTTCGTTTTGAATGAACTCGACTTCAGTTGAAGAAAATTTTGCGAGTCGATTCAAGTTTCAAATAAGACTCGCTCCAACTTGCCTATATTCATTCCTAGAAAGCAGGATCAGTAACCACACGAGCCTCATGTCTTCAAACTTTGTCACGCAAGAGTATGGATATCATATTCAGTTTGTACGTCTCAACAAATAAACAATATTTTCATTCCCTTTCTTATTTTATGCATCTACTGCTGCATTTCAGTGAACTATAATGATTTTTTATTTAAAATAATTATTCATTTTTCAATAATTGTAAATGTATAAGTTCAGTAATTCACCATGAATAGAGTCAACCACGGGTGTTTTTATAACGAAGAAATAACAACATGAAATGTGAAATCTTTTAAAAAACTGTCGAGATTTGAGAGTCAACAAACTTTATACTTTCGGGTACCGATTACTTTGCAACTCCGGTAGCCAGAATTAGCTCGGAAATGGGAACTTATGTTTTTTTTTAAAAAAAAATGACAATCTCAGCAAAATGCAGAAGTCTTTTAGTCTGGGAGAAAAAAGGAATAAAATATCTAATTTCTAGTTCTATTAGTCTTGTAACTCTCAGTGTGTGACGATTATTTTGTAGAACATTCTACTTTAATATCACAGGAATTTCTTCTTCCGGTTCGCTTAGCTGTGAACAATTATAGAGTATATTGCTATATGAAATCTTTGAGTTTTACGTCCCACGATTAAGCCGGTTAGGCTAAAGGAGATGGTGATGATGAGAAATGAATGAAATGGCGCAATGAAGAAAGTGGGATTAACGGGAGAACCCAAAGTTCACTTGGCGCGTGCTGGGATCGAACCAAGGAGTACCTGAACCAGAGGTAAACGCTCTATTACTGAGCCACTGAGGTCCCTGCAATACTATGTAAAGTATGTGCCCTGCTTTACTTGTGATGATAATCAGAAACGGAAGTTAAGGGTAAATTACAGTAATACTAGTTTTCTATTAAGGGGAAGTATAACTACTTTTATTTTAAGAAATTTTTTCGCTTACAATTTTTGTTCGAGTACACCCCTTTTCCCCTCAACCTTGGGTACGAAAATGGAAGAACACATTTAGATTTTGATTGTTGAATCCAGTATATTTCAAGCATCATTTCTCGGATCTAGGCCTGTGAGATATGTCGATATATCTTAATCGTGATATCGATATTGTGATATATCAACATTCGATATCGGAAATATATCGACATCGATATATCAACATACTAAATGTTCGATATCAATATTCGGGGGAAGGGTGAGGTATAGTTGGCCTCTATGATTTGCGATGGATGAAGAAATAAAACCTTATTTTTATATTAATGTCTTCTAATGAGAATTCTTTTATTACCACAAACTGCAATGTAAATAAATCCACTTGCAAATTTGCAATATTATATACTGTAATTTCTTAGCCGCCAGAATTTTTCTGTTCCTGTAAAAAGAAACAAAAAAGCGCCTGTCAAAAGCAAGTGGTTCGAACTTTGACCTAGAATTTATCATACAAAGTTTTTTTTTTGTTCCTCTCTCCCGGAGATTTCCATCCCGTCTGGCCTTTGGGGCCGCTCATTGACAAAAAGTGCATGCATATATGATCGTTATATGCACAGATGCTCTTAAGCAGAGTCAGAAATTTAGAAAAGGAAACAAGTTTTTGGTAATAATAATAATAATAATAATAATAATAATAATAATAACAACTGAGTTTCCAATTAGGGTCCCATCTCTTTATCTTGCATGGTAGGCCCGCAAGTATGCTACGCCACTGGTGATTCTTATTCAGGGTGTGTGTCTCTTTCCGTTTCGTGTGGATGTTTGTTTTTGTGCTGTTAGGCTTCTACATTAAACCTTTACATTATGCAGGGGTGTCCACAAAGGGGGGCTATGACGCAAACTGCGTCATTGAAATATTTGGGGGGGGGGGTAAAAATCTATATAAATATGTTTGAGGGAGTGTAAAAATTAATCGAAAAGATTTGTTTCATGGAAGAACACCTACGGATAGACAATTGGAGGGGTGCGTCATGGACATAAGGGAGGGCACCACTGCATTATGTAACATTTTTCTTGTTTTGCGAAATTTTTATGAAAAAGGAGAGAAGCTCTTTCCTCTGATATGTATTTCTTACCATTCATCTTGTCTGGACTGCTTAAGTAAGATCATTTTGTAACTTATGTCATCCTTTGCCCTCATGATAATAAAATCGTCATTCTTAACAATTTACTTTATTGTCTTATTTGCAGTTTGCCACACTGATATATTTGTATCGAAATTCAGGTTTGGACTAAACGTCTTTCTAATTCTCAACAACCCTAATGTCCCTGTTTTTGGGGTTTCCTATTATTGCAGGAAAGGAAGAATTGCAGGTGGTAATGCACTTTTGGAGTCGTGTACACAATGCTTTCCTGCTTACCGAATCGTAGGCCTTTCTAAAATCAATAAATAATTGATGTTCCAGGGTATTGTTCCCATTTCCTTTCAATATTTGTCAGATGGTAATTATCTGGTCGATAATTGATCGATTTCGCCTCAATCCGCATTCGTAATCTCCAATAATCTCATCTGTGTATGTGGTCAATCTTACTAATAGAATGTTTGAGACTATTTTATAGGACGTTGACAGAAGAGAAATGCCTATAACTTTCGTAGCCTTTGTTGTGAATTGGAACAATGACTGATTCTTTGCACTCTTGTGGAAATTCCTCCTTGTTTTAGGTAAAGAGAATGAGTTTCTGTATGTTTCCACAATTTTTCCCCTTCAGCTAAAATCAACTCAGCCGGAATTTCGTCTGCACCCGGAGATTTGTGTTACTTTAATTTCTCTATAACGATTTCTACTTCTATTCGGTTAGGTTCTGAAATATAGACCTACGGTTTTGCAGTGTGCATTTCTTTTTCTCCATGAACATTAATTTTTTGCTGCATGTTAAGAAAATCGTCAAAGAAATATTTCCATCTATTCAAGATACTATCTATATCAGTGAGAATTGTTCCGTCGGCTTTCTTTAACATATAAGCTAGAGGTTGATAGCCTTTCTTAAATTCGTTGATACGCATATACATGTCCCCAGTGATTTTGTTTTTACTATAATCTTCAAGTTCATTAATTTTAGCTTTCAGAAATTGTGTTCTTTTGTTCGAAAAGTTCTGGAAGTTTTCCGCCTAATGTTAGCGAATTTTTGTGTAGTTATTTCGTTCGGATTTTGTAGCCAACGTAATTTTGTCAATT
Source organism: Thermobia domestica (assembly GCF_964235325.1). NCBI lineage: Eukaryota > Metazoa > Arthropoda > Insecta > Zygentoma > Lepismatidae > Thermobia > Thermobia domestica. The sequence continues at coordinate 169,558,038 of NC_137464.1, read as the reverse complement.
TTATCTTCTCTGTTAGGTTAGTGCATTCCTGGTCGAACCATAGTTTGTTCTTACCTATTTCGCGTGCCATGATTTATCTCTTGCTGAAATTTTAATGGTATCTCTAATTTCAAGCGACATATTCTCAAGATTAGTGCATTCCGAACCTTCTAAAACCGAAACTTTATTCAACATTTCAATCTGGTATTCCCCTCTCGCCTGGCTTTCCTCAAATTTCTTTACATTAAATTTCTCCGTTTTCAGACGTTGAATAGATATTTACTTTATTCAACGATAAATCTCTCTCTTATTATAGCCAGGCAGTGATCAATATCACAGTCACCTCACCTGAACGACCAGACATCACTTATGCTAGGCTGTCTTCTATCTATTGAAACGTGATTAATTTGATTGTGTGTTTTCTCAACTGGTGAGGTTCAAGTAAATATGAACGTTACGATTTAGACATTTTCTACCTTTCATGATATGGGTTTTGGCTGCTGCAAAGTTCACGAGTCTAACGCTGTTGTCATTACTTTTCTTATGCGGTCCAAGAACAATAACGTGGCAAACAACACCAAAATCGAGTCTTGGCAAATGACACCGTGGCAAACAACACGTAATCACAGAAATAGTGCTGCCACCAGCAGCTAAATTACAGCAGTTAGAAGATGCCGAAGCGAAAAAGAAGGAAACTATTGGTGAGGCAGTTATGATATATATCATACTTTAAATTGTAATGCTACTTCCTAATAACAATTAATTCTTCTACATTTATTTTTTCCTCTAGAAAGTGACATGTCACAGTGTCATTGTCCCTGCAGTCGCCACTGAAATAAAGCATTTATCGTTATCTTCAATATTGGGAGGGAGTAACTTAATGGTAAAGCGGTCAGTCCTGGGGTAAGGGTCTCCTGGTTCGATCCCAAGTCATGTGGGTTCGTGGTAGACAACATCGTGCCCATGGGTTTTCAATTCCTTTCCGCATTCTTAATTCACCAATTCCTATAATGCGCATTCACTTTTTTAAAATAGCAATCTGCTTTTACCTGAGGTCCATAATCGTAGGACGTTAGACTAGAAAATCCTTTACATTATTCATTTTCCAATATTAGAAGAAAAAGAGGGGTATTCCTACTTTTATCCTTCTAGCTCTCTATCTAAAATTCCATTTCCGTTCTCATTCATATAACTCTTTTCCCCTACTGCCTTAATATGTTACAGTATCTCTTCCTTGCCTCTAATTTTCATTTATTTCATTGATTAGCACTTAGTAGCCCAAAGTAAACACATTTCAGGCAACATAAGAAGATCCATGGATTCCTTCCTCTTACATTTAGTGAACAAACACTCCACTGTATCGGAGTTTGTTAAAATTGCACGACTAACCGGTTATTTGTGCACTCTTGTAAGAATTGTTCCTTGCCACCAGTAGATTTCGATGACTTCTAATTGCGTACTATACCATATTCCTACACTGAACTATGTGAAGTGCAATAGAAATTGATAGACAAATTAGAAGACAAAAACAATAACTAAAATATATATAGATAACATTTCCGTCCTTTATTTATCTACAAGGAAAAAGAAGAAGAAATACAAGGTTAGTATGTGTCGTACTCAATCAATGAATATCATTTGATCTTGACAAACTTGATACGGAAGTATTCCTTAATGAGCTTTGTGTAATTCTATAGGCCTATCTTCACTACTAATAAAATACTGTGTGTGTCTGTCATAGGCGCCGTCTTTTGTTTCTCAATGGGTGCTCAAGTGTTGGCAGTAACGTGAAATATTCTTTTTATTTATCTTTTTTTTTTTTTTTTAGTAGATCCAGTAGAGCAGTGGTTCCCAAATTCTTTCTAAGAGGCAAGAAAGATCAAGAGCTGCTGAAATAAAATGAATCGTGAAATAATTTTTAAATTACGTACAAAAGCTGAAAAGAAGCATGATTTCCTCAACTTCATATTGAACAAAAGTCCTACACATTAAAATGTTTCTGAATTTCGAACGTGTTTAGCGATATTGGCCAAAGTAAGGAGATAGAAAATTATTATATTAATAATGATTACAGTCAAACCTTTAGAACATTTTAGGATAATTTGAGTGAAAATAGAAAATGATTCAACTGGTTTGTAATTTACGTAAAGCACTTTTTACACATTTTTAAAAACATAAATTAACAACATCAAACACCAAGTTCTTTAATGAAACAATCATACAAAATTACACCCAGGGATTATTATTATCGTTGTAATGCTATATCCGTGAACCCTCGACATGCTGTACACCTGAAGAATCTAAAATATACCGTATAAATGATTATTCAACACATATACATCTGTATTTAAAATTAATCTGGGATCACATGCATAATAGTTTCTTTTTATTATTCATTGCATGAAAGTGTAATTTTGAAGTTAATTCCATTACAAAAATTTAATAGGTGCTCAGCACCCATTAGATACCTCCAATGGATGCGCCCTCGTAGTCGGCGCGTCTATCTGTCATCAGCTTTTCACGTACAAAGGAGTGATATATTTCTAATCCTGCACGATATTTTTTTAACTTCGGATGGGGAAAATTACGGAATATGAAAATGTATCCATAAAGGGAGATGATAAATACCCTGGACGCCAGATATTAGTGTCAAATTCATAGTTTTCGGGCTTGCTGAGGTGAATAGTAACACCCCCGACGTCGTTCAAGTCCAATTTTAGCCCCTATTATCATAGGGTCTGGGGAAGCTGAAAAATAACATGTCCAAAATGACCGATATTAGTGTCAAATTTGTAGTTTTCGAGATCGCTTAAATAGATAGTAACACTTCTGAAGCCATTTAAATCCAGCTTTAGCCTCCATTATCATGTAGATTGTGGAGGGAGGGAACCACGAAAAGTAACATGTTTAAAATAACCGATATTAGTGACGAATCCATAGTTTTCGGGGTCATTAAGCTGATTATTGATGAGAATTTCGATGCTATTTGAACCTAAGTTAAGGTAAGAAGGGACATAGCAGCAGAGCTCTGCACGGGTCGGGCGTGCCCGATTCGGCCCGGTGCCCGGCCCGACCCGTTTCAAGTAATATCAAACTGCACCGAGCCCTAACCGGGCCGAGCCGGGCCGGGCACATTTCGGGCCGAACCGGGCCGGGCACATATCGGGCCGAGTCGGGCCGGGCAGATATCGGGCCGAACCGGGCCGGCCCGGCTCGGCCCGGATACTCTGAAAAAGGGTTCGGAAACTAATATTGTCAGTCTATTTGTTTTTTTTTTAATGTCCTCCACTGCCTCTAATTTTGCCGTGTTCGTACGATCTTACTGTCAGCCTATGTTATTCGTAATGTGTTAGGGAAACTGACTCTTTATTCAAGACTGCGATGTACTGGTAATACTATTACTATTACTACTTCTACTATTACTACTACGACCACTCCTAATACTACTACAACTACTACGACTTCGCGTCAGAGTTGACATGTCTGGTGGTACCGAATTTACCTTCTAAATACAGAATAAAATGGAGAAATGCTAGTTATTATGGCCGGTCTGCGTAGAATGTGAACCGATGCTTGATCTACGAGGGAGAACAGTGGCTCAGTAGAGAATACACTCACATCTGGTGCTAGAGGTCGTCGGATCAATCCCTGCTCATGCTATGTGAGCTTTGTGGTGGACAAACACCGTGTGCGTGGGAGTTTCTGGGGTGGTCCCGCTTCCTCCCACTGTTTTCTTTCCACCAATTCATCCCATCATCATCCATACAGCCTGAGCCGTAGTTACCTAAAGAACGTATGATAAAGTCAAGCACTTGACCTAGTAAGTAGAATTTGGTACGCTACCATTGGACAACGGAGGCCAAAACCATGAACTGGCGTGCTCATAAGATCAGTGCAATTTGTAGTAATGTTCAATTAGCAAGGCAAATATCGAATGGTGTTACATGTTCATGTATTGTTTATAGTATGATGCTACAAATATAACAAAATATAATGATCAAATAAATCACCAAGTCGCCAGGGTCGATTAGGTGTTCTTGGAACGGTGGCTCAGTGGTTGAGCGTTCACCTCTGGTGTATGGGGTCCCTGGTTTGATCCGAGCTCTTGCCAAGTGAACTTTGTGGTGGACAAACTCCGTGTCACATGTAATTTAATTCAGACATGTAAGCGAAGAGGCTATATCCATTCCATTTTAATTTAACAATTAAGTTACTGCAATGAAGTAAAATAAACTTACAGTTTCAAAAGTTTGTAGACTTGCAAATGCTTCGTTAACAGTAACTCGTATGAGAACTCCCCTACCTCAATACTTGTATGATTTCGAAATTTTGTCCAGAAGTCGAAAGAAACTTCTTTAGATCCTTCGCTTGCCTCTCATCTTCTTTCAAGTTTCGTAGCTTTATTTTCCGATAAAATGCTTACTTGTTTTTTTTATCTTTGGCCATTATTATTACATGAAAAACAAAGTGCTATTGAAAAGTGAAAACTCACAACATTATAAATAAATAAACGAAATGTTTAGGAAAGAAACGAAACTGCTGACGAATAATAAATTGACTAATAGACATTAGCAAAGTGAGCATTAATCAGTGGACAGCGATTGTGAGCCACTGATTAGGAATTTAGGATAAAATTTCCCTCAGAAATTATCAAAAATTTCATTTGTACCGCCTATCCTTTCTTCGTATTCGCCCCCTCCCTGGTCAATGGACAACAAAAGCCTCGCTTGAACTTCGACAATGTATCCTCGTCGCCAAAAGTGTCTTTACATCGCCGTGACGGATATGTGACCGCGCAGTACTCTGAGGAAGGGATGGTTGTATAAGAAAATGTGCATAATTTTCAAGAGTTTTTATTTTGACTTGGGAAATAACGTAGGTATTGGGAGTAAAGGCATAGATTTGAAGCATCAGCGCACTGTCATCTCTGAAAAGATTCGTATTCCCAGTTTTTCAATTTATTGTCTTATATGTTAAGTTAATAACTGCTAACAACTGCTACTAGCGCATTTCCCTCTTCAGGAATTTACTACGACATGTTCGCAAGACACTTTTCTAAGTCCTAAATCTGTGCGTGAATTTTTTCATTCGCCTCACTGTAATTATTTGAGAATGGAAACTGATTACGCTGAACGTGAATATGTTTCACTGTCGTAAAGCAAGGGCCGTAATAAATATAAATAAGGTTCTTATTATTATATAAAACACAGAAGTATTTATTCCGTGTATAGAACAGTATAATACAGTAACTAAGCAACATAATAATCACTAATGTCCGTAGGAGTTTTCTCAACAGGGGAGGGGGCTAAATATATATAGAATTTTTCGTTTTATTGACCTATATATGTTAAGTCATAACATTTATCATTGATAGCGTATATCGTCTTTCGTCGCTGTAGCCTATTAGTCAGAACATTCATCTCCAGACATGATGTCGAGACAATAGAAAGAAACATATATGAACAGTAATGTAACTAATTTTACTGCGCCCTGGATCGATCGATCATGGATTTACTCACACTCCCTCAGGCCCCCTGCCACAGGTATTTCAGCTGTTGCGTTATATATATATATATGATTCCATGTCAGAAGGGCCAGACAAAAGGGCAAAAACAGAAAGGCCCGAGTCAAAATGACCCCGGTCAAAAGGGCCCGAGTCAAAAGTGCCCTGCGTCAAACGATCCCGGGTCGAAAAGGGCCCCGCTACAAAAGGGCCCGAGTCTAAACGGCCCCATGTCAAAAGAGTCCGGGTCAAAAGGTCTCCGCAACAAAAGGGCCCGAGTTAATAGGGGCCCACTACAAAAGGGTCCGAGTCCAAACCGCCCCGCGACAAAAGAGCAAGGGTCAAAAGGGCCCGAATCAAAGCGCACCGCATAAAAAGGACCCGTGTCCAAAGGGTCCCACGACAAAAGGACCCGAGTCAAAAAGCCTGCGTGAAATGGGTCCGGATCAAAAAGGGGCCCCGCTACAAAAGAGCCTCGAGTCAAACGGCCCTGCGTGAAAAGGGCCCGGGTTGAAAGAGCCCGAGTCAAAAGGGTCCGAATCAAAACGCACCTCATAAAAGAGTCCGTGTCAAATGGGTCCCACGACAAAAGGATCCGAGTCAAAAGGCCCTGCGTCAAACGGGACCGGGTCTAAAAGGGGCCTCGCTTCAAAAAGTCCCGAATCAAACGGCCCCGCGTCAAAAGTGTCCGGGTCAAATGTCTCCGAAACGAAAGGGGACCAGTCAAAAGGCCCGAATCTTAACGCCCCTCATCGAAAGGACCCGGGTCAAATGGTCTCCGCAAGAAAAGGGCCTGAGAATCGTTTGTAAACACAACGCAAAAATTTGCGAATCAGGTAGCAATAACAAACATAACAATTATAATGACTGGGTGCATTTTCCGTTACGTTACTAGGGGAGAGAGGGGTAGCCCCGGTCAGAGCGATATAGCATGAAAAACTTGTCGTAAATAGAAGCAGATGATGGTGCCTTACTGACAGCTGTCAGATAAACTAATTTTGAGCGTGACGCCATTGTAGGAGTGATAGGAATTAAATGAGGACGTGTTGTTTTTTCGCTGCGTTTGATGTAATATTAGGCAAATATTCGACACTGTAAATACTATTCCATTTGATAATTTTATTAAGTGACTTTTTAGGTAGACACTATGCTTACGTAGTTCTAAGGTAATCTATAAATTAATGCATTCATTTGTTTGTTTGTTTGTTGGTGTTTACCGTGTTTTACTCAAAACATGCATTTGGGTAGCCCCGGTCAAACGAATGGGGTAATAGCAGTCAGTGACCGGGGCTCCCCGACATTAAAATAAACGTTAATATATAAGTCTTGACAGTCAACCTCCAAACAAAGCGCAATCTAACGCAGAGGCCAGAGATGACGAAGTTGAACAAGGAACTTCCACTGGATCCAGGCGTATATATTCATTTGATTTTTTGGCAATACCAACAGATTTATATTTCAAATTTATTAAGGTGTTGACTAAAAATATATGTAACTTGAATGAATAAGTAGCTTTTCAAATCTTCTTTACGCGAAACTACGGTTTATTATCTGTCCCTGTAGATACCCAACTATTCTAAAGTTAATGAATAAATTTGAAATCGTAATGGTGTTGAAGTTTTTTCCATATGTAAAGCATGGGGAAATCCCTGACTACCATTACCGAACCGTATGGGAAATAACGGTCAATTGAGTATGTTCATATTTTAATTTTTAGCTTGGCAATGAAATAAGAGATATATTTTGAAATTGGTCACAATAAACTAGACAGAATTACCTATAGGATCGACTTATCGGGGAGATTTCGTGCCTTACGAGCTAGATTATAACGATTTTTGCTTAGGTGGGCGCCATTCCCCCATTCTCCCCTATACTCAGAATTTTTGCGAAAACTGTTACGGAATGACAACCAACGTCAGTAACAGAGGCGACTCTTGAGGGAAGTGACATTGGTAGAAATTAACATTTTACGAATGCAATCCACGAGAAGTTAACTGTACAAATGTGTGCTGGAATTTCATTTACGGTGGAAAACATTAATGGTCTCCAAACAAAAATTCAAACAAAACACATCAACCACTTTCTGTTCATTGCCATGCATATTTTGATGATGATTATTATTATTATCATTAATAATAATAATAATATACATGGTCAGTGGTAGCCTATGCCTTCAAACTAGTATACGCCACTGCTCAAAACTATGAACTAACATCAGTCGTCTTTCGATCATTTTATGTTACTCTCTTCCATTCTCCCAAGGTTTGCAAGGGTGTCTTATCCCTTACCCCAGAGCATGAAAAGCAAACAATTTTATCGCAAACACAGCCAGTGGCAGAGAGAGAGAGTGACACAGAACGCACACAGCTTGCTGTATAGCTGCAAGAGACCCATGGGTAATTATAGTTGCCCTCTTGTTACAAGGCATTCAGTCAAGGCGTACATATTAAGATCAGTTTCGGCAGTTGAACACAGAATTGACTGTTAGAAAACAACAGCAGTGTACAACTAATCCCTTCTATTTACTTTTCATGAATATTTTTCACCTCCATGCGTACAGGTCACGCATTGCGTACATTTAAATGACATGCTGTGTCAAGTATATATTTCCAAAAAGATATGAATACTCAAAAGGCAAAACCATGTAGCGATTTTTGTTTTCCTTTTTCTATTAGCCAGTGGAAGTGTGTATGGTTGTATCAACATCCTTCTTGGTGAGACGTATACAGGAGTGGGTCCTGGGGGTCCGGACCCCCTCGAAATTTCGACTTTGTGTAAATTTTGCCTAATTTTAGGGGCAATTTGAGGAATTTTAATATAAAATAACCTAATATTGAGTTTGGACCCCTCTCGAAATAAATTCCTAAGTACGCTACTGCCTTCTAGTAGATTGCTTAGGATTCACTTCTTCTCTTTAGTTGAGCTTTTGGCTATGAATACCACCGCAACAAGTCGTGGTTCTTATGATAGTGGCGTATTTTCGCCCGGAGAAATTACGGAAATAATAAATATTGTAGACTCGGATGCTTTTGAAACGGAGGATTAATGTAGTTTGTAGGAAGATTCTAGCTTCAATTTATGTGACTCATATACCTCTTTTCATATAGCCTAGCTGTTGAACGTGACGTTAAACTCAAAATCAAAACTCAACACATACCTCTTTCTATTTAAAAATATTATGTGGTATACAATATGCGGAATTCAAGATGATTCATTTAACACAGTTTCTACACCAATGCCAAATTGTAACATTTGTTTTTCCCCCTTCTATACTTCTCTTTGTTAATGCAGTATCATGACACATTTTCTATTAGATACATATGTCAAACAGCACACTGTCTCAAACAGATGATGTGTCAAAAATGAGTTCACATTCTCATTTGTGGGAATATTGAAGCCTAAGTTGAAGTGTAAAATCATAACCTTTTACATTTAGAACAATATTGTGTGATACGCAATGTGGCGGAATTCAAGATGCCTTCCATGGTGACAACACTTCAAATCAATGCAGTGTTTGTAATAACACCATTTGTAATTTATTTTTCCTCCATCCACGCATATCGTTATTACTGTTCTGTCCCAATACTTTTCACTAACACTGTATACAGATATACATATGTCTAATTACAGCAAAATTAAACTAATCTTTTCTACAGAATATTTTTCATACTATACTTTGATCCAGGGTTAGAAATGGAATGTTTGAAGTAAGGGTAAAATCAACAATAGATAAAGTTGTTACTATGGGCTATGTTATGAGAATACAAACTCAGAAAGACGGGAGTAAGGAGCGGACTGGTCAGGGCCGTTAGGCCGCAATGGCGACCTAGGCCCCCTCAGAAAAAATAATGAAACAATAAAGAAAAAAGTGAAAGAGAGAAAAGCAAAAACCGAAGAAAGCTAAATAATTCGGTAGGTCACTGTTATTATGCTGCCAACACACACTCCTCTTCCATCCTTCCATCAATCAGTAAGTTATATTTTTCAATATGGTCGTTTTGTTACTGGATTTGTGGCTAGATCCATCTTTCAGTAAGGTCTTTTATTATCAGAAACTATGATTTAGTTTGTACCTGGGGCCTTGAGCCCTTCTTTCAACATATTGGACAGTTAGGGCCTTCTTTCATTACATTGAGCAGTTGAGGCTCTTTATTCACTATATTGGGCAGTTGGGGCCCTTCTTTCATTTCATTGAGCAGTTAGGGTCCTAGGCACTTTTTTCATCATGTTGATCAGTTGGGACCTGGAACCTTTTTTCATTACGTTTGGCAGTTGGGGCCCTTTCATCGTTGAGGACTGGGCCTGGTTTGTAGCTGCGTCCATATGTAACCACAGGCTGATTAGTCCTTTATGGATGTTAATACGTCTTGTAGGTCTATATTTGATAACTCATAAATGAAAAAACAGTGCATTTTTTAAAATTTATTTTATATCAAAATCGTTTACAAAATTGCAGAAGAAAACAGTGGAAGACGCCAAGAAATCGGGCATTTTCAGCATAATGGTTGATTCTATCCCAAATATTTCAGTGCTTAATCAGCTGGCTATAGTAATTCTCTACATTATAAACGGCCAAGTATTTGAGCGGCTGTTAGCAGTTGTCGTAAACAGTGACACTACAAATAACTTATAATGAGATCAAAAAAGGACTTTGTGCCAACAATGTTTTGATGTCTGAGATATTGTAAGCTGCTCTTTTGATGGAGCTGCTAAATTGAGTGAATTCTATAAAGGACTTAAAGCATTACTGGAGAAGGATAATCTTGAAATCATTTATACCCAATGCATGGCTCATGCTCTTAATTTGGTTATGACAAATTCGAAGTAGATCCCTGAAGCTGCAAACTTATTTGGCGCGGTTGAAACCAGTACCGTGTTCAGTCTGAATACTACAAAGAAATGATGTTTGGAAGAAAATGATTGATGCAAGCCTCGAGGGACATGACAGACTACGAAAAGTTCAACAAGTTGGTGCAACACGATTGTGGAGCAAAAGCAAGGCACTGAATGCGGAAGTTGACACTAAGGAGTTTCGCTACGAAACATGAAGCCAAGACGAGGACGACTGTCTATCATCATCAAGATTTCTTTCATTTTTATTGTTCCTCAATGATGATGTACAAGATAGGAATTTTAATGTGAAATGAAAATTTCAAGCTAAATTTTGCTGAATAAATGGACAGAATTTAACACTGTAATGATGTGCTCTGTGTTTCAGGACTTGTTTACAGAAATGGAACCTGTTTCAAAATACCTGCAGTCTCACAGTATTTTGTCTACAAGTCAAGTTTGTCACACGGTATTTTCTACAAATTGTCTACAAGCCTCCAGGTTGTAAGATAATCCATATCTTACAACCTGGAGACTTTTAGACAATTTGCAGCAGCAGCTTCAGAAGAAAATAGAGGCAAAAGATGACTGTTTAATGCTTTACGAAAATACAAAAATATTTTGTGTGAAAATAAATATACAGCTTGCGCAACCTGGTGTAGAGAGAGCAATAAAAAGACTTTCCGACCAGAAGAATCTTAAAGAAGAAGATGTCAGGAGAGCTTGCGGTTGAACTGGGAAAGAACTTAATATAAGTGAAATTGATTTATTCAGAATAAAAAACTTTATCGAGAATTCTGAATACAGCTGTTACATGTGTCAGTGACAGATTTCAGCAGCCAAATTAACTCCAAATTCTGGATCCCAAGCACTTTTCGGAAATCAAGAAAAATCGTGTGTCTGCAGGAGCTTTCAGAGTTCTTGCGAAAACACTAAATATAAAACAGGAGGAAATATACAAAAAGTTCCAGCAGTTCTCTGTCGTGTATTACACTGTCACAAAACGTTCGTTTTTGATGATCCTGAAGAGAATGATCAACTGAATCCTTAGGTGATGATGATGATTATGCATCTGAGCATGCTATGGGAGATGGAACATCTTTGGACGGGATTCACGGCAAGAGTGATAATGATGCTGCAAACAACTTGTGTAAAAATTGTTTGTCATGTGCAAGGAAAATTTTGTACCAATTTCTGTAAATCTAGTTGTTTTAATAATTTATACGTTGTATACAAACATGCCTTGTCTCTACAATGCACGCAAGTAACATGGAAAGATGCTTCTCAAAGTTAAAATTAGAGAGTAATCAAATCTCAGAGCTAGTTTGTGTGAAGACATTTTGGATACACTTTTACGAATGAATATGGAAAGAGACATGTTAAATTTAGTGTCTGTGAACGAAGTTATTCAGTAACTTTGCTATTCATAATCTGAACTGAAAAGAATCTTAAGTTTTTTAAAATTATTAGTTGCTTAGTGGTTCAGCAGTATTTTTCATTTTCAGTAAAACTGTCGTGTTCATTCTAGTCAAAAGTTATTATTAGTTGTTTAGTGTTACAATTTTCAGTAAGCTGTCCAGTTCATTCCATAGTAAAAAGTTATTGGCTATTATTTCTTTAGTGTTTCAGCTACTATACAGAGTGTCTCAAAAGTCCCATGGCATACGGTAACTCTCTTATTATCGGAGTTACAACAAAATGTAGGAGGGTAAACCGTCTCCAAATATGTTTTCAATCTAAAGTGAAAGAATTTTTAAAATCGGACAAGCCGTTTGGGCTGTACAATCTATATACACCCAATGCTACATGAAAATGCAATGTTATCATTTACCTGGACGCATAACATAAATGAATGAAGTTACTGTCTATTAAAAACATTATATTTGGAGACGGTTTCTCCTCTTACATTTTGTTGTAACTCTGATAATAACAGTTATCCTATGTCAGGGACATTTTAGACACCCCGTGTGGCAATACAGTAATAATTATAAAATATTCTCTTGAAAGTTTATGTTTCTGGAAATCCTGTGCTTGCTGTGACATCAAATTTCTAATGACCAATGATAAATCATAACTTGCAAAAACAATCACGTAACAACGTATTTACCACTGCATAACGTGATGGCTCATCGCTGATGTTCATTGTACGCAGTGGCGCAACCAGGATTTTATTTTGCGAGGGGCCAAAAATATCCAGTACAGTAGTCTGCAAACGACGTGCTGCACCATTTGATATGGACAAAATTGAAAATTTGAATTCTCATTACAAGCAATTTAGTTATCCTTATTATTAGCATGCTTAAAAACCTTAAAACGAAAATTCCAATTCACAAATTCCCTATTATTAACGGTTACAAGTTTTAAAATTTGCGCTATAATTATTAATTTATACTTCTTTATTTTTGCATAAAATGACGCACTGTTTACTAACGTTTATTACTCTAAGAAATTAATTTAGGGGTTTTCACTGGGTATTTCTCCTTTCGTATAGTGCTTTGACTTAATTCAGTATTCATTTATCCATTGATCTATTTTGAAATTCCACCAAAATTTGTCTGCAGCGCTGCTGTGTAAGATAGACCAGGTTTGTTTCGGGGAGGGCATGGCTCCACGACTTCATAGCTGGCTGCGCCACTGATTGTACGTTATTTTAGAAATTGGTGTTATAGACTGAGGACCCTCCATGGTAACCGCGGCCTAGGCCCTAATGCACCCAGTCCGCCTATGAAGGGAATGCAAACAAACTTTCATGGAGAACGACTTAAGCGATAGCGATTGTTGCAAAACAACCAACAAGCAAACAAAACTAAGATCACCATTCAAATTTCCTATTTGCTACTAATAACGACAGATATACTTCCTTCTTTTGCACAAACACTTCAAATTACTAAGGGGACACAATCCCCTTGTGTATGCCTGATCTCCACTCTTGCTTTGATCTCAAGCTTTTTACCGTGGAACCCTATTTACGGGCCCTTTTGACGCGGGGCCTCTCTGACTTGTGCCTTATGATGCGGGCCCCTTTTGACTCGGGCCCACTTGAAGCGTGGCTATTTTGTCCGGTGTTCTTTAGTAGCGGTGCCGTCTTGACCAGAGACCGTTTGACGCAATTCCCTGTTGACTCGGGCCCATTTGTCGCAGAACCCCTTTCACCCGGACCCTTTTGATGCAGCGCCATTATGACTCGGGCAATTTGGTCGCAGAACCCTTTTGGCCCGGGCCCTTTTAACCTAGGGCCCTTATAACTCGGGCCGTATTGTCCTGGAGACCTTTTACCTGGGCCCTTACGACGCGGGGCTGTTTTGACGCGGGCATTTTGTAGCGGGGCCTCTTTTGAGCCGGGTTCGTTTGACGCAGGACCCTTTTGACTTGAAGCCTTTTGTCGTGGAACTCTTTTGACCCAGGCCCTTTTGTTGAGAGTCATTTAGATTCGGCCCCTTTTGACTCGCGCCCTTTTGTCTCGAACACCTTTTGACTCTGGCCTTTTTGACACGGGGTCGTTTGACTGGGGCCCTGTTCTAGCGGGGCTCCTTTTCACCCGGGCCCGTTTGACGCAGGCCCCTTGCGACACGAGCCCTTTTGTTATAGGACCCTTTTGACCCGGACCCTATTGATGAGGGACGTTTTGATTAAGGCTTTTTGACTCGCGCCCTTTTGTTGCGGAGACCTTTTAAACCGGGTCCTTTTGACGCAGGGCTGTTTGACGGGCATTTTTTTAGCGGGCTCGTTTGAGACAGGTCCCTTTTGACTCAGGTCTTTTGTCGTGAGGCCCTTTTGACCTGGCCCTTTTGATCAGGGTCTTTTTGACTCGGGTTCTTTTGTTGCGGAGATCTTTTGACCCGGGCCCTTTTGACGCGGGTCCATTTGACTCGGGCCCTCTTGTATCAGGACTTTTGACCTGGGTTCGTTTGACGCAGGTACCTTGCGACTCGAGCCCTTTTGTCGTGGGACCCTTTTGACCCGTGCCCTTTTGATGAAAGGCGTTTTGACCCGGGCCTTTTTTGCGGCGACCTTTTGAACCGGCTCTATTGACGCGAGGCCGTTTGACACGGGACCTTTTGTAGTGAGGCCTCTTTTGACCCAGGCCCGTCTGACTCAAGGCCTTTTAACACGAGCCCTTTTGTTATAGAACCCTTTTGACCCGGACCCTATTGATGAGGGACGTTTTGATTAAGGCCTTTTGACTCGCGCCCTTTTGTTGCGGAGACCTTTTAAACCGGGTCCTTTTGACGCAGGGCTGTTTGACGGGCATTTTTTAGCGGGCTCGTTTGAGACAGGTCCCTTTTGACTCAGGTCTTTTGTCGTGAGGCCCTTTTGACCTGGCCCTTTTGATCAGGGTCTTTTTGACTCGGGTTCTTTTGTTGCGGAGATCTTTTGACCCGGGCCCTTTTGACGCGGGTCCATTTGACTCGGGCCCTCTTGTATCAGGACTTTTGACCTGGGTTCGTTTGACGCAGGTCCCTTGCGACTCGAGCCCTTTTGTCGTGGGACCCTTTTGACCCGTGTCCTTTTGATGAAAGGCGTTTTGACCCGGGCCTTTTTTGCGGCGACCTTTTGAACCGGCTCTATTGACGCGAGGCCGTTTGACACGGGACCTTTTGTAGTGAGGCCTCTTTTGACCCAGGCCCGTCTGACTCAAGGCCTTTTAACTCGGGTCCTTTTGCCGTGGGACTCTTTTGATCCGGGCTCTTTTTATGAGGATCGTGTTGATTCGACCCCTTTTGACTCGGGCCGTTTTGTTGCGGAGACTTTTTAACTCGGTCCCTTTTGACGCAGGGCTGTTTGACTCGGGCTCTTTTTAGCGAGGCCCTTTTTTGACCCGGGCGCATTTGACGTAGGGCATTTGACTCTGATCCTTTTGTCGTGGGACCCTTTTGACGTGGGTCCTTTTTATGAAAGGTGTTTGATTCGGGCCTTTTTGACTGAGGCCCTTTTGCTGCAGACACCTTTTCAACCGGCTCTTTTGATTCGGGCCTTTTTGTAGCGGAACCCCTTTTGACCCGGGCTCGTTTGAGGCATGTCCCTTTTTACTCGGGCCCTTTTGTCATGGGACCCATTTGACCCGGCCCTTTTGATAAGGGTCGCTGATTCGGCCCTTTTGACTCTGTGGCGTTGACCCTTTTGATAAGGGCTCGTTTTGATTCGAGCCCTGCCATTTTGTTGCGGAGACCTTTTGACCCGAGCCGATTGTCGCGGAGCCGTTTTCCTCTGGCCCTTTTTAGCGGGGTCCCTGTAACTCGAGCCCTTTTGTTGCGGAGACCTTTTGTCCCGGCCCTTTTGACGTGGGGCCGTTTAGATTCGGGCCCTTTTGTAGTGAGGCCCCTTTTGACGCGGGCCTTTCTGTCTTTGCCCTTTTGTCTGGCCCTTCTGACATGGGATCATATAAAACACAGCAGCTGAAATGCCTGGGGCAGGGGGCCTGAGGGAGTATGAGTAAATCGATGATCAATCGATCAAGGGCACAGTAAAATTAGTTACACCATTGTTCATATCTCTTTCTATTGTCTCGACATCATGTCTGGAGATGAATGTTCTGACTAATGGGTTACAGCGGCGAAAGACGATATACGCTATCAATGATAAATGTTATGATTTTTAACTTAATATATATAGGGCAATAAAACGAAAAACTTTATATCGGTCTCCCCCTTCCCCTCGTTGGAAAAAATGCTGCGGGCGTTAGTGACTATAATGTTGCTTAGTTACTATATTATACTGTTCTATATACGGAATAAATACTTCTGTGTTTTATATAATAATAATAAGAACCTTATATACATTTATTACGGTCCTTGCTTTACGACAGCGAAACAATTCACGTTCAGCGTAATCAGTTTCCATTCTCAAATAATTACAGTGAAGCGAATGAAATAATTCACGCACAGATTTAGGACTTAGAAAAGTGTCCTGCGAACATGTCGTAGTAAATTCCTGAAGAGTGAAAAGCGCTAGTAGCAGTTGTTAGCAGTTATTAACTTAACATATAAGACAATAAATTGAAAAACTGGGAATACGAATCTTTTCAGAGATGACAGTGCGCTGATGCTTCAAATCTATGCCTTTACTCCCTATACCTACGTTATTTCCCAAGTCAAAATAAAAACTCTTCAAAATTATACACAATTTCTTATACAACCATCCCTTCCTTGGAGTACTGCGCGGTCACATACCCGTGACGGCGATGTAAAGGCACCTTTGGCTACGAGGATACATTTCATTTATGCTGACCATTCTGAACCCCTAACTGTGGTCATTGAATCGAAGCACTAAGCGGGGACACTGTTTATAACAAGGTGGAGCACCCTTGAAGACATTTCCTTCTACTGTTATAATACCACCCAATCCATAAGCAACATGTGCAGTTACTTCCTTTTGTGTGTTGATCCATTTCCATTTCAAAGACATCTAGCAAGGTCGCGGAAGGGTTGTTGGGAGAGGAATGAAGAGTCTGTTACATTTGTGTATATGGTGGGATCGGGGAAAGAATACCGCTGTCTTTAGTCGCACTGCCGTAGTACTTAATATAACATCTATTGAAAAGCTAAAATCACCCTTTTTCCCTCTTTGCAAAATCTTCCCTAAATCTCCCTACGCCGCGGGAAACTTTCTTCAAACTAGCATCACTTGTGAGTATGGCATTGGCGCCAATTGATGTATGAGTCCATTTCAATTGTAAAGATTCGTTTCACAACCAACCACGCAAAGATTCGACTTTATTGTCTTTTTGATGTATTTAATCTGTTTGTCAGTCTGTAAAATATTTATTTGAAGCTATTTGGATTTTTTTTATCATAACATTTTTTCTAATAAATATTCACTTTTAAAACAAAATTTCTTTTCCAGTTTGACGCCATCATTATCTGGCGCCTCCTGCGAATACGTAGTTCTCAGGATTCAAGATCCGGCCGTGCTGACGGGACAGCCCAGACCCGCCCCGAAAACGGGACTGTCCCACTCGAAACTGGACGTATGGTCGTCCTACATATCATCTTTCCGCTTAGAAAATAGTCACTTAGAAAAATCAAATTTTGTACACATATAGAACTTCACCACATTTAATCGCATCCGAAACCATTTTGTCGATTTTTAGCTCCAGGGGATCGACAGGGGTCAAAATTTATTCATGTTTCTGATTATTTCAAAGAATCCTTTCCCAGTATGAAACCAACAATATATACTTGTTATGCAGGTTTACGTAACTGGAGAGGGTAAAGGTGTTTCTCTTCATTATTTATCTGATATTGACATGCGTTGCTGTTTGTTACTTGTTTATTTCAATAATTTCTTTACTTTCAGATGTTTTGCATAAACTTTATCCTCCCCCATGCGAAGAATGGGCTTTTCAGCTTGTATGAAATATTATGAGGAATAATATTTCCTGAACTATGAAATATTACGAGGAACATTATTATGAGGAACTACTGAACCAATTCGGGGTTCGACAGGGAAATCGACGATCAACAGGGGGCCATCGGGCCAGATCAACAGGGAGCTATCAGTTAAAACAAAAAAATCTAACAAATCTATAACTAAATGTTAATTTGATGCATAAGAACGTACAGTATGTATTTACACAATATAAGACTTATTTCAAAACATCGATGTAGAACTTTTTTTCGGAAAACTTAGTAGGGATAATATGAAAGCTCGAAACAACCGTAAACATGTAGGGCTAGTGGTGTAATAGCTGGACACTTAAAAACTCGAAAGGACGTGAGAAGGCAGAAGACATATTGCTGTCTCTGAAAGATTTTCTTGGAGCACGTGATATGTAGCTGATTCATAAAAATACAGACCACTCACCCAAACAAGTATCAGGGAAAAAAATGTTAGGATGTATTAGATAAGAAATATTCATCTGAAAAGAAAAATACAATGTTTCCTCTCATGTACCAATGTAAAAGTTGTCACACGTGAATTAGATATCCCATTCACGAAAGATCTATTTGAGGATTCTTCTTTATATTTACCTGCACAAGTCAAATCAAAGTCTTTCTTGAATTCCCATTTTAAGAAAACTGGACTATCTTTTAATCATTATTATTATTTTAATTCCTTGGCTTCTTGCTAGATACGAACAACTTGTTAAAATTAGTAGAAAACCTTTGACAAAGAAACTCACGTTTGTAACTCATGCACTATTCCGCAAGATAATAAGAAACGAAGATTAAATCTGTTACATTGCGTGACACGTGATGATGTGATGTTTGATGTATCAGCCTCTTAAACTGATTTCTAATATGAGATAAATAATGACCATATTCGAAAGAAGTTTCTAAGTTGTAGGTCATGACACCAATTGTCTTTGAGAGGCTATCCACATTGATAAATGAGAGATGAATGAGTCAAACCCTTTAGTATTCAAGGTCATGGAAGTTTATTTCGAAAATGCATACTGTTAAGTAATGAGTAATTTTGCAAAGAAAAATATGTATACCGTAAGACTTTCCCCATCAGGGATAACTTTGCACAAAACATGAAAAGAGTTGAACAGTCCTCTGTCGTGAAACCATGTATTGTAAAGAGAAAGTTTCAACTGCCACCGTAAGATAGAACATCTAACTGTATTTTGGCTATAATGTTGGCGGTTAACATCAGTTCTAATTACCCAAAGAGTTTGTTATTGTAGAAGTATGGAAAGCAGTCGCTGTAAAGGCCGACAAAATTTGAAAAATATCACCTACTAGAATTTCCGTCAAAGTTAAGTCAGTTTGGTAGGATTCTATGGTGTACAATGAAACTTCGAAGGAATGCTTGAAATTGAAGTGTGAAACGGTTTAAAGGCATAAAAAAATAAAACTGGGAGAAGACGGTTTTAGCCTCTAATTGGGATTAGTTTGCATCGGTCCAAAGTAACCCCTTAGATAGGAAATTACTACTGCTTGCACCTCCTGCCTTCTAATTTTAGGTAAATTTCCTATTTAGGTTGATGCCGGAATGGATTTCTATTTGGAAAATAAATTACGAACAGTGGCGAATCCAGAAAGTTAGTTTGAGAGGGGCTTCACTTAGAAAAAATTATGTATTTATTTATATTAAGAAATCACTAGACTCTTGGCTGGGCTTGAAGCTTATGCGCATAGGAATGACTAACATTTAAAAAAAAAAAAAAAAAAAAAAAAAACAAGAAATCCTGCTGTTTGGATGGCTTCAGCCTGAAAGCCCCAAACCCCGTAAATATTCCACTGATTATGATTGGGATGATATTCTTGGACATAAAGAGCAACCAAGGCAAATCAGTTCACGGGGATTTTTTTTTTCTCTTCCTTAGTTGGCATTTTTGTCGGACATGCTAAATTATCAGAATGCGGTTAATGTGCCGCTACCAGGAAATACATAAGTTTCTTTACAAATATCGATAATTCATGCTAAGGTACTGATACCAGTACAATAATTCTAATATCAATATTTGCAGACTGTGTGCAGTTTTGTGTAGAAAGTAGAATGTATAAACACTGAAGGGAAAACATTGCGCAGAAACATTATGCTCGTATGTTGAACATACTTTTTTGTAGGCTATGTTGTGCAAAGTATCTTCACTTATGGGGTAACTTTACACCAAAGTTTATACTTCAGTAACTATGATCATACTGAATGGTTACTAATGCAGATGCACAAATGCTTTCCTTTTATATCTAGCTATTGTATGTTTAAAATACAGTGTTCTAAGTCATTACGTTTGTAAGTTACATGTGATTTTCTTTAAAATTCCTTAAATCTGGTGCAAAGTTACCTCTCTTACGGTATGCACAGATATAAAGTTTGTAAATTTTATTATAGAAACTTACAATAATTTCTATTAAAATGAAATCTCGAATTTGGGTTGCATTGTTCGAGATAAAAGAGATAAAACGTGCACCAAAGATGTCCAAACTCTATCCCAGTAGAGAGCTTGATTCGCTTTATGAATATTTGCACAACCACACGGGAATGCAAGCCTGATCCTAAACCTGAGCCCTTGGCGAGCGCGAGTTCAACTAACACGAGCCTTATTGACGATAGCAAGCCTGTGCTTGAGCGAGTTTGATCTATATGAGCCTGATTAATATTAGTGAGAATAAGGATAGTTAACCTGAGCGCGCGCGAGCTCAATTATAAAATGTCAATATTTAGTACACACAGATCTTCGGATTTGCAAACTTTATAGCTGAGTCCTCTATACAGGGTTTTCATAAAGTCTGGACGGATTTAATTTGCTTATAATTTTCATAAAAATGCTCATAATGAAATCAAATAAAGTGCAAACGGTAGCGGAAGGATTAAATTTTTAGTTGGCAACACTGTTAGATAAGCGGCAACTCTGAACACATTGAGAGAGGGAGAGGGAGGGCAAGGGTCAGTTTCTTACCAAATTCCATCCATTGTTGTTTTCATTGTTCTTTCAATGTTGACTGTTAAAAGTAAGTTGTAAGCTGTATTGGTGTGTGTGTCTTTTAAAGAAATAAATAAATGAAAAACTCCTCTGAGAAGACTATTTTTTTTTACCGTATCAAAGATGGCGTCGGTGAAAGAGAAAGCGCAATGTGTTCTGTGGTACGCAGAGCTAAAATCACCAATTCTGGTGTGTCGAAAGTTCACCAAAGAGTTCAAAAAGCCGGCACCGACTGTGAGTGCAATCCGAAAGTGGCATGCTAAGTTCTTGGAGACAGGAAGCGTCCTGGACCGCCCTCGAAGTGGGAGGCCGCCAACATCACCTGCAACAGTGAGCAGGGTAAGGGAAAGCATCATCAACAGCCCACAGAAGTCAATTCCTAGACGGTCCATGGAACTCGTTGGACATCTGGTTCAACTTCTGTGACGCCATGCTCAAGCAGTTGGATTCCAGCTCCGCCTACGCGAATGTGTGGACGTAAATGGCGCCCAGTTGGAGGTGTGGCGGTGAATGAACTGAGCTGGTGCAGATTACAGGTAAAAATTTAATCCTTCCGCTACCGTTTACACTTTATTTGATTTCAATATGAGCATTTTTATGTAAATTATAAGCGAATTAAATCCGTCCATACTTTATGAAAACCCTGTATAGGGTTCAGGGTTAAAAGAGAAAAAAGATTCTTGTAACCTTGTGCTCTTTTATAATATTCTTGCGTTTGACCAATCTTGGTTCGCTGTGCACTTACTTATGAATATAATATGAAATGGCACATCTACAAGAATAATGAAGAAAATATGAAATAAAGTACTAAAAGATACCAAGCGAAACGAAAAACATGCACAAAAACTACCCACATGGGTGATATGGTACTAACCTGATACTTGGTGGGAAGTTACGGCTTACAACGAAGTTGCGCGAATTGAACGAACCCTCAGTTTGTCGACGGAAAATAGCACCTTTCTATAACTAACACACTATGCTACGTGTAAGTACGCGAAGTCTTACAAAACGGCCACGTCCGTATGTCTGTGTGTTGGTATGAAAGGTGAGAGCAAAACAGTAAGAGATGGTGAGGAGCGGTTTCCTGGAATCAGTTCGGCTTATCAAGACGATCTCCAGTCTTATCTTTCTGCTAAAGCTGGAAGTGGGAAAAATTTACCATTTCCAGTTTTAGCACTGATCATCGTAGTAAAAGAAACAATGGTAATGTGCAAATGGTAATAGATAGCTGAGAAAGTAGTTTTTTTTTTATATCCATCCAGTATCACAAGAAAAGATTCTATCTCCGACTTTATTCCATTCTTGCAGGTAAAAGTAGTATAAATCTACTTCCAGTTTCAATATTGATCTGCATAGAGCAAAATCAATACGAGATAGCAAGAAATGGCCTTTATATATATATATATGAGTTATATATATATGAGTTAGTGCCCCAAAAACAAAATTAGTTTTAACCTTTAACCCTGTATTCAAACCAAAAGTAGTAAAATCCAGCAAAACTCCCAGTTCCAATATTGATTTCTATTAGTATAAGAGATAGCGGGAAACTGTTTCCGAATATGGATTCAATGTACGGAGAGCAGGTTTCATCTTTGACCATATCCCTCTATTGCAACCAGAACTTATCATATTCGTTAGAATCATTTTATGGAATCCATTTTCTCCATTGTTACATTTTCAGCACATGTAGCTCCAATAGCGTGCAACACTGTACCACTACACTTCACTGTTATGTTTAGTGATAATAGTGCATTTTAAATCTGTGCACACTTGTATATGGTGCTATTCATAACAAAATATTTTATGCTGAGTTGGCAACACTGCTTTATCTATGACAACACTGTTTATGGTTTTCGATAGGGCATTTTGTTCTCATTATATTGTGAAACTTTTGCTTTGATTGCTTTAACGGTTATCAAGATATATATACTTTAAAAGTACATAATTCCATGATATAATTCTTTGGATTCAAATTTTGAAGCCCCCTAACTCCTATCCTTCTGGTCCATAGCACCCTAAATTTTGCTCAAGTTCATTTCTCATGATGCTCTATCAGATGTGCTATGTGGCAATCAGATTTTAGCGACAACTTGTGGGATCCTCCCGGGTTAGAGCTCATCAAGAAACTGGCCATTGGAACTTATTACGAATGTGGATATTAGCAAATTTGTATTGTTACTCGCTACTTTCTGAAAATATCATATGGAAAAGTACTTCCTCACAATCAGAATTCATTAAGAAAAATGTATTCATTTAAAAATGTTTCAGATACAGATCAATCAGTGGCGTAGCAATAGCCTTTTGCACCCCTAAGCAAAACTCCTAGTGGCGCCCTTCTCACCCATCAGATAAGCCACATGCATGATCATCTATAACTCATATTATGCGTACGCGCAGAAAAGGCCATAAACCGAAAATTATCAGTAGGAGGGTATTGACCGTTTCTCTTTTTATATCGTTGTAGTATCTATCTATTAAAATGCTACAATAGCAATTAAAAGCGCCTGAGCTCCAACCTATAACTTTGGCTTTCAAATCTTTCATTTACGGTTATGTGAGATTTCACGTTTAACAGAGACAAACATTTTGAGTATTTGTACTTTAAATAGTCTAAATTAGTTAACTATATCTTTTTCATAAAGTTTATGGTATAAAATTATTGTTCAAAGCCTTTGTATTTTAATAAGCCTTCTCTAAAATCAATGCATGTGAATTGTGCTCCCATCTTCCGAGTTCTTTTAAACTATGTTTATATGTTTGTGGTCAATCCTTTCGACAATGAGATCTCGGAAACTACAGGCTCTAGAAAGATGATGTTTTCACTGATCGATTGGAAATTTTGCGTAGATTGTCCAGTTCTAATTGAATATTAAAAAAAACATGGCCATTATCTCTTTATTACATTTTTAAGGGTACACTGGAAGCGCTGAAATAAAAAAAAAACTAAAGCATCATATGCTATGCGATATACATTCCAACACAACAATGTTGTATATTGGGGTTGTATATGTCTCAGGCGTTTGTTCCATGGCCAAATAATAGTGAAAAAGGAAGGATAACCATTTCTCGAGTCTAAGATAAATCTTTATTTTTTGTGTGTTTTGTCCAATGAACACCATATATAACTGACATTATAATTAATTGTATACGTAATATATTTGCTTATTACATACTGCATGCAAGAAGAAAGAAAACACTGGTCATACATGAATTAGAAACTCCAACCGGAAGTAGGCTCAAATCTTGCAAACGGTGCGAGATATTGAGAAAAAATAATCGAAAAAATCTCCCCTTTATGATACCCCTTGCCGATTTTTTAAAAATCAAGACGTCTTTCACTTGTGCCTGTAAAGGGACATGTACATATGTTGTGAGGAATGAGAAGATTTATGCTCATATCCGAATGATGCGCTGTGTAGAGAGCGCAGGTTCAGCTAGTATATTTTAAAAGTAAACTAGACAGAGTGCAATGTTCATTAAAAATATACTCATGTAAAATTTGAACTTTTTTTTAGTGGTAATGTAAATAAACAGTAATATATCAACCAGTATTATCAAAAGGATTTCAAATGAATATATATGTTACAATGTATTGCAATGTTACGTATGTTACAATTTTACACAATTATAAATAATAAACCTTGCGAAGCCACTTATAAACATTTTTCTATTTTCAGTTTTTTTTTAAATTAACGAATTGTGTGCAAAAGAAGTTTCTTTCTCTTTTTGCTTCTGCAAATTCTTTTATCACATCAGAGATGTCCGATTCATTAACTCTTTTTCGCTCAATACTCAGCACGGCCACACCCCAAAGGCGTTGTTGGGTCATACTGCTTTTGAGATATTTCTTGATTAATTTTAAGTTAGAGAATGGTTGTTCAGCAGTTGCAACTGTAACAGAAAGAGTTACATATAAACAAAGCGCAATCACCAGATTTGGAAATGCTGAGCTGTGGCCAGATTCGGTAATAAAATGAAGAATCCCTTCATGGGTTGAAAGATTTAAAAGTCTGTCTTGGAAAGTGTCTCTGAAAGTCAACACTTCTCGTGGAAAGTCTCTGGATAAATCGTCTGCATACAGAAGCGCAAAGTCATAAGACTGCTTAGTGACCTCTTCTTCAGGAGTGGTTCGTAACTTTGACGGGAATAAGTACAAAAATCTTTCACAAAGTTCTTTCATTCTTCGAAGCGTGCACTTATGTTTACTATTACGGGTAGGCAATCTCGAATTCTTTGACAGGGTCAGTAAAACGCGTATCTTGTGCCAATTCATCAAAGATTACTTTCGGCACTGACTTCCTTCTTTAAAATTTATCTGAAACATCAAATTTGTGCGCGCACAAGCACTGACTTCCTTAAATACTTGAGGCACATTCTTTCTAAGATCTTGCACCACTGTACATCATTTTTTCAGTTTTCGTTGACACTGACAAGCACATACTAGGGCTGCAGCTCTTTTTTTTTTTTTTTTTTTTTGATACAACATTAATGCTTATTAGAACGTTTTCCCACAAGACAGCATTACCATGAAATCGAACCTTCCCATTTTACGTTTATAACGAGCTGCTTCTGTCCGTTCTTTTCCTGTTCCAGTAAGGTACATGATATTAAGACATTTCATAACGTCTACATACCTCTTTCTTGGTGCGAACACGGCATTATGACTTAACTCCCAGCGCTTTGAGAGTTTCTTCAGTGTTGTTTCATTTTCCGGGGATGTATTTTTGGGAATACAGTCTTGTGAAGCCTTCCAGCGTTTCCCGCTGTTACCAAAGAAGTTACATATATTGTGTAGAGTGGCAAAGAAATTAACAGCTTCTATGTTAATTTTTGCAGCATCCGATAACACGAGGTTCAGACCATGTGCTGTGCACTGAACATACAACGGTTGGATTTTTAGTAATGGCAACAACGGTATATCTTGAGAAGCAGAGTACTTACAAAGTTAGAAGTTTTACAAGCCCTCAATGAAACAGCATTGTGGATCAAGCGTTATCAGCGATGTGGAAGTCGTTGGATGTCGTGAGTGCGGATGGAACGATCGGTCGCCCGGAGGAGATCATCAACTGTATGGAAGCGTGTCCCACGAAGTGGTTCCTTCATCTTCGGGAAGAGGTCGTAGTCGCAGGAACTTAAATCTGGAGAACATGGGGGTGATACAGCACTTCCCAGCTCCAGCGATCTAACAAATCAGTGACCGCATTTGTTGAATGTGTCCTTGCATTGTCATGCAGAATGATGGGTGGGTTCGGCAGGAACTGGCGTCGTTTTCGTCTTACAGCTGCTCGCAGATTGTTTTGCAAAAAATTGCAGTAGTACTCTGCAGTAACGGTGTGTAATTGGGGAAGGTGTGGTTTATGATTACACCATCCCAGTCGTATGCAGTGATAAGCATAGCTTTCACATTGGTTAGGGTTCCGAACTGTTGTTTTTCTCGGTGACCTCGGATGACGCCACTCGTTTGATTGCCGTTTTAGCTATGGTTCATTCGCTCTGGCCCAGGTCTCATCAATGGCAATTATCCGCTGTAAGAACGCCTCACGATATGATGGCGCCCAGGGCCTAAAATTGAGTGGAGTACTCCACACTTTGTGGAACTGTAGGAAAGGAGTGTGGAACTATAATTCTTAAAGTGTGGAGTGGTGTTAATGTGAATACCTTACTTTTCTCGGATTATGCATTTAAACGCGTTTAGTGTGTCGAACTAAGTCTTACTGATTCAATACATTCATTATGCAATGGGTTACTCAATTCCATATGACTGCCAGTATATGACATTAAGCCAGAGTTAATACGTATAGGTGTCTCCTAGATGGCAGAGAAAGCCATTGCCAATTTTGAGGTGAAGGAACTTTTTAGCTATATTTAGTTTTCAAACGTTTTCGGTTGCATTCATATAGTTTTAAAATATGCAACTAACTGCACGTTAATCCAGGGGCGGATCCAGGACCGACTTATGGGGGGGCGGTGGGTTGTCATACTGTTACTTTTAAGGGCTCCAAACTTTGGGATAGGTTTTATTTATATATATAAAATAAGAAAGTTTCCTCTTCTGGGGGGGCGATCGCCCCGATCTTCCCCCCCCCCTGGATCCGCCCCTGCGTTAATCTGTTGTTTCAATAGGACATTACACTTTTCCGATATAATGGAATGTGTTGTTTTGTAGATAAAAATTACACGATCCTTTAAACCCGTTATAGAAATATGTACTACCAGAGATAACATACATCAATAACCGCCAAAAATTTAGCCGAAGCACAGCGTTACGAAAATCAGTAGAAAGAGTAATGTTTCCCAGGGTGACTTCGATAGGTACTGATAGTGAAAATACGTATGAATACAGGAGAACACAAAGGAATGTGGAAATTGTTAACTGATGAAAGAGTTGCTTCAGGTGAAACGTTACCTCTGTTGAAAATTTGGTGTGCTGCCCATCGCATTAATTTAGCATGGAAAGATGTCACCAAGAATGTCCAAGAAGTTTCATCTCTCATATAAGCAGCATCTGCACTGTGTGCTTTCTATCACTCTTCATGGCAGCGAACGAAAGGTTTAACGATGGTAGCTTCAGAAAATAACTTAGAAGTTTTGCACTACCCAGGATATTTTGACGTCAGGTGGACAAAATTTTCATTCAGTATGCTCACTACTCTCCTAAAAAATTGGTATCCAAGTTGCCTTTACTTGTAAACGGAAAGCCATGTATGTAATGAAGCCAATGGTCATCTGCGCAAATGGATAGAAGTAGATCGCCTTCATCTTCTGTGTCTTGTGACAGACGCTCTATATGTTTTCAAGAACTGGCAGCAGAAGTTTGAGAGTGATGAAATGTTTCTTTTGGACATAATAACAAATAAAAATAGAACTATATAGCACAATTGGAGAGTATGAAAGAGAAACCTCTGTTAGGCAGGTGGGAAAAAACGTTTTTAAACGAACGTGTGCAAGAGAACGTCAACGGAGAAATACAGTACTCATTACATGGTATTCAACTTGATCGTAACACACGTCGCAATAAATCCCATAACAAATATGTCAGTGAGAAAAGAGATTTTACTGAAGTACGCTACGGAGTCCTGGATTCCATAATTAACTTTGTTAGTCAGCGTTTGCTGTATGAAGACAGTATTGTTGCTTTGGAGCCTTTGCGTGTTTTGCATGAGGATGTAATTGACGATGCCCTAAGAGAATGCCACAAAGTTATTTGTCTTGATACAGATCTTTTGCAATTCGCAATGCAATATAGAGAGGCATCATCGTGCAGTATGTTGAAAAGTCTGGACGCTAAAAGCCTTCTCATGAAAATCTGTGGAAATCAGTCATTTCATGCTCTGTCAACAAGTCTAGCCCGAGTTGTTGCTTCGAAACCATCTTCTTCCGATCTTGAAAGACTTAGAAGTGACTACAATATATTGAAAACAGATAACAGACTATCTATTGAAGCTTTCCTGGCGACGTATTGTGAACAGGTCTTCTCGGGCTAGCAGCCAGGTAAATACTGTTATATCTTGCGACGTTTCGAGGGCTGACATCGTCCTCATCTTCAGGCGAATATTCGCCTGAAGATGAGGACGATGTCAGCCCTCGAAACGTCGCAAGATATAACAGTATTTACCTGGCTGCTAGCCCGAGAAGACCTGTTCACAGATAACAGACTGTCTTTAGCTCCCACTACTGTGAAAAATTACCTTCACGTTAATATAAATATGGGTCCGTTGCAAGATTTTAGCCCAACCCCTGCTGTTATGAAATGGCTGGCCAGAAAGGAAAGGCGTTTTGAAGTTGGTAGGAAGTCAAAGGAACAGCCCTGGTATAACGGTGTATTTGCCTCGGCAGAAAACAGACTAAGACAGCGTGATCACGGAAAAATGACAGTGAAATTCTTATGTAAGAAAAAGTGACTTTTCTTCCGTGTGACTATTTTTCTTACCGGTTTGTTTCCTGTATTTTATGGTTTAATACAATACAACTAAATATGTATCCTAATGTGCCTTTAATTTTGTTTGCTCTGGATGCCAAAATTTTCCTAAATAATAATAATAATAATAATAATAATAATAATAATATTTTTTGGTCGCAGGTAAACATGATGTACTGGACAGGACACTGATTATATGTCTAAACAAATGCTGACTAAACTAGTTTTTCTATACTATATAAAATTTTTACCAGTGTGGAGCTGTGATTTCGTTGAATTTTAGGCCCTGATGGCGCCTCTCAAGTATGTTCAAGCGGCATCATATCGCAGCCCAGTCAGATCATGTGTTGTTCATTCAGATCATGTGGAGCCCACATTGAGGCAATTTTACGCAAACCCAGGGTGTTCTTCAGAATTTTCAGCACAGTTGAAGGCGCTAGTCCTGTATCATAAGCCAATTGACGAATCGTAGCGTTCCGATCCGCTAGCACTAACGCGTTCACGTTCTGCACATCTTCACTTACAGGAGGATGGCCGGAGCGAGGCATGTCTGTGACATTTTGTCGTCCGTCATTAAAGACTTTGATCCACCTTGCTACTGCACGGTGTGATAATGCACTTGCACCACAAACATCTTGCAATACTTCGTAGTACTGTTTTGTATTCCTATTCTAGCGCATTCAATTTTCAACCAGCTCCTCTGATCTTGCTTCGTAAACATGACTGTAATCCGCGAGCACTCACGCAGCACGTCTAGTCCAAGAGAACTCACTCAGAACTGCCTCCTAACTGCTGGCGCTGCGCGCGCATGGAGAGGAGGGCAGGCGAGTTCATGTGCTTTGAGGGAGAGTCGGCATATAACCTGCCGCTAGTATGAATTATAATGGATTGCTTTGTTCCCGAGTATATGTATAGCAGTGTTGCCATTACTAAAAGTCCAACCCTTGTATATGGCATTATTGGCATGTCTGAATCCGCGTTTGCAAGCCAGAAATACTACCTCTCATTACTGCTGCTCCATCGTAGCCTTGCCCTCTGTACTTCTTAATGTCAATCTCATTTTTTAATGGGACTTTTATTATTAAATCTTCATAATTTTCTGCAAAGTGTATGTCCATATACTAAATTCCAAGAAAGCTTTCTACAATTTCGAACTGCGGAAAATGAAGAAAACGTGTCTTTTTGCCCCACACACACCTAATCCTGGTTTATATTTTACATTTTATTACAGTAATATTAGAAAATACGTTCGAAAATTTATTTTGGGTGCTCGTTTGGGCGTCCCCTGACGTTGGCACCCCGGACAGTTGCCGGTTTGCCCGACACTTGGTGCTTGCCCTTGGTTCAGTGTAGCCGCGGTATCAGTCAATTGTGCTGTGACTCATAATCATGGAACATGTTTTAACTCGTTTTAATCCAAATCTTATAGGTCATAGAATTTGTCATTATTGTTAAGAGTGTGTTGCGCAGGGGAATTTTCTTTACAGTTAGTAAGTTCAGTACATGTAATATAGAACTGATATTGTATTAATACAGAAGGATTAATTTCTTAATCCCACAGTGCTATAATCTCGACCAGTTTACAGTAATACCAATAACTTGATACGCAAATGTAATAAACTGTGAGCGAAGTGAGCAGGAATTTTTATTCTTGCCATGTTCGGAAATTAAGACCGCGCAAAAACTTGGGGTTCCATTTATATAATTTGCTTCTTTTTTAAAACCTGGGGCGCCCCCTAATATACCGAAAGGCCCTGCGCCCGTAGGCAGGTTGCCGCTGAGATCAATGTCCATTTTACTCTGAAACAATGTAACAAAATATATAAGAAATAAAAAAGATAGAGGAGAAATTTTAAAAATAAATAAAAAATAACAAAAAATATTACATAGAATATGTACCATATTTACAGACTTTAACTTGTTTTTAAAATGATTTTCAGAGTCAAAAATATCAACATCTGATAAAAAGAAACTATTATATAAAGGTAACCAAGAAAATTCTGTCGCTTTTTGTGGAAGTTTGTGTTCAAGTGGCCCTCACACCGTGAGCTGAATGCAAATGGAGATAAGGTGAAGGCCAGTTGTTGCAGTGGACATATCCAACATACTACCTGGTTGTGGCAGTTTAGTTACACTGTGAACTTCCGTAAGGACAGAGTAAACATGGACCTCCATTGAGCGTCATAAGGGCGTGTATGCCGTACGAGTTCAAACTGGACTCAAACGCCGCTGCGGCGAGACGGAAGATATTCCAGGCCTTTGGTGAGGGTGTCGTGACTACGCGGACAGTGCAGCGGTGGTTTAACAAGTTTAAGAATGGTGACGAAACACTCGAAGACGCACTACGTACCGGAAGACCAAACACTTGAACAAAATGAAGATCTTCAGGCAGCAATTGAGGCGTACAGTGGCCAAACATGTGAGGAACTAGGAGTACAATTCAGTGTGGGCGGATAGACCATTCAGCAGCACCTCCATCAACTTGGAAAGCACTAAAAAAAGTTGGGTCAGTGGGTACCACATGATTTGACTCCGGGCTAGAAGGTAACGCAAGCAGATACCTGTGTTTCTTTGCTGTCTCGTCTGAGGAAGGAGCCATTTCTGAACTGGGTGTTGACATGTGATGAGAAGTGAGTCCTGTACAAAGCTCCACAGCGCTGTCATCATTGGTTAACATCCCATGAACCGGTTTAAACAGCCGAAACCAGCACTGCACCAGAAGAAGGTCCTCCTGTTTATTATTATTATTATTATTATTATTATTATTATTATTATTATTATTATTATTATTATTATTATTATTATTATTGGTAGACTGCTCGCGGCATCGTGCATCGGGAACTGCTACTAGTTGGTTAGAGCATCAATGCAACTGTGTACTCTCAGCAGTTGAGCCGTGTTCAAGAAAAACTCAAAACTATGGAGCCAGCACTTCAGAATCGCAAAGGGATCCTCTTATTACAGGATAATGCTAAGCCCCACGTGGCTAGGATGACCCGGACACCATTCCATGCCTTGGATGGGAAACAATATTGCATCGTCCCATATTCCCATACCCCCCGGAAATTGCGTCCGATTATCGCCTGCACCATTCCTTGGACAATCACTTTCGAGGACGCCAGTTCAAATCCGTAGTAGAGGTGCAAAATGCACTTGATACCTTCTTCGCTTCACTGCCCACCAAGTTCTATCGCGATGGAATCCATATCCATGGCCTTCCAGAACGTTACCAGAAGGTCGTCGATGCTGACTATTTTTTTTTTTTTTTTATCTTTCAGGCACGTCTTAGATGACATATCGATGTTCGAAGGTGATGGATGGAAAAGTGACAGAACTTTCTTTGTTACCTTTATACAATGATGCCAGCCTGAAGTATAAGTGACGTTGTATAATTGATAATCTGGGTGTTACATATGTAAGTAACGTATGACTGCGAGAAAGGCGAGAAGGTACGCGAAAATTGAGAACGGAGACCAACAATTCGGAGTTAATTTTCCCCATTGATAATTTTATGGAGAAACAGCAAGTGCGCCACCATACGTCGAGTAAGTGGACTCTGAATATTGAGTTTGTTTAGGAGCACTGTTTTATTAAGGCTATGAAATCTTTGTTTAACAATGCCAATAAAAAAGTTAAGATCAGCATCAAAACGGAATAAGTTTGAAGCACAGGCCATATTCCATATCGGTGAGTAATGTTCGATTTTAGGAGATACAAAAGCTTTGAGGTAAATACTGAGTGATTTTAGATCGCGAATTTCAGTAAATCTGTTAAGAATATCCAGTATTCTCATAGCATTCTTAACAGTAAGGGTGATGTGATCAGCAAATGTAAGTTTCTCATCGAATAATATTGTGTCACGATTCTTTCGATAGGACTGTTATTAATACAATATCTGTGACAAATTTTATTTTTCTTCAAAGAAATACTAGAACACAATATTTTTGAGAGTTTAGTCTTAAATTCCAAGTCGTATACCTGTCAGTAAGTTTAGTAAGAGTTTGTTGAAGTCGTAGAGCATCATCTATCGTAGAGATTTTATGGAAACTTTACAGTCATCAGCAAAGAGGAGAATATTCGTAGATGGTAAAGACAGAAGGAAAGGGAGATCATCCATGTAAAGAAGAAATACCAGTGGTCCTAGAACACTACCCTGAGGAACTCCAGAAAGAAACGAGACAAAATTGGATGATGGATCTGGCATAACAACACGTTACATACCCTCAGTAAAATAATGCTTTTGTACAGACAGGAATTTGTCATGAAGATTAAACTTGTTGAATAGCTTGTAAAGAAGCAGATTAATGTCAATTTTGTCGAAAGTTTTCAAGAAATCTAAGTATATTACATCCAGTTGAGAAGTTTCTGAAATACAGTTTATAGTATGAATAAGAAATTCTGATAGTTTGGTGAGGCATAATTTCTGTTGCAGGAAGCCATGCTGTGCAGTGTTCAAATAAGGGGCTTTGTAATTGTAAAGTCTATACTTAATAATTTTCTCGCAAAGGATTACCAACGGAGAGATAAGAGAAATGGGTTTATAGGGTCATTCCACGTCAAGTGAACCAAATTTTTGACCATTTCCGAATTTTGTAATATTTGGTGTGTATGTAGTACTCCTAGAGACACAAGAAATAGCAAATTTCAGATTTTTATATGAAATAATTGTCCAGTAGCAATCCTTCAAATTTCGAAAAACATTTCTGCGACATGTATTCACAAAATTAACGATTTCTCAACATAGAACGAGGATAGAGAGATGAAAATTCTACCAAATTGTAGCTATTTTAATGAGCTTTCGTTTGATATGCAACCTGACTACTTTTGGAGAAATTTTGATTTCAAAGTCATCAAGGACAAAATTTAACCTTGAATTTTACAAAAAACTATCTTAGAAAAATTTTGAAAAAATCTCATAGAAACATGCGAAATTCGGCATCATGTACAGAAAGTTTGATGATGGGATCGCAATGGAATGATACTGTTTCAATTTTTTTAGAAATATGATATGGTGAGAAATCTACATTTCTGACATAGAGGAACCTGTCATATAAGAATAAGTACGATATGTAATGTTTAATGTAATTATAAAGTTGCTATTTTGTAATCTAAATATATTTTATTTTCAAAAATGACTTCATACAGCCTAGTTGTGTACATTGCACTAAAATTATACATTGTTTTCCAGATTGGGAGCATTTCAGACATCATCGCTCTGTAGTACTGAGCCCCCTGTTTGTGTGAACTAGTTTAACACGTTAAGTGCCGCATGAGACCACGTTGATCTCACATAAAATACTTCCTTACGGCCACGTGGTGCCAGGTTGGTCTCACACAACTTCTTGTCAGCTTATGTCCTGTGGCGACTCACTGATCTCACTCTTTACATTAAAAGCTATTGCAGTGTATAGTAATCGACCTGATAGCAGGGCTTGCTAACTTAACATAATGTGCGTTATTTTTAATTCGTTATTTGTTACCATACCTATATGATAACAAAAACTAAGACTAAATGAATAACGTTACTGCGTTAAATACCGTTTTAGCTGTTACCGACACAATTACGGTACTTATTAAAAATAACGTTATTGCCAGGCGAAGAGAGCATTTCGTTATTAAGATTGGGTTAGTACTGTAATAAAGTTAATATATGGTACCGTATAGGTCTCATAAAAATGATAACGTTAAAGACATAACTGTTTAACTTAATATCATTGCATTTAATTGCAGTAAATGTATTCGTTATTTGTTACCGTTCCTATATCCTAACAAATAACGAAATCAATTCAGTAACGTTATTGCCACGAGTATTATTTCAAATGTTACTCTCACAATTACGGTACTTATTAAAAATAACGTTATTGGCAGGAGGAGAGAGCATTTCGTTATTAAGGTTGGGTTACTGCTGCAATCAAATTAATGTATGGTAACGTAATAGGTTTCATTAAAATGATAACGTTAAAGACATAACTGTTTAACTTAATATCATTGCATTTAATTGCAGTAAATATATTCGTTATTTGTTACCGTTCGTATATCGTAACAAATAACGAAACCAATTCAGTAACGTTATTGCTATGGGTATCATTTCAAATGTTACTCTCACAATCACGGTACTTATTACAACTAACGTTATTGGCAGGCGAAGAGAGCATTTCGTTACTAACGTTGAGTTATGCTGCAGTAACGTTAAAGTATAACGTAATAAGTTGCAACAAAATTATAATGTTAAAGACATAACTGTTTAACTTAATATCATTGTATTTAATTGCATCAAATATATTCGTTATTTGTTACACTTCCTGTATCGTAACGAAAAACGAAACCAATTTAGTAACGTTATTGTCATAGGTATAATTTCAAACGTTACTCTCACATTTACGGTACTTATTAAAAATAACGTTATTAGCAGGCGAAGAAAGCATTTCGTTGTTGAGGTTATCGTACCAACGGTGCCGACTTTCCAAAACTTATGTGGGTGCATATCAATGGCAGGACTTGTTATGCGTTTTCAGGGGAGTCTCGATATTTTTTCATTGATTTCCTGTTAGTTAAAAGATTTTCTGAACACTGTCATAAAGGGCTGTGGTGTGATAAAATAAAACATATCGGTACTATAAGGACAAGTTGGGGCTGCCTTAACACGTCTGATTTAAACGCAAGAGAAACGGGTTCAAACCCGGGTCCAAGGTTAAGGATAAGTTACTGTAATGAATATCCTCAACATATGTAATCGTACCATTAAGTGTATACTTTAAAATAACTTATATGATGCACAATGATCGCAAGAGGCAATGATATTATCACCACGTTACTAAAAGAAAACACCACATTCATACATATTAAAGTGAAAAAATCTTCATAAAAACAAATAATTTTAATGGTATTGCAGAAAGAACTGTATAAGGGTTTTGTTGTGAACATAAACTACAAAATAACTGACTTACAGTAAATGCATGCCGAAGATACCTTGCGATCGAAATCGAGATTTAAGTCGCGGTCGCTACCTCGATGTTTAGGTCGCGATGGATGAAGGGCGCACATAGCGAGGAGATCGCACCCTCGCTGTTAAGTTCTCAGTTTAAGGGAAAATATTGCTGTGACGCATGTGAAATTATTCCGTCAGTGCACAAAAATCACTGCAAAACCAGAGTTTGAAATTGGAAACACCAAACAGTTTATAAATAGGGATGGACGCGAGACGGGATATGAGAAATACCAAAGTCTCGTCTCTTGTTTCGCAAAAATATTTGAGTCTCACCTCTTGTTCATCTCTATCAATATTCTAAATCAAAGACTTTTACATTTTATTCAATTTTCTGTGAAGAAAATGTCCTCTTTCAGCACTCAGGCGAGAAGTCGTTTCCCAGTAAAATTTAATAAATAAATAAATCAGGTATGTCTTCAGATTTTGGGGTGGAGGTGGTATTAACTGCAGCAAATGAAATTTCAGCACTGCAATTCCATTATTCGACATTTCCTCCCAATGGATACGTGCCCGTCTTTACAGGTATTTCTTTGCCTTACGTCAATAACGAATTTAGAAGAAACCCTTTTTATTCATCTCGGAATTGGGTGAGGGCGTGGAGTTTTTAAGCATAGATATTATTTACAATAGCTTCTTAGCAACTGAAATGGGAATGTCAGATAAGTTATTTATTTGAGAATTATACTGTAGGTTATTATTATATAAGGCACTATATACGTTTAATCCCTTCGGGATCCTATGGTACAATTTGTACCATATGCACTTTTCATGGTACATTGCGTTATTTCTCTTCTATTTGAGCTTTTTCGTCCGGGTTCTTTTTTTTCCAAGTTCAGAGGTCTTGCAGAAGACATTACGTATGGTTTCAGACCGTCTTGCGTCCAGACATAGGAGGTGATGACGTCATAAGTCAAAAATTTATTTTCTCATTTTCTAAGTGTATGTTCAATAATTTTGGCGGGCTTATTTTTCTACGTAGAAGATTGAAATTTTGCACAAATATTCAGTCCACGGAGTAGTATGTACCAGATTTTTTGTTCCGATGTCAGTGCTAAAACAGGGGGGGAACCAGAGGGGCGAAGGGGTAAAAATAGGGATTTTTACCCCAAAAATCCCGTTTTTCGTCATTTTCCCGCCTTACATACATGATAGGACCACGTGAGTCATACCGTCTGAAAGGCAGTTCCATTCTGAAGAGAACGACGGTTGAATTATTATCCTAGGGTAATTAGGGATGTCTCAGGGAATTTTTAAAAAATATACTTCTATATAGGGTAATATGGGGCATTGTCGGTGTATATATTTTTTGGCGGACTTATTTTTGAACGTAGAAGACTGAAATTTTGCACAAGCATTCAGTCCACGGAGTAGTATTTACCAGATTTTTTGTTCCGATGTCAGTGCTAAAACAGGGGGAAACCAGAGGGGCAAAAAGGTAAAAATAGGGATTTTTACCCAAAAAATCCCGTTTTTCATCATTTTCCCGCCTTACATACATGATAGGACCACGTGAGTCATACCGTCTGAAAGGCAGTTCCATTCTGAAGAGAACGACGGTCGAATTATTATTCTAGGGTAATTAGGGCCGTCTCAGTGAATTTTTATCCAAATATACGAGGGTCGTTCAGAAAGTAAGGAACGATTGCGTATTGGGCGCGGCTCCGACCCCCTACCACTGCGATCGCATGCGTGGCAGTAGCTCCTTCCTTTATCTCAGTGTGAGCCGAGTCTCAATGCTGTGCGGTCACGCTACTTGTTTTTACAGCGATTCAAAATGGCGGCGCCAATCGAAAATCCCGCCAAATGTGAAGTACGGAGTGTCATTCGTTTTCTGAAGGCGCAAAAAAGTTAAGCCTGTTGAAATTTATAGGCAAATAAAGAATGTTTATGGCGATAGTGCAATGAACGAGTCATCACTGAGGAAATGGTGCATTATGTTTAATCAAGAAAGAATCAGCGTGCATGATGAAAATTGGAGTGGCAGGCCATCGCTTGTTACGGAAGAACTGAAGGGAAAATCTTTTGTCATCCTTCTTATACTCCTGACTTGGTACCAAGTGATTCTCACTTATTCCCGACAATTTTGGGTAGAAAACAGTTCGCAAACGATGAAGAACTCAAGCAAGCACTGACAGCCTGGTTGAAATCTTTGGCGGCAGATGAGTATAATATCGGCATTAAAAAACTGGTCCCACATTATAACAAGTATCTCTACAACTATGGCGATTATATAGAAAAGCAAAGTAGAGTCCTGTGGCTTTGTAAATGAAGTTTTGTGTTGATATCTTTTGTTTTTATTTAATAATGCTAAAACGTTCTTTACTTTCTGAACGACCCTCGTACTTCTGTATAGGGTAAAAGTGGGGCATGGTAGGGATTTTTTTTTCTGGCGGGCCTATTTTTTCACATAGAAGATTGAAATTTTGCACAAACATTCAGTCCACCGAGTAGTATTTACCAGAAGTTTTTCCGATTTCTGCGTAAAAACAGGGGGTCCAGAGGGGCAAAAGTTGAAAAAAGGGAAAATTTGCCCCCAAAAATCCCTTTTTTCAGGAATTTCCCGCCTTAGATACATGATGGAGACATATGAATGGTACCGCCTGAAAGACAGTTCTATTCTGAAGAGAATGATTGGCGGATTATAGTCCTAGGGTAATTAGGGATGTCTCAGGATTTTTTTCCCTGAGATCATAGTGTTTTATGGTACTTAGGGGCATTGTGGGAATTTTTGATAAATATTCTCCCGCCCTTACTATTCAAGATAGAAACTTGAAATTTGGCACACACATTCAGTATACCAAGTACTATTTATCAGATTTTTTTGATGGCTACGATCACACAGGGGGGTCCAGGGGGGCCAAAGTTCAAGAAAAAATTTTTTCCTCCGAAATTTTCACTTTGACATTTTTCCCCGTTTCTGGTATATGGTATGAGCATGCAAGTGGTACCATTCGAAAGCCAGCTCTATTCTGAAGAGAATGAGGTATGAACCATGATCCTAGGATAAATAGTGAGGATACAGTAGCTGCTTGACTGAAAGTCTAAAAAATAGCCCAAAAAGCCAGGATCCGGAAAGGGTTAATACTCGAAATGGGGGCGGCGTGGAGTTTTTAAGCATAGATATGATTAACAGTAGCTTCTTTTTTTCTTTAAAAATTCTACAATTTATGGACTTCAGTCCGAAAACCCCCTTCCTGTGACCGCCACTGCCTTATATAATAATAAGCTACAATATAATTCTCAAATAAATAACTTATCTGACATTCCCATTTCAGTTGCTATTTTCTTCCATTCTGTATTTAAAACGTGCCTATTATGAAGTTGTTTGTATTTCTTATTCCATATTGCTGGAACATTATTAGTTCTATTAATATATCTTTCATAGGGCCAATCCTACCATCTTCTGATATCTGTCTGATATAAATATCCTCCTGACATTTTTCCGATAAGTGTTCTACAATGTCCTGATAACAATCAGGTGGTTGATAAACCCTTTCGGCTGGTTGGTACTTTGACAGGAAGTTCAATTGCCTGTTAACAGCTATCAGCTACTTGTTAGTTGTCGTGTAGTGAATCATGGACGAAATCGAAGAATTGTTGATGTTGTCCGAGGACGATGAGGAGATTGTTCGATATATAGCGAGGCCTAGAAGACCATTTTAGCTCGAATATATGCCAATTTATAACGATAAGTAGTACCCGTTGGCTACAAGTGCCCGCACATAAGCGCCATGTAATTTGTATAGTTAGAAGATGAAGAAATATATTCTATATAAAATATAGAATTTAATTATTGAAATTGAATGATCTATAAAATAATATCTAATTTATAATTATATTAATTTATAATTAATAAAATAATAATATATTAATTTATAATTAATAAAATAATAATATAAAATGAATGATCTAATTTACATATTTTTAGAGGTGGAATATCAAATAAATGAATTAATTAAAAGCTCAGATTATGTTATTACGTGTAGTCAGTGGCGGCGATTGGATGTTAAAAGTGGGGGGGCAAGACATGATCTGAATATTTATATATCAATGTTAGTTTCCCTGGTTGATGCTAACCTTTTTTGACGAAAGGTTGCATAACTAATAGGATACTATCTTTTTCAGTTAAAATACCGTATATCGTACTTCACATTTTATTAAGGAAATTGACAAAAGCAACGCAAGTAGATACTAGTCTTTGTACAGTCACGAAAGACAGTATTCTTCAGGTGACTAAATTTCTTTTCCTAATAACTCACAATAAATTAACCTATTAGAGTACTGACTTTGGCAAGCTGTCAAGTTATAACTATTCTAAGGATAACAACAAAAAGATCCAAATTAATTCATTTGTTCCCGAGTTATAGGCAAAAGAAAATTTGTTAACTGTCAAATATTTTCTTTTCCGTGTGTACTCTTAAACAACGAAGGTGTAAGAAGAGATTTGATTTCTTGCTTATGAACACCTTAAAATTCTGTCTGGAAAATTGTGTGATCGGATTATTTAGTAACGAATTTGCAAAACAAATAAATAGAAAGGATAATATTAATCATAGTAATGAATAACGAGGTTTGTTTTGAAAAAGTTATATTGAACTTGGGATTAATGAACAGTTTATAATTTTAATTAAACACATGCTATTAAATGTATGTTATTACTCTTTGAAAGACAGTAAATATTACAAGCATATGACACGACATTTAAAGAAGTACTTTTGCAGCTTCCCGAAACATGTTAAAATGAAAATGAAATCTTTCAGTTTTACGTCCCACAGTTATACCGGCCAGGTTAAAGGAGACGGTGATGAAAAGAAATGAATGAAATGGTCGATTGAAGAAAGTGGGAGGAAACGGAAGAGAAAACTCACGCAGGCGGTGTTTGTCCATCACAAAGTTCACTTGGCTTGAACGGAGATCGAAATAAGGATCCCACACACCGAAGATGAACGCTCTACTACTGAGCCACCGCGGCCCTTCCGAAACATATTCGTTGCTATTAGGTGCAGTTTTCACTTTCTTGGGATACATCAAAACTCAACAATACTTAAAATCACTCCATACTGCAGTTATACAAAATAATCCTAAAACCTAGAATTATGTTAAATTCACTGAATTTAATTGTATATGCACTCGTACACCCCTAAACACACCACTTCACTCGTATTTACACTGCAAAACAATGGAAAAGGTAGAAGTTGCTTCTTATGACTCTGTTTTTAATCCTTAGTATTAGAAAGAAGAAAAGACATTTTAGGTATTGTCAATTTTTGTTCATTTAAAGAATAAATTTATAAGAGATGTTTTTCTGTGTGTGCGCGTGTGTGTGTGAAATGTTATCTCAATTAGTTTCAAAGCGGCTGAGTAACATATCGAGCCCTTGTAAGAAGAAACTAAAGTACACTGGAATTGCGCTCCAATACATTAATTTTTGTGCCATTATCCGTGGCAATCACAATGCAGTTCTTGTAGCTTCCTTAATTCCACGGGGAGACAATCAATACGTACTCACACAACAGCAGATATTATATGGCATCATTTTTTCCTATGAACCAGTAATACATACAATAACTTTACATTTCCAAATGAAACTAGATATATACATTAATGGGTCACTTCAAAAAAGTGGGGGGGGGGGCAACTGCCCCCCTTTGCCCCCCTAATCGCCGCCCATGCGTGTAGTATTATAAAATGGAGTGTAATATATAACGAAAATGGAGTGTAATATATAACGAGTGTAATATATAACGTTATATATTTTAGTAATGCTTCTTAGGTTGTAAGGACGAACAGCAATATTTCTATGTATATAATACCAATGCATATGTAAGTGTAGCCTAAAAAGTGTTTATTACTTAAGTCTGTGTTTGTCTTTACGATAGTGTACCCCTGGACAATAACGTGCATAAGAAAAAATACCGGTACTCATTTCTGTTCCCCATGTTTTCAATAGGATAATTTAAACAAGCATACTGAAAACGCACTTGACGTTTCAATTGTTTTCTGTATGAGCAACAGAAAACCAACCAATCAAATGGTCCGTTAAAACCTTGATTCTTGTTAACTATCTGACAGAGTATATATCAGGCACAGTATATTGTAGAACGAACCACGGGTTAAAGTAACTGACAACTTCCTGATATCTAATTCTGACTGATAGTAATCAGAAAGAATATCAGGATATTGTAGGACTGGCCCTAATCAAATATAATAGTGCAGCAAAACCTTGAGCATAGACACACTCAATCCGCTACAGACGAACTTCTAAACAAATGAAGACTTTATTCCGTGCAGCGCTTCAGGGAGAACCAATGAAAATACGAGCCACAGTAATGCTTCCGCTGAACATCGATGTCAAAACAAACTCAGTTGTTCATCATCGCGACCACTAATTCACCCTCGCGGTCGACCTCTAGGTCGTCATGTAGCGTACGTCATTGGCATGCGCTTACCCATTTGAATCCATGTTTATGTGCTAGTATCGAGGGTGCGACCGCGACTTAAACCTCGACGTCGATCGCAAGGTTTCTTCGGCATGTCCTGCCCTTAAGTGTGCTGTTTGGTTGCCTTTGCACAAACACATTTGAAACAAACAATTATGTTTTAGAGGTTAGAAATTTTAACTTCCATCTCAATGTTTTAATTGCTTATTATTTTTTGGTAATGGCAATCAAGTGAGAAATGTTTATTTTATTTTATTTCTATCAAATTAAAAATCTCGTGGCTGCGGCTCGCCCATAAGATTATTTGTGTGGGTGCTAGAGCCTCGGAGCACCCACGTAGTCGGCGCACATGTATCGTACAGTTGCAATAACTTATTGAATGCTAACTTAATAGATTGGATTATAATTTAAAAGACAGAACTTTTAAACGTAATATAATTTCATTAAAATATACGGTACGTTATTACCATTTCCATTTGTATAAAAAAATAATGTTATTGACAGAAAAAAAAAACAGCATTTCGTTACTACGATTAAGAATCAGTTGCGTACAGTTGCATTAATGTTATTGAATATTAGTGTGGTAAGTCGTAAAGAAGAAGACTTGCTAAAAAGAAAATGAAAATAAAATATTTGAATTTTACGTCCCATACTTATGCCGGATAGGATAAAGTGCATGACGATGATAAGAATAAATGAAGTGATTGAAGAAAGTGGGAAGAGACGTGATAACCCTAAGAAAAACCACACACATTGTGTTTGTCCTCCATAAAGCCACTTGGCGCAAGCTGGCATCGAACCGGAAACCCCACGTTGCATTGGTGAACGCTCTACGACTGAACTACCGCGGCCTCATTCCTTTTTCATGCACGACTAATATCCTTTATGTAATTAAAGAAAAGTATATTAAAACTTAACCAATATCCAGTATTTGTTAAATTTACGAATACGTTCTCCCAAAGGGACAGAGTATTGGAATTCCATCCATAGACGCTTCAGAAAATGTTAAGCACGGAAATTGAAGAAATTTTGATGAATTATTATCCTAACTCGTAAATGTTACAGGAAAGTGAACTATTTCAATTTTGAATCCAAACGATTAAATTGTAAACAGCGTTTTACTTCTTCTGGGCACTTACTTGTCTTTTGTGCGGGACGCCTGGGGTTGATTTCCGCCATGAGCTCATGTGATTTGGATCCTACGTAGGACACATCACACAAAGTTTTGACAGTAAAAATTACATTAAACTCCAGACATGTAAGCTTGTTTTAATCACTCTTCAATGTCATATTTTCCATTGTTTATGATTGGTTAATTGATTGGTCTGGAGTTTACCCGTATTAAGCACTGAAGCTATGTGAGACGTGGTTCTATAGTTTACGTAGAATTATGAGGACTTGATTTTCTGCCAGGAATCAAATCCTACTCTCCCACACCAAAGGTTTGTACAGTAATCATATAGCCACGAAAATATGAAGTGTAGTACTTTAAAATTTGTGCCTGCTTACGATGGAGGGCGTTTATTTTTAAACAATAGCATAAAAAATAATAGAAAAAAACAAAGCACTCGGACTTCAGATCCATCAATTGCAACAGCACTATGAAACCTTTCAAGTAAAGTTATCTTCCAGTGTAGTTTACCAACAACAGTTCATCCAATGAATTTACGTTTATGTGAAAAAATATGAAACATTTTGGTTCACTGCTATTTCAATTCTATAAATATAGATGTGAAGGTCTTTCAGGCAGGTGAAGTTTACGTAAGGATTACTCCAGTAACGCCTCATTTTCTTCTTCATAACTAACTGACTTGACGAATTCTGTGGCCTATGGAACCCGGAGATTCGAAGCCGTATTCAAAAAAGCTCTTCATTGAGTTCTGTCTTTAGCCAATTGTCCTTTGTACTCCTATTTCTGTGAGATCCATCTTAATTTTGTCCTTCCACATACGCCTAGGTCTTCCTAATGGTCTTTTCCTGATTTGCTTTCCAATTAATATCTTTAAAGTGGTTCTACTTTCTTCCATTCTCGCTACATGACCTGCCCACCTGAACTTCCTAGCCTTAATGACTCTAACAATGTTAGGTAAATGGTATAAATTATGTTAATCGTTATGAAGTTTCCGCCATTCACCATTTTCATCCCTCTTGGTCCGAATATTCGCCACAGGATTTTATTTTCGAATACTTTCAGTCTGCGTTCTTTCCTCACAGTAATTGAGCAAGTTTTGCAACCATACAGTCCAAGAGGCATAATAAGTGTTTTATATATTTTAAGCTTCAACTTGTTTTTCTTTTTAGAGAATTCACGAAGACAAAAGAGTTTGGACTGAATTCAATGCTTTCAATCGACATTTAACTTCTTCACGGATATGATTCTGGTCTGATAATGTGGATCGTAGATATTTGAAAAGGTCTACTATGTCGAAAG
The DNA here is from genome assembly GCF_964235325.1 of Thermobia domestica. Classification (NCBI taxonomy): domain Eukaryota; kingdom Metazoa; phylum Arthropoda; class Insecta; order Zygentoma; family Lepismatidae; genus Thermobia; species Thermobia domestica. Next base: position 169,513,577 of record NC_137464.1, on the reverse strand, counting down.
TATTGTTTGATATTTTAACGTATCCATTACTTGAGTATTGTGATCACGGTGCATTTTCATGTATTTAGTTTTATTCTGTATTTACTTCTAAGTCCATATCCCTGCAGGCATTTAATAAAACTTCTGCATGTCTTTCAATTGTCCTCACATCATCTCCTATCAGTTTGACATGATCAGCATAAGCCATAACCTGCTAAATGCCATTAAGCTCTAAGGCCTTGTTGCTATATTTAATTTTCCTTATAGCATATTCCAGAACAAATTTGAATAATAATTGTTTTAGTCCCTCTCTCATTATTTCCTCCCTCTCTCAGTGCATCTCATTGTTTTAGTCCCTTCTGTATGTGAAAGATCATGGCAAAGTATTTTCCTACCCGGACTTTTCTTTGAGTTTTATTTAAACATATCTTTACTAATCTAATTAGCTATTTTGGTATATGCCGAGTTCGGTAAGAATATTGTACAATATTTCCCAAGTCGTAGGCCTATCTAAAATCAATAAGCTGATGTACCCGAGTGTTGTATTCCCATTGCATTTCGAACATAAAGAAATGGGAATTAATTCCTTTTCTTCTTTACAAAGTTATAAACTAACTATACGAAAGCAACTAGTTTCCTGTGAAATTCGATCTTGAATGCGTATCCATTAGGGATGGCCAGATCCGGATCCGAAAATCCGAATCTTGGATCCGGATCCGAAAATCAGGATCTTGGATCCGGATCCGAAAAAACGGATCTTAGATCCGGATTCGAAAATCAGGATCTTGGATCCGGATCCGAAATTTCGGATCTTGGATCCGGATTCGGGAAACCGAATCTTGGTTCCGGATCCGAAAATCCGGATCCGAAATTTTGGATCTTCGATCCGGACCTGAAAAACCGGATCTTGGATTCGGATTCGAAACTCCGTGTCAGAAAATTCGGGTGTTCCGAATCAGCAAAATTTTCGAAATTATTGACAAAGTCATTTTCATTCCTATGCTTAAAATAAGATTTTAAGACACTTTTGGTATCTGATCGTGTGACAGCCTTGCGTTCTCTTCATTCTGTTGATATTTGGTTTTCGTGCCTTAATATGTCACAATTACTCCAAATTTGATTGAGTAAAACTGTCGAGTTAGGTGAGAGCAATCTCACTGTCAGATTCGATTCTAGTGGAAATACTTGACCGAAAAGGTAGTAAATCTTTTTTAAAGCGAACGTCCTCATGGAAATTTGTCCTTTGTTTTCTGTAACACTAGTCAAATGCTGGGATGAAACCTTAGTCTCAAGCCCAAGCTTCTTCATTAGACTCAGGCTGCTTACTTTTTTAATTCTTTCTGAGTTATTGTGGTCACTGAATGAGGCCATTTCCTAGTCGTGATGGGCTAGGCCATTGCTAATAGAACAGCCCATAAAATATAGATCAAATCAAATTAAGGAGCAACTACCTTTTCTTGCTCTTGATGAGCTTTTTTTTCTTTCTTTAAAAATACGTTTCTCAGTGACCGTACCACTCCAGTTAGAATTAAGAATTGTAGTAGAGATGAAGTTCTAATGGCAATTAATGTATCAAAATCAATGTATTAATGTACTGTATGTGTATACAAAATACCATATGGAGCCTCGAGCAGTAACATGTATCTTTGTAATTAGTAATCCACTACTATTAACTCTGCATAGGTTGTATAAGGAGCTATATCATTCATGTAAACACACAGGCGGATGCAGGGGGAGGGCGAAAAGTCGGAGGGTGGTGGCTCAGTGGTAGAGCGTTCACCTCCGGTGCTTGGGGTCCCTGGTTCGAACCCAGCTCGCGCCGTGTGGACTTTGTGGTGGACAAACACCGTGCTCGTGGGTTTTCTCGGGGTTTTCCGTTTCCTCCCACTTTCTTCATTTCATTTATTCCTCATAATCACCGTCTCCTTTAGCCTAACCGGCATAAGCGTAGGACATAGAACTCAAGGATTTCATTTCATATCGAATTTTTGTTCAAATAAGAAGTTTCATTTCTCTAACATTCCAGGATTCCGAGATATAAAAGTCTTTTCTCCCCGCCCCTTTTCTTCCCCTCTAAGACATACATAAAAAAACGCTTAAGTACATACCTAATTATTTCAAATGTAAAGTCCAAATACCAAATTCTATGCTCCTAACCTTCAGAGGTTCCCAGATATCGACATGTTATTATAAAAATTACAATCCCCACCCTCTTTCCTTTCCACCTCTTTTCTTTTCCTTTTTACTAAAACGTCAAAAAACACTGAAGCATATGTCAAATTATTTTCAATGAGAAATGCAAATACCAAATTTCAAGTCTCTAACCTTAAAAGATTGAACATATTAATACAATAATTGTAATCCATACTTAATTTTCTTCTTGCCCTTTTTCTTCCCTTCTGGGCCACATATATAAAAAACGTTGAAACACGTATCTAATTATTTTAAGTGAGAAGTCCAAATACCAAATTCCATGTTTCTAATCCTTTAAGTTTCCGAGATATAGGCATATTATTATACTAATTGCAATAATTGCAATTACCACCCCTTCTTTTACTTTCTACATCTTCCCTGCCCCTTCTAATTTAAATATCAAAAAACACTTAAACAAGTATCAAATTATTTTCACAGAGAAACCCAAATACCAAATTTGAAGTATCTAACGTCAAGAATCATCAATATTTTCCACCTTATTTCCCCCCTTCCTCGTCGAATTTCCCAAAGTCTTTCCTTAGTGGTATCCTACGTCACAAAGCCTATAAACTGTCCAAATTTCAAGTTTGTAGCTTAAGCGATTTGGCCTGTACGGTGATCTATCACTCACTCACTCAGTCACTCAGGACTTTGCCCTTTATATAGAGAGAGATTTAAGATTTTATGGGAAAGCCATGGATTTTGTCCTAAGGCCGCCAGTGTCTTAGAAATGTAATAGCTTTGCTATAAACTTTAAGCAATCAACTGACTGATCCGCGTCTATATGTATTATGTAAAATACCGCTTATGATATTTATTTTGCTCGTAATAAAAAAAAATAGAAATGATGGCGAATATTCAGACATCCATGATTTTAGCGTAATGCTGCAGGAGTTCAGATCATTGAATTAATCATAAGAGCCGACTGTATAAGATAGACTACATTAAATTCCAATGTGGCACAAAGAAAATATGCAACATTACTATGCAGTTTTTCAACGTTATAACTCAGTCTGAAAATATTATCATAGGTCTCACAAACAATCGAATTTTAATCCTAACTCGATTAATATAAGGCAGATCTATACAACTACTGACTTGAGATGAAAGTGGCATACTTGTAGTACGTTTAAAGATATAGGCCTACTAAAGGCTAAATGATGGGGTGTGCGCAACAGTGGTCTAATCCCGAAAAATGTGAAAATGAGATTTTGATGTAATCTTTTGTCATTTAAATTGAATTGTCTTCCCACAGAGTTAGATAAAATTCACCTAGTAAATTTTATACATATGGATATTTTAGTTCTGGTTCTCAATCTAAGGCCTAAAATATTCAAAACAGGAGTCGAAATCTGAACTTCGAAATTTCGGGTGTGGATCCAGGAACCGGATATCCGGATCCAAGATCTAAAACTTCGGATCCGGATCCAAGATCCGAAATTCCTAATCCGGATCCAAGATCCGGATATCCTGATCCGGATCCAAGATCCGAAATTCTGGATCCTTATCCAAGATCCGGATATCCTGATCCGGATCCAAGATCCGAAATTCCGGATCCGGATCCAAGATCCGAAATTTCGGATCCGTATCCGAGATCCGGATCTTATAGAATCCGAATATTCGAGATCCGGATTCGTCTGGCCATCACTAGCTATCCATAGATTTGTTTCTGCTGCCAATAATGCCAACTGTCACTGCAGTGCCTACACGACCTCGCATCAACAACACAGGACATAGTCGTGGATTGATCGTGCGACACTTATTGCCCGTGTTCATCGGGGCTACAGGTACACGGTCAGTTCCGCATTTAGAACCTCGGCGACCCCTTCCCCCAACAAATATGCTGGCACCCACCCCCTTCCTTTGATTCCAAATTAATTGAAGGGGCGTGGAGACCATTCCTGGTATAGGAAAAGAAGCGTGTTGTATCGTTACTGAGGAGATGTGGGGTGCTTCTTTGTTAATGTAGATGACTGTTTTTGTATTTATTACAACATAGATTTGAAGGGCACTGGCTTCTATCTAACGTAAAAGATCCTTAATTTGCTCTTTTTAAGTTTGTAACTCAAAGTGTTTTGGAAAAGGTTATAACTACTAAATTTCACGCCCTTAAAAGAGTTTGCGCTCTAGGCACGAACTTATTTGGCCTAATGGGAATTGCGGCCCTGTATATAATGCTATATTTATTGATAAATTTTATTGCAGAACAATATCACGAAGTAAAACAAGGGAAAACGAAATACTGTAGACCTTAAAGTCATGAAGAATGCTATTCAAACAGTTTCATATCACCTGATACAAAACATACATATCTAAAAGATAGTCATACAAAAAGTAATGCAAAATTTGCAATAAGGTGTGTAATGTAAAATGTTTACAAAAAGCCGAATTTATTGTTTCTCTTCTTATAATTCCGCCTACATGAAGTGAGTGATCCAAGGTACATTATGTTGTGATCACTGGTACAGCCACTTCCTTAAGACCCTGGACCTAAGAAAGAAACATTTCTCCATTCTAACGGTAAGATGAATCTCTATTATTTTGAGCGTGTTGTTTAATATCATATATTAATGGCATTGGAACTCTTTGCGTCTTTAATGTATTATCTAAACACTTACTAGATGTGAGATTGGTTGGTTGGACTAGTGTCTTGCGTCCATTTCGTATCAGAAGCTACACTATGTGATCAAAAGTATCCGGACACCCCGAAAAACATACGTTTTTATATTAGGTGCATTGTGCTGCTACCTACTGCCATGTAGTCATTATCAGCGACCTCAGTAGTCATTAGACATCGTGAGAAAGCAGAATAGGCGCTCCGCGGAACTCACGGACTTCGAACGTGGTCAGGTGATTGGGTGTCACTTGTGTCAGAAGTCTGCATGCGAGATTTCCACACTCCTAAACATTCCTAGGTCCACTGTGTCTGATGTGATAGTGAAGCGGAAACGTGAAGGGACACGTAGAGCACAAAAGCGTACAGGCGGACCTCGTCTGTTGACTGACACAGACCGCCGACAGTTGAAGAGGGTCGTAAAGTGTAATAGGCAGACATCTATCCAGACCATCACACAGGAATTCCAAACTGCATCAGGATCCACTCCAAGTACTATGACAGTTAGGCGTGAGGTGAAAAAACTTGTATTTCATGGTCGAGGGCTGCTCATAAGCCACACACATCACGCAGGTAAATGTCAAACGACGCCTCGTTTGGTGTAAGGGGCGTAAACATTGGACAATTGAACAGTGGAAAAACGTTGTGTGGAGTGACGAATCACGGTACACAATGTGGCGATCTGATGGCAGTATGTGGGTATGGTGAATGCCCGGTGAACGTCATCTGTCAGCGTGTGTAGTGCCAACAGTAAAATTCTGAGGTGGTGGTGTTATGGTGTGGTCGTGTTTTTCTTGGAGGAGGCTTGCACTCCTCGTTGTTTTGCGTGGTACTTTCACAGTGCAAGCCTACATTGATGTTTTAAGCACCTTCTTGCTTCCCACTGTTGAAGAGAAATTCTGGGATGGCGATTGCATCTTTCAACACTATCGAGCACCTGTTCATACTGCACGGCCTGTGGTGGAGTGGTTACACGGCCGTAACATTCCTGTAATGGACTGGCCTGCACAGAGTCCTGTCTTAAATCCTATAGAACACCTTTGGAATGTTTTGGAAGCCGACTTCGTGCCAGGCCTCACCGACCTACATCGATACCTCTCCTCAGTTCAGCACTCCGTAAAGAATGGGCTGCGATTCCCCAAGAAACCTTCCAGCACCTGATTGAAAGTATGCCTGCGAGAGTGGAAGCCGTAATCAAGGCTAAGGGTGGGTTAACACCATATTGAATTCCAGCAGTACCGATGCAGAGCGCCACGAACTTTAAGTCATTTTCAGACAGGTGTCCGGGTACTTTTGATCACGGTGTATATTAAACGTGAATTCAACCTTGTAAGATATTATGACTAAAACGGAGCATTTGATTTCTTCGAAAAATATATTCAAACATTGCAAGAGATTTAGCTTCCAATCATTCGCCGTGACCTGAGTTGAATCTCGTTTGTGAAGCAAAGAATTAACACAAAAGTGAAAAAAAGAGTGAGCATGATGTTTGTGGGAAAAAAAATTATAATAAATGATTCAAGTTACTTATTATGTGTAACGCTGAAATCCGTCAGACTGTGAGCTATAGCTATTCGTGTCTCTATCACAAAATTTTTGACAAACTTTAAAAAATAAAATAGAATATAATAAATTATATTCAGACTCGTATCTTAAAACAAAATAAGCAATTTCTAGGGTAATTAACTTAATAAACAGGTTTATAACTCAGGATCTTATCTACATATGAAATCATAACACATGAGTTACCTCTATTAAAAGTTTATTTAGAAAAAGTTGATAATTCTATGAAATATCTATCTTTGAAAGCGCATGAGAAATACCTGTTGGGTATCCTCTTCTCTAATTCCTCTAGTTTTAGTACACTTTATAAAGCTAAGGTTTCTCTAATTATGTGTATGTGGCAGACAAAAGGGTTAGCCCTCACTAAAAGCGTCCTATGTCAACCTTAACTTATAAAGGGCATTGACTCACTACATCAAAAGCCCTGGCCTACGACCCTATTTCGTGTACTCCCTTAATTAGGAGATGCACTAGAAGGATATCTATCTAAAAATTTATTATAGGGATAGGTAGGTAAGGAGAATGAGTTCGCCTTATAGTAACGAAAGATCCTTAAATAGATCTGGGATGTAAAGGTTAGGTAAGAACCATACTCCCTGAATTAGGAGATGTGATTTTAAAAAATCTAAAAGCTCTATCAGTAGCCTCTTACGAGTCCACTTCGAGGGATCGAACCCAGGAATCTGTGTTCAGAGTATTCATAAAAAAAACTATTGTGTCCTGCAAGAGGAACAAATTACCTTATAACCGACCAAAACCGCATACAGCTTCAGTTTTGAACACGTACTCAAAAATTCTAGTATCAGGAAATTGTTAATCTAAATGCCATATCCACCTAAATATGGAATGTAGCATTTCAAGGATCAAATCCTGTCCCTATTTTACGGGGCCTAATTCCCTAGCAACATTCTGTTTCTTGAATTAGTATAAGAATTATTTTTCTATATCCCTTCTTCTCACAGAACCTCATTTTAGTCCAAGAAAGAAGTCCCTTAAAAATTCAAACCTACTAGAAGTTAGAACCTAATATAGCTCATGCCTTCTGCCCTATTTAAGACTCGGAGAACCTAACGAGTCTAAGCAAGACCTCCGTAATACTCCCCCTACATTTACTTGAAGTATGATATTCTCTTACGGGTAGAAAAAAGCTCCCACTCGGCTCACCGAACCGAGTCCTTCCTATAGACTACATTTTTGAAAACTGTTCGAAGTCTCCCCCAAGACTGACGGTCAACTGACACCCTTCCCTGTAAAAATCTTCCGTTTATATAGGAATACTATCATATCATAAGCTATGTAGAAAAAACGAGTGGTAGGGAGGAGGGTGTTCTACCAAAAAGAAGCTTTCTCTGAACACTTTAAATATGTTATTCTCTGAAACAGAGTTGCTATCTAACTATTCTTTTTACTAGAGGTATTTTTTGTAATAGCAGAAAATAGAAATAATATAAATATACATAGTAAATACAAAAATTACATTTACATACAATTAATAATAACAATAATTAATCACCAATGACCAGATCTGGATTTCTTAACCTAATAATAATAATAACTTAAAATATATAAATCAATACCAATATACTGATATAAAACAATATATAAATTAAAAGCATTATTTAAACATAAAAACCAGCAAGTGACCCAAAAGTGTCACTTGCAATGAGGAAAAGTCAAGTGGTTTCGAGTAATACGCTAACACTAATTTATTTCTGAACTGTGATTTGTGTCATGTTCTTTTAACTTCACCCCGAGACTGAGAACACTTTAATGTAACTATTTTTCATCTCATTTCCTTTCAAATTGTGTTAGGAAGAAATGTTTTACAAGTTGCAAATATAAAATACACTAGCTGAAAACAGATATAACTATTAGTTCAAAAGCTACAAGGAAAGCAAGGTTTTGGGCGAAATAACTTGTGAGCGTTTGCCAAAAGATGAAATAAAGGTAACAGAATGAAATGAAATATTTGAGTTTTAAATTCTATGGTTATGCCGGGTAGGCTAAAAGAAACGGTGATGATGAGAGAATGAATAAAATAGTGGAATGAAATTGTGGTATTATCCTTTGTTCAGTTCTCAAAACAGAAATTACTGGAAGTCCGAGTGGGTTTTTCAGAGCTCTTATGGTCAATGTCCTATTACTATCTATTTACAACACTGTCTCAAGTAAAATCAGATTCTTTGGAAAACCTGCCATGTTGTTCACATCACTTCAAAACAAATAAATTCACAACTTTACTACACGCACAAATTACTCAAATGAGTAATAGTTCAATTTAATATTTAGTAGACACTGAGTTCAATGCAATGGCGAAGCCAGCGGGAGGGTCATGGAGTCTGTTTACCACCTCCCGGAAATTGTAAAAAAGCTGTTAAAATAAAGCCTTAAATTCCGTTTCCAGTCTAAATATTGCTAAAAGTTTCTAGGGGAGAACCCCCGGACCCCCGAAAGATTTAAGTCATTACAATAAAGCCGAAAATTGCGTTTCGAATCCACACACTGCCAAAAAAAATTTCCTGGAGGACTCCCGAACCCCCTCCGAAACCTGGCAACGCTGCTGGGTTCAATGACAATTTATGCATTAGGTTTCACGTCAGTTAAACTGTTGTCCTAGGATTTGAGTTATTCCTTTCACTGGGCATGAGTACAATCAAATGTGTTTATAACACGAAAACGCACTTTTTTTTTTTTTTTTTTTTAATTTTGTGACACAAACAAATGTAAATCTGTCGACGCGACGGGTGTACTTCAGTATCGTTCTGCACATAACTTACATTAGCTCCCTCTTTCAATTATTTTTGTTGATTAGTAAGGTTAGCGAGGAAGCAAGAAATGTAGGGCGAAACCTAAATTTAAAACTCTCTATAACGTAAGTAATAGCAGCCCCGGATTCAATTTATTTATTTATATATTTATTTACTTATATATTTTTACATATAGTTTCAGTAATAAGCTTTAAAGCACTGACAACACATAGACTACAGTATCTACAAATTTCAAGTTTCAAAAATATGCAGAGATAAAACAACACAATCGTTACTAACTCACATATCCTGAAAACGAAAATGCAATCCGTTTTTTCGCACCGATATCACCCTCAGATTTTCTGCTATGATAATTATGATGATTAACTGCTGACAGCAAGGGCGCCCATGTTGTAGTTTCCAAGGGGGGGGGGCACGTATATGGACATTTCAGATATAGTTTCAAATTTTGTTGTAACTATTTTAAAAATTCAATTAAGTTTTCGATATTCTGAAGTACGATTTCTTCTAGCGGGCGAGCGCCCCACGTTGCCCCCCTAATGTGCGCCCTTGGCTGACAGGAGTAAATGTAATTTGAGATTTAAAGTAAAAAGTTGTTAATAAGATAAATTCTAAGTTTTAATTAAAGAAATACATGTGTGTGATACTAAACATTCAAACACATAATTTACAAATGTATGTGTAAACGTATTCATATATGCAATAACGTATTCATATACAGGATGTTCCAGGAAAAACCTCAAAACTTCGCTTATGTTGAGTGAGTTGATTTTGAGTTTAACGTCCTGTTAAGCAGCGAGGCTATATGAGACATGGACTACTGAGTAACGTGGAATCCGAACCACGTGAGCTCCCAACGGGAATGGAATCCGGGTCTCCTACGCCAAAGGCGCATACGCTAACCGCTTAACCACGAAGGAGCTCTAACTTCGCATGTGTGTTAAGAACTTCAATGCTAGAAAAAATCAGCAACTTTGATCGAAAACGCTTAATTACGGAGATAGGGATAATAAAAGGGCAAGGAGGATGACTGATTCCAGTAATTACTTTTTAATTAGCTCTCTCCGTAATTAAGGGTTTACAACCAAAGTGGCAGAGAAACATTTTTTCTTGTAGAAACACTGCAGAATACTCCCTGGACGTAATATCTATTTTTACAACAAAAGTTGTAAGCGTAAAAAAAATAAAGAAACTACTATAGCATTTAATTCAGAAAATGTTTGCTTATGCCCGGTAACTTAATACAAACTATTCATTTACTTGTTAGGGAGAGGCCATACCCTCCCTTGTGGAGTCCACGGATGTACATGTATTGCAATACGTATGTTGTGTACTTGAAAACCGAGAGTAGCAGTGCCGTCTTAATGGTACCATGACCACTTGGCCGGGGCCCCGCGAGCAAAATGCCATGTATTAAGTACATGTACTAGGAACAAAATTTAGTCATAGGGACCACAACACACTTGTTTACTCTGCGGCCCAATACGTTGTTAAAACGTTACTAGAGAGTAGGTTAGACTGGAGGGTAGAGTAGACGGCAATAGCACGGGGCACCCTTAGGCGCAGGGCCCGGTTAGGAGCAATCGGTCCAAGCGGCTTAAAGCCGGCCCTGACTATTGTTAATAATAAATTTTTCGATTTTGCTTCGATTCACAGAAAGTACTGTCTAGAAGTGAAACGTAAAATATTATTGTGCTATCATATGATTTTATATCCCGGTAATTGCACCGGAATAATTGCACCTGTCTCGCTACTGTTACTCAACTTTGCATGTTGCTGATAAGACGTAGCTTGAAACTTGGCAGCACCCAATCGTTCTAAGAGAGGTAGCCCTTGCTTGCTTGCTGCTCTGTGTTGTCTTGCCTTCAGGCGATCGAGCAGAATGTTTCGAGTGTTGTGTTTACCACTACCGAGAAAAAGGAAACGTTACACGAAGGGAACAAAAAAAAAACTATCTATCCTTTGGAGTTAGTATTGGACAGGGAGCTAGCACATGAAAAAATCACGTCATGAGGTACAAATTGTTTCACCCCTATATCTGGTGCAGGTCGGCGGGAACGTAAGAAAAAGTCTTGCGCGTCAAACCGGGTGCTTTTGGTTACAGTAAGACCCCGAAGGTTTGAAAAAGGGCCAAACTTTATGTCATGTAAGGTACAAGAAAATTTCTCTCGCCGTCTTGTTCCTTTCCATGTGTCAATCACCAAAAGACTTCGTAAGACGAAAAAATTATAGGCCAAATCCCCTTCAGACAAGAGTTTTGAGAAAAGGGCTAAAAATTACGTCATAAGATAAAAGAAAAAAACTTAACGGGGTTTGGTGTGGAAGGATATCGTAATGTAAATAAAAACTGATGACAAGTTGCGAAGTCATATTCATCATTTCTATTCGCGCCTTCCGTATTTCGCGTCATGTCTCATGGGCATGTATGCTTTCGCCCTATGTTAAAAAATGTCAGTTTACTCTTGCCCTAATCAACAATGTCCTTATAATAGTGCCACCTTATTAGTAAGTCACCCTTGATATCTTACAAAGAGAGTGTGTAGACAGAAGTTTGCGATGATTATATTTACTGAGTGTTTGTAAGGACAAAACATATTATACTTTAAAATGATATGACTACTTAAAAATATTACATGTAAAAAACATGTATGTGTTCAGAAACACTCACAGAAGCCTTGGACCGGAACTGATAACTTTGCACGTCCCTAGCAAAAGAAAATGGACATGAGATTTCGAACATGGAATATTAGAAGTCTTTATAGGGCAGGCGCGTTAAAATCCGTAACGAGTGAGTTAGAGGAATACAGGATGGACCTAGTAGGAGTTCATTAAGTTAGGTTGGAAGAAAATGGATCTGTGAATTCCGGAAATTTTATGTTCTTTTACGGGGAAGGAAATAAAATTCACCAATTAGGAACAGGGTTTTTCGTTCACAAACGAAGAGTATCAGCAACTAAGCGCGTTGAATTTATTACTAATAGACTTTCTTTTATTACTCTTAAGGGTCGCTGGTGTGATATTATTCTTTTAAATGTACAGTCACCAGCAAAAGTATCTCCCTCCTAAGTGTTCTAATTCCATTCCTTGGGGTCCAGATAATTTGCACTTTGTAAAACGCCTGGACAGATGCAACCCAACTTACACGAAACTTTTCTGTACACTAACAGCAGTTACTAGCGCTGATCCAGGTGTCTATGCAGGTATCCCCTGAAATGGACAACTAGGCCGTACCTTGGGTCTGGGAGAGAAGGCTGCGTGGTACCCTAACACGCTAAAAAAGAGTGGGTAGCTGATGTGTCCAAGAGTGTCGGCGGATCCTGCGCCCTACCGGGAGGATGATGTAGGTACTGCCCTCAAGGAGAGTGTAATGCGTTCTCTTGGGTCCGAGATGGGATACTTAGTATCCTAACTCATACTCGTACCTCAGGAGCGCTGAGGAAGTGAGCAATACACGGCCCTACTAGAGGAGCCGCCGCTCTTAAATGGCCATTGTCTTTAAAGGTAGACAGTCTACATCAGCCATTGGGTCTGGTAATATACGGTGTACTTCTACCGTAATTAGAGGTGGTTCCGTATTGTTCGAACGGCCCTAAGGAAGGAAGGGTGTGGGTGTCCCTTCTAATGGTGGGTTACACGTACCATTGGGATTCGGACAAGTAGCTTAGCTAAAACGTGTACGTGGTACCTAAACACGTAAAAGATAGGTAGCCCCGTATTGTTTGAGCGGGCCTACCAGGGGAGACACGGCTCCCAGATGACAATGTCTGCCTTTCAGCAAACGGTCTACATCAGTCATTGGTTCTGGTAATGTACGGTGTACCTCTACCGTAATTAGAGGAAGTCCAGTATTGCTTGCACGACCCTACCGGGGGGGGGGGGTGTCGGATTCTTGCCTGCGGGGAGACCAAACGGAGGTGGGGAGGGCCCAATCCCAGGAATCTGGGTAACGGTTTTGATACTGCTAAAGGGAGGAAATTCTGTGGGTATGGGCTGGCACCAAACTCAAATGGTGACTTAACACGTACCATTTGGTCCGGGATGAGATACGGGAGTATCTCGACGTGTGCGTGGTACCTCTACACGACAAGGCGGTTGCCAGTTGAACGAGGCAGGCAGGGCCGGCATTGAACAAGCCCCCTCGGGCATTGCCTGGGGCCCCGGATTTGGTTGGACTCTGTCGGGCTGTGGTCATACCGTGGGATTCGGTAGCTTGTGGGATCCAATCCCAGGAATCTGGGTAACGGTGAACACGGGCGGGAGGTGAGCTCGCCTTATAACGCTCGGGCGTCATGCCTGCAGAGCATAGTAGGACTGATTCGCTAGCAGTCTGCCTCAACCAGTAGGTCAACTGGTAGGCACTCAGGACTTCGGTCCGGCCGTGCAGTGGGCGTATCCCACTCCCTCAGAGAATGGGGGTTACATCGTTTAGGCGAGTCAGAATTAGGGGACAAATTCTGACGGTGCAGCATGTGCACGAGCATTCAATAGCGTATTGAGGAACTACGGGCGGGGTGCGATACATTTGAGCGGTACCCGTCCATCAAATAGACCGAACGGTCGCGGGTATGCTCTCCATGCATGCAACTAAGCGTAGACCAGTAGACTGCTAGCATCAAAGTGTACTTTTCACCTTACATTTCATTGTAATCTTTCTCTTTCATAGTGATTCGGATCCCAGTTTACATTCCTATATAGATTCGAAGCTGACATAGAACATAAAAATGGTATCACTCAATTTCGTTTTTCAAATGCATCAATATTTTGTGACACTGCTGACATTTTGTTATGTTATACTATCTGTCTTATGCATTTAAACTAAATTCATACTACTTTATTACCATCTGTTGCCACATATCAAACTTCTCCATTGTACATTTTCAGCAGACGTAGGTGCAATAACGTGCAACACTGCACCACTACACTTCACTGTTATGTTTAGTGTTAAAAGTGCATTTTAAATCTGTGCACATTTGTATATGGTGCTATTTCAAATAAAATATTTTATGCTGAGTTGGCAACACTGCTTCACCTATGGCAACATTGCTTATGGTTTTCGATAGGGCATTTTGTTCTCATTATATTGTGCAATTTTTGTTTTGAATGCTTTAACGGTTTTCAAGATATTTACTTTAAACGTACGAAATTCTATAATACAATATTTTGGATATTCAAATTTTGAAGCCTCCTAGCGCCTATCTTTCTGGTCCATAGCACCTTAAATTTTGCTAATGTTCATTTCTGATGATTCTCTATCAGATGTACTATGGGGCAATCAGATTTTAGTGACAACTTGTGGGACCCTCCCGTCCGAGTATGTATTGAAATTGAAATTGAAACATTTGAAAAAAAATGGACCTATCGGGGACTTGAGCGAGGGTTCACAGAATAGAAGTTCAATATGCTAACCACATACCTACCGCTTCACTTTCGCCATCCATCCACACTATTAGCCAGTTATAATCGTTGCATGTAAGACTATACACACGATCCTAATGCTCGTATAAAGAGACGTTCTTTATGTGAACGTCACAATCACTTACTCGAGATTTTCTTTAACTCAAAAACAAGTTATATAGATCTCCGTCAATGAGAAAAATATCACAAAACGTTCTTCAAGTTGACGCTACGTCATCGTTTTCAACGATGGTCTCGATTTATATTACATTTCATCACCTTAACTTCTGATTTCCAAAGAAGGAAACACGGCAGACATTAGTTTAGCACTCTTTTAATTGTATCAACTCGTGTGGAAATAGAAAGTTATATTTTTGTCTTCCGTAACTACTAGTTTATTTTATATTCGTATGATGAATTTGGTGAAGTGTAGCCGCTGGCAATAGCCGAGTAGCCCACAAAAATAATAAAAATTAAAAAAAGCCTCGGGATTTCGGCTTCGGATCATGAGCCGCAATCTACTAGGTGTTCGAATCCCTCTGAAAAGCAAGGTCGGAATTTTAACTGTCCTCGATATTTCTGTGTTCGTGTCCCTGTCGTGTTTGGAATACATCGAAAGGACATGAGGTGCCCCTGGCGAACAATCATATTTGATGTAGAAATCGCCCTTCTCTTACCAATAACAATCACCATCAATAACACTAATACATTGGAACGAATTAAAAAAAATAAAAGGTGTGAAAGCAGGGTACTATATGCAGCGATCTGGGTTCGAAATCCCGTCATGGCAACTATTTTTCTTTATTGGAAGGAATTGTTTTCGTAATTGGGATTGTATTTCTGTTATTCCTTTATTATTATTATTATTATTATTATTATTATTATTATTATTATTATTATTATTATTATTATGTAAATGAATGAATCCCAAAGTAAAGTCCGGATAGGATTTTTTTCCATGAGATTTTATGTGGAGAATGGCCTGAAACAAGGAGATGCATTGTCTCCATTATTATTCAACTTTGTCCTGGAATACGCTATAAGAAAAATCAAAGAGAGCAACCAGGGCCCAGAGTTGAATGATATTCACCAGGTTACCAGGGTGCGCGGTCGGTGACTCTGAAGATATTTCAACAGTCCAAAGGCGCAACAATCTATTGGGCTGGCATCTGAGCTTTCCACAGGAATGTATTCAAAAAGAATAACACAAATCCTCAATTCCTTTGCCATCACCTGATAAAACCGTAGCAATGTTCTGATGGTATTAGTCGAAGTCTTGTCTATATGGAACATCACCTGATTCGCGCTCATTCCATACAATTATGGGATCTATTTCCAATAGATAGGTGTTGAAATAGACCCTCGGAAGTATCTAGCATTCACATTCACGTTTTTGTCTATCTTGTGTATCATCAACTTATCCTCATATCTGAATCCCGCAACAACCATGATGCCACGAGAAAAACTGTCCCTACACTCACCAATAAAGTTGTTGTGTCTTTTACCGTCAATGTCACGGTATATGATTGCCGGAATGAGAGCACCAGCAGTGAGATGGACATATGGATAATCCACTGTGACAACTTTCTTCCATTTGGAATTTGCCAGGTACTTGGAACTTGCGTACGTACGAAAACTTAGCATGGAAAAGGACCATTACCTAATCTGCCCATACTGGTTGTTTTTCGACGACATTTGATAACACTCACGCACTTAGAAGGTCACACACAACACCGCTTCTGCCAACAGACCCATAGTTCCAGTATGATACACCAGGTAACAGCACCGAATCGAATATGGTCGGATATAAGCAAACGATCTAGTGTATAGTTTTTTTCTTTTTTCATGGACGATGAGCTACTTTCCCAGCAAGTTTAGTACAGATCCGGCCAGTAGTTACCGAGAAATAAAACATCATACCTGGTAGTAACCTATACCCCATGCCGTAAACGTTGCCAACACCTAGTGGCCCACTTGCCAGTAAATGTCGATCATCGATATAGCGACGCGTCGAAGGATTGCCGCTAGTGTGCCACTGGCGGCAGGGTTTCGTCGGGTCGAAAGAGATATCTATAGTCGGGGTATTGAAATTATCACCCGGTGAGGCTGAAGGAGACGGTAATAATGAGAGATGGGTGATATGGTGGAATGAAGAAAGTGGGAGGAAACGGGAGAACCCCGAGAAAACCCACGAACACAGTGCTTGTCCACCACAAAGACCACAAAGCGTGAGCAATCTTGAAATGAGTGCGTATAATTATATGAATTTAAATGGCAACTGTCACCGATCATTTGAAAGTGAATATGGGAGAATCATGAGATAAAGTAAATAGACGCGCGTTATTTTGTTATAAAATTGGATGGCGAGCGAATTTTATCTGATCGCAAACGGTTATCGTCGAATATGCACGGTTACAGTAGCACACTGATTAGCAAAATTAAAAAGATCTCAAGTATTTATCCCTTTACATGCAACGTTTTCTTCATCGCCTTAGTGGCCAAGTCGGAAGCGCACGTGCCTAATAATAGAAAATTCGGTAGTTCGCGCCCATCTTGGGGTGATTTTTAAAAACTTTTAAAATTGATTTTTAGACTCACCTTAATGTAAATAAATTACGCATATAGACGATTTAACATATTTTTTGGGGGGGAGTTGTTTTGTTGTTCATTGGCGTTTCGTCGCGTCTCTGGCACTAGTGGGTCGCTGGTGGTATAATTTTCAAAATGGAAGTGGAGTCACCGCGCATTGAAGCTGCGGGGCCGCCAATCTTTGGCGAGATGTCGCTAGTTGCCCATCGGTGGTCCACCCACGCTTACGACATGTAGCAAGCTCATGCATACTTACACCTGCATTTGATAATACACACAAACGTATGATCTGTCAGGAAAGTAAATGTACACCTATTTTTCGAGTCTGGCATTCCTGCGCTCCATCCGCGGAGAGTATGAGAATTAAATCAATCAAATGTTTACTGAGGGGCAAAAAGAAAAGCTTAATCTGAATAAGACAGTGCAGAGGGGCACAAGCTGTGAATACGAATAGTGCATAGTGTAAATAAAGGACGACACCGAAAGAGAAAGCCAGAAACAGCTGTTAAACTTACAAAAAAAGAGTAAAAATTGTCGAAGTGGGAACATAAAACACAAATACAACAAATACGCCGACAACTAAACGATCACCATGCCATGACCTTGGTGTAGTTGTTAAGGTGCTGGCTTACAAATACAAAGGGCGCAAGTTCGAATCCTGGGCAAGGACATTTTTAAAAATTTTTGTTAATAATACATACAACTCATGAGAGATGGTAAAAGAGGTCGTATTTAGTTTTTCGTAGCAATTATTATTGGTAATGTTTAGCACTGATAAAACTTTTTGTCTTTGCGTATTGCTTTTATTCTTTTCTTCATTTCCAAAGAGAAGAATATCCGAACAAATGCCACCAAAATTCCTCATATTTTGAATGTAAACGCCATTTGCAATTAGGGAAGAATAAAAATTGAACGTTCCGATGTAGCTGCAAAAAGTAAAAAGAAAAACATGGAAGTGGACCATACTCATGGTTATTAAAAATACAATTTCTACATGCCTTACACCTCCCGACCACGTTTCTACGTTAGCAAGTAAGAGGCTTGTGTTTAGGTTAGGCTCGTCAATACGTTTTGCAAAGGGGCCCGGTTTAGCTCTGACGCACCACAGGTGCGAGAAGGGAGAAAAACACTTTTTCTCTCTCCCTCTGTGTGTCTATTTATCTATCTATTTGTATATATATAACGCAATTTGTGAATGCCATAACCACCCTAATTTTCAGCGGATTGAGACGAAACTTGGCACAAACATTAATTGTTGAAATATCTTGATGAGTTCGTTAACCAGAATAATCAGATGAAAATGTTCAAAATGGTGGCCCATCAAACTCTTAAAAAGTTCCAAGGGAACCAAATTTCGCCCATAAATAGATATTCAGAAAGTTTGAATAAATTTTCCTCTTTTACTGAAATATTTGTGTGCAGAAACTTATTGAAATATTGGCCCCGATTAATCGCCTAAAGAAGGTTCACGCCCTTTCGCTACGGTCAGGTTTTTTTTTTTTTTGCAGGAGGGGGTTATTTTCCTATCGGAACAAGATGATTGTTAGTGATGATATGAAATTACACATTGAAAGTGAAGTAACTTGTGAAACGTGTTATTTGAAAGAATAATATAATAAATGTGCATTCCTCTAACACAGAGAACTGTAAATCATGTATTTCGAGTTCGGGAGCCTGAATGGCGAGGAGTGTTATTTGACTTGCTTTTTAGTAACACATTGCATTGCAAATAAAAGTAGTCAACATTAATGGTAAGTAAAATAATAATAATAATAATAATAATAATAATAATAATAATAATAATAATAATAATAATAATAATAATAGTAATAGGTGTTGTTTGTGGCAAGGTAATATCTTAATCAATTCTTCTTCAAACGTAATGATTGTAACGCCATATCTCCCTTACAAACAAAATATTAGCAATTTATATCGAGAGAACGAGAAACTGTAGAGTGATGGGAGCAACGTTGGACAGTATGCACTCAAAGTACTCAGAAAAGTAAGCGATTTCAATGCAAAAGGAACGAAGAGTCATTGTCATGGGTACTTATGGGGCCACGGCAGAGCCCTCTTTAGGCAAAGTGTCAATAACTTATATCGAGAGGTGATACTGGGATGGGACCAACTTTGGACACCGTGGACCCATAAAGCGCATCGAAAAAAATAGGGGGGGGGGGCAGCCAGCCTTACTTATTTCCACATAATAATATAAAATTATGTTGTCGAAATACACACACGAGTTAGCTACTAATATTTCATATTATTATTATTATTATCGACAGCGTCTTTTCATTACGTGTGCGTGTTTGACATGAAGCCAAAGAGAAGATCCATCATTCGTAGAAAGAATAATAGTCAGTTGCTTTAACTGTGAACGACAGCGAAAAATACGAAAAGAGTGGACTACCTGTAGCGTAAAGAAGCAATATTTTCTCTCAAATGGATAAAAAATCAAGCCGAGATTGATTCGAACTCGCATGGACGGCGCGAAAAGCCAGTGCTTTGTCCACTTTTTTTTTTTAACTGACTCACTGAACGTGTTTCAGTAACTTACTTATTGCTAATTTTACTTGCTTCACTCGTTTAACTTGCTTTTTCTAATAACTTATAACGACAGGGACACGAACACAGAAACATCGAGAACAGTAAAAAACCATAGATGCTCTCCCGCCGGGAATCGAACCCGGAACTCCATACACCAAAGGCGCACGTGCTAGCGACTAGACCAGCGGGAAGGGCACCACTCTCTCCCTGTGTCGTTAGGGATTACGACCACTGTATTGCCAGCTATCACTTCTGTGGGTTGTATACTATGATCACATGTTTCTTCTTTGCTGGAAGAGTAAAACCTACATTATATGTAATACATGAGGTATTTAGACCTACATGCTCTTCATATAATGTAATAAAAGGGTCATGCTGGGAATAAGAAAAAGAACATTCCTTGGACAAAACGGAAACTATTGGCATCAGAAATATTTATCTACGAGGCATGCGCAGTAGTATATTTCAGAATAGTTACTGTTTTGTTCAGTAACCGAAGAAAGGGGTATAAAAAAGCAAATATGTCGCGTCAACG
This sequence comes from Thermobia domestica, assembly GCF_964235325.1. Taxonomy (NCBI): domain Eukaryota; kingdom Metazoa; phylum Arthropoda; class Insecta; order Zygentoma; family Lepismatidae; genus Thermobia; species Thermobia domestica. Next base: position 169,493,395 of record NC_137464.1, on the reverse strand, counting down.
AGATCGACCAGATTTGACAGGGGCGGAAGCAGATGTATAGTAATACAACAACTTCGCTCAGTTGATACGAGCCGAGCCGGTTGATATCACTACCCGAGTTGGTCTTCTGCTTGGGCTCAAGAATTCGAGCGTGCAGGTCTCAGCCTTAATTTTAAGAACTACAGTATATACTTATATTGGTGATTACGACATTTGAGGCTGTCTCGTAATAATAATAAAAAAAAACTCTTGTCTTCTCGTTGTCTAGACGAGACGAGATACACTAAAATTGACCCACGAGATGCACTAAAATTACGAGAGGAGACGCACCCTTGCCGTGAGCAACACTAAAAGTATCCCACATTACTGCCTACATTTCTCATGGCTTTCGGTTTCCAGTCTAATCAGGCCATTACTTCAAAACGAGTTAAAACGAGCTGAACAAGCGAGAGAGCCATTATAAAACTCGACTCAACTCGAAACTCGACCTCGAAAACAGCGCCTTGGCTTGGAACTCAACTCAAGAAAAATACCTTTGACTCGACTCCTGCTCATCCCTATTCGTATTTGTATTTTGTTTCCACTTCATCAATTTCTACTCTTTTTTTCTTCGTTTACCTATTGTTTCTGGATTTCTCTGTCGGTGTCGTCCTTTATTAATACCATGCACTATTCTTATTCCCAGCTTGTGACCCGCTTCAATGTCTTATTCAGTTTAGGTTTTTCTCCTTACATTGACTTGACATGTGATTGATTTAATTCTCACTTTCCGCGCACGACCGATGAAAATCTTTTATTATTATTATTATTATTATTATTATTATTATTATTATTATTATTATTATTATTATTATTATTATTATTATTATTATTATACTATTGAACTTGCACGGCGAAATTACTGTATAATACGATATCATTATTAATGGGCACTAAATTGTCTCCAGATCAACGAATAAATTAACTACGGCATGCACTTTGGTGGAAATATCATTACATGAACATGTTTGGAACGAACCAATAATCTTATTGTAATGATATTTCCAGCAAAGTGCATGCCGTAGTTAATTTATTCGTTGATCTGGAGACAATTTAGTGCCCATTAATAAACTAAATGACATACAATGGAGTAAAATTACAGAAATGATATCGTATTATACAGTAATTTCGCCGTGCAAGTTCAATAGTATAATAATAATAATAATAATAATAATAATAATAATAATAATAATAATAATAATAATAATAATAAAAGTTTCAAACTTGCCCTGAAATTTGGCAAAACTTACTTAAAAGTAGAAATTTCGGGGAAAGGGTTCCGTACCTTCAAGACACACCTCTGCAACTACCAACATTTTAAACTAGAACCTTTCATTGAAGTTTCATGTAGAAAGTATGTTTTGAGGAAAATAACTGTAATAAATATAACTGAATATCACGCGACAGTAAGGCATATAATAAACTAATTTTTAGAATATGCAGAGGTAAATATAAAAGCTTTGCTACAAAAATACCTACAAAGAGCATAATTCAATGAGCTCTGAAATACAATGTAACGAAATAGCCTATGAGATTCAGTCTACAGAGCAATTGTTACTTAAAGAATGGACATACACTATTTCGAGAATCGAGACAAGACGGGAAATGTTTACGATACTTTTCGTCTCGTCTCGATTCTCATCTCCAAAGGGAGACGAAAATTTTGATTTAGCCCTGACCCGTCTCGAATGTAAAATGTTAATTCTCATGTTATTTTATTTGTTTTAGAAACGAGATGAGAAACTCCTCTTCTCGTGAGCAACATTAAACCAAACCGAAATATTCTTTCCAAATGTCACGTTTCTGCTTGTAATGGTATGACCTGAGCGATAATTTAGCTTCTAGTTTTTAATCTTCTACGAGATAATAATAATTATTATTATTACTATTATTATTCCTGAAGATTTGATAGTTCAAGTATTGAAACATCCGAGTATTCAAATATCTGAATATAATAAAACGTATGTTATCGCTGATCAATCGCCATCAAAAATTCTAAAGTAAGAAAAAAAATTGCAACGTGCATTCGCAGAAGCACCTTGACCACTGAACCGCGATCGCTACGCGGTAACGATCCGTCTTTAGTCTGGTTACGTTAGGTTTCTTTGTCTCCGCTTGCAAACTTGTATGTTATATTTTTCGATTCAAAATGTCTTTCGTATTTCTTTTATGAAGTCGGCAAAGTTTACATTAATAACTTGAGTTTTTCTTAAACCACTGGTTCACAAGTTCGTTCTTTCTCCACACGAAACTACAAATATGACAGATTGAATTCTCATACTTCCCATTTCTTTCAAAGCAGTCGCCATTACCTGGTCAAAGACTTATTTCCGCCACGATTCATATTAACCAAAATAAATTCATTTTTCGGAAGCGGAACTTTCACTTTCCGGATTTCGCAAAATTATGGAATTCAGTTATACTCCGGAATTCAGAAGAATTTCGGAACTCGGAAAGAATCCGGAATTTAGAAAATTCCGGAATTGAGAAAAACTCCGACTTTCGAAAAAATCCGGATTTTCAGAATTCCGGAATGTTAACGAAATCAGAAATTTCTAAATTCCGGATTTTTCCGAATTCCGAAATTATTACAAAATTGGAATTTTCCGAATTTCGGAATTTGTCCGGCTTTACTTTCGGGAGTCCGAAAACTAATAATTCCGGAACGGGCTATCCCTAGTTTATACACAACCTTTCAGAACACTAAGCTAGTAGCTGTCTCCAAACAAACAAGTAATGCAAAGCATGTTGTATCCTGCAATACGTCATGTATTAAAATCCGACACCATGACCCTTTTATTACATTATATGAAGAGCATGTAGGTCTAAATACCTCATGTATTACATATAATGTAGGTTTTACTCTTCCAGCAAAGAAGAAACATGTGATCATAGTATACAACCCACAGAAGTGATAGCTGGCAATACAGTGGTCGTAATCCCTAACGACACAGAGAGTGAGCGTTGCCATCGCCGCTGGTCTAGAGGCTAGCACGTGAGCCTTGGGTATATGGAGTCTCGGGTTCGATTCTCGGCGGGAGAGCATCTATCATTTTTAACTGTTCTCGATGTTTCTGTGTTCGTATCCCTGTCGTTATAAGTTATTAGAAAAAGCAAGTTAAACGAGTGAAGCAAGTAAAATTAGCAATAAGTAAGTTACTGAAACACGTTCAGTGAGTCAGTTAAAAAAATAGTGGACAAAGCACTGGCTTTTCGCGCCGTCCATGCGAGTTCGAATCAATCTCGCCTTGATATTTTATCCATTTGAGAGAAAGTATTGTTTCTTTTCGCTACAGGATGGATTTTCTCTTTGGTTTCATGTCAAACATGCTCACGTAATGAAAAGACGCTGTAGATAATAATAATAATAATAATAATAATAATAATAATAATAATAATAATAATATGAAATATTAGTAGCTAACTCGTGTGTGTATTTCGACAATATAATTTTATATTATTATTTGGAAATAAGTAAGGCTGGCTGGCGCCCGCCTCCCTAATTTTTTCGATGCGCCTTATGGGTCCACGGTGTCCAACGTTGGTCCCATCCCACTATCACCTCCTGTTTTCTCGATATAAGCTATCGACATTTTGCCTAAAGAGGGCTCTGCCGTGGCCCCATGAGTACCCATGACAATGACTCTTCGTTCATTTTGCATTGAAATCGCTTACTTTTCTGAGCACTATGAGTGCATACTGTCCAACGTTGGTCCCATCGCTCTACAGTTTCCCGTTCTCTCGATATAAATTGCTAATATTTTGTTTGTAAGGGAGATATGGCGTTACAATCATTACGTTTGACGAAGAACTGAGGAAGATATTGCCTTGCCACAAACAACACCTATTATTATTATTATTATTATTATTATTATTATTATTATTATTATTATTATTATTATTATTATTGTTGTTGTTGTTGTTTTACTTACCACTAATGTTGCCTACCTTTATTTGCAATGCAATGTGTTACTAAAAAGCAAATCAAATAACACTCCTCGCCATTCAGGCTCCCGAACTCGAAATACATGATTTACAGTTCTCTGTGTTAGAGGAATGCACATTTATTATATTATTCTTTCAAATAACACATTACACAAGTTACTTCACTTTCAATGTGTAATTTCATATCATCACTAACAATCATCTTGTTCCGATAGGAAAATAACCCCCTCCTGCAAAAAAAAAAAAAAAAAAAAAAAAACCTGACCGTAGCGAAAGGGCGTGAACCTTCTTTAGGCGGTTAATCGGGGCCAATATTTCAATAAGTTTCTGCACACAAATATTTCAGTAAAAGAGGAAAATTTATTCAAACTTTCTGAATATCTATTTATGGGCGAAATTTGGTTCCCTTGGAACTTTTTAAGAGTTTGAAGGGCCACCATTTTGAACATTTTCATCTGATTATTCTGGTTAACGAACTCATCAAGATATTTCAACAATTAATGTTTGTGCCAAGTTTCGTCTCAATCCGCTGAAAATTAGGGTGGTTATGGCATTCACAAATAGCGTTATATATATACAAATAGATAGATAAATAGACACACAGAGGGAGAGAGAAAAAGTGTTTTTCTCCCTTCCCGCACCTGTGGTGCGTCAGAGCTAAACCTGGCCCCTTTGCAAAACGTATTGACGAGCCTAACCTAAACACAAGCCTCTTACTTGCTAACGTAGAAATTGTATTTTTAGTAACCATGAGTATGGTCGACTTCCATGTTTTTCCTTTTACTTTTTGCAGCTACTTCGGAACGTTCAATTTTTATTCTTTACTAATTGCAAATGGCGTTTACATTCAAAATATGAGGAAGTTTGGTGGCATTTGTTCGGATATTCTTCTCTTTCGAAATGAAGACAAGAACAAAAGCAATACGTAAAGACAAAAAGTATTATCAGTACTAAACATTACCAATAATAATTGCTACGAAAAACTAAATACGACCTCTTTTACCATCTCTCATGAGTTGTATGTATTATTAACAAAAATTTTTAAAAATGTCCTTGCCCAGGATTCGAACTTGCGTCCTTTAAATTTGGAAGCCAGCACCTTAACAACTACACCAAGGTCATAGCATGGTAATCGTTTAGTTGTCGGCGTATTTGTTGTATTTGTATTTTATGTTCCCACTTAGACAATTTTTACTCTTTTTTCGTAAGTTTAACAGCTGTTTCTAACTTTCTCTTTCGGTGTCGTCCTTTATTTACACTATGCACTATTCGTATTCACAGCTTGTGCCCCTCTGCACTGTCTTATTCAGATTAAGCTTTTCCTTTTGCCCCTCAGTAGACATTTGATTGATTTAATTCTCATACTCTCCACGGATGGAGCGCAGGAATGCCAGACTCGAAAAATAGGTGTACATTTACTTTCCTGACAGATCATACAATCATTATTGTATACATTTTATGCCCTTGCAGGGGTAAAAGTGTGGGGGAACGCGGGAGGACGACGTCCCTCCGCTTCCAGGAATTATCCGTGGCGTCCCCCCATTTTCTAATAATATTACAATGGGCAAAGATAGGCACAGGGGACGGCGTGACGTCATGTGTCCCCCTACCTTTTCAGATCCGCTTTTACCCCTGTGGCCTTGTATATACATGAAAAGCTACTTTTCACTCTTTAGTTTATTGTTCTTGTTCGCAATATTTTACCATATGCCATAATATCGATGTTTTTTTTTTTACAGAAACAATATTCTAGGGGGGCATACTTAGTATTCCGGGGGGGCACTGTTGGTAGTATTCTATTTATTATTGTATTATAGATGTATTATTTTGGTCTCCTCCAGGGGGGGCGGTGCTCCCCAAAAACATGTCTGGAAGAAACACTGATAACGATATTACAAAATATTTAGCCAGTATTTTAATGATGCCTTTTTAGTAGTAACAACAATTTTATACAGTCGTCTCGTTTTTTTTGGGGGGGGGGGTAATTTTAAGTTCTAGAGGAGAACTAATTAAAAATGTGGAAAGTATCCATGTACCTTATGCAACCCATACCTTCATATACTGTGTGTAAAGAAACCGTCAGTATACTTTAAGAGAATTGTATCTTTCTTCTTTACTGCTATACATTAATTTTGAAGTATTGAAATATAAAGCTTCTCCATATACAAGAATTATTACTAATAATATTTTGATTATATAAATATTCATATTTATTCAATTATTAAAATATTAGGATTAATCTAGAGGTTCTTACCTTTTCATGAACTAAATATTTAAAGACACATTTTTATTAAGCCAACGTAGTTTACATTTGAAGTTTTAGAAAAGGCAGTGCAATTCTTTGTGGGGATGGATTATATCAAATTTTGATACAATTTCTTACATGGAAAAGTCCCAGTTCACGAGGATTTTTCATGAATATTAACACAAGTGAACTTAATGAGCTAATTTTGAGTTTAACGTCCTGTTCAGCAGCGATGCTATATGAGACGTGTACCTACTGATTAACGTGGAATCCAACCCACATGAGCTCCCGCTGGAATCGAACCCGGGTCTCCCATGGTCTAAGCTGTCCTAATTTAGTACAAATTCGTTCCATACTTGAGAATTATCTTTCAAGTTTGCAATTACCTATAGGACACACACTTAATATGGCAGCTAGATGTCTTAGTGTAGGAAACCGTCCCCAATATTATCCACTTGAAGTTTGCGTAACATTTCACTCAACTTCATATTCTTCTCTGCACACTTCTTTAAAATTTAATGAAAACACTTATATTCAGGTACACACTCCTCAAAATTCAAAGAAAGAAAATCACACAAAGATTTGAGTTCTTGTATTGCGTTATCCATAGGCATAATAGAAATGGATTTTAGGATTTAGATTTCTATGCTTTCGGCATCAATGCATTTAGCTCGTCACGTTTGAGGGATTTCGTCCCTCGTCGAGCACACTATCCAACTAAAGGGAAGGAAGGAAGTGACCTGAGTCATATAAGTTAGGTACCACCATGGCATTTGCCTCATGTGAATGAGGAAAACCTCATTTTCGACCGAGTGTCCCCACCAGGAATCGAACCCGAGACCGCTCGCACCGAAGGCGAAAGTTAGCGACTACGCTACACGGGGCCACTCCATAAGCATAATGTCACCACAGTTGAACACTTGGGACGATAAAGAAACTTTTCGAACGGTATCCCCAAATCTATCAAAATTTTCTAACAATCTTATCACATATGGTCGCACAACTTCATTATGGAGCTTATCATAGTCTTCAAAATCTGCCTTCAGGAATGCTTACAGACTTTCTTTCATCACTTTCTTGTGATACCTATGAAATGCTTCCAAATAACTCGATTAGTCACTCATAATTATCCTTCAAACGAGAGGTTGCTACTGACACTTTCATCAGTAAACCACTAACAGTAAGTTTTTCGGATTATAATATTGAACACATAAAAATGGTACCATGAAAACATATGTGACTTTTTGGGGAATATGGAAAAGGACATTGACTGAAACCTCGCAAATTGGAAAAACATAAACTGAACGTTAAATTTGAAACTAGCTATATATACAAGGTGTTTCTAAAAAACACTGACAACTTTTGGGAGGTGATTCCTGACACCAAGATAAGACAAAAAGTATAGACCAACCTGAGTTCACAAATACATACTTTCGGAGCTAGAGGCTGTCAAAGGCATGAAAAATGAACTTTAAAGGTCCATAGCTCCAAAACTAGGGGCTTACCCTAGTCGGGCCAAGACTTCACTTAGGAAATGAAAAATGAAATCTTTGAGTTTTACGTCCCACGGTTATGCCGGTTAGGCTAAAGGAGACGGTGATGATGAGTAATGAGTGAAATGGTGGAATGAAGAAAGTGGGAGTAAGCGAGAGAACCCCGAGATAACCCACGCACACGGTGTTTGTCCACCACAAAGTTCACTTGGCGGGGGCTGGGATCGAACCCGGGACCCCTAGCACCAGAGGTGAACGCTCTACCACTGAGCTACCGCGGCCCCAGACTTCACTTAGGAACTAATATGTGTCATATCCAAACATCAATGTTTCAAAATCCTAAAATACTCATGCAACATTTTTTATAGAGGGTGTTTGGCTATGGGCATATAATTTGAAGTACTTACCAACTATCTCTCTAAAAATTGTTGAGGTAGTACCGCAAATTATGAAACATCGATATTTGGATAGGGCAGATACTAGCTCATAAGTGAAGTCCTGACCCGACTAGGGTACTTCCCATTGTTTTGGAGGATTATTTTTTCATGTTTTCGGCAGCCTATAACTTCGAAAGGAATCATTTTTGGACACGTTTTCGTCTATATTTTTTGTCTTATCTTGTGTTAGGAATCACCTCCCAAACCTTGAAAGTTTTGTTTTAAAATACGCGGGGGGGGGGACGGGAATTCTACAACTTTGGAGAGGACATTTTCCCCTTCTCACATGCCTGGATAAAACACTCATAACAAAAAACATTTTGTTCCGGTAATTATTAGTTATGATACCGTTAAGTTAGAAAGTCCTGGGAATAAGCTATACAATAATAACGTTATTGAAATGTACTATATTTCAGTTGATCTTTTCTTAACGTTATTTAGTGATAGCAAAAAGTATTTCATTTTTTCTAATTCGTCGCTATATAGTTATCTGAAAAGTATACTAACATTATTGTTTCATAACAAATATAAAAGTTATAAATGGTACATAACGAAAAATTTAATAAATATATTGTTATATTTGGCTGGATTTCCATCTTTTTCGTCATTTTAACGTTAAGTTAAATGAGCAAGCCTTGTGAATAACCTATAAAATAATAACGTTATTACAATATACTATATTCCTATCAAGCTTTTCATAAGGTTATTTAGTGGTAACAGAAAGCACAATGATCCTGCAATCCGTTACTCTATAGTTATCTGATAAGTATAGTAACACAGTTGTTCCGAAGCAAATATATAAAGTTACAATTGGTACATAACAAAACATTTAACAAATATATTGCTATACTTGGCTGGATTTCCATCTTTTTCGTTATTTTAACGTTAAGTTAAATCAGCAAGCCTTTTGAATAACGTATAAAGTAATAACGTTATTACAATATACTATATTCCTATCAATCTTTTCATAAAGTTATTTAGTGGTAACAGAAAGTAGATTGATCATGTAATTCGTTACTCTATAGTTATCTGATAAGTATAGTAACATAATTGTTTCGAAGCAAATATATAAAGTTACAATTGGTACATAACAAAATATTTAACAAATATATTGCTATACTTGGCTGTACTTCCATCTTTTTCGTTACTTTAAAGTTAAGTTAAATCAGCAAGCCTTGGGATTAACGTATAAAGTAATAACGTTATTACAATATACTATATACCTATCAATCTCTTCATAAAGTTATTTAGTGATAAACAGAAAGTAGTTTGCTCCTTTAAGACGGTACCATTATAGTTATTTGATAAGTATAGTAACATTAGTGTTTCGTAACAAATATATGAATTTACAATTGGTACATAATATAATGTGTTAACAAATATATTACGTTACTTCCGTCTATTTCGTTATGTTATAGTTATGTTAAGTTAGCAAGCCCTGCCTGATAGTACGAGAAACAGCCTTACTTGTGGAATTGTGAGTCCAATGTTTAGGCACAATCGGCTAAAATTTGTGTGGTGACATGTTGGTCTCACGTGGTTACTAAGCCTACTCCGGATCACGGTCTATCTGGGGCCACGTGAAACCAACGTGTCACCACAAGAAAGAATCAATAGTACATAGTACTGATACTGCAGAATTACCTCAAATAAATAAGTTATTACTTAGAAAGACATACAGGAACCAAAAATGAAGAAAACATATTTTGGCTATAGGAGATGTTCTTGTTGCAATATAGGAGGCACTTAGCCTGTTAAGCCGGCTCCAGTCTGCTGACTGCTAGATTAAGGAATCTTCAGTTGTGTATTGGACTTGCTTTGTGTAGGCTGTAGAACCTTGACTGTTTTCAGTGCAAAAGTGTGGTGTTAGTGATAGTTACATATAGATGGTGAGTATACATTTCCAATATGGCAGAAGAAGTGAATACAATCGACTATATTTTCTGTTGCAACCCGCTGAAAAAAGACGGACATACAAAGTGAAAAAGAAGTCTCCGGTGCATTACAGATTGGATGTGTAATAGTTATGACTGTATTAAGAAGGACATGAAAATATGCAATAGCTGTAGGAAAGAACTGAATAAGATGAAACATGGGAATAGGAGAACGCTCATCACTCAAAGCCAGTGGAAGTATGCCAGGCCATAGTGTTGAAGATGAACAGTTTGTAGATATGAATGAAACGTTACACTAGCTAAATCAATCTTCGTGTCACCTATATCAAAGTTGAAAAGAATATCATACTGTGATAAAAAATAATGAAAATAAGTAAATGTTTAACAGAAAAAGTACTTACAGCTGCAAGTGTCGATTCAGAAGTACGTGTTCACAGTAAGTATGAATGTGAAATGATCCAGCAACTAAAGAGAAAATTCAAAGAACAGAATCTTAGTGTTAGTGCTAAAGTTCAACTTTTAACAGTGTTACCTCAAAATTGGACGTGCAAGAAACTCCAGGAGCAATTTGAAATCAGCAACAGAATGGCCAGAAAAGTTGAAGCGTTGGTGAATGAACATGACAATTTAGCCACACCAAATCCAAACTCTGAAAAGATGTTAGATCAGACTGTAGTAGAAAAAGTGCAGTAAAAACAAATGATCCCAGTGAAAAGATCGGTTTTTCAAAATTCGTTGATTTTCGACCAAAACAGTGTGTCTTGGTTGGTGGCAGTGGAACCCATACAGTCTGTGTATGTGAAACACATCAGAGCGCGAAATTAGTGCTACAAGTGCTGAAGCATCTAAATATTACACTTGGCGATGGCACAATAATAACTGATTGGAATTGTTTAGTCAAGATCTGTGTGGTAAGCCAAGCACAGCATGTCACCTGAATGAATGCCCTTCATGCCCTGGTTTAGAAAATTTCAAAGCTGAGTTAAGCTTACAATTAGATGAAGAAATGATGGACAATATCACCTATAAACAATGGGTTTTAGTTGACAGATGTAATCTTGTCACATCATCGTAAACTGCTGATGAGTTTGTCGAATGTCTGTGTGAACAGTTGTTGGTGCTAAAAAGGCACACCTTTATCTCTAGAAAACAGGTTGAATATTATAAGTACTTAAAGGAGAACATGAAGGTTAACGAGGCTGTGGTGTGCATGGATTTTGCAGAAAACTACTCATTTGTGTTGCAAGATGAGGTTCATTCTTTCTACCGGAACAATGACCAAGCTACCATTTTCCCAATAGGTGTCTACTACAGAGATTTGAATGGTATAAAATTCAAAAGCATTGTATGCATCTCTGAAAGTCTGCAACATGATAGTTTGGTTCCCGTTTATTTATTTCAGACAAAACTTATGTTACCTAAGATCACAGTTGCTTCCAAATGTGGAAAAACTATATTATTTCTCTGATGGTTCTGCAGCATAATTTAAAAACAGAAAAAAATCTCAAAGATATGCCATCATTAACCTGAATTTGGAATCAAGGCTGAATGGAATTCCTATGCTACTGCCCACGGCAAAGGTGTGTGTGATGGGCTTGGCGGAACTGTAAAAAGACTTGCAGCAAAAGCAAGTCTGCAGCGACCAATTCAAGATCAGATTATGATACCATCAAAATTGTTCGCATGGTGTGAGGCTAATATTGACTCCAAGTATTTCTTTTATTTCCGTACAGAACAACACAAGAAGGCAGAGAAATTACTGGAAGACAGATTTATCCTCGCAAAGCCAATACCAGGTATCCAGAAGTTTCAGAGCTTTATCCCTTTCCACTAGTGGGCAGTCTCATACTTTTACTGTCTCAGGATAAGAGTATTCAAAACAGAGAATGAATTTAGTTGACGTGAATGGATTTGCAACATGCAAGTATAACAGTGATTGGTGGCTGGGAGTATTTTTGGACAAAAACAAATCAACACAGATGGTGAAAGTGAAGTTCCTTTACCCTGCAGACCCTTCTTCTTTTATATACCAACTATACAGATATCATGGAAGTGCCTCTCGACCCAATCCTTACTGTTGTGGATCCCACATGTCCCAAGGACCGTACATACCATCTTTGTAAGTTATATGTAAAAATATTCAAATTATTTGCTACATAGGTATGTCAGAAATATCGATTTCTCACCGTATCTTACTTCTTAAAACATTGAAACAATATGATTCCATTGCGATCCTATCATCAAACTTTCTGCACATGATGCACTCACATGTTTCTATGAGATTTTTTCAAAATTTTCTGAGGTAGTTTTTTTGTAAAATTCAATGTCAAATTTTGTCCTTGATGACCTTGAAATTAAACTTTCTCCAAAAGTAGTCATGTTGCATATCAAACAAAAGCTCATTACAATAGCTACAACATGGCTACAACAATAGCTACAACATTTTCATCCCTCTATCTCTATTCTAGCCTGAGAATTCGTTAATTTTGTGAATATATGTAGGCAGAATTTTTTTCTTTTTCGAAATTTGAAGGAATACTACTGGAGAACTATGTCATATAAAAATCTGAAACTTTGCTATTTCTTCTATCCCTAACAGTACTTCATGTACCCCAAAACTGAAAGAGATCGAAGATGGTGAGGTTTTTTTGGTGGTTCACTTGACGTGGAATGACCCTACAGGAACATACATCAGTTTTGGTGTCAGTTTTATAGATTGGAATAATGTTAACCCGTCTCCGAAGTTGGAAGCGGGGGATTTCTGTAAAACATCTATTAAATAAAAAAGACACGGGATAAGCAATTGACGCGTCTGTATTGCGAAGGAAGCTTGTATAAATATTGTCGGGACCAAGAGCACGATGGTCAAGTAGAGCCGACAAAAGTAACTTGACTTCAGCGGGCCTAGTGGAAATCTAAGATATAGCTTTAAGAGCAGGAAGAGGATTTGGTACCGTCTGGGTGGAGAAATTTCTGTAAAAGTTGTCATTAAATAATCCAGCACTGTGTTCTCCAGTAACAGTTTTTTCAGCATAGTTGGCGTTCTTGGGTATACTAGTTTTATTTCTCCTTGCATTAATGAGAGAGCAGAAGCTGTTAGATCTCGAACAAAACGAAGTTGCAATGTTGGAGATGCAATTATTGTATTTTTTTCTAACGAGGAAACCTTTTCTAGTGTCACACGAAATGTGGAACGAAACTATGGTCAATCGATTTGTGGTAGTGAACACGAAAATCCATAGGCGGGAAAAACCCTCGATCGCAACCGTTTCGTACTTATGGGGCGAAGAGTAGGGGCAATACCAACACAACACGTTGTGGATAATGAGACGAAATATGGCGCGAGTTCGATGAAAATATGCATAGAAACACAGTTAAACATATACTACAATGTGACATTACATTCTATAATAATCTAACAAGTGAGGGCAGTGGCGTAGCACATAAGCGCAAGTAATAATGGTCATATAATTGAGGAAACCGAAGAAGCAAGAAGTTAGGGGAATTGTACAGTAATAATACATGGTCAAGTAATCAATCATAAACTATAGAGAGCCTATAGACGTCAACATAAGGCAGAAATGAAAGAAAGAGAGCTATGGAGGGGATTGACCGTAGAGTCAGGACTCCCTCTCCTCGTAACGTCCGATGTGTATAGACTGTTGTAGTAGTAAGGGCAGCAATTGGTCTCACTTTTGGCCCCTGGATCCCTTCCTAAGGACCCATGGTCCCTGGCCCAGGGTCAATGACCTAGGGGTATTAGGATCAACCCCTGTAGATTTTGGCAGGGTTACATAGGATCACCCCTTTAAAATTAGGAAATTGTCAAATTTAAAAATTGGGTATGGTAGCCTAGGATCAGAGTATGTACCTCTATAAGTTTTGGGGTCTATCTCATTCCTCTTCATGGTTAAAAATTGCCGAAAATTTAAATTTCGTAGGTTTTTGACCTAATTTATCCCATTTGATAAGGTCTTATTACGATATATCTATGGTTGCATGGGCATGTACAGGGGTCTATTCCCTTTCATAAGACATAGGTACATTGGTGCACCCTCTTGAAAATTTAAAGGGTGGGCCAAGGTACCCGTGACAAAATCTACAGGGGTGGTCCTAAGAGCTGGTATCTCAGTTAATTATAAAACAAAACTAGAATGGCACAATAACAAGAACACGTTTGCTAATAGTCGACGACTCAAGACAGCATGGATCAGCTCGAGAGATGTTCAGTCTCGTTAGTCCGCCTGTTGAACTCAAACCGATCTCGAGTTTAGTGGTTGAATGCAAGCACATGAGAGCACGAGTGCAAGGGGGGAACCCACGGAGGGAATCCACCGTATCCAGATTCCCCCAAACTTCGTAACTCAACATACGACACTTTCTCAATACAACTCTACTTGTTTAACAGGGAAATGATTGATGTAGCATGAAACTTTTCATAAATAATTAATATTTTTCTGACCAGATTATGTACTTAGGCTATTTACTGAAATTATAATATGTCGTAACACTTTCAATAACGTAACGTTATCTTCTTCCTTATAATGTATAAGGAAACTGTTACGACCTACTTTAATTTTAATAAGTAGGTACATACTCTAGTCAGAAAGATATTAATTATTTAAGTAATAGTTCCAGAGTCAAGATGGAAGAAACTTTGTTCTTACACTTCATCTAGTTCTATTTTTATTTTTTATTTTTAATTTTTTTAAATATAAGTTGAAGTATTGTACAATTACTTATCTTTTTTTGGGGGGGGCTGCAGAATAATACCCGTTCAATATTACCCGTTCAATATTACATTACGTAGTGGCTTGTAGCATTGCCCCCCCCCTCTCAAAGCTTGGACTCCTCCAACAAAAATTACTCGGTGCGCACTTGACGAACGTTGTAAGTAGATAACGAGCTGGAGCCTGAGTCCCAGGGACTGTCAGTTTTAATGAGATTAGTACGTGCAAGCACAAGCAATACCAAACCTGAACCCAACGAGATAAATGGACGCGACATCAAGCTAGCTCGTCTTATTGAGGATAGTGAGTTCTAGCTCAAGCTGTTGCGAGTCTACAGAAGCCTGAGTTTCACTGAGATCAGTAAACGGGAACCTTTTTAAAATAGTGAGTCCTAATTGCAAACTGGCCATGCAGCTTCCAGTTCGCTCAATTATGTGAAGCATCAGGCCGTCTCAAAATTAAACGACCGGGAACCCGAGCACCTTGAACCGTTGACATAACTATACTTCAGTTTAACGTGAAATCACATCACATCACACGTACTTTCACTAAGTATGAAACTCAAGTCTCATGCATCAAAGATATCACTAACATTGTAACGGTTCTTTCTTAACATTAAGGAGATCTTTTTCGGACTTGACCTACTCAGTTCTGTAGGCGACTGGAATCAACAATATTTATATCTCTCGAACGTACACAAACTGAACCTGTCAATTTTTATGAAAGATAACGGTTAGTTTTCTCTTTAAAAAAATGTTTTCAGTGATTATTAGATCATAATAGCTTAGGAAATCAGAAACATTTTTGAAGTTTCGAAAAAAAAAAGTTTTCCCGGACGGAAAGGAACGGGAAAATTTTCCTTCCACTTCAGGTAATACTAACGTTTCTACCATAGTTTTTATAATCAAGAGATTATATTTTCCGTTTATGTAACCATCAGTTTTTTTTTTTTTTTTTTAAAGAAACACTATATATTATTACAATGCATTACTGTATAAGTGGTTGATATTACAAGGACAGCATGACACATGCCACTTACAAGGTATTTGTATTATCAGCATTCTAGCATTGTTCTGAAGTAGTTGGCTAGGATAATTATTTTAGAATCCACTAAACAGTCTTTAAGCTTCCAAGTAGATGATTGGTTACTCGCTTCTTATTCATGTAATTCCAGGTACCGGTACCTTTCATACTAGAACGCATAAGTATCAATTGTAGAACTAAACTAGAGTGATCAAATTTAGTAAATAGAAAAGCGGAACACTCGGCAAACTGGTACGATTAGAAAACACATTTAGGAATAGTAATTATTATATCATTATTCATGTCAGTGAGACAGGAGCGCCCCCAGAATTTTTTGTTGGGAGGGTTCCAATACTACAAGCCACTTCGGCTTTGTGGTATTGAACGATTTCTGCACCCGAAAACTCATCTATATTTTCAGGGGGAAAAAAGATGGAACTAGATTGTTTTTATAAGAGGAAGAGTACAGATGAAGTGTAAGATCAAATTTTCATCTACGATACATCAATCTTTCCTTGTGAAACAAGTATCGTTTTATTGAAAAAGTGTACAAATGTATGTTGAGTTACGAAATTTTGGTAAGTCCGGACACGGTGGATCTCGTGGATACGCCCCTGCAGTGAGAGCTTTTGAAAATAACCAGATTTCTATATATTTATTCTCATTCTAATTTTAGTTTTTAAATTGCCTTTTGACATCGAACAGGAACCAAAATTATGGACAAATAAAATATGAAACTATTTTACAAATTTTCGAAACATTTCCAAACAAAAACTCATCTATTCCGCTTAAGAACATATATAAGTTATACTACGTAACTATGAACAAAAAGATTACTTTTTTAAAGGGACATTTTGCATCCTTCTCGCATTTTTCTTGGGATACTATAAGACTCTTTGATAAAAGGAACAATCCTCTTAAAAATAGGATGTCTAGACACACTAAACTATATTATTATTATTAATATAATTATTATTATTATTAATACTACAACAACAACAACAACAACAACTACTACTACTACTACTACTACTACTACTACTACTACTACTACTACTAATAATAATAATAATAATAATAATAATAATAATAATAATAATAATAATAATAATAATAATAATAATAATAATAATAAACATAAATACGGTACTCACGGTGAACCATTGTATGTGTTTTTGCATTTGTTTAGATATTTCTGATTTTGTTTTGATATAATCTCTGCACTAGCTGTTTTAAAAGAAGTCAAGTGTTTATGGATTTTAGTAAATATTTTTCTCCTTTTTTAAATCAGAACTCTTACCTCTGTTTCTTTAGACCTGAATGGTTATGAAATAACTTCGTAGCTGTTTCGTTTTATCAGCATTTGGAAGGAGAAAATAAACGCTGAAATCAAGTTTTACCCAGTATTTATTTCTTCAAGTTTTTTCTCCACCATTAGAATTTTTTTTCCGAACCTTAATACATGACTAAATTAAACTCCCCAAAATAGTACTGTAAAATAAGATGAAGAAGAGGAATCAATTCAGGACAAAGCTTGATTTTTCAGTTTAACGACTATTTGTTTCTTCCAAGTGCTGATTCTATTTATTTATATACATTCGTCAGGAAATGAGAATTACACGGACAAGTGTATAAAATGTAAGTTTGAAACTTTATCCTAAATATGGTACACTTTCCTCTCTATGTCACCAGGAAACGTTTTCCTCTTAGGTTTCGATTCCAAACATGATGTTGATTGTGATTAAATAAAACTAAGAAGTAATATATTGAAATCCGTCTAACTGTGAAATACACAAAACATTAATCGATCAAATGAAATGTTTTTCTCTTACTGCATATGCACTAAGAATATGACATTGAAAGAACTAGGGATGCATACGAGACAAGATTTGAGGCTGTCTCGTCTCGAAAATGTGCTGTAAAATGAAGTCTCGACTCGAAAAACGCATATTTTTCTATTGGAAGAGCTGTGTCTCGACTCGAATTTTGTCAGGAAAATTCTGTCTCGACTCGACTCGTGCGCATCCCTAGAAAGAACGTCATTGTACAGAATTTTAATTATCACGATGACTTTAGTGCAGTGTGATATATGACACGTAGTTAAGTGTTTTCAGTGCATAATTTCTTATCGATTTTAATTTTCAATGGGGCTAAGTTTTGACACAGTACAGTGAAACCATGATTGAATAACGGCATCTGATGGATTAACCGTAGTTTTGAATTTAAGCGGTATTAAGAATTTAGGTTACAAGTTTACTGATCAAAGATGTTCTGAACTTAAAATTAGAAATGAATTTGAAAAATTCTTAACTGACTCTTTTGAACCAATCAATGAGGCTTTTATAAATTAACGTACTTTGCACTCTTGAATCGTTCCCACTTTGCTGAATGTAAACTTTATGTCCCTTCATGAAGACATAAGCTCACCACAATGTATTGTTAAGTAGTGATATCTGTCAATGAGTCAGCTATTATAATGCTTGATTATAATGATTGGGTTTTCCACTTTGTCATTTCTTAGAATATATTCTACTACAAGAAGAAGCTATGGTATATCTAATAGATATCCCAGAAATGATTATGGTAATTGTCGGGGAATATATTGACACATGCCTGACACATGACACATGACTTACGTGGCTCATTTGAATAGTTGCAGCTGACAAACAAATAGGTTTAGTTATAAACAAATTTCATTTAATATTAATTATGTTCTCTTTAAAATAAGCTGTAGTTTTTTCTCTAAATAAAATTATTATTAATATTAAGTATTCTGCCTTTCGGCAGGTCCTGGGACTAATGAGTTCTTTATATATATTCGTCAGACTTCCACTCCTTCTCTGAAGATACAGTTAATGTGTTGAAACTGTTACGTGATTGTGTGTTTTATATATATTATCAAATAGCCGTCTTCAGTGTGTTGTTATGTTTAGTTTGACAATACGGAAACGAGGTCTGATAGAGTGCTTATACCTTGTTCTGAGAGAACATATGTTTAACTCTATAGTAATAAAACTTTCTTAAAGCATAGACACTTAACTCTTCGAAGCACGGTCGTACTTATACCACCTTTTAGGTAACGTTTTGGAAACACCATGCCGCAAAGAGTTAAGGTAAAATTTATTGTTCCCTCACCCCGACATTAATCATCTGGTATATACTTAGCAAAACAAGGTTTTTTTTTAAATACGTAAATTGTATTTGGCTGTGAAAAAATTGTATTTAACCAGCTCTACCTTTCAGTTGCGTGTGTGTGTTTGTCTGTATATAACAAACGGTTCTACGAACTCGAAATATTTTAACAACCGGTTCTGGCGAACCGGCTGAATAGTACCACTGGTTGTAGGTTAGGTTAGGTTAAGATTTTTATATTTTATGTACTGATACAGTTTGTTTGTGTATGTTGTGTTTTCTTTTGAAATGTATGTGGCAAAGATATGGTGCCTATTAATGCAAGCTGTAGTGGACAGTTATGGTTATTAGAATTCTAAACAATTGATGAAAATTAAAAAGAAAAGTAATTGAAAGAAGGCACATACAGATGGTAATCAGAAAATGGAAACACCTGTAGTTGGCAACACCTCAGATGTATGGGTTGGCAGTGGTGTCGTGGCGCCCGCAGCGCCGGACCGCTGGTGATGGTGTGTTAAGTCGGTCTCCATACTACGTCAGGCTCAGTGGAACAGCAGTGTCCAGTGGCTGCAGCAGACGCAGGTAGTGTAGAATTGGAGACCTCTCAGATTTTCAAAGAGGGCAAATTGTTGGTGTTCGGTTATGTGGAGTGAGTGTGACGGCAGTGGCTACTGTGTTAGGTGTGTCGCGTGGGACAGTGTCGAAGGTGATGACGGCCTACACAACACACGGGAAAACCACATCGGGGAAGCGGAACAGTGGGCAGAAGAAAATCATGAGTGACAGGTCACGCCGGGTATTAAAGCGCATTGTCACGCAGAACCGTTGTGCCACTGCGGAGCAAGTGACGGAGGAACTTAATCAGCACCTCCCCCACCCTGTTTCGACAATCACAGTCCGCCGCGAATTACATGACATGAACTTACGGGGTCGTGTTGCACGGGCCAAACCGCTCATCAGGGACCATAACGCTTTCGCACGCCGCAAATGGTGCCGTGACCATGCAACTTGGACCGTTGAGGACTGGAAACGTGTGATATGGTCGGATGAGTCATCCTTCACCCTATTCCCAACCACGGGCCGTGTTTATGTGTGGAGAACGCCCAAAGAAGCTTATGATCTGCAGTGTCTCCGCCCAACTGTGAAACATGGCGGCGGCTCGGTGATGCTGTGGGCCGCCATATAATGGTTTTCATTGGGTCCTGTGGTCACACTTTAGGAGACCACTTGCATCCTATGGTATGGATGTTGTTCCCGGACAATGACGCCATCTTCCAGGATGATAATGTACCCATTCACACAGCTGGCATTGTTGCAGCGTGGTTTGAGGAACATCGGGATGTAGTTCAACACCTCCCCTGGCCCACCCAATCCCCAAATCTCAACATAATTGAACATATGTGGTCCGTCTTGGAAACACGACTCCGACGACGATTTCCACCTCCATCCTCTCTCACAGAACTGGCCGATGCCCTGCACGAGGAATGGTGTAAAATTCCACTTGCTACCATTCACGACCTCTATGCCTCCATCCCACGTCGCATCAAGGCTGTTCGGAAGGCGAAAGGTGGCCCGACTCCATATTAATCTGGTAAGTTGTAATTTCGTTCAGGTGTTTCCATTTTTCTGATCACCATCTGTATGTATAAACAAAGAAAAGGTTTTTTTTGTATGTAATATGAAAGTTAATGTGATGTGTGCGGAAAAATATATGAAAAATATATGTATGTGAAATTTTTAATGCTTGGTCACAAATGTTGACACGTACTTTGGTACAGCTTAACAATAGGAGTGTAAAGCGAATGTACCGTTGTTTCTTATCTTCTGTAAAACCTTTGTTATAATACTACGCAGCTTGCTTGAAACAAGTAAAGGCTTAGATTGGAACAACTGTTTTATTTCATATTTCAAAGAAGTAATATAATAGAATAACTGTGTGTTTTTTAAATTGGTTGGTACAGTACAGCTTGATCAGTTATTTGCACAATAGTTCGTCTTCATATCCGTCATGCTGACAAATCACCGTTGGAAAATGGCATTTTACAGGGAACCCATCGCTGAATATCACGAGTCCTGATTTTTTTTATTTTTCTAAATTTCGAGTTTCTTTTTATACTATATATATTCCGTTGCGCAAGCTTCATACAGACTGTACACATTTAGGGCAGGTCATTTGAGTTCCGATTCTTTTTCCCACGGCTATGGAGTGAATGAGTGCATCTCTGGTTGTGAGCTATTCATGTGATGGCGACATAGACTTGTAGCTGATTAAACTGGATATACTCAAACGCACCTTTGTCCCGAGAAAGCGAACATCTGAGAATAATAGCATACACAATCACAGACAATACAACATATTACACATACAATTATTTATTAATAATATTACACCAGAAAGGTAATGTATGTTAACTCTTAACGTACCAAGCCTAAATCGTCAACGTTGTTTACCAAGCTGGAGTCTTCTGGTTATCCCAAGTATTATTTTAATTTTTCAACTCATTTTTTGTACTTTTTTAACGCACGTATCATTGACCTAATTACGTAGCAGATATCCCAAAAGGATGCAGGACACATACAAAAACCGAGAGTAAATTGGTTCTTATAGTTGCAGTAGTAGCACCAAATATCATCCTCTCTGGTCTCTAAGGGACCCCGCTTGGTGTGTTAAAGGTTAAAGAATTAACAGCAAGAGCACATTATTAAATACGGTTTTGGCCAAAAATCGAGGTATTTCTGAGTATACTAATTACTTTAAATAAGGAGCAGCAAAACTTAGAAATCAATACACAATTATATTGGGTGCTGATACGCGTACATGATCTCATCACATAGTTGGATATCTGGTCGCCCATTGCTTTCCGAGTTCCTTAACACTAGAAAATTTAGTTTAGTAAAGATTTATTTCAATCATGTCAGAACTGTTGTTTGTTTATTTTATCATCCACCAACCTTAATTCGAGTATATTTTAAATCTCGTAAACCATCCTATCCTTACTACCATAACGCCCAATATTTGTTATATTTCAGAGTCGAGATCGTGTTGCAAATTTGAAACTGGAGCGAGACAAGATAAGAGATGAAATTCATAAGCTTCGGGAAAAGGCTGGACTTTTGACACACAAGAAACTGCTGCGAGATTTCCAGGATACAATAGAAGAAGCAAACATGTTGGAGAAGAAGCTCAAACATTACAGAATGCTGTACGATGATCAGAAGAAGATACGGAAAGATAGAAGATATCAAGGACAGAAGAAGGAAGGGGCTAAGAACGAAAAAAAGAATGCACCATAAAGTTCAAAAGTAGAGAAAGTACTGTATAACATTTCCACCAGAGAAAGAAGTTTCTTTTACTTTGATGTTTTGTTTATATACACATGGAAAATATTTGAGAATTTGCTAAGAATGATTTCTATTTGGATGTAATCTATTTGTGTATCATAATTTATACGAAATGACTATTTAGTATGGGTTTATATGTATATTAGTGGTATATATGTGTCACATTTCTCAGTCG
The DNA here is from genome assembly GCF_964235325.1 of Thermobia domestica. Taxonomy (NCBI): domain Eukaryota; kingdom Metazoa; phylum Arthropoda; class Insecta; order Zygentoma; family Lepismatidae; genus Thermobia; species Thermobia domestica. The sequence continues at coordinate 169,470,960 of NC_137464.1, read as the reverse complement.
CAGCCCACCTACGCGAATGGTCTTTCACATCCGTTGGCCTTAGAATTTTGATATGGATGATATCTTAGGAATGGTCCTTAGGTTGGAGCGTAATTTACGTTAATGTTGAAATATGACATATGACCCTGATCCAACTTGTAATATTATAGCTGTGAATGTTTTTATTTTATGTAATGTTTCTAGGGCATTTTCAAAATTGTACTCAATTTTATATGAAGCAAATTTTATACATAACATATACATACATATATAGACAGCTTGTTATAATAATAAATAACAATATTGGGAAACAAAATTATATTATTGTTCGATTGCTTAATACATATTGTAGGCTAAAATTTATATGTACTTAGGTAATGCTAGTGAAGCAATGACGTAAAAGACAAGATTAACAAGATTAAAGTTATTATTTGTTAACTTAAATTTAATTTGTTATTTGATAATTTTTTTTCAATCAAGATGGTTACAATATAATTAATAATTACGAAACACTGACTACAACATTACAAAATTCTCTATCATGAACTACTTCGAAGGTTGTCGCTGTACTGTAATTTGATGGTCAGTGAAATCAGCATCAGTTACTAAGAGAACAGGAATAAAGGGATGTAACCCTTTCGGTATGGGGTGCTTCTTGACATCTTCGTCGACTTTCAGTTAAGGAATTATATTAAAGGCTATTTTACCCGATTGATATGGATTAACACCGACTTTTAGAAGAAGAATGTGGCAATTTTATGGTGTAAGTTTGATTTCAGTGCTGCCAAAGGGAGGGAAGTTATGGAAGGAAATGTAGGGTGAAAATTCACAAAAATTCCCCAACAGGCTGACACCACTGTTGCCACATGGATCCAAGTCATCTCAAAATATTTGTTTGTCTGTCGACAACGCACAGTGAAAGCACAAAGTCGTTGGCTGCTATACAAAGACTAAAAAAAAAAAAATCTCTCACATCGTACACAAGAAATTTTTACAATTTTTTTCGCCTCAGAAGCAAAAATCAAGACTTATTCAGGTACTGCACCTTCCCTAAATATTCTATTGAAGCTTTCTATGATGCTTGTGCCGGCCAAAGACGAGGCTTTCAGGTGTTTGTAGGTTTTGTTCCAATCTAACCGATAAGCGGAAAAAATATGACTTTTTTCCAAATTTTCCACCTAAAATTGGAAATTTAAATTTTTCGTGGCACTAAATGTAAACCATCTTAAAATAAGCTTTGGCACACCACTAATATATTCTAGAAGTATCACGTCGATATCTAATAACCTAAGCATGTAATTAAAGAATATATTTAAAAATAACAATTTTCTTTCAACATAGAGAATGTAATCGATTCGAGTCGCTATTCGGGCGTCATTTTATTTATAATCGCCAAGTCGAGTCACTGTTCAGGCGTCAATTTATTTATATAACAGCTTTCTGGGTCTGTCCTCCGTTGTCCTGCCAATGAGTATTTTCCGGAGACCTGGACTTTTACCTGTGTAAGACGTTGAAGGACATCTCCAAAAAGGGATTACAGAATCGTTCCCAAATTGCCCGTAGGTCTCAATAACGAGATGAGCATTATGCACTGAGAGGTTAGGATGTGTCGTCTCGAAAATCTCATGGACGATCAGACGGTCATTTAGACCACAACGCATACAAATATTATTCATACATACAACAAAAACACACTGGAGTAAAAGACACTATGTTTATTTATTAAAATACTATTAAAAATAACGGAGAGAAACAATCACAACACTCGATACTGAATATGAATAATTGTTTTCATTAATAAAATCACACTTCACTTTTTCACTACACTATAGCCCTTGATAACTTATATATATATATATATATATATATATATATATATATATATATATATATATATATATATATATATATATATATATATATATATATGGAAGCTTACAATTGGGATTTTACTATAGATATTTTTCCCACATTATCACTGCACATGGGGGATTAGCACTATGGGGGTAATATCGGGATGATCCCACGAAGTAATATGGTTGCTGCTCCAAAGAAAATCTTAGAGGTCGACGTTAGTCTTCAGCAAAACTAGGTAATCACCAAGATAGAATGATAATGTTGGAGGGCGTGTTTATAACTCAGACGCACTAGGTATGTGAACCTGGGATTTCACTGATTGGGGCTAGCCATAACTAGGTCCTTGACTGGCTAATAACGTATACCCCTTAGCACAACATTATACTTGATGCTCGTTGCAACCTGCGTGGTTGTTTCTCACAGTTACGTTGTAAGACTCCTCGAACGCAGAGGCTCGGGATACGAGCTGCATTGATCGCCAGACCAATGTTGGCAGTTCATTCTCAAAAGCACTCAAGTTAAACCAGGTGTATATACGTGCAAATCGAATATGAAAAAGAATTAACTTAAATGTTAGTCCACTGGCCACGGCGCGCAAGACATTGCGATAACTTGATGGTGGGAACGTTCAGATAACGAACTAGTAAATCGATGTGGCTGGCGTCCTTCTGTCGCTCCTACACCTGGTGTGCTTTGGGTCGCAGTATTTCCACAAATGATTGGAGAATACACTTAATTCAATTCCCAATAACTATAAAAGATAATTTTTGCATATTAATATATAAAGTAGAAACACTGAGAAGCTTTGTCACTTACTAAAATGTTCTCACCACAAACCAACGTTATATATATATATAACGAAATTGCAACTTTCCAGATTAATATGATGTCGGGTCACCTTTCGCCTTCAGAACAGCCTTGATGCGACGTGGGATGGAGGCATAGAGGTCGTGAATGGTAGCAAGTGGAATTTTACACCATTCCTCGTGCAGGGCATCGGCCAGTTCTGTGAGAGAGGATGGAGGTGGAAATCGTAGTCGGAGTCGTGTTTCCAAGACGGACCACAGATGTTCAATTATGTTGAGATCTGGGGATTAGGCGGGCCAGGGAAGGTGTTAAACTTCATCCCTATGTTCCTCAAACCACGCTGCAACAACGCCAGCTGTGTGAATGGGTGCATTATCATCCTGGAAGATGGCGTCATTGTTCGGGAACAACATCCGGACCATAGGATGCAAGTGGTCTCCTAAAATTGCGACATAATCGTTGGCAGTGATTCGTCCGCTAAGTGTGACCACAGGACCCAATGAAAACCATGATATGGCGGCCCACAGCATCACCGAGCCGCTTCCATGTTTCACAATTGGGCGGAGACACTGCAGATCATAAGCTTCTTTGGGCGTTCTCCACACACAAACACAGCCCGAGGTTGGAAATAGGGTGAAGGATGACTGATCCGACCATATCACACGTTTCCAGTGCTCAACGGTCCAAGTTGCATGGTCGCGGCACCATTTTCGGCGTGCGAAAGCGTTATGGTCCCTGATGAGCGGTTTGACCCGTGCAACACGACCCCGTAAGTTCATGTCATGTAATTCGCGGCGGACTGTGATTGTCGAAACAGGGTGGGGGGAGGTGCTGATTGAGTTACTCCGTCACTTGCTCCGCAGTGGCACGACGGTTCTGTGTGATAATGCGCTTTAATACCCGGCGTGATCTGTCACTCATGATTTTCTTCTGCCCACTGTTCCGCTTCCCCGATGTGGTTTTCCCGTGTGTTGTGTAGGCCGTCGTCACCTTCGACACTGTCCCACGCGACACACCTAACACAGTAGCCACTGCCGTCACACTCACTCCACATAACCGCGCACCAACAATTTGCCCCCTTTGAAAATCTGAGAGGTTTCCCATTCTACACTACCTGCGTCTGCTGCAGCCACTGGACACTGCTGTTTCACTGCGCCTGACGTAGTATGGAGACCGACCTAACACACCACCACCAGCGGTCCGGCGCTGCGGGCGCCACGACACCACTGCCAACCCATACATCTGAGGTGTTGCCAACTACAGGTGTTTCCATTTTTCTGATCCCCATCTGTATATATATATATATATATATATATATATATATATATATATATATATATATATATATATATAAAAGAGAACGCACAAATCCTTTGTTCCCTCATCACGCTAATACGGCTGAACCAATTTCTTTCATTTTTGGGGGGTTATTAGGATTTGGACCCTAGATGGTTTTTATCATATCACTTTAATTTTTAATTACCAGTGTCTTGAGATAATTGACCATTCAAGTGTCCATAACGTACAAATCCTTTGTTAGTTCATCATAGGTAAAAATAAACGTATTTATATGCAACCCGCATGACCGTGTCACTCGGCGGGTTAACATAAATGACAGGCGATATAATGTTAACATTTACTGCAATCTACTATGGTTTTTATCATATCACTTGAAAGCGAAAAAGTAAAAATTATCTAAGTAACAACGTTTATTGCGTTCCGGGGTGACCGCAGCGAAGCGGGGTGAACGCTGCTAGTATATATATATATATATATATATATATATATATATATATATATATATATATATATATATATATATATATATGTGTGTGTGTGTGTGTGTGTGTGTGAATAAACGATAAAGATTTCTTTGTCCTGTTGTGTGGGAAGAAAAACAGTTTCCATCGAAAAAGAACTTATTTGCATCACATAATAAAGAATAAATCGAAAAATAATTACTGTTTTTACGAAATATAAAGAACGTCCACAAAAAAAAAAAAAAACCTTCTAGAACCTGGCGACGATTATAAGAACAAGATCCACTGTAAACTTCAACTGTACCCCTCCTTAATTATCCAATTGAAAGTTCCCATATTGCGTTGTGCAGATCAAAGACGAGACTTTCAGATGCTGGTAGGTTTGTTCCAATCGAACCAATAGAAAGAAAATTGTAGAGGGATAAATTGAGATTGTTTCCGATTTTTTAAAAACTAAAGATCGGGAATTAATTTTTTTGTGGCTGGAAGCATTGCTACTAGACAGATGAAAATGATCACAAAATAAACTTTGGTATACCAATTATATATTCCAGAAGTTTTATGTTGATATCTAACAAACTAAGCATCTAATTTAAAAAAAAAAATCATTGCGGTTTGGAGGAAAAATGACCTCAGAAGGTACAGCTTTCATTTGTTGAGTTTTAATTTAAAAACAATATTTCAGAAACTATTTATCGTAATTTTACCGCTTATATATACACATAAATACACCAAGATCCAGTGGTAGGTTTTAAACTTCTCATATAGAATCTATTTTTATTTGAAAAAAATTACTTGTGATACACATGTTCGCCATTTTTTTTTAATAATCCGCAATGAAAATGATCTATAACATCCTATCATGTTACCCACAAATTAACTGATTACCAAACCAAGGAGTACGGTGGCTCAGTGGTAGAGTGCTTATATCTCGTGCATGGGGCCTCTGGTTCAATTCCCGGCTGAGTAAGTTTGTGGTGAACAATATCGTGTCCGTGGATTTTCCCATTTCCTTCCACAATCGCATTCCACCAATTATTCCATCATCATTTACATGTCTTTATAATCGTGGCACGTTAAGCTGAAAGACTTTATTTCATTTTCGTTACCACACTGATTTGTTGGTAAAGGTTCACATATGACTTTATTCAGTTATGTTCACTCATGTACTTTACATAAGAGTCATTTCGAACTAAAATTCCAGCAATTGAAGACATCAGTGCAAGAAGGGAATAGCTCCAATTGCGGATTTGATTCACAATTGAAAGAAAAGAAAAAAAACAACAATCTATTTTCGTTTAGTCTCCACAAATTTTGTAAAGAAATGCGTGAAACATTTCTTTGCAAAAGGTTTGAAGGCTAAAGTAGAGTAAATAGATTTCTAATAATATTTTGTTTCAATTCTGAACCAAATGTAAGATTAGAACTACCCCCTACCTGCACCGACGTCTTCAATTTTACTCTTTTAAAATAGCTGTAAAACAAAAGGCAAAAATTAAGGTTTGGAGAAGATAAGTTATAATTTCGAGAAGTGTTATAACAAAATTATAATACCTTCTAAGGTGATATGATAATTGAGAAATTCTGTTGAACAAACAATTATAACAGTGACTAAGTTCCACCGTTTTACTGACTGAGGTTTATCCCGTCTTCAGGGATATTTTCCAGGTTTGTCGAGAAAGTTTCGAAACATTTACTTTCTCCGAAATTACGATTAAATTCGAAACGCGGGTTCTAAATACTACAGGAGAAAGACACTAGTCTTTCGAGAATATAATTATTGTCATAGCCAACATAATAATAACTTGAACACTAATGCTGAAAATATTGTGAAGGTAATCCAGTTCATGTTGTGAGTTACCGGAAAATACGTAATTATAAAATGCGTAATTAGTTTGATGAATATGTACTGGAATAAGAAAAACCGCCTAAGTATGGAAACTTTGAAAGCAACGGTAATTGGAAAACATTTTTTTCTTTTATATTATTATTAATATTTTTTTATTATTATTTGACGAAAATCCACGAGGTTCTAATACAGAGAGCATATACAGTTTTGAAAGAAATTGGAACTCATTCACGTATTAATTGTTATGTATACGAATATAATTTTTGTGGGTGAGGAGGAGGAAAATTCGAAGTTTTGTACTGGTCACACAACTGAATGACGCTTGCACAGATAATCATGTGGTCAGGTGATTCAAAATGGCATCCATACAGAAGATAGAGTATGTGCTGTGGGTTTTGGAATTAAAATCTTGCTTTTCGGCGAGAACAAAGTTCCAAACAACGATAGAAAACCACCCTCAGCAAAGACAAGTATCATGAGATAGTATGAAAAAAAGTTTGAGGCTATGAGGGAAGTTTGCTAGATTTGTCATGCAGCGGAAGGCCAGAAACAAGTGACAATGTGATTCGAATATCGCAGGAGAGCGTAGAATGTAGTCCAATGAAATCGCGTAAAGGAAGATAGCTGTAACTGAATGACGAGGTCTGCGTTACAGAAGATCTGTTTCGGATTCTGTTCTCAGATTAGGACACTTTTATGTCTCTGGAAAAGTGAATAGGGACAACTGCTGAATTTGGGGATTGAAAATCCAATGGATTCAAGGTCCATACGCGGGATGGCCCCAAAGTCAATGGACCTCATCATTGATTAATTTCTCTTCGAAGAAGACACGTAAATGCCAATATGTATTTGAACATGCAACAGACACTTCTTGTGGCGGGATTAGGAAAGTTAAACATTATCAGTGAGACCCATGTGCAACAAAAAGGGACACCGCCAGCAGTTTATAATGAATAATTTCGAAACACACGGATTAGCCGAAGAGCACTCACACTTTGGCCTGCAAGATCACTAGACTTACCACCTTATGCTTACTGGCTGTAGGGACATGTAAAGATCGTGGTATATGCACAGACGAAAGCTGATCTGGATGACGCGAAGAACAAGATAAGTGATGTGATTCCGAATATACCGGACAAGCACATTCAATGCGCAATTTTTGGTTTAGAAAAAAAAAAAAAACAGTTTGAACGTGAATGGTCCACAATTTCAGATTTGACGATGAACCTTAGCCAACAGAAAAAAACTTTCAATTACTGTAATTACACACAACAATTTTGTGTCAATAATTTAATAGTTTCCAAGTTTCAGTTTCCTGCAAGACTTTACGGACTTTTTAGTTTTATTTTACCTGATATTATAGTTTAAACATTAATATACATACTTTGTAACTATATCAATCACTTTTCTCTTAGATTACATATCTACATGAATTTTATCGAATGGAAATTAATGATATGTAACATTTCTGCAAATATGTAATACCAAATCGGAAAGTCAACAGTGCATCTGAAAAAGTATTCAACTTTCAAAATCTGACTATGAGGTCATAATACAGTAGGATCATAATTTATTTCTGAGATGTAAATAGCATGCCTAAAATTCTTAGCATGTAACATCACAATAATTTTTAAACATTATGTTTTCCAAATTTAATTTGGTCTTTGTTTTACAAGTATTTCAGGAAAAAGACATATAGCCTGAATTTAGTTGGAATATCTCTTACTCACAAATTTAAAGATAACTAACCGTTGCCCATGCTGCTATCACCATTCGTAAAACAACAACTGTACTCATCCACTTATTTAAAAGAAGAATAAAACGATTAATTAGACCAAATTTAATAGATAATTACACGAATATGTTTTTAAAAAAAGCCCGATAACATTCCATAGTACTTGTTTCTATTGTATTGATTGGAAAGACTTTTGTCTGGTTGCTCCTTAATTTTCCGCCAATAGTATTCAAGCATTTCTTGATAACAAAAGATGTTCATGCATTGTTGACATCTGGACTTGATGTGTGTCGTCAAGTTAGATATCTCCAAAGGGAAAGAGAGAGAGAGAGAGAAGAAATAGTCCATTTACCAATGGAATTACGGCGTTGTTAAAATGAAGATACGACGATATCGTCTCAAGTACATATACTGGTTCCTATATAAATATGACATGAGCGCTAAATTTCAACTTTTACTGAAATAGTGCGGTTGTACATGTTTCTCTAGTAAATAACTCTTTTTGAAAGTGTAGGCTTTACGCCTTCCTTTGGAATCCAAGATGAGTGACAGCAATGTGTCAAAAAATGGATTCAAAGTTGATGGAGAGGAAGAAGGAATTTCGAAAGGTCAGTCTCTTTTGCACATAAAACGTCTATCACATTTAGTGCGTCTTACCTATCAGCAAAAATAAAATAGCAAAATCAGAAGAAAACAAATCTAATATCCATAAGATAAAAGTAATAAATGTTAATTAATTAAACCTAATTATGTTAATTATGCATTACACTATCTCATGCTTCGAGATCTGCATTTTTGGTACATTTTCATTGACAATACAAATGATGATGTGCGCTTGTTTTCCAGTCGAGAAAGACCTTTCTCGTGGCGCAGGTTAACCGTGTGGTGCGGTCGAGCGTTTGAGGCGTTGTGGTGACGATTGAGAGGCCAAATCCATTGGGATTTCGAGTCCCTCTGCAGAGGAATTCAAGTGTCCCGATCTCCGAATGGTTTGTGTGCATGTCCCTGTATTATTGGCTTAAATAGAAAGGAGAATAGTAGATAACAATGGAGATAGATGTCCCGATTGGGGCAAATTAAAATTATACATGTGTGTACAGATATAATCGTACGCGCCTACCGTACGGGAGATCTAGGTTTGCGGTAAGAGCTCATGTAGCCCGGATCCCACGTTAAACTGTAGGTATACTCGTACCTCTCATACAAGTCTGGCTAGTATTGAAAAGGGACGCGAAAACCAATCCAGTCGAAATTCTCATATGTTTTTATTCGTCAATGTAAGGCTAGGTATGAACAACTTACTTTTTAACGCCATAAAAATAGATTTTCTCGAAAACTACGCATAAAAATTTACCCTCAAGCATGTCATTTTGTTCAGTTCGAGGTAATAATCGATTGATATGTTTCATCTTTGAACAATATGATAGTTAAAACTAATATTAAAGCTTTGAGTATTAATCATAATTTTGCTATATCTGATTAACCACCTTACGTACTGTTATCTTGCTAGTGTCATGCTGAAAAAAAAAAATGCTAAAGTTTACTTCAGTATCAGTTTCACCTTAATAAATGGCCTGGTTATTGAACAGCATCTATACCTACAGATTTTTTTTTTTAACCCGAAACCTACGCATAATGATTTAGTTAAACTTAATCACATAAGTTGGTTCAGCTCAGTGATATGTATACGATTGGTATACGTCTAATCTGTGGAGCTTGTTTTCGTTAAATGCTATTAATATTGTAAAATGATTAAATCATTGGTTAAAATTTTAATGATAAAATATGTCACATCGCCTTTATGCAGTACGTATGTAGATACCGTCTGTATCTTAACTTTTTCTTTTTCAACATTTGATTTTCAGTAATTTTAGAATCTCTGCTCTGTTTATTGGCAACTTTTTATTTGTCTCTCTTAACTGTTCATTTTCTATGATCTTCAGTTATTTCCCCAGAGTTTCCGTAATCCCGTCTTCTAATATCTTTTCTAACGTAAACTAATTTCCATGTAAGTCATAAAAGTAATCATAATCTACAATCTACAATACTATTAACAAAATTCTCATTCGTGTAGTAATATCTCAAAAAGAATTGTGTAGTCATCAACCTGTACTTTTCTTTTCTAAAATAATATTGAATAACGATATTGACATTAGCAAGTTAACTTATAGTACCGGTAACACAAAAGTGTTATAAACATACCGGATAGTTTCGAGATACATAATTATTATTAAGAAATGTATTGAGCCAATAGAAACTGCTGAAAATGAGCAACATTTCAAAATTACTGACAATTCGTAATACTAAATAATCGGAACGTTGTGTTGTGTGAAAAAATGCGAATGAGTGATAGGTTCTTCACATGCACTATTGACTATTTCTATTCTTGCGCAATAGTTTTATCTTTTCATTTGCTGACGAGTGGAGGAATTACCTACAATCTTAATTCATTAGTTAAGTTTAGAATCTGTAAGTTCATCTCAAAATACTTAAGACAAAATAGTTTGTCTTAGGAAAATAGGCGATTAGTGTTGTTAACATAGAAAAATACAGGTTCCATCTATATGGTTTATGTTTATCCTCCAGTCAGTAATGCACATATCGAATGAGAGTTTGGTGTAGTGCAAGCATTATGGTTAGATAACATAAGTGGAACGAATGAAATTTGTATTCAGACACCACAAAAGCTTTCTGAAAGTAGTATTATTCTCGACATATTAAAGGAGCTCCAAAAAATATAAATAAAGCAGGTGTGTATAAATACTAATTTATTCAGTTCGGTACAATAGTTTCGTCAGTTGTAATGGCAGTATTAGTAGTAAGTAATGGTCGTTATAACTTTAAATTTTCGATCCCGATTGCACAAATGCAGTCGGTCTGGCAACCTTATCCCTGAATGCAGTTTATAATAATAATAATAATAATAATAATAATAATAATAATAATAATAATAATAATAATAATAATAATAATAATAATAATAATAATAATAATAATAATAATAATAATTATTATTATTATTATTATTATTATTATTATTATTATTATTATTATTATTATTATTATTATTATTATTATTATTTTGCAACATAATTTGAAGGGAAACTTTCGGGATACAAGCTGGATCCTTATGCGAGTATATTTAACGTGAAGTCTTTAATAAAATCATTTTCTAATTTTTTTAAAAAAAGATTTGATGCTCTTTATTTACCTACACGCAGTATGGCTCTTACGCGTCTCAGAAGACTGAAGTTCCACCAAGGCTTTATTGTTTTTATTTCATATAGGCCCAGTGTGATTGAGTGCATTAGCCAGGAAAATAATTTAGGGACATAAGCGGAGCGGGTGCAGTGGGTGCAGTGGGTGCAGCTTCACCCATATTAACTTCGATTTTCAGATTTCCTACAATAATCCTTTCTATTTTGTATATTGATTGTTTCCTATGTTTGAATATATTTGAGTGATTTTTTAAGTCTCTCATAAGTTACTTGCTATCATACCGTTTTCAATTTTTTTTTTAAGTAAAACTTAGGGATTATTTTTGAGATCTTAAGGCTCAATAGTGCAGAGCGTTCTAGCAACAATGTTAGGATGTGTTGTCTCATCCTAGCCTGCATCCACATTATCAAAATCCTGGCGCCGCCCATGTTTAGGGGTGGCACTACGATGGAGTAAGTCAGAAAAATAGTCGGACGAAAACCACACATGTACCAAACTTAGCAATGCAAAGAAAAATTCTAATAGAGCAATTCTTTCACCTTACCCGTTTGCTAGTATAAACATTTCTAATTACAGCTAAGATCGAGATTATATCTTTCCTTTCTTACTGGCTTGTTGTTTGGTACTTATGTCTCTCTTCAGCATCGATGCTATATGAGACTTTAAAATAAGAGAGATTCGTGAAATGCAAAGACATATATACTGTCATCATGTATAGAACTTGTTTCCCTCGTACACAAAATTGTCAAATCTACAATATACAATTTTAGGAGACTCACATAAAAACTCCTAACTCTCTAATCATCTTGACTAATCAGACAATAGACGGACTAGACTAATCAAAATTAATTTTGATATTGCAAATTACGATATAATTGATTTTCACCCCCTGGCGGATGAAGAAAATAAAAACTGGGAACGCAACAAGAACACAGACTATGATAACTATATCATGATTTTACTATAAACTTTAAAAAGTATATAAATAATAGCTTAAATTAATTTTGTTACTGAAAAAGCTGGTGAGGCCTAGACCCCAAGCCCCGAGCTACATCCGCCACTGCTTTCACCATAATTACTTATGAAGTAAATGTGAACAAACCAAAATGAATGAGTATGGGTTTCACCAACTTGTATTAAATTAAATAGCTCACCATATATCTATCGTTTAATAAATAACGTAACGCCTGATAAAGAAACCAATATCTATTTTTAGTACTTATATAATGAGATTGTGCAACAGTCCCGGGTTTAATTCCCAGTGGGGACACTTGGCCGAAAAGTATAATAGCTTTTCCTGAGTTTTATCCTGGGTTTTCCTCATTCACACCAGGCAAATGCCTGGATGGCATACCTATCATACAGATCCCAGACCAATTCCTTCCTACCCCATTCTTTTCTTCCTTCCCTGGATAGTGTGCTCACCAATGGACGCCATCCCTCATACGTGATAGGTTTAAGGCCATATTTCTCAGTCATTCATTTTCATTAATCATCTGCCTTCTTTAACCTACAGGGTATAACTATGGGACCAAAAACTAAAAGAGAGGTAAAATCCTCAGTCAATAACTGGCACTGGTTTATTATCATATCAGACAGACTATGTGATCACATGGGGAGAAACGATCAATTTATCATGCACAGAAAATTAACATGAATATACGCACAATCAGTGGCGAATTGAGGATTTTGTTTCGGGGGGCTATGCACAACACGTGAATAAGCACTTATATTTTTGTCTTTGGGCGCCGACAAATTTTAATAAAGTTCATTTTCCTTCCTTTAATATTTGTACAATGACACCTCTAGGTATGAGGAATGAAAACATTGAGTGAGAGTGGGGAGGAAGCAGAAATAACTGAATGAAATGAAATTTGACAAATATAATATTGTTTCTGAACAAAGAGCATAAAAAAATGGAAAGTCAATTAAATTTTTGGAAGGATTATTGTTGTACGTGAAATGCGAAAAACTAACAAAATTTATTTAATGGGGGGTGGGGGTGGATTGAGCCAAATAGCCCTACTAAATACGCCACAAGACAATGTAAACCTTGATTAAGTAAAGATTTCTACTTGCTGTCATTATCTTTGAACATTAAAACTGTTTTTACAATAGTTGCAAAGTGTAAATCAATACTCATAATGATGGGCGGCCAAGCATCCCTAATACCTGATATTATACGAAAAGAAAAAAATCCAAATGGTGGTATAGCTATATTACAATAGAACATGTCAATCTTTGTATTCAATGTATCATTCATAAATGCTCAGTCATGAGGCACACGAGCAGTAAGCATTGTTAACATTCTCAAGTGACTTTTTTATTTTTATTTCTTTTGCTTATCTTCTTTTCTTATCGTTCACCTTCACTGTGTAAAGGTACTTTATCTCACTTCCGTACTATTTACCTAAATTGTAAAACGCATTTATTTATTCATTCATTGCCTACATTCTACATTAAAATTTCCAGACAATGTATTAGATTTTTTTTTTTTTTTTTTAACAAGAAAACTGAATGTCATCGTTGTGTAATGAGTCGTGGTACGATGACAAAGTTTCAAGTGACTTACGTAATATACCAACTGACCATAACATATAACACTTTTTTTTTTTTTTTTTTTTTAACTAGATGCTTATTCTCTGAAGTAAGGATGCATGCGTCGGCATGTGAACACGTGCACGTGGAATTCATGCTTTGTTAAATTCAGTGGAAGGTCTTCCTGCTCTACAAACAAATCAATTTTTTTTTTTTTGACTTAATGATAGGTTACCAAACGTTCTCTTTTACTAGGACATGTCCTATTTCTCTGGACCTAAAAATGGTACGGGCGGGTTTGGGGGGGAGGAGGAGTGAATGGGAAAATCGACTTCTGGAGTACTGACAATTGTCTCAATTTCGTACCCGTCTTTGTTGCGGGAGACCCGACTTCGATCCTCTCTGGGAATTAATGTAATTCGGATTCCACGTTAAGCTGTAGGTCCACGTCTCATATAGCCTCGGTGCTAAATGAAACCTAAACTCCAATCCAAGTAAAAAAAAAAAAAAAACTGCTTGAATTTTAACATTCGTAATAAATCGGGTTGAGCTGGAAGACGCATACCAAAATCCAGGAAGAGAGACTCATAAGAGTAAAATTACCATAAGACGGAGTTACTTTGCACACCAGAGATAACTTTGCACAAAATATGAAAAAGAGTTGCACAGTCCTCTGTCAGTAAAACCATGAACTGTAAAGAGAAAGTTTCAACTGGTACTGTAAGATAGCATATCTAACTGTATTTTGGTGTAGAGGCATGGAAAGCAGTCATTGTAAAGATCGAAGAAATTTGAAAGATATCATCTACAAGAATTTCCATTAAAGTGAAGTCAGTTCCGTAGAATACTACTGTGAATAATGGGACTGAAGCAATATTTGAAATTACCCAGTCCAAAGTAACCTCTTAGATAGGACATTATATTGCTGGTAACTTTTACCTTCTAATTTTAGGTAAATTTCCTATTTAGGTAGATGCCGGAATGGATTTCTGTTTGGAAAATAAATTACGAAGAGTGGCGAATCCAGAAAGTTAGTTTGAGAGGGGCTTCACTTAGAAAAAAATATTTATTTATTTATTTATTTATATTAAGAAATCACTAGACTCTTGGCTGGGCTTGAAGCTTATACGCATAGGAATGACTAACATAATTTTTTTAAAAGAAGAAATCCTGCTGTTTGGATGGCTTTAGCCTGAAAGCCCCAAACCCCGTAAATATTCCACTGATTATGATTGGGATAATATTCTTGGACATAAAGAGCAACCAAGGCAAATCAGTTCACGGAGATTTTTTTTCTCTTCCTTAGTTGGCATTTTTGTGGGACATATACTAAATTATCAGAATGTGGTTCATGTGCCGCTACCAGGAAATATATAAGTTTCTTTACAAATATCGATAATTCATGCTAAGTTACTGTTACCAGTACCATAATTCTAATATCAATATTTGTAGACTGTATGCAGTTTTATGTAGGAAGTGAAATGCATAAATACTGAAGGGAGAATATTACACAAAAACACTATGTTCGTATGTTGAACATACTTTTTGGTATGTTGTGCAAAGTATTGCCACCTATGGGGTAACTTTGCACCAAAGTTTATTTTTAAATAACTATGGTCATACCGAATGCTTACTAATGCAGTTGCACAAATGTTTCCTTATATGGTATATGTAGCTATTGTATGTTTAAAATAAAGTGTTCTAAATCATTACGTTTGTAAACTACATGCGATTTTCTTCAAAATTCTTTACACATGGTGCAAAGTAAAACTGTCTTACAGTGCTTACTTTCCATAACCAATATTTCCTCATCGTAGCGATGACAATCAGGTAAATGATCGTAGCGGACAATGTCTCGTAGTAGTATGACTATGAGGAGCCAATAAGATCAAATTTATTGAGAAAGCACTTGACCTCATCATAAACTTAAAAGCGTCGCGTGTGAGACCGTGACAAAGCAATGTAAGGGGTAAAGGCACTAAGAAGTGCTACCACAGTTTACTACAAAAAGTTTTTACACATACAAGGACTTCGTTGTAGAAAGCAAACAATAGGAGATTAATGGACTCATTTCTTGATATTACACAAAAGCTGACAGTAGATAACATCCATGCGAATGGCCGTTGTCGATGAACTCCAACTTAGAAGTCTGCTTGGCTCACAATTAATGGATTAATGGACTGATTTCTAATATGAATAAAGAAATGAAATGAAATGAAATCTTTAAGTTTAACGTCCCACGATTATGCCGGTTAGGCTAAAGGAGACGGTGATAATGAGAAACGAGTGAAATGGTGGAATGAAGAAAGTGGGAGGAAACGGGAGAACCACGAGAAAACCCACGAGCACGGTGTTTGTCCTCGACAAAGTCCACACGGCGCGAGCTCGGATCGAACCAGGGACCCAAAGCACCATGAATAAAGATTGCCGGTCCTTGGTTCATATCCCGTAACAGTAAAATTTCTGTAATCGATATTGTAAAAGTTAAGTTGTATAAATACTATTTTCTCGGAAGGGTCGGAGTTTTGTCGAGGGCAAGAGTTATATACAGGTGATTCTTCACACCGAAATAAAAATAAAAATAAATATCCCCTCATATGGATCTGTGGGGTAAAGTGCATAATTCCAGAGCTAAGGCCGTCTTCATGGAAAAATACATTCCAACACGCATTATTTCAAACACCAGAAAATGTGCAGTGGTGGCACATGTCAGTGTAAAAGAAGTCACTGAAGTAACAGTATCCAAAAATGCTTATTTCAATAATATGCAATGGATTCTCAAGCGATCCCCCTACAGGGGATAATTCGCGGGCATGCTCCCGACAGAATTCGCATATATGGTCTGAATTAAAGATGGGTCCAAAACAAGCAAAAAGTAGCATGTCGGCAATGAACATGCAATGCGTCAACGAGAAGTTAGAAGTAACTACCAGCTCCACGATTGTTCATGTTCAAAATAACAGGTGCTGTGATGTATTGTTTCATTCTTATACGTGTAAACAAAAGTGAAATATACCATAAAACAATGCATTGTAAGTCGAACGAACACATCGTTTTGTGTCGTTTACAGCAATTTGATATTTCAACCCATTTCGGAGAAATGAAAAACAGTAAAATTTGCAACACTTCTTAAAATGGTATAATTTTGGAAAATATATTTTTTTTTTAAATAATGTTTTCCTTTTTATTTATAATACTAGACTAATAGCTGTTGACAGTTGTAATACAAAAAAAAGATCTCGAATTTACATAATTGTAACCAGTGTTGCGAAGTGTGCCAATGTTCTTTGTATCTCCGAAACGAATTGAAATATGAAATTGTTGTGATAATGACGGCAAAATAATTTGTCCATCTATTGAAAAGATATGATACTTATCTAATCATTTTTTAATAAAGTCTTTAGAAAAAATAAAATTCTTGAACCCCGTGTAACTCCATTTTCATTTATTCAAAATACGTTTACGGTATGTAACACTAAGATATTTCGAAAGTGCATTGTCTCATCCATCTCACTTGTACTCTTAAGGTGGTAGAAATAAAATAAAATGAAATCTATCAGTTTAACGTCCCATGTTTATGTCCTTTAGGCTAAGGGAGACGATAATTAAGGCAAGTGAATTATAATGGAGGAATTGGTGGAATGAGGAAGTGGGAGGAAACGGGAGTATGCCGACAAAATTCACGGACACGATGCTGTGCACCACAAACTTACTTGGCCCTGGCCGAACCAGAAACCCCACGCACCAGAGCTAAACTCTTTACCACTGAGCCACCGTCTAAAATCTTAAAATCGACTAAAGTCAGGTTTTGTATATATTGATCCACCTTGAAATGTAGACAGAATTTCTAACAATACGCTATTTAGTTTAATGTGAATTCATTTATTTTGTGCACTCACGAAAGAAAGTTTTCTTCAGTTGACAAAATTTCTTTTCCTAATAACTCAACAAATTAACCTAATAGAGTACCGATTTTGGCAAGTTATCAAGTTATAACTATTCTAAGGATAGCAACAAAAAGATCCAAATTAATTCATTTGTTCCCGAGTTATTGACAAAAGAAAATTTGTCAACTGTCAAATAATTTCTTTCTTGTGTGTACGATAACGACGTTCTAGCAACATGTGAAGTTACTGTTCATCTCTACAGAACCAGATAGGAAGTACAAGTAGTTGTTTCCCTTTTTCTTCTTGTCATAGCTCGCATTGATGTTTTCCGAGTTTCTTCTTCTGGGAGTGATCTCTTATCTTGGTTGATTTCTAGGTTATGTTTGTAGGTGGTTTGGATTATATCTGCTTTTTATATTAGGCTCGATAGTCCTTCATTGAACGGCTATATTCGTAATGTGCTGGCAAGCAGTGATTGATTTGCGTGTGAACTTGATGGATTAAATATTTGAACGCATTTGTTCAAGATATATCCAAGCAAATTAGCCAATTAGAAGTTTCTTTTTATGCACATGGCAAGGTTAAGAGATCATACACGTGACGAGAACGCGCCAATGTCAAGGAATGAGAAACAAGGAGATAGGTCAATAACATTTTGTTGTGTCAAGATAGCAATAACGGAAAGATTTCCTGTATAATTGTTTGTGTCAGTAAGGTCATATTTTTTTCATAACTCCCTATAATTATAGAAACACCAGTACTATTTACTTGGAATCAGTGTGCTACTGTATGATAGTATCTTACTTATTGTATACTTGAAATTTTTCAATCTGCCTCTAACAGTCTACTTAATTGCTAACTATAGTAAATATAGCACCAATGTTATGCACTGACGAAACAAGAAGGAGCAAGGGGGCGACCTTCTCCAGCCGTAACGCATATCCCCCAGACATTCTGCATTATAATGTATTAAGTAATAATATAAAACATTAGCAGTAAAAGATGGCTGTGTTAATTCAATACATTGGGTCTATGTCACGAGAGTTGGGTTAAAATTTGACACATACCTGTTGCTATTTCAATTTCATCACAGTTTGGAGTAAAATGTTAAAATGATAGTCGTTGAATCAACCACCTGGCATGATGAGAAGTTATTTTAGTAACACACCGTTGGTATTGTTTTATACCAGTTGCGAAAAACTACTTTTATAAAAAAAATATTTTCTAACGGTCATGACTCTTATGAGAGCTAATAAAATTCGGCAGAAATTATTTACAACTGCTTACAAAGAACGAGAAACATAGTGAACATGAGAACAACAGATGGCAGCAGTTCTACTCATGTAAGTTTCAGAAAATGTACGTGCTTGCTCTCAAAATTATTTTCCTGAGAGAAGACAGGGAATAAAATACGTTGTTCGTTACTTTCTATAAGTACCAAATATGCCACATAAAGTTTTGGTCACAGCAAATAAACAAAATAAAGAAATAAAACTAATACAAACTTTCAATCATATATATATTCTTTGTTCAATCATGCTATAACACTGTCACATTGTTATTTTCTCATCGCTCAACATCATTCCTGTATCAAATCGGCAACATCAATCCTGTGTTAACCATAACACCGAACTCTTGGTGTTGACATAACACGCTAGAATGTTGCTCATGTTGGACTATTGGTCTGCGTTAAAACAGACTTGCTGTGTATTCTTGTCGGTACACACACATACACAAAAAATATCTTCATTTGCCTCCTACCCCAAGAATTTAACCTGGTGTTAGCCCATGGGCGTGGTCGAGCGGTCTACGGCGTTAGGCTGGCAATCGTGCAGTGAAATCCATTGGGATTCGAATCCGTCAGTAGTAACTTGGGTGGATTTTTAACTGTCTTTGATGTTTCTGTGTAAGCGTCTCTAGCCAGTCCGTTAGTGGAAAAATAAATGTCAGAAAGTTATTTGTAAGTAGTTAGTGTGTTCGCGTTTGAAGTACGGAGTCTTGGGTTTGATTCTCGGTGCGAGAGCGTTGAAATTTGAACGGTTTACGATAGTTCGGATTCCACCTTAAATTGTAGATCCGTGTTAGGGTTGCCATATCAAAGTTATCGTCTGCCGGAAATTCTTCCAAAAAATAGGTCTGACTATCTATTAAAAAAAGGAAAAAGAAAAGCAGGATTTCTGTTTATAATTTTCAAAATAGTTGAGCTTAAAATTGTGTTTACGATGTTACAGGAGCAGTATAATGCCGGTAGTCGTACTTGTCTGCATTTCTTACTTTTGGCAAAAAAAAAAAAAAAAAAAATCCTAACAAGTATTTGTGAAGTCCTTAACAAGCTATGTGTTTGAAATTATAGTTTGTGAACTCATAAAAGTCGAAGTGGGAAAGGGAGACATTCCTGTGTACGTGCCTGTCAGACAATTTAAGAGTAATTTAAATACTTGATGGACATGGTGAAAATTAAAACAAACAAAACATATCAGCCAAAAGCAGGACGGATGTCAATCCTAGTCTACGTCTCGTATGGCCTCAGTACTGAAAAGGGACGCTAAACTTCATGAAACAACAATTGGGCCTACACCAAAAATTAATGATTCCATGGGGATTGAACGCTCAGACGCCTATGCTAATAATTGGGTTATATGAGGGGTTGGAAATATACCAATACATTGATTAATAATAATAATAATAATAATAATAATAATAATAATAATAATAATAATAATAATAATAATAATAATAATAATAATATCTAACGTTAAGTATTAGGCAAAACTTGTCTCTACTGCGGGCATATGGTGTAGAGATACCTAAATTTAGATGAGAGCACTAGTCACTTAAACTCCGAATTAAATTCTATCAAGTCTACGTCAAACTACATAAATATCCACGGTGCGAAACTATAATGTGATATTATTCTGCGAGTAAAAAATGTTAACAATAACATTCCACTATTTGAAAAATTATTCATCTGAGAGGAAGAAAGGCGTATAAATACGTATTACAAAGGAATATGAATTCGCGTACAACAGCTTCTATCTGAAAACTACAATATTATGAGTTTAACATAAGTTGATTATTCCTAAAGAAAGAAGAAAAGTTATCGCTCATAATAAAGCAGTTGAAACAGCAGTCGTACTGTCTCTGACTTGCACAGTTACAAAACAACTCATAGGCAGAGTCGTTTGATTATACATTCTAATTCCTATCAACCATTCTCCTATTGGCAGCTCTAGTTTTCAGAAACTCCGAAAGAGCGCGTACATTTTAACAGCTGTGCATTACAATGGACACCATATGTTGTAACGCGTGCACAATAGCCTCTCTATTCCTCTTTGCACTTTGTTTCGTACGTGCAGTGCAGTTGTTTATATACCTAGCATTGAAAAATATGTACTTAGTCTTAACGTCATCATCATCATCATCACTTGTGTCAAATTGCGTAGACAGCAAGAAATTCATCTTTCAGTTTTACACACGACATGAATTATAGCATGTCAATGTGGAGTCAGTTGTCACAGTGAGTGGGGGTGTCATTTGTGCTTCATTAGACACTTGTTTTACAAAAAGAAAATGGAACCAGTACCAAAGCCAACAGGTAAGATTTCATTTAAAATAACAGAAATTTATGACTATTGCTAAATAATGTAGTTAACTTAAGTATATTGAATTTCAGCGCTTATTGGAGCGCAGTGGCTCAATGATAGAGTTCGCCTTTAGCGCAAAGGATTTATGGTTTGATCCTAGCTTACACAATATTGTTGAAATGAAATTGTCTTCTTCAAACGTTTCTTGGTTGTGTCCTGAATGATAAAAAAAGACGACGTATGATAAATGAAAGAGAATAATAAGAGAATGAGCGTGAAAGGAGATAAAGTTTCAATGTGAGCACAGTGTTTGTGATTTTTTCTGATTTTCCCATTTTTTCTCCTATAACGAAAATAAACACAAACAGTCCTTTTATTTATGTTCCCAGTGTCTTCATTCCATAAATGATCTAGCCATTCCCTCCTATTTGTCATGACCCAGGGCCGCCCATACATTTCATGGGTCCCTATGCTTGCCAGCTCTATTTTTTATGAAAATAGCCAAGTAACAATTCAAAAGTCATTAACTAAAGTTATGTATTATTAATGAACTAGACTTTATTCTTCTTGTCATCAAAGAGTATTTAGAATGTCGCAAATCCATATATATATATATATATATATATATATATATATATATATATATATATATATATATATATATATATATATATATATATATATATATATATAATTTTGTTTAGTTTAATATCTAGAAAAGCTATTTGGTCTCTGTCAATAATTTTTCAAATTTGAAAAATCGCGGATAAACTTTACAATAGGGGACGCGGTGGCTTAGTGGTGGAGCGTTTACCTCCGGTGCTTGGGGTTCCTGGTTCGATCCCAGCTCGCGCCGTATGTACTTTGTGGTGGACAAACACCGTGCTCGTGGTTTTCTCTGGGTTATCCCGTTTCCTCCTACTTTCTTCATTTCACCATTTCAGTCATCTCTCATCCTCACCGTCTCCTTTAGCCTAATCGGCATAATCGTGGGATATAAAACTAAATATTTCATTTCATTTCAAACTTTGCAATACACTCCAGATACGCATCGGTAAGTAGGGCGGCTTTGAAAGTGTGTAGTAGAGTGGACTAGGATAGGAATAAGTAGTTGAGTTGATTTTAGTTTAGCGTCCCTTTCAGCAGCGAGGCTATATGAGACGTGGACCTACTGATTAACGTGGAATCCGAACCACATGAGCTTCCGCCGGGAATCGAACCCGGGTCTCCCACGCCAAAAGCGCGTGCGCTAACCGCTTAGCCACGGAGGAGCTGAGGAATAAGTAGGATAGGTTAGGGTTACCAAAGGGAAGTTTCGAACCCATTTGGTTAAAATTAATCCAATGTAATTTCTCGTATCTACATAAAGATACCAACTGAAGAGCGCATTGTAAAGTTTACGCCAAATCGCAAATGAATGAAGAAAACTTTTATCATTTTTCACTCCTTCCCGCCTGACATTTGTCAGGATCCACGTTGTATCCTCCGAGCAGGGAAACATGGGGAATTCATACGAGACCTGCGATGTTTTGATTGATACTGGTAGTACTCGACAAGACGAGCACAACAATGGCAAATGTTTTGAAAATTGAATTCAGAAGTATAGGAAAATCCGTGTTGAATGTGGGGAGCGGGAAGGGAATCGAGCCGAAACCTCAGTAGTAGAATGCTTATCTTTGGTGTATGGGATTCCTGGTTCGATTCCCGGTCAAGTAAGTTTGTGATAGACATCGTATCCATGAGTTTTCTTGGGATACTCCCGTTTCCTCTCACATTCTCATTCTACTAGTTTTTCCATCATCATTCACTTCCCTTAATTATCCTCTCCCTTAGCCTGAACTGCATAATTGTGGGACGTTGAACTGGAATTCATTATATTTTACTTCGCGCTTTCTTGAGCAAGACTGAAAAATGTGAAATGTGCTAATCTGGTGGTGACATCTCTCGAACCCCTTCCTCCTGAAAGAGAGCATTCAAGCTATTCTTATCCTTATGAATATACACATACATTCAAATTCACGAACGGGGAAGACTCAAGTAAGTCTTCCTGCTAAGACTGGATCTAAACATGAGTTTATATATTAAGAAGCTACTTTTCTTGCATGAGTAAAGGGTAACGTGTTACATTTTTTAGGCAACTTCCGACGCGTTACTTTCCTTTGAGTAACTTACCCAACATTTCTTTATAGTCTATTAGAATTAATAGCATCGTAGATTTTCTAAAATGCTATTTCTTGGAAGTATTTTTTTTTATCTCCCAAAGAAAATGTCCAAATTGTTCTACCACTGGATAAATTTATATTTTGACCCGAAATAAATATGCTGGAGATACATGGTATCGATCCCAGTACCTCTCCAAGGCTAAGCAAGGACGGACTGGCCTGTAATACAGTTTGCTTGGAGGCCATGTGTTGTGAAAGCGTTTGATGAACCTAACGTAAGATGATAGGTATTGTGCAGAGGTTGAACCAATAATAAACTACGGTACGTTTGTTGAATTTCTGGATTTTACTCAGGAGTGACATTCTAAATTGAATTCAACAGTTTTCTACAATTGAACCCATCAGTACACTAAAGAATGCGGAATCCAGGCAGAGTGACATGACCAAAACAGAGGAATTTACATGTAAAAAAATACACTAAAACTTTAATAGATCGTTCTTTCCAAGTATAATAAAAACATATACAGGGAGGACCATTTATTTTGTGTCTTGTCACTTTTAAACTAACAGGTACAAAACGCTGAAATTTTGTTGTATCATGCAATTGTCGAAAAGGTGGACATTGCTTGATATACATTACAATACAAGATTAACAGTATTGCCAACCTAACGTAAAGTTGTATTTTCTCAAATGTTTCAAATCGACATAAAGAAAACATAAAAGAGCACACTTGTTTTGCAAGGTTGCAAACTAAGGACTCCACGGTATTACAAACATCGAAAAAGAACCTAATTTTGGGGGCTTCTACAACAATAATAAGTTAAATGAGATAGGTAGGATAATGCATAATCAAAATTGTTAGTGTCGAATACGATAGTCATCATATGACAAGTAGAAACAAAGTTACAAAGAACTGAAAATTTGTATTTCTTCAAAGAACTTTGTTTCGGAAAAGTGTTTAGACAAGTATCACATCCAATTACGTACGTGGTTTTCAATAGAGGTAAAGATCATAATGACATTTACAGTAAAATGTTGTCTTAAACTGTTCCAGAGATACGAAAAATATGTTAAAAATTGTTTTATTTCTTAAAATGGCATATTTGTGCTATCTTTTTAAAACTGTTGTCTTTTTGTCTGCGATGTTGTCTTTTTCTTCTATGACACAAAAAATCTTTTTTGCAGGTGTAACTACAGCAAGTTTTCGAAATCCCATAATTTTTATCAGTGATTGCCATATCTCCAGAACGGCCTGATATATCAAATTGCTATAAACACATCTTTATATCTATTAAATACCATCTCTGCAATTGGATGAGATGTTTATCTAAGCAGCTTTTCGAAATAAAAGCTGGGAAAGAAGTCAAATTTTCAATCAATTGTAACTTTGTTCCTAATTATTCGAAATCCATCATTTCATGATCATAATACAGTATTAGATACTAAATTACTTTAGATATACATTGTCCTATTCGTAGGATGACCATCAAATTTGCAACTGAAAACAGGACAGGTTCCGGCTTTTTAAAAATCATGAAAAATGAGAAATAGATCAGTGAGTAAATTAGTCCTGTTTACCTTAGCAATACTTGATACATTTATATTGTAATATAACATAATATACAGGGTTATTATAAATGATGGACCCATTTTTAAAAATTCGTAGTAATTAAAGTCTAAATCCAAAATGAACAATCTTTATGTAACAATCGAAAGAGGAAGATTGAAAGTTGTGGTGGGCAATGATGGCTCCCGAAGCGGCCGGTAGAGTTCGCGCGGCAATGGCCCGCCATTCGTTTTCTTGAGTGAGATGGCTACAGTGTAGCACAAGGTTTTTTGCGTTCTTGAGTTCGCAAGAAGTGAGTCACAAATTGTAGTGCAGCGGGCATTTCGTACAAAATTCGGTATTGAAACACCAACTAGAAAAAGCATTAAGCGTTGGTTTACGCAATTTCAACAGACTGGAAGCGTGTGTAAAGGGAAAAGCACAAGCCGACCGCGTGTGTCAGATGATGTCAGACGTATTGAAGAAAGTTTTGTTCACAGCTCACGTAAGTCGACCAATAGAGCTAGTAAAGAACTTGGAATACCCCAAGCAACTATCTGGAAAGTTCTGAGACGGCGTTTGCTGTACAAGCCCTACCGATTACAACTTGTGCAGGCTCACAGCTGCCGTGCACTCAGTAACAGTAGATACACTTGCTCGTGTGTGTGTGTGGGAGTTCAGCTACCGCATAGATGTTTGCCGTGCAACAGGCAGTGCAGCATTGAACATTTATAATGTATTGGTTAAAAAAAAAAAAAAAAAAATGGAACTTCCACTTTCCATTGGTATAAAGATTGTTCATTTTGGATTTGTACTTTAATAAATACACATTTTGAAAAATGGGTCCATCATTTATAATAACCCTGTATATTAGCTGCAAAGTATAAACATCATTTAACTTATAATATGGTAAAACATGATACATGCATTTGCTCGTTTGCCCTAGCTCGAATCCTTGATATTGCATTGGGTCAAGTAATTCGATACTTACGAAAAAGGAAAATCGTGTTGAAGTTTGTTCAACAAACAGCTGGTGAAAGCTCTGCTGCCTTTCGAGCAGTATTACGAACTATAAATCATAATTAATATAGGAAATTTCAGTTCAATTCTTGCCTCTTTGTTATTGTTAAGGAGTAAAGTTACTGGGTTTATTAATATTTACTTCTTTCACTAGCATTAAACGGGACAAATACTACTATTTTCCATCTATTGACGGGACGGCCGGGACAAGCCCCTAAAACGGGATTGTACCGGTCAAAATTTGACGTATGGTTGCCCTACCTAATCGTCTCACGTTATTACTGCTGTAGAAGTTACCTAAGTTTTCAACACTGAATAACACATGTATATTTGACATATAGACTTAAAATGCGTAATAACCTGATGTAGTGCCATTCAAAAAGATGTAACTTTGTTGGGTTGGCAACACTGTTAACCTAGTGGTACCGCAAGGTACGCCAAACAATGTTCCCGTGACGATATTTTATCTATTTAAAAGTTGCAAGGAAATGAAATCTTTCAGTTTCACGTCCCTCGATTATGCCGGGGAGGCTAAAGGAGACGATGATGATGAGAAATGAATGCAATGGTGAAATTAATAAAGGGAAGGAAACTGGAGAACGCCGAGAAAACCCACGCACACGGTATTAATCCACCACAAAGTCCACTTGGCACAAGCTGGGATCGATCCAGGGATTCCACGCTCCAAATGTGAACGCTGTACCACTGTGCCACCGCGGTCCAAAAGTTACAAGGATATATCGGTCCTAATGCATAAAAGAATCTCGGATGCCGTGTTGATTTCCTCTCCACATTCAACACAAAATTTCCCTATGTTCTAAAGTGCGGAATTTATATTTTTTGTATCGTAGTGTTCAACTGGTCGATTACTACAAGAAACAATCAACACCATGGGCCCCGTATCGATGCTTCCAACTGAAAACAGTGCCCCTGTTTGATAATCTATAAAGTATATGCATTGCGATAAAGTGTTAGATAGGACTGGTAGATAGTACGTTTTTATTCTTTATTTTATTATTATTATTATTATTATTATTATTATTATTATTATTATTATTATTATTATTATTATTATTATTATTATTTATAGAACAGAATTTATTCGATACTCTTAATAGTTAGACTCTCAGTTATCTGAATCATTTAGGAACAGGAGGGGCCGGGCGATAGGCATTTAGGGGAGAGCATAATACCGTTTGTCTGTCTGTGTACACGGCTAAGCCTCATCTTATTAATTCTGTCACTATGTTTTTTTTTTCTTCCAAAAAATCAATTTTTCTGTGAATAAGTAAACCCCTTCCTTTCTTAATTAAAAAAAAATCTTTTGACTCCTATATGCAGAGTCTGAAATTTGATTTCAAATTGTCATGTAGGCCACCACAATGTATTGTGAGTAAATTTTTGCTTAGGAATTAGTTCTTTCCACTTTCAAAATTATGAGAAATAGAGTAATAAGCATCAAGAGTATAAAGTTTAATTTAGATTTTGTTTGTTTAATTTTATTAAATTTACCTTCACCCCATTTCTTATTGACTACCGCAAACATAAGGATAAGTTGAATGGAAGAATAATGTGGCTCTGTTCGCTAGCAGAAGGTGCCGTTTCAGTGTCATTCAGTAACGGAACTTAATTTTTATTGTAAAGATATTATCTTTCGCTATTTGATTCTTTGTCAAGCCCTTCTGATTTAGAATAATTTTAGGCGAAACCATTAATAAACAGATCATAATGTTAAAAATGGCTATATAAATCGAAGGTGCTGATTCAGATACTTGAAAGCTCTTTCCGATCTTGCAATAGGTTAAGATTAACATCCTCCTAGCAAAAATATAAATTTCTGTTGACTCCACATAAATAATAATTCCGAATTTGAAGTCAATCTTTATATCTACAGAATGTCCCAAAAGTCAGGTCTCGGAAATATTGAAATGTTGCATATTTGGAATACCTAGCTATACAGCTGAAAAAGTAGAACACATCTATATTATAGCCTTTGTTTCAGGTAGGGAAGTTGGAATGATTTTTTTTTCTGGTAAGATTGGATAAATACTTACTTTCCTGGGCAATGAATCGGTCTCAAAGAACCTGTGAAAAGCCCCTTACAATCCTCAGATCTCACACCTCTCTTACATCTGTTGTGTGTATATACACAACACACTTCCACATTCCATAGACACCAGGGCAACATTCGTACTGGATGCCATGCCATCACTCCAACAATGTTGTACAATGTACGCTTGTATAGTTTCCATGTTTGTATCAGTACCTCCATATAAGGCTCAAGAAAGGGACCATTTGGTGCAATAACGATTTTCATATCTGAAACAATGGCTATAATATTGTGTTCTACTTATTCAATTATGCGCATTCTAAATCTGCATAGTGGCCTTGCGTAGCATAGTCACTAAAGCTCTCGCCTTCGGTGCGAGTGGTCATGGGTTCGATTCCAGGTGGCGATACTCGGTCGAAAAAGTGTAAAACGCTTTTTCAGGCCAGCCACCCTGAATAAGGCTTTCCTCATTCACACCAGACAAATGCCGGGTGGTACCTAACTTATAGGTCCCAAGCCACTTCCTTCCTTCTCCAATCCTTTCTTCCATCCCTTTTCCCGGATAGTGTGCTCGCTAAGGGACGTCATCCCTCAAAATGTGACGGGCTAAATGGGCATAGATGCCGAAAGCCCAGAAATCTAAATCCTAAATCTAAATTGCATACCAACATGCCTTGATACCGAGGTTTTGGGACATCCTGTATATTACCATTCTCTAGTTGAAGAGAATGTCTACAAACATTGTAGATATAATGGAACAGTCAAAATGATGTAAAAATGACTTTTTTTAAAAAAAGCATCTTTAAGTCAATTTCTGTAACAATACAATTGGATTGCAGTTTGCAGAATTAACAAACACAATGATAGCAATACAATAATAAATACCTGTGTTTAAGAGCCATTTGGAAAACATTGCATCAAATGCTAACGGTTAATTTTTAGCATGTAGTGAGAGCATTATTATTATTATTATTATTATTATTATTATTATTATTATTATTATTATTATTATTATTATTGACAGCTCGTGTCTTGTAGTACAATGTAGAAATATGGCAACCCTAAGGCCTACCGCTCACTGGCGACAAAACAGTTGCGCAACTATCTCGTCGCTGTCGCTTGCAGTCAGCAACTTCAAGGAGACAAAACAGTTTTGTTGCCATACCCTCGCTCACTGGCGACGGCAACAGAAAAGTTGCCGAGCATTTGATATCACAATTTACATAATCGGCAACCGGAACAGTTCACATAATCGCTGGTTTCGGACATAAAAAAAAAAAAAAAAAAAAAAAAAAAAACTACCGCTCACTTCAATGGTTAAATAAATAAATTTAAATAAACTTTTGAAGGTAGCGTCAACAGGGGCGTTATTTCAGACTTCACTTGAGGGGAGCAAGAGCACCACCGACATAAGACTTTCACGTTTTATACTAATATATTAGTAGACAATTGATTAAAGTATATGTATTTCTCAAACTCTTAGGGAGCAATTGCACCTCCTGACGTCCCCCCTAAATGACGTCCCTGAACGTCAATGAGTGACAAAAATAACAGCATTATATAAGCTAATGCGAACAGGAACAATTATTCGAATCAAAAGATAACAAGAATAACGAAACTATAAAACGACTGGAAATAACTAACAGAACGAAACTAACAAAAGCGGCAATCCGACAACACTGTACCGTAACTGTACTCTCAGATGTTCTACGTATAGCCATAATATAAAAATTGGCTTTCTTCGTTCTTCCTGTGTATTCTTCACGTTTTAAAATCGGCTACTTTTATACTGTACCATTTTTTTCTTTTTTATATTTGAAATGGAAAGAAAATTGATAATGATAATTTTATCTCTATTTTTCTAGTTGTGGGAAATTAATGAAAGTAGTAGTGTGTAGTATGACAGCGATATGTCATTATCGATTAATGTACGCTCATGTCCAAAATGATTGTCGCATATCTATAACTGTCTTCTTGTAAGAATATAATTTGATAATGATTTTGGAGGGTACTTTTAATACTGATACTATGTGTATAATCGGGAAATGTATATTTGTGGTAAATTTCATAGGAAAGAATTATAAATACGAAAATTAGAATGAGTAAAACAAAATGTTGCTAAATGGACAATAAAGATTTATTTTCGTTTTATTGTTCTTACTCTTTTGACATGAAATTTTCCACATACATGTCTTTGCTGATTATACACATACTAACATTATAAGAAATACCGGGCGAATTCGTTATCAAATTATATTCCTACAAAAAACATATTTATAGACAATAATTTTGGACATGAGTGTACCTATCTGTGTTGTTTTTTCTTGGATGGAAAGCTCATTCTAGTTTCTTACAACAGCAAAACACACTTCCTTCAATAATTTCTTCTTTATATATATATATATATTTCTTCTTTATATATATTTCTTCTTTAACGCTGGGGGTTTCTCTATTTCCTCAATTAATTTTTCATAGTCTTTATCACTAAAGACATGCTAGTCACTAATCAAAGAATGTATTAGTTTCGATTGCGAACACTTCTTTTCACGCGCTACACACGGAACGAACTGTTACGCGAAAAAAACTTGTAGAAAACATTTATTTTTTATCTTTCTACTTGGCGGTACCTCGGCAACTTTTCTGTCGCCGTCGCCTCAGTGAGCGGACTCCCATAAGACTCAATGCATTTTTAAATGTTGCGCAACTGTTCCGTCGCCGAGATGTTGCCCTGCTGTCGCCCTGCTTGGCGACACCTCGGCAACTTTTCTGTCGCTGTCGCCTCAGTGAGCGGACTCCCATAAGACTCAATGCATTTAGCCAGAGCGACAAGATAGTTGCCCGACAAAATGTTGCCAGTGAGCGGTAGGCCTAAGAAGGCAAAAAATTTAACTCGCATCATAAAAGAATGACACAAAAATCCTTTCAGAAATGAAACTTCTCCCGCTGCTGCTTTGTTAAATTCAGGCATAGCACAATCACAAGATACTTCTTTGACCTCACTGAGTAAGCATGAACATTTATACTTCTGCGCGAAGACATTTATCGTTAATGTTAAGCTCCCTCGTGACCTTTGGAGTGAAAGAACCAGGTTCGATTCTTGAAGGATCTCATGTTCGAATCTCACGGTACGCTCTGTAGGTCCTCACCTCATAGCCCTATATCCTTAGTACTGAAAGGAGATGCTAAACTTGAAATCAACCAACATTGATATTGGCACACACTAATATTTTTAAAATTCCTGGCTTTTTTAGGGAAAAAAATTAAATGCAACACGGGCTGTTTTTTTAAGGCTATCGGTTAAATTCTGGCAATTCTTAAAATTGCATGCTTCCACGAAATTATACTTCATTTAAACAGCAAAGAATCTGAAGTTAAAAGTAGCTGTGGTTGGTTAGTTTGGTAATAGAAAATTAGGCCTATAGAATAACGTTGAATCAAACCAAATGAAATTAAAAAATCTACTTTTACATTCCATGATTTTGCTCTTTAGGCTAATCAATGAAGTTTAATGATAACGACATAATTGTTAAAATTATAGTGTGTGAGGAAACGGGGGAACCCTGAGAAAAGCGCATACACGATGTTGTCTACCAAACTCGTTTGGCCTGAGATCGAACCAGGAATCCGTAGTACCAGAACTGAGTACCCTACCACTGAACCACCGTGTCACCTTCCAAACTTCATGAGTAATTGTCTGCAAACAAACCTGGGTCTCCTGCCACGTTTTTTTCGTCGATATAATCGGGTCTACGCTTTTCTTATAATGGTGATGCTCGACTCCAACTATTGTCTTTCTGGTGACTGATGGGTACTCAAAATAGAAATTTCCTTGTTACTTTAAGTAAAAGAGTTCGTTATCGTGGAATTGGATCTGCAATTAAGACCTCGGTAAATATTTCTTCGTTTCCGGCGCATATATGTAGAAAATATGTACCCAGAGATATTAGCCGTTTCCAAAACATTGATAAGTCATGAGGAATGAAGTACGAAACTGTCAGGGTTATAGCTAGTCAGTGAAACCCGTCTCAAATGAACGTATCTGCTTCGTAACATTTCAGTATCACCTGTTACGTAACAAATAATACAGCACGGGCATTGAGTTCTTCCTTTCTGCTATTCACCTTTATCACCAATGAGTATTCTCTCACCAGTGACTGTAGGCTTCAACCGGTTAACATTATTATTTTTAAAACAATTAGACATTAAAATCAATCCAAAAAGAAAAAAGAAAAGAAAAGAAAATGAGTAAGTTCCCCACGCATTGATTGCTAAGTAAGGAAACATCTGACTGACCTTGAAACTACACATTAACTACCGTGTACGTAGTCAATTCCACAGCATGTATTTCATGGTAACTTCGTGCCATTGTTGAATAACGGTGGTGAATTTGCTGGCTAATAAAGTAAGAAAGATGGATTAGATTTAGTGTACTGTGAATTTTCAGGTCTTATCCTGCTTTGCTCATGCATTCCAGAGCGATATCATAAACAATATAGCTAGGAATATGAGGATCATGTACTGTGTTTAATGAAAAAGGCAGACTTAAACAAATGAATAAGTTATGAAATTAGTACTTTTTCGAGAAACTCAATATTTCAGCCATTCGTATCAGTGACCTTTCACCATTAGACCACAAGTGTGCACAGATCCTTATATTAGGGGGTGAAATTCGTAGTGCTACTCCTTAACTGTTCGGTTACTTTTCTATATTGTCCCCTCCCCCTTTTCCCAAGATTGTTAATATGGTGTCAAAGGCGGGACCAGAATCGACGATGACGATTTGATTGAAACTGAGAGAGGGAGCAAGTCGAGAATACCTATTACTTAAAACAATAGTAACTTCGTCATCCTATTAATTTAATTCATTATTATTCATTTCTATTTCTAATTATTCCAGAGAAATCAAAAATAATACTATTTACATCATGTGATAGGGGACGCGGTAACTCAGTGGTAGAGCGTTCACCTCTGATGCATGGGGTCCCTGGTTTGATTCTAGCGGGAGTCAAGTGAACTTTGTGATGGACAAACACCATGTGCTTGGGTTTATCTCGGGGGTTTTTTCCCCGTTTCCTTCAACTGTCCACACTCCATCATTAACATTCACCTCATTTTGAGTGAATAATTGTGGGACTTTAAAAAAGTTATGTATACTAGCACAAGGCGTGTATTTTCTGTTTAAACAAGGCCTGCACGCCACTAATAGCACAGTTTGATTACAGAAGGATATGATGTTTGTAGTACGAAAGTCGTTAATTTGATCGATACTGCAAAAATACACAGTATTACTTTGATTAAAGATGATTTCAAGGCAGTCGGTGGGTTGCTGATGGCCTCTTTAGGGCCTGCTTCTGTGAAAT
Source organism: Thermobia domestica (assembly GCF_964235325.1). Classification (NCBI taxonomy): domain Eukaryota; kingdom Metazoa; phylum Arthropoda; class Insecta; order Zygentoma; family Lepismatidae; genus Thermobia; species Thermobia domestica. Next base: position 169,437,606 of record NC_137464.1, on the reverse strand, counting down.
ATATTATTCATTGAGGAAATGATCGAAAAGTACACAACTATAGAACTTCAAAAATACGTTGCATGTTCTCATTGATGTGCCAAACTATTAGGGGAGTAGCCGGCACCCCTTGTTCATACCTAAAAGGACGAATAACATAATTACATTGATTTATACATACATATATACAGTGTGTTTCGAAACAACACCGACAGGTGATTTCTGATATCAAAATAAGACAAAAAGTATAGACCAACCTGGGTGCACAAATGCTTTCTTTCGGAGGTATAGGCTGCCGAAAACATGAAAAAAAAAAAAAAAAAGAAAGAAAGAAATTTAAAGGTTCATAACTCCAAAACTATGGGGCCTACCTTAGTCGGGCCAAGACTTCACTTAGGAACTAATATGTGTCCTATCCAAAAATGCATGTTTCAAAATCCTAAGATAATCATGCAACAATTTTTATAGAGGGAGTTTGACTACGGTCATATAATCTGAAGTTCCCACCAACCACCTGGGAACTTCAGATTCCTACAAAAATTGTTGCGGAAGTACCGCAGGATTCTGAAACATTAATATTTGGATAAGGCATACAGTAGTTTCTAAGTGAAGTCTTGACCCGACTACGGTAGGTGGCATCATATTGGAGCTATGCACCTTTAAAGTTAATTTTTTAATGTTTTCGGCAGGCTATAACTGCGAAAGGAAGGATTTATGCTTCCAGGTTAGCGGCTGTCAACTGCGCCAGATTCAAGGCTTAGTCGCGCTTCTGAGTCCAAGTTATTAGTAGTGATATCCTCGGTTTTAAGGATGCGAAACACAAGAACTCACAAATCTTACGACTGAAAGTACAAATATAGCAAACGACTGCTACAAACCGATCTGTGTCAGTGAGACAGTAGTTACTGTTCTTTTTGCGTATCAAATTCCTAATTTAGTATCTCACAGATTCATAAAATAATTAAAAAGATTCAAGATTTGTAGATTAAATTATGAATTGACAGTCAAAAGATACGGAATTTTACACTCTTTTAAATTTGGTTCCTACGTACCTAGTCTGATTATTTAGTTTCAAGTCAACGAGTGTCGACGATTAGACGTCAGATTAATTTCTTGAACAAAATGTTCTTAACGTCCTGCAATTTTAACGTTCTGTTGGCCAAAACTCAGGTCTGCAACTAGGAACTTTGTCACCCAACAGGAGCGTACCAACGGGAAAGGTCAACCAGCCCCGGACCCTCCAGAACTTTTCAACTCAACATACATTTGTATACTTTCTCAATAAAACTATACTTGTTTAACAGGGAAATGATAATAGCATGAAAATTTGATCTTGTACTTCATCTCTAGTCTTTCTCTTATAAAAACCATCTATTCTATCATTTTTTCTGAAAATAAATGTGGAAGTATTTTACAATTACTTACAGTCTTTTCAGGTGCAGAATAACACTACATAGACTTAGTAACTTGTAGTATTGGACCACCACCTCTAAAGCATGGACTTCTCACAACAAAAATTTCTGGGTATGCGCCCGTCATCCAATAATAGATAAGTGTTACTTCTCGAAATATTACGCCTTTAATGGGTTACATGCTTGTTTTCGGTACTCATTCTCTACAGGACAGCCTAGATGTGTGCTATTTTTGTTCCCCTTTGTGATCCTGTTAAATAAATAATGCTTAATGTAAGATTGTAGGGTCTAAAACAGTTGGTGGAATGGGAAGAATAGAGAACAGAATAATAATAATAATAAAAAAAACAGGTCTGAAGAAACCAGTAGTCAAAATGGACCACTGCAACCTTGCTGCTTGGAGTCAAACCGGGAACTCTTCACATCATAGAAATCCTAAAAAAATTGAGTTGAGTTGAGTTTAACGTCCCGTTCAGCAGCGAGGCTATATGTGACGTGGACCTACTGAGTAACGTGGAATCCGAACCACATGAGCTCCCGCCGGGAATCGAACCCGGGTCTCCCACGCCCCTAAAAAATTGAGTCACATTTCCCCGATATAGTGCGTGCTGTTTTATTATTAGGCAATAATTCAAGGTCAATTTTTTTCACAACTTTAAAATCCGGCAACTAAATGCATTCTACCTTCTAGTTTTTACATACATATGTATTTTTTTCCCTTACGTAAACCTACAATTAAAGTACACATGCACGAACACACGTGTTTGTTCCATTCACTACACAGTTTACATGAGCAAAGAAACTTTTTTTTGTTTACAAATACGAATGATATTTCTATAGAAATTACATACTAGTGTACAGCATGTGTTTTCCACAATTCAGTATAACAGAAACACTACGTTTATTTTGGTTTAGTTGATGGGTCAGAACTCACCTTGGACTGTTTTATCTGTGAGTCACCAATATTGTTGCTGTTTACTTACCATGTTGTGTTTCCTCGTGTGCAGTAGGATAAAAGTTTTCCATTGTTATTTGTTAGGGAAATGTGCTGTAGATAAACGATACGGGTTTTGATTGTATTCTTGTTTTACAATTAATAAACATGGGCGCTGCGAAGGGTGATTCACTCTTCTAGAAGTTAAAATATGATTTAGGCTAATAGTTGAATTAACGGGTAAAAAATTGTCCTTTATGATGAGGCGTATACAGTCAATAATTTCATTAAGCTGAACAACATGAAATGAGTGAGTACAAAAACCCATGCGTAGTTTTCGAGAAAAAAATATTTGTTCATAAACCTAAAAATTGATACTGCACGAGCACCACGTCAATAATTTTGTTGAAGGGGTAAATCCATATCAAATCAACCAATAATAGAGAAAAGTTATCATTTTTTATTTTTTTTGTACACAAAATTGTACTATATTTAGAGGTACGAGCTCGTAGAAAACATTTTTTTTTTTAAGATATGCTCACATACACTAGACTCTCGCTAATCCGGCCCTCAGTAGTTCGGCCTCTCAGTAATCCGGCGAACATCCAACAAAAAACACGTTCACAATGAATTATCATGCGCATGCGCAACAATGCTTAGGACTAAGTTTTCTTTGAAAATTAATGTATATTTGGATTTAATAAAGTATATCCCCTATGTTTTATTATATCCTTCGATTTAATAAAATACAGTACACTATATCCCCTATGTTTTCATCATAAATTTAAAGAAGATAAATAAATAAATCAAATACATGTCATACACTCAATAAACCGGTATTTCCGCTAATGCGGCATCCATATGTGCCAGGAATTGCCTGATTAGCAAGTGTCTAGTGTATAAAGTGTATTTTGCGCTTTACAAAGGTTCGCGGGAAAAGCTGTAGTTCCGTTTTTTTTTTTTAAATAAAGATTTTAAGTCTTATGCACAGTCGTTCTGACACGTGATTAGTGCCACATGTTTCCTGCAGTAGTCAGGCCTTTAGTTATGACGCTAATCATGCGTGAAAACGATTCTGCATAAGGCCCATTGATTTGAAACATGTTTGAAAGAGAATTAAATGGGCATGTATATGTATACTTTATGTCCAGTACTTAGCCATATTACTCTAGAAATACATTTAAAAAAATACCTGTAAGTCACTTTGAAAAACTCAAATTGTCATTTTTGAAGTTATAAATTAGAAAAACTGTCCTTTATTTGTTTTCTAGATATAGAGTTCTTGATATACTACTTCCTTAAAAAAAAAAAAAAAATGATGCCTAGGAGTCTCATCTTTTTTCTTCTTTTGTTATGACTTTTCAAACACTGCGGCATTTCGAAAAACGGCTATATTTAACCTGAAATACTTAAAAACGAACACACTTGCAAAATCTCAAGTATTCACAAAACAATCAACATTTGTGTGTAATAAGTGGTTAAAATTTGGTATGTAATAAATATAGCCTATAATATGACGAAATTTAACCATATATATATATATATATATATATATATATATATATATATGTAATCTATTAACATTACATACACAACTCCTTGTGTCATGTTTGGTAGAAATAACAGTAAAAATTAAATATTACTATTGTGGGCTGAATTTGGATTTAAACGACGCATGAAGTGTCATTGTTCATCTGAGCGACCCCGAAAACTAATATCGGTCATTTTCGATCATTTTTATGTATCTCCCCCTCCCCTAAGTTGCACCGTCAAAGTGAAATGACAGAAACCACCCCATGCCCGAGCCTCATCAATGTGGCAAATTTGATCGAGATCGGTCGGGTGGTTCAAGAGATATAAAGTCACAAATATAGTCACATTCATTTATGTATTGTTTCACTTGGTTGATTTATGAATCGGCCAAATGATTAATGTATTTGTTGTTTGTTCTGCGGTTGATTTTAGTTCTGTAGAATCGAACCAAAAATAACTAAAGTATATTTTATTCTGTCATTTGTAGGATGTTGCTGTCGGCAGCGATATGTATTGGCTGTTATGGGCTTCCTGGGTATTGCAAACGCTTACACGATGCGAGTATGCTTGTCAGTGGCCATTGTATCTATGACACAACAGAAAAACTCAACAGACAGTGACAGTTCAGAAGGGGTAAAGTATTCATATATTCATCTCTGAATATTATGATCTTCCATATCGTAGATTATTAAATAGGATGACCATATTTCATTTGGTTTTGTGCATGAGAAACAATTGTTTTATTTTTCTAAAAGAAATTCTGGGATGAAGTGTTGATTTTTTTTTTCCCACAGAGCATCACCATAATTCTATCATAATTTTATTGAATGACTGCAAAATGTTAAAATATTTATGAACCAATGTTCATTTTCCATAAACATAGCTAAAATTATTGTAATTACAACTACCAAATACTATCGTTGTAGTGTTATACTTTGACACAAAAGAAGTCAACGATTATTTTAAACATTCCGTACAAATTCGTCATTTTAAAGAGTGTTGCAAACTCAACTAATGTGTATCATATCTCGGAAACGGTTTGAGATAACTGATTGCTGTAAACATTATGATCCTTTTGTCCGTTGGAAACCATCTAATTCCTTAGATATGATACATATCTTAGAACTTTTTCGAAGTAAAGTTTGTATATGTTTTTTTCAATTTCTTGTAACTTTGTTCCTATCTGTCTTAAATGCATCATATCATGATCACAGTATTCGACAGTTACTTTAGATATGCACCGCTTTTTTCATTTGAGTTGCTTTATTACTGTTGTAGAGCCCTCTGAAATTTTTATATTTGTGATACTATAGCACCATTGACAACACAATAAAATGTGTAGTATTTAAATATTTCGTTTTACATGTAGATTTGAAATATGTAATGACCTGATGTGGTGCTATTTGACAAAATGAAATTTTATATTGAGATGGTAAACTGTAAATCTGGTGATATTGTCGAGTATGTCAAACTTTTCCCCTCTTTTGATTTTTGCTTTGAAAAGGTTTTGATGATAGTATAGAATTTACAAGCCATTCATTCGCATAATTAATTGCCTACTCCGTTAAGTGTAACAAATGTCGAGAAATACCATAGCCGTAGCTATGGTAATACACTCTGTAACCATTATATTAATTTTTTCATGCCTTTTCAGGTAACGTTTAACTGGGATTCAGAAGAGCAAGGCCTAATTCTCAGTTCGTTTTATTGGGGCTACATTGTAACCCATCTCCCAGGAGGCTTACTGTCGGAGAAATTTGGTGGCAAATATTTGATGGGAGGGGGAGTCCTCTGCACAGCTATTTTGACGCTCCTCTCTCCATTGGCTGCTCTACATGGTGGCTCCAGCATGCTTTTCGCCGTTAGAATACTACAAGGTGTAGGGGAAGTAAGTATTCCATTTGCTTCATATGAAGATATAATTGGGAAGCATGTATATGCGTAGGAGTTATAACTATGAACATTTTACAAGAACTTGGGGACGTTCAAATCTTTGCTCCATTGAGGTAGTTTTAGATAGTGTAAGGTGACCAGATTTTAGAAAATAATAATAATAATAATAATAATAATAATAATAATAATAATAATAATAATAATAATAATAATAATAATAATAATAATAATAATAAAACCTTCGGCAAACTGGCATAATTTGATAGTTCATCATCTAAGTGTAGTAATCGTATATCGTTAATCATGCCAATGAGGAAGATGTCAACTTTTGCAAACAACTAGTTCTTATTTATTTAAACATATTCCGAGCTTCAATTTTTATGTTAACTTTTAACATCAACAGGAACCAGAATTAATTTTCCCTTGAATTCATTTTTTTTCTTAATGTCTGAATTTCTTGCAAAAAAGATTGATCTTTCCTTGAAAATACTGCTGAAGTCTATACAAAAATTACTAGTAGGCCTATGCTATGTAACAGGAGCCAAAAATTGGACGCATTTTTGGAAAACAAGACATTCTGCACCGCGTTTAAGATTTTCTCGGGACGACGGACGACTTATTGGAGAGAGCACAATCTCGCTAGAAACGGGACGTCTGGTCACTTTAGGTAAGGCTTATCTGCAAGTAGCTAAACTCAATCTCACTTTTAGAAAGCAGCAAATCGAAAGTGATTCATGTAGCACGACTAGGGGTCCAACCCCCTAAATTTTTACTGTCCCCTTAAAAGTTTCACGGTAAGCTTGCAAATGAACTATTATATGGTTGGATCGGTTCCCCCTAATTTCTACCTACCCCCCCCCCCTACATTTTTGGGCTGGCTATGAGCCTGCGACGTTGCCAATAGTAGTAGAAATAGTACGGTTCAAGAAAGAAAGAAAACACACACACACACACAAAGCGAACTAAACAATGATGATTGAATGTCAATGAAAGGGATCAGTTTTCAGCATTGTATTACGTTATTTTAAGGTTTTTTGATCTTGATACTAATCAACAAAATCTCACCACAAAATTTAACGAAATACATAAATCACAGATGAATGAATAGTGATCGTAATCCCGTGAAATGATATTTGCAACAATTGATTTAATTTCGTCAAATTAACTTTATCGCAAAGTAATTTCACCGGGAATTGTTTCGGTAATGGTCGTTCTTACCTACATCGTTTGTCTACTGTAAAAATAACATTATTTAAAATTTTCAATGCACTTTTGAGCTCAAGTAAATCTGACAATTTCATTTGCTTCATGGGCTTCTCTTGTTCTCGACTGAAGTTAGGGATGCAAGTACTTACATTAAGATGCTAGACAACAGAAACGACAAAGTTTTTAAAATAACTAGACAAACTTACTTGTGCCATTTATCTTCCATTTATTCTGCGACTAGTCACAGTGTAAAGAAATGCTATCTTATACGCATATCTATAATTGTAATAAATAGTTTAATCTTTCGTGCCAAAAGAGCGTACAATTTACTACTCGATACGCTGGTATAACATATTTTACGTGCTGTTTGAATATCTTTTAGAACAGAAATAGTTTAGTACGCGCGATACGGTATCTTTGTGCGATGTCATGGGCTAGAGATTCCGGGTGGGACGATTAGTGATGAATTGTAACTCCATGCTGGAAAGATATATATTAATTCCAAAATAATATCAAGTTTAACTAAGTATTTTGGAGTTAATTTCATGCTAATAGCACAGTAGGGTCGGTACTCCTTAATAACTAGTTGGTGGTTTCGGCTTCAATGCCCATTTTCAGTACCGACGCTATATGAGATGTGCACTACAGTTTAACGTTGTATCCGAACCACATGAGCCTTCACCGAGAATCGAACCTAAGTCTCCTACGCCGAAGAAGCATATGCCAACCATTTCGCTAGGACGAAGCTAAATAGGATCTATATGTACAGTATATCCTGTTACATTTTATTTAATGTTCTATAAGTATATCGTTGCTACATGGTTCGTAAGTTATAGCAAATTATTCATTTCGAACCATTCAGTAGCAAATTTTATGGTGCTCAATAAACAAAAATATCGTATTTATACGGTATTTCATGGTCATTAAGAATAATATTTTTTGTAACGGATACGTGATTTTATTTATTCATTTAGGCTATTTGCTTTTTTTTTTAAATAATCGAAAATGTAGAACAATAAGATAAAAAAAAGGACCAATTTTAAATAACAACAAATTGACGGACAGCACTGATGACTTTATTTTTTATTTTGAAAATTGTAAATGAAAAAATGGTAGACACGTTTCTTCTTGCCTTAAATTATTTCTCTTTTTTATAAGGATTATATGTTTAAGTTTGTATTCATATAATTTCTTAAACACAATACAAAAAGTTAGTTGTTTCTTTGATGTTTCACAAGTTTTTTTTTTAAAAAAACTTTTTTTTTTTAAGTACCGTTTTGTTTGTATACATAATGATTTAGTCAGAGCAAATACACTTTGTGCTAGGGATTTGAATTACGAAATCGCAATTAAATTTTCTGTTTTCAGGGCGTAACTTTTCCAGCCATGAACGCCATGCTTGCTAAATGGACGCCTCCGTTAGAAAGGAGCAAATTAGGAACGTTAGTTTTTTCAGGTAAGCAATAATAATAATAATAATAATAATAATAATAATTACTAATGTATGTAATAAATATACAAAGAAAATGCTCAGCCATTTTTCATAACAAAAGAATTACTTTCTTTCTACCTTCCAGAGTATCTTTCTACTATTTTGTCTGTAAACCTGTTACAATTAACGAATTTAAATTTTGTTAATCCTAGTACAGCATTGTGAATGTAAGTTTCTTAGCAGCAGATTCTCTTTCAATGACAAATTAAAATTTCTATGACAAGGAAATTAACATTTTCATTCATATAGTTTTCGTAATGAAAGTTAGTTAGTTAGTACGTAACACATTTATGATAATAAACATAATTGTTGATTAAAATTAGTGACAAGAACTACACTAAACTATGAAACTTTTGTTGACCTACATTTGAGTTCTGCAGGATTGTGGAAACAAAGAATATTACGAGAATACGTCTAATTTTCATCGAATATATTGTACGAACAAATGACTGCTGATATTCGAATTTCAGCGTCAAATTTAGAAGTGGGGTGGAGAATTTAACGAATTGCTATGTGGATTACGTAAAACAAGCTTATTTCTAAATACTATTTACAAGCCACTAGAGTAATCAAATTGAGATTTTAATTGTTTCAGAAAGTCGCGTCCTTGGGTGAAGTATACCATACTGTCCAATGTCAAATTAGGGAGAAATGGGAACTCAATGTGCTCATTCAGTAGACAACTGAACTTACTTTTTCTAACATATATATTCACTGCTTTTATGACAAAATGTACAATGTTGTAATAATTTACATATAGCCCTATAAAAAGTTTCAAATTTTTATATTTCTTTGTTCTCTATTTTTTAGGTGCTCAAATTGGTACAATTTTGGGCAATGCATTAAGTGGCGTTCTAATAAAATATGCTGGTGGGTGGCCTAGCGTCTTTTATACATTTGGAGCTGTTGGAGTAGTGTGGTTTATCTTTTGGGTGTTCCTGTGCTACAATGACCCTTCATCCAATCCTTTTATCTCTTATGATGAGCGATGCTACCTCGAAGAAACACTTAAATTAAAGCAAAATGAAAAGGTAAGGAAAGTTTCTCTTAGTTATTGCTGAGTAAATTGCCTTGTAATTAATGTTGCTCACGAGATGAGAAGCCAATTTTCAAATTCGATATGAGATAAGAAATATTACAATTCTCGTTAAAAAAAAAAAAAAAAAAAAAAAAAAAAAAAGACGAGAAATTTGTCGAATTTTTGGAGCCAACACTAGTTCACCCAAGTCTTAGGTCTCAAACACTGTTTTAGTGTTACAAGATTCATAGTAAAAATCTATAAATTAATAAAGTAATTCTACGAACACAATGAAAAGCATTTATCAGTATTTAAATATATACAAGTAATTACACATTATACTTCCATAATAAATATGGTTTAAATGATCTTATATCACACCCTTCGTGGATCTCTCTTAACACAGAAGGCTTTTGATAACTTCTAGATAAAATTAATAAGAAAATCAGGACATAAATTTTGCACACAAATTTACAAAACTAAACGAGATGAGGAGACTAGAATTTGAGAAAAGAAAGTACGAGACGAGACGAGGAAATATTATTTTTCGTTTCATCTCGTCTGGTTAAAATTTATATACATTTTTAATTACTAATATAATTACCAGTATCTAGTAGATATGTGTTTATTTGCATTGAAGTTCTCATACAGGTCTACAGAAAATTGTTTAGATTATTAGTAAGCCTAATTCAGACAATTAAGTCGTGTTTTAATAGAAGCTTTGGACACTAAAGGTCGTGAAAGTTACTGTATATTACATTACGGATTGACTTGAAGTGTTTAATGATTTTTTTAAATACACTGAATTCGAAACTGGCGAATAAAATGGCAATTTAGTTATAAATTGACAAAAATGCGATATATTAATAATAATAATAATAATAATAATAATAATAATAATAATAATAATAATAATAATAATAATAATAATGTACCATCAGTTGACCCACTAAACATCAGAATTTGACTGTACTTAATCAGTTTTTATTTCTCTAGACTTTGCTTATTTCTAAGTAATAAATATGCAGATTAATTGCTTCGTAAAAGAATTTGTACTATACTTTAAAACAAACGCAATTTTGTGAAATTGTATTGTTGTTTATTTCACAAAATTAAATAGCGTATGAGATAATTATGTATTAAAATCAATGTTGTGCAATATTAATTTACAATGCTTACAAAAGCAGTATTACTGACAGTTTTAAAAGATTTAGACAACCAACTACTACTAACAAAACTGTGACCTTTCTCACGAAAATCGTTCAAAACAATAGTAACTAACACATATCTAAAGGTACTATAAATATATATGTATCAAGACTACCATCATAGTATCTGTCGTTTGTTACAATGGGGCTCGAAATAATTTCAGTGAATATCGCCGTGCTCGCAACCAAGTTACTCCTGTTTTAAATCATTGATACCTTCGTATGGTTCGAATTTATATACGTGTTTAAAAAAAGAAAAAAAGTTCTTGCATCAATATCGTAAATGGAGTTGCAGAACGAAATACAAGGAACTAAGTCAACTCAAAGACTCTCACCGATTCTCACATTCCTCCTACCACAGAGAGCCCCTACAGCAAAGAAATGTTTTAGATTGATCGGATGCTTGATTTAAAGTTTAACATCATTTTCAGCGAATATTCTATATGAAACGTAGAGTACAGTTTTATATGTGAATAAGCCATGAACCGCATGAGCTCCCGCCGGGAATCGAACTCATTCTTCCGCACTGACAAGTATTTTCTTTAATCTCTTACAGGAGACATTCATTCTTGAACCCAATTAGATGGACAGAAGTCCGCTATACCATCAAATCACTTAGTATATCAATTCGCATAATGGGCATTCACTCGTCTACGGATCATTGTTCCTTTCAGGCATACCTCCTGGGGAACTTCGCCCTCATACCCCCTCTCCGCAGCTAAATTAAATTGCTATTACATATCACTTGTGCAGGACACGTCCCTTAGCACGTTATACTAGAGTTTGTATCCTTTCTTCGCAAAACTGTGTTGAAGTACGCATTCACTAATTTTCAATATTCGCGCCCACCCCTTCACACTTTGCGTATTCGTATATTACTTTAAAAAATTAAGTATTTATAGCTCTTTTCACATTTTCAATGTTTATCTTGTTTTACGCATTTACTTTTGCAGTTACTTTCTCCTTTTCCTTGTTTATTTTCTCTTTCCTTTTGAAATAAAAATATAAAATCCTCTGAACTAAATAAAATAAAGTACACAATACGTGAATTTTCACTACCCAAGAGATGGCGTAGCCGTCTGCGGGAAAACAGAAAAAGCAGCAATTCTCCAACATAAAATACTTCCCTAATATTCCACAAAAACTATGACCTAAGTTAATCAAAGTTTTGGAGAATCATTTATTATCTAGCAATATGTAGACCTACCATTAATTGACAATGCAAACATATTGCTTAGAAACTACCTTCATTTGGGGAAAAATACTATACGTAAGATAAAATGTGACAGGAAGACCAACGGAGACCCTTAAAACAATCAATGTCAATGGAACTATTGTATTACATAAACTCGTGTTCTTAGAATTAAACATTTACATTGGAGAACGAAAGCACCAACTGTACCTAGAAACAAGAATTTCAAAGTTCATTAGGTTCAATTGCATGAGCACATTTTTCACATAAAATGATTTTGTCAATTTTCATCTCTCATCAACTATAATTCACTTGCCATTGTCTTATCTGAAACCTAATTCGTACTTGAATGTGACAGTTGCAAGTGTATAAAAAGACGTTAATAGATCATTTTGAAAATTTTGTTGATGCAAATGTAAATCATTAACAGGAATAAAGCAATACAATCACAATATCATTGCCATACAAGTGCATCAATCAATTTCGTAGCATTTCTGATAGATACGTGTGTTCAAAGTCCTCTATGCATTGATTTTATTACCTGTGATTGAATTATTATTTCAAATTAATTAATTAATATTTTAGTTATCTTTTGGCATTGCATATTCATTTATGCATTATTTCTGTAATTACGTAGGGTAGGTGGGGGGAAATCGGATCAGTCAAAAATAACCCTTGTGATTGGACGTTAAAAGAACACTCTTTGAGTCGACGTGGACCTCCGTAGTGCAACCTCTCAGAAGAAATGGACACTGACGGAAGACGCTGTTGATTTGGCACCAGAAGAGTTCCAGACAGCATTGTTTTGGGACGTGTGTTTTTTGAGCGGAAAAAAATAACAAATTTAAGTTTTCATTGTTGCAAAATAAGCTTTATATAACTGTGTAAGAATTATATTTGGTTTTCAATGCTATTATTTCATTGAATGATGCATGCATCATTAGGCTGTACAACAAGTTGTGCAAAAATTACTAAACGTACTGTGTAAAAAGGGAAAAAGAACGAAAGTGCAGTTTGGGGTAAATCGGATCACTGAATTTGTAATTTGCATTAGATGTTTGTAAGAAGATTGGGGAAGTATTGAAAGTACCTGTCAGTAATATATATATAATACAGTTTATTTAAAAGAAACTCTCTTATATGATGTTGCGATGACAAATGTGGAACGTGGAGAGAACGGGACGGTACTAACTTGTATGTCAGCAACAGGAGTTCACATTGCACCGTTTGTTATTTTCAAGGACAAGAGTTCGACGTATGTATGACGGAATTAGGATGGGTGAACGAGGAGGCTTTTATGAAATGGGTGTAACATTTCCACAAATATCGAAGTCCTGGTAAAGTTATTTTAATTATGAATGGACATTGTTCGCACATATCCCTGTCTGTAGTAGACGTGTGTGAAAAATATGATATAGAAGTGTTGTTTTTGCCACTTCATTCAACACACGTTCCTCACAAGTAAACCTTACGTTTGGGTGAATCGAGTTGCTGACTGAGACACATATCAGAAAGTAGTACTAAATGTGGTCAGTATTTCAGTGAAGTTGTAGGTGCGAAGCTCCAAAAGTTTAGGAGATACAGCTACCAGAACATCACATGGAAGTACAGAATAGTCTTCATACAGTTGGAGGTAAAAGCTCTGTAAGACCTCTTGTAACGACAAAAGGTGAAAAATAAATATACGAGTACATATTAGGACTAGGGGGAAGTCATATAGTAAGGGTATACCTGACGGCGGCCATCTTGAAATCCGCCATTTTGAATTAAGGTTAAGTTTTTAAAATAGGAATAGGGTCATGTGATACATGATTTAAGGCGCAAATTTAATCAGAAGAACAATGGTGACGTTAATTTTGATTTACGCGCAATTGGTAAGAAGTTACAGGGAAATTAAATATTGTTGCAGCATATGCATTAGTCCTTTAAATTTACCTTGTAAATTTTGTGTTAATGATAATAATTAAATAAAAAGCAGGTGGATAAATATTAGGTCTATGGTAAGAGTTGCCTTGATGGCGACCATTGTTCAAATCCGCCATTTTGAATCAGTCAGGTGTGCTCACTGTGAGCAGAGCATTTGTGCAAGTCATGCACTCTTTTCTGAACTACATATTGATTGTACTAATTGAGGACTTTTCTGGAAGAAAGACCCAAGTTCAATTGTGACTCAATTCCACTTTGGTCATTTTTTCCTTAAATTAGCAACTTGTTTATGCGATAACAAATGCTGGTTAATGATAAAGCAAAAATGGTTATACCGTTGGATTTATGGTAAAATTTGCTATTAATAAGATGTCACTGTTATGCGTTTTGTTTTAAAACTTTTGTCTGATTCAAAATGGCGATTTGAACATGGTCACCATCAAGGCAACTCTTACCATAGACCTAATATTTATCCACCTGCTTTTTATTTAATTATTATCGTTAACACAAAATTTACAAGGTGGGGTAAAGGACTAATACATATGCTGCAACAATATTTAATTTCCCCTTAACTTCTTACCAATTGCGCGTAAATCAAAATTAACGTCACCATTGTTCTTCTGATTAAATTTGCGCCTTAAATCATGCATCACATGACCCTATTCCTATTTTAAAAACTTAACCTTAATTCAAAATGGCGGATTTCAAGATGGCCGCCGTCAGGTACATCCTTACTATATGACTTCTCCCTAGTCCTAATATGAATCCATATATTTGTTTTTCACCTTTTGTCGTTACAAGAGGTTTTACAGGGCTTTTACCTCCAACTATATGAAGACTATTTTGTACTTCCATGTGATGTTCTGGTAGCTGTATCTCCTAACTTTTGGAGCTTTCGCACCTACAACTTCACTGAAATACTGACCACATTTAGTACTACTTTCTCATATGGGTCTCAGTCAGCAACTCGATTCACCCAAACGTAAGGTTTACTTGTCAGCCGCTTGATGTTCGTGATTTAAGCCATTAAAGGCATATTTCAATCATCAGGCAACAAAAAAAGTTTATTTGAGGCATTGCATATCACAATCATTGTGATCCGATTTCCCTCAACACTGATCCGATTTACCCCACAACGTTGGGGTAAATCGGATCGATCTATCATCTGTTACAAAGTGAAAGTTTTTGGGGTAAGAACTATAAAATTTAAAAAAACTTTTCACACAGTTTATTAGATGAAGGTTCACTTATTATTATACATATATTTTTCGTTTAAATAGAAGCATATTAAACTTCCAATTTGATGTTTTCTGCAAAGGTGATCCAATTTCCCCTACCTACCCTATACTTTTATCTTTGTTCTTTCAATGTTCAGATAAGGGGTCATAAACACGTTTCTAATGTTTGTTTTTCCTTGAGGGGGTGGGAGAAAATACAATAATCCCAATTCTTATTCAAGGCACTGAGGCACCCACTGATTAAGAAAAGCAGAGCAAATTTATTAAATATAAAGAAAACAAACTAATATATTTTGATTTAAAAATTCGTGTGCTATTTTTGGTTCAATCGCAGTGCAGGGAATGAGTTAAAAAAAAAAAAAAACTCCGTTAGAAAATTTAATAATTTTAGATCGATAAGTTTTACATTACATTGCATGTATAGAGTATTACAACTTCACTACAGCGTTAAAAGTTCACATCGGCGCAAGTGTTTAAATTTCACAGAAACACTAATATTAACTATCAATTTATGGGAGTCGTTTGGGAACATCCTCGAATGAGTTCAGAAGGAACTCAACGTTGATGTCTAGCAAAACAGGCCAACTGACTTTCCAGCAACTGACGCAAAACAAAGCTTTGGTTCCGTTTAGTGAACTTCTTCTCTGCTAAGTCGCACTTGAGTGAAGTCACTGCCCAATTTCCTGCGAAAGTTGCACATTCTCCTCTTGTCTGGATGTTGTGGCACGACCGCTTTTTCAAGTATCAAACACAGATCCTTAATCATGAGTTTGGAATTGCAGTTCTTTATTGTTTTCACATCAACTGAAGCACGAGATGCACATCTTTTCTCTATGAACTGGAGAACGAGGTCTGTGAACACTACGCCTGCTTTACAAACTGCTACACTTCGTAACTGCATACGATCTGGGCACGATTGCTCAGAGTTAAGTGTTGTCACTTTGAGCTCTGTTATCATATTGCTCTGGAGTGAAGACAAAAATCAATATAATTCTATCAGTTTAGAGAACACAATTTATGCAAATGATGTATTTTTTTAAAATAATAATTTTTAATAGGGAGTCATATTTGTCCACCCTGTACATACTTATAATATTAATAGATATTTATTATTTATTAAATTAATATTTTTTATTAAATTAATATTTAGTATTTATTAAATTAAATTACTAATCTCCTGCTTACAAAATAATTACATTAACATTTTCTTTTATAGCCGCTACCTACTCCATGGCGTGCTATTGTGACATCACTTCCTGTTTGGGGTCTTCTAGCTGCTCAAATGGGTCATGACTGGGGATTCTTCACGTTATTGACTGATCTTCCTCTGTACCTGGAGCAAGTTATGAAATTCCCAATAGAAAAGGTGAGTTTCAGCTCAAGTCAATAGCCAGTAGAAAATTACAGGGAGAAAATTTAAAGTTTAGTGGGGGTGAAGAGAGGGCATTTATCTGTTTTTTTTTTTTTTTTTTTTTTGTTCATAATTTCAGATTTTGGTTCGGTTCAAGAAAATTTTAGGAAGAATCTCTCCTAGACCCGAAACTACGATTGAAGATTCATTGATTACTTTCTCTATTCTTTCAACAATATCTTTAAAGTTGAACGTGTTAGCAAAATTACATGGCGAGTCAGAAAATAAGTTGAACTAAATTATTAATAGAAACATTTTTATTGGGAAATGACATATTACTATTTAAGATTATAATATTTATATTGCACGTTTTTATGACATAATATACTGTGTTAAGTAATTTTTCATACATTAAAGAGAATGAAAAATTAAAATACGTTCCAAACATGGTACTTTCATTTAAGTGACGTTTTTTTTATCACTTAAATAAGCAGTAAATTAGTTATCCACAAAAGCAGCAGACTTTACATCGTACTAATACTAATAAATTTAGTAATGAACTTTTTTTCTTTCTTTTGTGCAGAATGGCTTATTGTCTGCTTTGCCATATGGAGTAATGTGGCTTGTATCAATGGCTTCCAGTTGGTTTGCTGATTGGTTGCGATCTCGAAGGATTCTTTCTACAACAACTGTGCGGAAGATCTTCACAACTACTGGTAAGCAGCTCAGCAAAATAACTTGAGTTTATACCTGTATGTATGGAGATTCTCCACTCTGAAGCTACCAGTATCTTAAATTGACTGAAAAGTTTGTTTGTGAGGACAATCCATTTCTTTTTTCTTTTATTTTCTTTTTTTCTTTTCTTTTTTTTTTAATTTTGACCAGTTATTAGGAACACACTAGTGGGCTCTAGCCAATAAGATTGTAATGTTAGTATGTACTACCATGAGCAAAATAAATGACGCGTCTCTTTATTTTGAAGTTTTTTGAAAATATCTCCGTTTTCTTTATATGTTCGAAATTTCGGAAGGTTTCCCCAGCAGGACAGGTTAATAACAAACCCGTTTTTAATATTTGTGGTAGATATTAGCTTAAAATAAAGAAATTAGAAGCAAAAAACATTAAATCGACAGAAATCTCGAGAATTACCAACTCTGCTAAAGTGGGAAATTTTCAAGAACACGAGGGAATTCTGCATTTCAACACGAAGCAGCGACATCTATGTCATTGAGAGAAATGTGGATTAAATCTACAAACTAAACTTTTAACGAATATTTCTAGTATGTCTTATTATATGCATTATCTGCAAACTCCAAATATATGAATATATGCTAAGTATTAACATAAAGATAGAGCAAATAGTGGAAATTATCTATGGAAAAGGACGAATTGGTAGGACGATCGTAATGAAATATCGTCTTTACCGGAACAGGCTCAGTTCACGTAAAAAAAACAAATAGCTCAGTTAGTTAAAGCAACGAGTCTGTATGCTGAAGGTAGCGGGTTCGATCCCGTGGAAGTGCCGTTATCATTTTTATCACTACACTATGGTTATTTTTTTATTTTTTTATTTGGGAAAGAATCAAATTGTAACGTATGTGTAAAACTCATGACGATACAAAAAAAAGAAAAAAATGCTGTTGTCGCACTTGCATTAGCGTCCCTAATTTTGTTTGCAAACAGTTTCGTAATTATTTCCCCTGTGCTCACTGCTCACCATATGCTCGCTGGCGCATAACGAATGTTTCCCAGTAAATGTTAATTCTAATTTGGAGAATTTTATAAAGTTTCACAATATTTCTCACTAGATAGTCTTCTATCTACGTGTTTGGATATTTTGATAACAGATTTCCCTATTAAATGTTTAATTTTCCCTAGATGTTTAATTACGGAAAAGTTTTACAATGTATTTGTATTGAATTGAAATTGTTTTGAATTTACTACATAAGGTAAGTAGACCGAAGGAGGAGAACTCAAGTAATTGATATTCTACGTAAAAGCAACCTATTGTAGAATGATGATGCTTCTTACCTTCAGCACATAATCTTTACGTTAGAGAGTCAGAGAGAGAAAAATCCTGTTTTTTCTCCTCTATGACCACCCATCTTAAACCTCTACATATCATTGTCCGTCTCACAAAATTTCGGTGCTCCAAAAACATTCAAATAATAATAATAATAATAATAATAATAATAATAATAATAATAATAATAATAATAATAATAATCCTGAATATGCCATCCTTACATAATGTAAGGATATCTTAGTTTCCTAGTTTAAATCTTAAATATCTTAGTTTAAAATGCTTTCTTTAGTACTTATTTGAGCAACCATGTAGGAGGGGGTACGACTTTTTATTTTGCCCCTCTCATTTCAGTACCCTTCCAACAGAAAGTAATTTTTGATAAGCAGGACAGACAAAATGAATAAGAAATATATTTACAGCATCCTCTCCCGTTTCATGACTGGAATATCACGTAATATTTTTTATTCTACGAAAGATGACCCTTTGCGGTTAGGGGTAGGTAACTAAAAAAATACCTAATATATAGCGCCCCTTGATTGTAATATTACCGCTTCTTTATTTGTACGAGGGAGCCCCTACACAATCAAGGGTGACAAAAAGAATAGGAAGAGTGTCTATTGATTCCAGTGGTGGATCCAGCACGAACTCCTGGGGGAGGGGAGGGGAAGTGAAACATTCTTTTGACGATGTGAAGCTGTCACAAATTACCACTTAACTAAACTAAACAATAGTGGGGGGAACCGGAACCCAGTCAGTTTAAATTGATGTAAAAGTTTAATTTTTGGCTTCATATTAAAGTTTTGGTTTCAAATGAGAATTTCAGTCCAAGTGGTAAATGATCAAATCTCGTGGGGCTCTTCAGTGTAGGCTAATACGGCCCCCTTATGAGAAAAGGCAAAATTATTAACATGTTTATAACTTTCGAATTTTTCGTCTATTTTAAAGAAATATTTTGCTTCGTATTAAAGTGTTGGTTCCAAATGACAAATTCAGTCCGAGTGGACAATGATCAAATCTCCGGGGGGGGGGGGTCTTCAGTATAGGGGGCTACGGCTCCCTTATGGGAAAAGGCAAAAATATGAAAATGCTTATAACTTCCGAATTTTCCGTCTATTTTAAAGAAATTATTGGCTTCATATTAAAGTCTTGGCTTCAAATGACAATTTCAGTCCGTGTGGACAATGATCAAATCTCGGAGGGTTCTTCGGTGTAGGGGTTTCGGCTTTTTTATGGGACAAGATTCACGTAGTTGATATTGCAAAATTGTTTTATATATATAAGTGGAAACTTGCACCATTTGGTTAATTTTACCTCTTATGTTTTGCAGATTCATATTCTAAGCAATAGTTACTCCGCAGAGCTAAAAGAAGGCACTTACAAGTTTCATTAAAATGAAATGTCTTTTATGAGAGGAACGAACAGGCACCCAAACGTTGGTTGAGTCGTACGGTTGAAACTCGTTAAGCTCACTTCAATTATTATTATTATTATTATTATTATTATTATTATTATTATTATTATTATTATTATTATTATTATTATTATTATTATTATTATTATTATTAAAGCTTTTTGCTCCTAATTTAGTTATTTTACTTTATTATTTAACGAATATATTGAAAATTGTCAGAGAGACGTATGCAGTAATTTATTTCGGGAGGGGTCCGACTTCAATATTAGGATAAATTATAATAAAATTTTAAAAGATAATCCCCAAAATTAGGCTAAATTTACAGAAAAGTTGGGGTTTTAGAGGGGGTCCGGACCCCCTGGACCCACCCCTAAATGCGTCCTTGTTTGTCAGTAACATTTCCTCATTTTGAAACCCTCAAAAACTTCGGATAGACTATATAAAGGAAAACAAGTTATTTTCGATAAAATATCACTTCAAGGAGACGCGACAGTTTTATTGCACATGGTGGTATCCAACGTTCACAAGGGCAAGAATTCCTTCCCTTTTATTCTTTTGCTATTGTGCTGTATCGAAAGGTCAGGTTTGTAACATATTACTCCTACGAACAAGCATGACTGGCAGATAGGAATACTGAACACAACTCCAGAGAAATGCATGCTGAACTTAAGTTTATAGCTACGCTTTGGTGATTTGCCCTCAAGGTCAATCGAGTGGTAATTCAGTTCCGTCTCTGTTCTTAAGCCATGTTCGTATTACTTCGAACAGTTTTGATAATGAAAAGCATGCCTCTTAATATAACAGACTTCTTTCGCGTAAGAAATCGAAACTCAGTTGGTCAGAGCAACTAGTCTGTAAGAATTAGGTTGTTAGTTAGTTAGGAGCCCAGTACGAGTAAGGGTTTTTATTACTATTGTTTTTATCTTTTTTATGTGAGGAAAAATCAAATTGTGACATCGCGATATCAAATGTATTTGATTAGGTAGCTTTGTCTTAGCTAAACTTTAAACATCAGTAACCGTCGAAATTATTTCACTAACCGATCACTTACTGAACATTTCAAACACGTCAAACCAGTGGCATAACATGAAGGTTAACCTCTCCTCCGCAGTCCTTAGTTATGCGTCCGTACTTTCAAGGGCGGACTAAGGGCCGGGCGACTGCCCGGGGCGCCAGAGAAAGAGGGGCACCAAAACGAGTCTCAAAAAGTAAATTTATAATGTGCTTTCAACTGACGTTTTTGGTTTATATTCTTGTAAAGTAGTGGCAATTATATGATCTTTTTCCATTTCACTATGGAAGAAGAGAGTTTCATAGTACTAAGGGGGCTGTATCGAAAAATTGAGAGATGGCATGTAGAATAAAGAGTGCCGGGAATTAAGTATTGTTTGTTTGTTTGCTTGAGTTTAGCGTTCGACGGTTATGCCTTAATAGGCAAGGGAGATGTGGATACTAATTATAGTGGAATCCGAACCACTTTTATCGTTCAACAGTAATCCACCGGGAATTGGACCCGGTACCACAGAAGGCAGGCGTGCTAGCCACTAGACCAGGGGAGGTGGAGTTGGTATTGTTTATAGCGGGCCATATTCTTTGTGAAGTTTTCCTAGGTAAGGATTTCTTTTTGAAAATGGGTTTAAAACAGGGGCGTCATTTAGGGAGGGCAGGGAGGGGCATTTGCCCCCCGTGAGTTTGAGATGTATATAGATTTTATCATTAGAATAGTAGTAAATCAGTGAAAAACGCGAAATTTTACTTATATCAAGAGGTCTTGCCCCCACCCAAAGCAAAATCTGAAATGACGCTCCTGGTTTAAACTATTAAAAACACTATGATAAAATGTAAAATATAGGCTACTACTAGGGGAAGGGCGCCAAAAAGTCACTTTGCCCGTGTGAAAATTTGGCCTGCTCCGCCCCTGCGTACTTTCTGTATACTTTTTGTCCTTGCAGCTTGTGCGGTCCCCACGCCACATTGTTGCGGGGGCGCTATTTACGCCTACCCTTCGAACGTAATTCAATAACGGTTTAAGAAATTCTACCATCAGCGTGGAAACGGGAATATATTTTTCTAATAGTCCCATAGAACTTTCACTCAGAACGCCAGTTGCAATTTTTCAGAGTGGGCTCTGGCTAAGTAGAAGGAAGATCTGTTTCCTAAGTAAGTTCCTTTCAGAAAGTTTGCGATTTCTTTAACAGTGGTGTAAATAAACATACTCATCGTTATTAGCTCGACACCAAACCAATGATCGGCAAAAGTTATTCTGCCTAATTTTATAAGCGACTCATTTTGTCTGCCCTGCTTCTCAGAAATTATATACCTTGTGTTGGAGGGTGCTGAAAAGAGAGGAGGGGAAATAAAACGTCGTGCCCCCTCATACATTTTAAATTTTGTGACGTGGTTGCTCAAATTATTACTAAAGAAAGCACTATAAACTAAGATGTCTAAAGTTACAACATTATGTAATGGTGGCATATTCAGGAATAATAATAATAATAATAATAATAATAATAATAATAATAATAATAATAATAATAATAATAATAAATATGAATGTCTTTGGAGAGCCGAAATTATGTGACACGAATCATTATAGGTAGAGCTTTAAGATGAGTGGTCATAGGGGAGGAAAAACAGGATTTTTCTCTCTCTGACTCTCTAACGTTAAGATTATGTGCTGAAGGTAAGAAGCATCATCATTCTACAATAGGTTGCTTTTACGTAGAATATCTATTACTTGAGCTCTTCTCCTTCGGGCAACTTTGCTTATGTAGTAAATTCAAAACAATTTCAATTTAAGACAAATATTTATAGAGAAAATTAAACATTTAATAGGGAAATCTGTTATCAAAATATCCAAACACGTAGATAGAAGACTATGTAGTGAGAAATTGTGAAACTATAAAATTCTCCAAATTAGAATTAACATTTACTGGAAAACATTCGTTATGCATCAGTGAGCACAGGGGAAATAATTACGAATCTGTTTGCAAACAAAAATTAGAGACACTAATGCAAATGCGACGATATTTTCTCTTTTTTTTTTTTTTTTTTTGGTATCGTCATGAGTTTTACACATATGTTACAATTTGATTCTTTCCCAAATAAAAAATAAATAAAATAACCTTAGTGATAAAAATTACAACAGTCCTTCACGGGATTCGAACCGTCTACCTTCGGTATACAAACTCGTTGCTTTATCTAACTGAGCTATTTGCTTTCTTACGTAAGTTGAACCTGTTCTACAGTAAAGACGCTTTTTCATTACGATTGGGCTAACAATTCGTCTTTTTCCATAGGTAATTTCTACTATTTGCACTATCTATACGTTAATACTTACCATAGATTCATATATTTGGAGTTCGCTGATAATGCATATAATAAGACATACTAGAAATATTTCGTTAAAATTTTCGTTTGTAGATCTAATCCACGCTTCTCTCACTGACATAGATGTCGCTGCTTCGTGTTGAACTGCAGAATTCCCTCGCGTTCTTGAAAATTTCCCACTTTAGCAGAGTTGGTAATTCTCGAGATTTCTGTCGATTTAATATTTTTTGCTTCTAATTTCTTTATTTTAAGCTAATATCTAACACAAATATTAAAAACGGGTTTGTTATTAACCTGTCCTGCTGGGGAAACCTTCCGAGATTTCGAACATATAAAGAAAACGGAGATATTTTCAAAAAACTTCAAAATAAAGAGACGCGTCATTTATTTTGCTCATGGTAGTACGTAATATTAGTATGTACGTACGTCTATCATTCACTCAGACTATAATGCTAGCATGTACGAATGTCTATCAGTTACTCAGACTATTAGTATGTAGGGGAAACCGGGGTATTCGCTAACACAGGGGTAACACCGAACACCCAAGTTTGCGCCCAAGGAAGCTTGATACAAAACACTGTTTGGTGTATGCTAAGGGCAGGCCCGTATTTATATATTGTGCGCCCCTGTGCTCTAAATAATTTGCCGCCTCCTCGCACAAAATTTGTGGATCCTCACCCCGGAAACGGCCAATATTAGAGTTAAATTCATAGTTTGGGGAGTCGCTGAGATGAATAGTGACAGTTTTAATTCAATTCAACTTCAAGGTCATACTCCACTCCCCAGGGAGGGAGCGAGATTTTAAAAGTGATAAAAAAAATGACAGATATTAGTGTTGAATTCATAGTTTTCGAGGTCGCTGAATTTAACGGTATTAGTTTTCATGGGGTCGGGGTGGGAGAGGATGGCTTTCTAAAAATAATCGGATAAACTAGCTAATTACCAACTGCTGTAATTAGAGCAAATTAAACATATTAACATATTTCCTCGCGCTTGTGCGGGAATCTGCGGGTTGCTGGTTTTTGAATATTATTTTATTATGAATCATAAACACAATCCAAAATTTTGCCGTCCCCTAAATTCTGCCACCCTGTGCTCGAACACAGAATAGCACTTACCTAAATACGGGCCTGGCTAAGGGAAAGACCTAGAAAAATGTAGCGTAAATTTGGTGACAGTCAGTTGAGTGGATTGCCAGGAAGATGTTTTATTGTTTTTGTCGATTCATTTATAACGTTGATTAAACAATGCGGGTAAGGTAAGTTGGCGCTTATCTTGTCTATATTGTTACAGATAAGGCTATATATTCCCCTTATTTGAGCATTAGTTCTTTGTAATCTTAGTAGCCTTTATGAAGTCAAGAATTAGTTTCAACTTTAACAATAACATGGTGTCTCATGGGGAAATGCCAGACAGAATGTTTGTCATTGCTCTGGAGTGTTCGGGATTGCGCTATAATGTGAAAATATTAAAAAAAAAAGTTTTTAAATTTTTAATTTTTTTTTTTTTTTTGTATTGGAAAGTAATAAGTTTGGTTTGGGAAATACATCATGTCTTGGTAATACGCATTATTAGCTTTATTAATTAGAATAGTTTGCTATATTTATTATTTTAGGCCATTAGTAGCCTACTTCGTAATTCTATAGTCAATAATCCTATTTTAGATATCTGATCCTTCATCATACTCTGAATTTTTTTCTGTGTATGATTCACAGTATGTTTCACAAATTTATTTAGCCTAGTAGCGTTCATTGGCAGTTAGTCCATTTTTTCAGCTTAACCGCATTTGAACATTGGTCTAATAAAGAATACTGTCCTTGGAAGCAAAATTTTAATGTGTATACGTGTATCTGTGATTTCTACAATTTCGAATAATGATTTCACTTTCATGAATCTTTTACTTAATGCACCGTTGTATCTTAATTTGTTTCATAAGAGTGCATTTTGTTTAGCCTATTACTTATTAGCTTTCATTTGTAATGCTTTTAAAGATGATGTCTGGTCATGTTTCTCATTAACTTGAGTTATGTTTGTAATTATAATTCTTATTCAAGATTTTAATACTAAATTACGGTATAATTTTGATGTATTTTAATGAATTTAGCTTATTTCGTAAAGGAAAGTTTAAAGTAAACAATGTATTCGGGATTACCTTGACCACTGGGGAAATTCCGAACATAAGTACATTTTTAAAACATCTCACTGATTTCTTGAAAAATGTTACTTTTAACTTTCCTCTGCACTTTAGCAAACAGGAGAAATTCCAAGCTTCATATACACAAGAAATCTTAATTTTATCTCTAAAGACAAAATAGTTATTTATAATCAAAGCATAAGTGTTCGTGAATACCCCGGTCTCCCCTACGTACATTCATGTCCAAAATTATTGTCGCATGTCTATAAATATGTTGTTGTAGGAATATAATTTGATAACGAATTCGACCGGTATTTCTTATAATATTAGTATGTGTATAATCGGCAAAGACATGTATGTGGCAAAGTTCACGTCAAAAGAGCAGTAAATAAGAACAATAAAACGAAAAAAAAAACTTTCTGTGTCCATTTAGCAACATTTTGTTTTACTCATTCTAATTTTCGTATTTATAATTCTTTTCCTATGAAATTTACCACAAATATACATTTCCCGATTATACACATAGTATCAGTATTAAAAGTACCTTTCAAAATCATTATCAAATTATATTCTTACAAGAACGCAGTTATAGATATGCGACAATCATTTTGGACATAAGTGTACGTCTATCTGTTACTTAGACTGTAATGTTAGACGTACAAACATACTGTACTAACATTACCATTGGAGTAACTGATAGACGTACGTACATTCAGACCTATCAATTACTCAGACTGTAATGCTACTATGTACAAACGTCTAACAGTTATTTAGACTATAATGTTAGTATATACGCACGTCTATCAGTTACTCCTCACACTAACTTGAACGAAAGGTATTTTTTTAATTCTTTTTTTTAAATAGCTACGGCGATTATCTTGGCCGAGTTCGTTAATGGAATCAATCCGTTAACTTCTTAAGAGATAACGATGACTTTAATGATAATCATGCATATCCCATTTTCTACTACTCAAAGGTATATAATTGTAGAATACTAGAAGTTACATATCGCGTTGTTAGGTTGCACCAAAGCATCTTCCAGTGGTTGACATCTACCGGACGAAATTGAAAATTCGTGTGATCCTCTTTACTGTTTTAACAGAGTTTATTTACGATAACTTCGTTAAAAAAAAACAACTAAATTTTGTGTACCTAGAACTGTACTTATACATCGGTAAGATAACATCTGGATAGTTTGTAAAAACTGTTATTTTTTCCCCCCATAAAGCATAACATGATGCTTTGAAATAGACTGTTTCCTTTTATAGAAGGAAATTTAACTTAAAACGTGATTGTACAGAAATGATACATTTAAATTTAGCACTGAAGTTAAACATTCTCTTTCATTGCTGCTGATAATGATCTTGCTGCTGGACTAAGATATCGAGCTCTTTTGAGTCATAGAGAGCACGGTGGCTCAGTGGTAAATCGCTCACATTTGGTGCGTGGGGTTCCTGGTTCCATCCCCGGCCACGTAAGTTTTGTAGTGAACAACACTGTGTTCGTGGATTTTCTCGGGGTAACATTACTCTCGTTTCCTCCCACTTTCTCATTCCACCATAATCATTCACTTGCCTTAATCATAATCTCCCTTAACCTAAAGGGCATAATCATGGAACGTTAAACTGATGTAGTTCTTCTGAATTGTATGTTAACTTATGAATGATGGCTTCCACTTAAAAAAATCTGAATCAAATGCTGATTCAGTGTGTCTTAATTATAAAAAGAGAAACATGTCAGTATATGCGTCATTCTATCCTAGAATGTTATACAACCTTGCTTAAGAGATTTGTAATGTTGGTTGTATAAAACAACTACGAATGTCTCACACTAATAGAGGTTACACTTGCTAGTTTCTTCTTTTATTTCTTTTACTTCATCCGCTATTTAGACTTACATTTTTTCGATGGTAGTGATTAAGCATCTTCTCTTATAGATTACAAGTGGCGCCACCTGGCGTAGTCGCTAACGCTCTCGACTTTGGTACTAGCGGTCTCGGGTTCGATTCCCGGTAGGGACATTCGGTCGCAAAAATAAAACTTTTTCTGTAAAAGCCAGCCATCCTGAGTGAGGTTTTGCTCATCTCACCAGGCAAATGCCGGGATTTTACCTAACATACAGGTCCCAGGCCGCTTCCTTACCACCCCTCAATCCTTTTATGCTTCCCTTTCCTCGGATAGTGTGATCGCCGAGGGACATCATCCCTCGATTCCCGGCTAAGTAAGTTTTGTCCTGAACAGCATAGCGTTCGTAGGTTTTCTCGGGATAAGATTACTCTAGTTTATTTCCACTTTTTCATTCCATCATCATCATTCACTTGCCTTAATTATAGTCTTCCTTAACCTAAAGGGCATAATCGTGGAACTTAAAGCTGAAATATTTTTTTTAGTAGTAATGGGCCAACATGGCCTTAGATGCTGAAAGGCCCGAAATCTCATTCCTAATTCTAACCTTATAGATTACAAATATAATCGTCGTGTAACATTAATTTTCTGATACTTTGAACATGCCCAATGACATACATTGATGACGTTATTTATTTATTAACTATAATATTAAAATAATATTTAGCATTGAAATACCTCATATCCAGAGAAATGCCAGTCAATAAGTAACTAACTAACAGCTAATTTTTTTTTATCTCAGAAAGAGTAATTCTAAACTTATTCAATTTCTGTATTTACAGCATCTGTGGGACCTGCTGCTGGCCTTCTTGCAGTTTCATACGTTGAAAATGACCAAGTTGCTGCAGTGGCTCTACTTACGATCGGTGTGGGTATTATGGGCACCTTCTATCCTGGCATGAAAGTGAATTCCTTGGATTTGAGTCCAAACTTCTCCGGAACTCTCATGGCCATTACCAATGGCTTAGGAAGTATATGTGGAATGGTTGCTCCATATCTAGTAGGAATTCTAACACCTGAGGTAAGTAAAACATATTGATTTAATGTAAAATATTGTGTAATGCATGCGATAAAGTGCTTGTGTTTTATCACTTATTGTCAGGCAACTACGTAGAATGGATCATCAGGTGTTTGTAAAAGTACCACTTTACCATCGAATCATTTGTTCTTTACGATTATAACAGTTCAAGAACTAAGGAGGAGGAAATACAAATCATGTTGCGTTAAAGAAACATCATTCACAATATTTTATCGCTTAGTATAATCGTATTCGTAATCACAAGGGTTTTGCGAATAATGGTATACTTCTTGCTACAAATCGAAAAGCTTTCATACACTACAGACCTTGGCAACGTCTAAACTTTGATGTTACAGTTAACCTATTTATACCTTATCAACTGTAGTCTTTTTCTTCTCTCCCTACTTTTACTTCTAGTATTCTCTCTTATTATCTTCCTGTCCCAAACATAATATTCTCCTCTCATTAGTTACACCCAATAAATTTATTTTCTTCTTTGCTGTCCTTACTCGTTTCTCGTTCGATCCAACTAATTTTCTTCTCTTCACGTTCACACATTACGAAAGATAGTCAGTTTGTAACTTCTTTAAGAGATGGAAACGTGAACACTACGTAGAATACAATATTTCGTAATACGATTCTTTTTCGTAGCTGTTCATTTTTGGATACACAAAATAACCTTTTCTTTTCCTTATACGAGCTTCTTTCGCTATTCCTAATATTCTTGCTGTTATTTCGTGTTTGCGTGTCATGTGTTTAGAAATAGTCATCTATTCTTTATTCCATCCTACTTCCATAGTTGATACAGATCCCTTTGTTGTATTCATGATTGTTCTTTTTGGTCTCAGTAGGAATGACAGCTAATTAAATATTTGGGTTTCATTCAAAATGTGCTGCTAGTTTAATTTTTATGAGTAGAAGGATTTAAAAATAAATTAATTTGGGCAGCTTCCCCCCAGAACATAATTGTGTGTGTAATCCATTAACGCAGACATATTTAATATCAGAAAGATAATTTAGAGATATTCGGTCTTTACCAAAAAGTCCAATTATACCGAAAATGAACACCTATATCAGAGTTGATACAGTGACTTGAAATTGTTAAATATAGAGATCTCATTGTAAGTAGTGTGAATTGAAAAACACAAAATTTTTCACATATGTATTTTTTCTTTATTTCAGCATACAGCATCGCAATGGCGTATTGTCTTCTTCATCTCCATAGCCGTATTTCTTGTAACTAATCTGATCTTTGTTCTGATTGGCTCAGGAGAAGTTCAAGATTTCAATGAGCCAGCAACGGAAAACACCGATCTGAAATCAGTTGCACATGGTAAGTCTTCAATTTAGTTCTCACAAGGAGAAATTGTTTTATTTAATTTGTTCACTATCAAGAAACAAGATAAAGATCTCTGAATAAAACATTATTTACCATTGCCTGATTTACTCTACACCAACTTTCATATTGAGCTTTAGGTATAATGAGATTGTAGAACAAAAGCTACGTATTAGTTATCAAGATGGTAAGAAGTGTGTGATTTTATTCTATGACAGTTTTTCAGCAAGTAAAATGTGTTACAAACTACACAATTTGCCCTATCTACAACGTTACAACAGTAATTACAAATTTTCAAATGGGAAACATACATTTTGAAATTATAAAATAAATGAGACACCCAAATGTGTGCCAAGGAAATGTTTCCGAGTTTCAAATTTTACTTCCTATCACGACAAATCGGAATTACGTTTTGTATAAACTAAATTTTGATCTTACAGACGTTAGGTAAAAAAAAAAAAAAAAAAAAAAAATCTCTGTCCACGATTTTAGACTGGTCAAGTGACTTCTGAAATTGATGGTTGCAACGATTAATTTTGTTCCTATCTATCTATCGAAAATAAACATGTCATTTAGATTTAGAGTCAAATAGTTCGACAATTTTTTATTTTAAAAATATTCAAAACTGACTTCAAAACAAATTTTATGAGACATTCTTGGACTAAGAAAACATTTTAAACAGGAAATTAGGACTGCATGACTATCTCGACTCAGACAGTTACATGTTGTAAAGATTTACATGTAATTTGCAATTAATATTTGTGGTAGAGATGATCATTTACAATGAGAGGCAAATTTTATTAATTTACATTTATCATATTCTCTTATTAAATATTACTCATGTAATACCTAATCTTTGTAAAGTGGTAATAACATTTCTTAAAAGAAACGTTAAAGTTTTAATATGAATATTTAGTGATTTAATTATTAATATTATTATTATTTTGCAGAAAAGGAATCTCAGTACAAAAATAGTTACGACACTTTCTCCATTCGAGAAACTCACCATTTATAAGCAGTTCTATTGTGCAAGAAATGGAACTTATTACGTACCAGTAATCGCGGAAGATAAAAGTAGTTTGCAGTGGACGTGACATACTGGAGTGTTGCAGAGTTATTGTAACTGCTGCATAAGAACATATAGGATTCGGTGTTACATGGTCTTGAATACATTTTCATTTGTATTGATTGAAAGTAGCTTCGACAATGACTTTTCACAATGTAACTAAACATTAATCTACTTTTTTAAGTTCATGTGTGACTTGTGAGGATACTTTTGTGTGTGAAGTGTGAATGTAACATGACATAAGATGTTAAACATATTTATTTAGACCTCTGAATAAATCAATAAATTTCATTTATTATTATTTGTATTTGATGTAAAATTATATAAGTGAAACGTATTCTAAATATTTAAACAGGTATAGTGTCTTACAATATTCTAATTTCCAATATTACTACTAACAGTATATTTTTGTGATACCTAAAACTCATTTGATTTTGAACATAAGCTATACAATATTAGGAGGAATGATTATCCTCAACCCATCCTCTGTATGAACAGATGATGTGTAATTTTCAGACCGACTATTAACCTGTGTTAAAATTATTTTTTTTAAGTACTAATATTTTAAGCAAACATCAATGTAGTACGCTATGTTCATGTAAGTTAATATTTATAAAATTATTTTATCGGTTGTTTTATTCACAATTTGAGATTATGAATTTATTCTTGAAGTCATATTAGCCTTGTGCTCGAATCTATTGAATATATTCATATTTTACAATAAAACTACTCAAATCAGATACTATGACAAAAGAAAACTGTTGCAAAGAACATGTTGGATTTATAAGGAAAATAGAATGGAAATCATGATTCTTTCTTAGTGAAATGAACGTAGTTATGAAGAATTAATGAGATTGACAGGATTTATAGTTAAAAAAATTTATGTCTTTTAAATTTGCGTACAAGAGTATGTATTTTCAAGTCAAACTTGATGGATACCAGTAATAGTGATATTCTTTTCATTTCCTACTGAGTTAATTTGAGGACACGATGGTTGAATGGTAGAGAGCTTACCTCTGGTGCAAGGAGTCTCTGGATCCATTCCAGGCTACACGAGTTTGTAGTGGACAACATCGTGTCCTTAGGTTTTCTCACTCTTCTTCTGTTTTCTTCCACATTCACATTCCACTCATTCTTTCGTTATCATTCACTTTCGTTAATCATCCGTCTTCTTTAACCTCCTTTAGGGTATAACCATGAGACGTATAAAACTAAAAATTTTATAGATTTACGAATTAAATTTTCTGACGTTCAAATAAGATTATCAATATTATTATTTTGGAACTTCGTAAAATATTTCTTACAAGGAACAAGCAAATTATCCTACGAAATCTTGTGAGTAACTGTAAACATGTACCTCAAGCATAATATATTTTGAACGTATGTATTCTGAACCTCCGAACGCTAAATATCTTGGTTATGCAGAGTAAATGTAAATTGACTGATACAAAATGAAACAGTAAAATTCTTCTTTCCTACATAATATGTACAGTAGATAATGAAAGAAATATACATTTTGAAAGTATGCTCTCGTAAGTCTTATTGAGAAACATATATAATTTTTTTAATGGCTTATACATATTAATTTGTGTATTACGAATGCATTTCTTTGTTGCTGAAGCATTCTTATAAAGATTCGCACTCATTACAGTATTTTTATAATGCATATGCTTAAAATAATAATTGTAGAAACAGCCTTTATACAGTGATATTAAACAACTCAATATTATTTGTTAAGGCTTTTTAATATTTAAAAAAGGTGGATTTTGAATTTTTTGGTAAAAAGAACTAAGATGTATATAGAAGAAAGAAAAAGATGTATATAAAAGACATACACTTAAAATATTTGACTAAATGTTTATTATTTATACTTGTGTGTGAGAAATTTTAAAAGAAAAATGTATATATAGCTTTCGTATTAAATAAAGTCTGTTTTTTTAATTAAACACTGCAATGTTTTGTTATAAAAGTAAGACTTATTGATATCATCTTTCATTGCAAAATACCTGATAACTGGCTCCGTTTCATCTGTTTAAAAACATTTTCGAAAAAATAAAAATACACATTCTCTGCGTAATTTCCAAGTACTTATCAAGTATGAGATTTTGCAAAATCTTTCTTTCAGAAAACTTTGTACTGGAGACAAAATCAAAATGTGACGAGTCTGCACTGGGACATTTGCTAAAGGAAGTGCGATGCATAAAAGTGTTGTGTAATCACAGTTTATCTTAGCTCCGTCACAGAGAGGAAAATGGGGCTAGGCAGCTGGAAGAAATACGAATTTCCTATTGTCAAGAAATAAATTTTTAATATATCCTACATTCCAGCGTGTTTTTTATACTGGACATTGATGGATTTTTCTCGATGGCCTGGCAGAAAGGAGCAGCGTACAAGTTTCAACATAGTGTTGCTGATTTTGCTGGGAAATCTTGTTGAAGTTCTGACGGTCTATATTTTATCTTGGGGAAACCTAGGCGGGAAATTACTCAGACAAAACTTCACATGAGCACTTTGTGATATGATGGTTTTGAAATTCAGATGTATATGATAAAGGGTTTTAAAAAAGAAATACTCTTAAATTTTGGTAAAACTAAAACCGATAAATTCTTCTTAGTTGGTTTTACATAGAGAAAAATAAAAACAGAGTTTTCGAAAACAAAATATTGAAGAAAATATTTAACGTCAACAGAAACATACATACATTCAAATTTTCACAACACTTGTTTTCGCAACACGAGTTGAACTTCACAACACGTACAAATCACTGGGCACCACATTGATTTAATGGGAAATACTTTAGGATGGCAAAATAGTTCTAGTTTGGAAAATTGGGAATAAGAGAACTTTGAGTAGACCCAAGAAGGTGGTTAGGTGATAATGCTGTTGAAATTCGAATAATGGACTCTGAGTATTCTAATAAAATTAACTTTGCGAATAATTATTCGGATAAATTATTATTCGAACAACTATCCAAATAATCAGCAATTACTGTATTTGAAGAGTTATTTCAATTATGAGTAATTTTTCAGATATATTCGAATAACGAACGTTCAAATAATTTTAAAATAAATTATATGAAGTAAGAGGATCAGTAATAAATCAGACTGGATTATGAGTTTTATTTCTGTGGAGATGAACCATGGTACTTTCTAAACATAGTTAACATACTTCTGTACACAGCTGAATATGGTAATCGTAATCTGTTTCGGTTGTGGATAAATGCACATTTCTCATTGTCGACACATAATATTGAGGCAATTGTGGGCAAACTTGATTTTAGAAAAACAGACAACACGAAAAGGAAACTGTAAACTAATAGAATTAGGACCCTGGTGATTAGTCGTAAAAATATTTTTTTAACGTCCAATGGTTATAGCCTTTAGGCTAAAGGAGACAGATGATTATGTAAAGAGGAGAGCATCGTGACTGGGAAAGAGAAGAAATGACATGACTCTTCTAGTTGTCGCCAACTTAAACTTCGATTTGTTAATTCAGTAAAAAACTAAACCTCATCAGGAAGTCGCTGTTGGCAAGAGGGATTGCCGCCGTCGACTGTGGCGGGCCGCCGGAGGCACCCGGCACCCGTCCGCTGCGGCACGACGATCTACTTTTTCAAAGTTGCCGAACTTTTGTCGAGGCGGCAAGCGGTCGAAAATCGTAAAATAAAATGCCCTTTGCCAACCGTCAGAATTTGGAAAACAGTCAGAAAGGCCGCTTTCCGACCCTCTGCCAACTTCTTATGCCGGCCTCTCTTCGACGGCGGAGTCGGCGCATTTACTGCGCCTTTACGGCTGTTTGCCGATTGCTCGGCAACTATTCGTCCCGGTCGAAAATCGCACGGAAAGACGCCGGTGTCCGGCGCTGGCAAGCCGACCGTGGCATCTGGTCAGCATGGGCAAATTGTCCTACTATAGGCGGCAGAATCCTGATGGAAAAATAATTTTCATTTTTCTGTTCTACATATATTTCATTATCAGTTATTTAATATCGGACTTCCGAAGTGAAAATTAATTGAATTTATTGACCGCGCCTGTCGCGACAACTCCCAGTCACGACCTCTCTTCAGTTTTATTTAAAGTAGGATAGACTGAGAAAGAGACATAGTAAGTCAAGGGGAAGGCAGAAGAAGAAGAAGGAGCAGAAGGAGCATAGAAGGAAAAGAGGAGGGTTAGGTCGGTCTTTAAAAGAAATATATTATGTTAGAGGTAGGGAGAGACCAGAAGAAAACGCTGCAGACAATAGATGTTAGATAGGCTATGGTTAATACGGAAGAAGATAGAAATGAAAAGTACTAGATAATTATGGAAATATAGTAAGGAAGCTTAAACACATATTAGAAGGTGTTTCGGATCCGAGTTTTGTTGTTCGAGAATCAATTCTAAACTCTTCCTGACGAGACATACGATCCCTCATACTACTCTGTCCTGGATCCAGGTAACTGCACAAGTTGGAGTTACCCTGACCCAGCCCAGATAATGAGAAGTATTAATTTACTCGTGTGTATGTTATTTTTGGGTATTAAATAACTTTCATCCAGTAACTGATTGTACACTCCGCATCAAAAAATTGCGACAACTAACGCCATGTAGTTAGGCCACCCAATATACACGTTCTTATCCCATAATCGTGTCAGGTAAAGAGACGCCTTCTCCCTCCCTTTCTTCTTTCCCATACTAAAATTAGCTAACAACATGAGCGCAATTCTGATTTCAAACTACACATGTATTAGTTTCGATAAAATGAAATAAAACATAGACGAAAAAAGAGTCATAAGTTGATATAGGGAGAAACTGAAACACACACAATGGAAAATTGAAACTAATGGATGTATCTTGCACAGAGATTCAAAAATGAAGCAGAGAGAGAGAGAGAGAGAGAGAGAGAGAGAAAGAGAGAGAATGAGAGAAGAGGAGAGCAGAAGAAAAAGAGAAGGGAGAACAGATAAAACTGTGGAATTCAAACGTAGTAAGAAAAGAACCGAACATTATAAAGTTCCGTTTCCAGAAGTCCAACACTAATATAGAAATAACGTTTGTTTTTACATATTTTAAAGAACTATTCGAATATATAGAGGATACTTTAAAAATTCATTATGTCACTTTCATAATGGATAGCATACTCAATTTCTAATAGAACTGTATATCTCCGAGACACATCTAAGATGATTTCAAAACTTTAACACACATGCTTTGTTTCCACTTGGTTCGATTGCAAATTCGGTAGTGTTCATTCCACGTACTGATTCAAAATACATTTTAATATACCCAATAGATAGAGTTGGTCATATCCTCCATTTGAGACTACTAATACAAACTGAACAAAAAAAAAAAAAAAAAAACGAAAAACAAAAATCAAAAAGAAAAAGAAAGAAAGAGAAAATTGACAAGTGCTATTTTACTGCTAAATTTCTATCAGAAATACCCTATATTAAACGTTCAAACTGTATCGTAATAAAAAGTTACAAATGTTCCAAAGGAAAAGTTTGTTACTCATAGATATAGCATGTTTCAAATTTCAACGTGAATAAAACACATTGAATTATAGGATGGGAACAATTTTTTTGTGTCGAACTAGTATAAATAAAATTTTGTTTTCAAATAAGTGGTTACCATTTTCTAGTCTTTTCCGAAGATGTATCTGTTCCGAACATCCAGCATTGATTTCATCTCTTCCGGATAAAACGTAATTTGCACAGATAGAATGCACGGAGAGAAGGAGATATATGCATAAAAATGAAAATGAAAGTGTCTGGCTTTGTGACTTCAACACTCTTGAACCACCGGACCAATCTCGATTAAATTTTCAACATAGATGAGGTTCAGGCCTAAGATGGTATTTATCTATTTACTTTGACGATATAACTTAGGGTTGAGGGGTGGGAGGAGTTAAAAGAATAAATAAAACTTAATAACTCGTGAAACAAAGGATCATTCTCGAGCAAATTTTTAACATAGGTGAGGTTTCGACCTGACATGATTTTTATCATTTCACCTTCTCGGGACGACTTGTGAGGGTAATGGGAGAGGGAGATATACATGAAAATAAATAAAACTAAATGACTCTTGAACCACGAAACCAATCTCGATTAAATTTTCAACCTAGATGAAGTTCGAACCTGATATGGTTTCTGTCATATCACTTTGACGGCGTAACTTAAGAGATGAGAAGGGTGAGCGACATTTAAAAAAGAACGAAAAATGACCGATATTAGTGGCGAATCTATAATTTTTAGATTCGCCGAGATTAACAGTGACACATTTGATGCTGTTTAAATTAAGATTCAGCCACGCAACTTGGAGGAGGGGGAGACATATAAATATGATCGAAATAACCAATATCAGTGTCGAATTCATAGTTTTCCGGCTCGCTGAGATGAACAATGACACTGCAGATGCCGTGCCCCAAAACGTAGGGGGGAGGGGATATATAAAACTCATCAAACATGACCGATATTAAAGATCACTTTAGTAATACTAGACAGAGACTGAGTAACGAAACATATTACTATTTTTTTCAATTTAACCCAACGAAGGTTGTAATTGATGCTAATAATAATAATAATAATAATAATAATAATAATAGACAACTATACTATGAATGTTAACATTTATTATTATTATTATTATTATTATTATTATTATTATTATTATTATTATTATTATTATTATTATTATTATTATTATTATTTCACGTACTTTTGAACTTGCACGGCGAAATTACTGCAAAATAGCTTTTATTTCTCTAATTTTTCCTGGATTGTATGCTTTCCTTTATTAGTAAGCATTAATTTCTCTCTAGGCAGTCGAATAAAAAATTCCGTTGTGCACTTAGGTTCGTTCCAAAGATCAGGACTAAAGTAAGTAATATTTGGATTGTGTGGCATGATAGTGTAGGGATAACGTAAAGGCCTTATGAATAATACAGTTATCTAACATAGGTTCAAATCCTGTTCACGCCGAATTTTTTTTACAAAGTGATTGTGAAGAATCGATTTATCATACTGGACAAGCAATACACAAGAATGTGGAAACAAACACCTGTATCATGAAAGAAACAATACGAATGTTGATTGGGAAAGGACAAGGGAATTACCAGGACATTCCAAAGATATCATTCATCTGCAGTATACACTTTTCGTGTTGTTGTTCTCACAAGGGAACCTTCCGAAAATGATAGTTGCAGTGAAAGATGTGACATATGCCAATTGAAAGAGCTGTAACAGAGATGAACATTCCCAAAAAATTAGCTGTCCATAGCAGTAGGTTCAAGAAATATAAGGGGTGGAAGTTCGGGAAACAGCAAAGTTGGACAAGGGGGGGAAAGTGCAAATTCCGCAAAAAAGGGAGGCACGGCAAAATACAATGCTGACAAGTGATGTATAAAAAGAGACTTGCCACAATAGGGAACAAATGAAGGCCACCATTGGGGATAACAGTGTTGCTAACTGCAATGAAAAGTACATGTTTTGCAAAGAGCACTATAAGAAGTGAGTGCAATATTCAGTGTCAACCTGTCA
The DNA here is from genome assembly GCF_964235325.1 of Thermobia domestica. Lineage (NCBI taxonomy): Eukaryota > Metazoa > Arthropoda > Insecta > Zygentoma > Lepismatidae > Thermobia > Thermobia domestica. The sequence continues at coordinate 169,399,483 of NC_137464.1, read as the reverse complement.
TGTAGAACATAAGGTATGACGTGTATAATCAGTGGTACAATCTAAAAAAAGAAAATAGAAAAAATAGAAGTACTAAAAATACGGATAAGACGGAGTTGGCCATAATGCGCCACATTTGATCACCAGCTGTGCATATTAGAATAAACAAAACAAGAAAGCACCAACTATGCAGGAAACCGACGTACCTAGAGTCGAGAAGAAGAACGAGTTCCAAAGTTGGCAGCACTGATCACGAACATCCAGAACATGTGCTTTTCATTGCAGTTAGCAACACTGTTATCCCCATTGGTGCCCTTCATTTGTTCCCTATTGTGGCAAGTCTCTTTTTATACATCACTTGTCAGCATTGTATTTTGCCGTGCCCCCCCTTTTTTGCGGAATTTGAACTTTCCCCCCCTTGTCCAACCTTGCTGATTCCCGAACTTCTACCCCTTATATTTCTTGAACCCATTGCTATGGGCAGCTAATTTTTTGGGAATGTTCATCTCTGTTACAGTTCTTTCAATTGGCATAGGTCACATCTTTCACTGCAACTATCATTTTTGGAAGGTTCCCTTGTCAGAAAATAACACTACACCATTTGTTAAAAAAAGTTTGGGCAATCGCTCGTGTAGTGGTAGCGTGTTAGACTTCCAAATGGAAAATCTTGAGTTGATTTTGAGTTTAAGGTCTCGTTCAGCAGGGAGGCTATATGAGACGCGGACCTACTGATTAACGTGGAATCCGAACCACATGAGCTCCCACTGGGAATCGAACCCGGGATCCCACGCCAAAGCCGCGTACGCTAACCGCTTAGTCACGAAGGAGCTCTGTTAAATCTGGGTTCGATTGTCCACCAGGTAGAGTGATTTTTTTCGTATAAATAATGGCTGCAAACAGACATTCATCTTCTGATGGAGAACTCACAAGTCATCCCTGCCGATAGTTCGAGTAAATAGTGTGTGCGTTCTACATCACACACTGCAATGATAAGTATGTTTCATATTTATATTCGTTCCCCTTCTCTGTCTTTCTTGATATTTCCCTATTCTGTCTTTGCATCTTTCACTTCCCCCATTTCTCTTTCACACACACACAGCACTTCATGTTAAAAAGTTAAAACGGAGCCAGAGTGCGATATACCTGGTCTGGAGAATCTAATTAACTGGGAACTTGGCGTCGTGTTTTCCGTGCTCTGGGCATAACATCCCCCAGTCCTGTCATCCCTGACAGAAATACTATGTAAACGCAAGGGAATATGTAAAATCTCTTTTTTATCCTCTGGGTTAGCGAATCTCAGTCGAATTACCGGGTCACTATGGATTTGAATCCTCGACCCAGTTTTGCTCTATAACCTAACCAACATCATCCAACTGACATGATGATCCGTTTGAGCTCTTAGCTTGTTCATTCTATCTGTGCAAATTACGTTTTATCCGGAAGAGATGAAATCAATGCTGGATGTTCGGAACAGATACATCTTCGGAAAAGACTAGAAAATGGTAACCACTTACTTGAAAACAAAATTTTATTTATACTAGTTCGACACAAAAAATTTGTTCCCATCCTATAATTCAATGTTTTATTCACGTTGAAATTTGAAACATGCTATATCTATGAGTAACATAAACTTTTCCTTTGGAACATTTGTAACTTTTTTATTACGATACAGTTTGAACTTTTAATATAGGGTATTTCTGATAGAAATTTAGCAGTAAAATAGCACTTGTCAATTTTCTCTTTCTTTCTTTTTCTTTTTGATTTTTGTTTTTCGTTTTTTTTTTGTTCAGCTTGTATTAGTAGTCTGAAATGGAGGATATGACCAACTCTATCTATTGGGTATATTAAAATGAATTTTGAATCAGTACGTGGAATGAACACTACCGAATTTGCAATCGAACCACGTGGAAACAAAGCATGTGTGTTAAAGTTTTGAAATCATCTTAGATGTGTCTCGGAGATATACAGTTCTATTAGAAATTGAGTATGCTATCCATTATGAAAGTTACATAATAAATCTTTAAAGTATTTTCTATATATTCGAATAGTTCTGAAAAATATGTAAAAACAAACGTTATTTCTATATTACTATTGTATTTCTAGAAGCGGAACTTTATAATGTTCGGTTCTTTTCTTTCCACATTTGAATTCCACAGTTTTATCTGTTCTCCTTTTTCTTTTTCTTCTTCTTTTCTCCTCTTCTCATTCTCTCTCTTCTCTCTCTCTGCCTCACGTTTGAATCTCTGTATAATAGACATCCATTGGTTTCAATTGTTCATTGTGTGTGTTTCAGTTTCTCCCTATATCAACTTATGACTCTTTTTTCGTCTCGGTTTTGTTATTTCATTTTATCGAAACTAATACATGTGTAGTTTGAAATCAGAATTGCGCTCATGTTGTTAGCTAATTTTAGTATGGGAGAGAAGAAAGGAGGAGAAAGAGGGGTCTCTTTACCTGACACGACTATGGAATAAGAAGCTGTATATTGGGTGGCCTAACTGCAAGGCGTTAGCTGTCGCAATTTTTTTGACGCGGAGTGTACATAATGGAGGTCGAACACACGTTTGACTTAGCCAAGGGAAGAAAAATCAAAGTGATGCACATGTTTACACGGAGTTCTTGAAATTCTTGAAAAGATTATCGTTATCCCAGCTTATTCTGTTGTTTCGTCTTGCCTTTCAGAGCCGATTTTGATTAATTTAGAATTATCCTTTATGACCTCGGTCATGAATCAATACGTACATGTTTTAGTCATACACATACATAAGAAATGTCATTATTCTAAACCAAGATTAGAGATTACCAAGTAAAAACTAAAGTTATCACTCATTCACACAGAAGCATACAGGACAATGTATTGATACAGGTAAATCTGCTTTGAAGAAAAACCGGCACCTAGCTACAGTTTGTTAACATTTATTACCCTGTCAAGAATAAGCACAAGGAAGATGTTAATTACATGCAAATCAGTGTACATATAGTTATATTATTATGCATATAATGTTTAATTATTTCAATATAAATTTAATATTGGAAAGGAAAGAAAAAAATTAAAAAAGAATAAAATACAAATTGAACATTGGTAATATCGAATCATATCTTGTATATGAAGAATGCTGTGAAAAATTGTCAAACGAGTCTTTTCTCGTCGTTTCAAATAACATTTTATTTCACGTGTCCATACGGGACCTATTTCGCGTCCCTGCATGTAATTAGCTTTTATTCAAATATGCACATAAAATAGTATTTATTTACTACTAACACACATTCAGTTTATAGAATTACTTATTTATATATTTTTATCCATTAGGGAATTACGAAAAATAAAAAAATCTGTCATTGGCTACAATTTAACTAACTCATTTCCTTACTTCATTTGCTATTTAGTTAACTGAACATCTTTTAAATTATCTTCATATTATATGTTATTGCACACTCGCACACTCGTAGTCATATTTGTACGAGTTATAGGAACTATTTTTTTTTATTTCGTCGAGGTTCTTGATACCACTGTCGAAGCATAATTGGTATGACATTGCAAAGGTTGTTAGTCACTTTCGCACCGAGACCACTATCACTAAGATAGCACACTATTCAGGTTTCAGGGGCTTGTATATGTCAAGGTTAATGAAGATAATAAATGTATAGGAAGATTCCAGGTTCATGAGGTTAACGATAGACTTAATGTTAATTTCGGGTTAAAATAACGTGCCTTGTTTACATGCAACATACAATTAGTAAAGTAATATTGGGCGTTAAAATACACGTACAAGTTAATTACATTATAAGACTAAGAATGAGGTTTAAACATAGGGCGGTATATTTCGAATTTACGCTTTACAATTGTCGAATTTTATGAAATTATGGTACCAACGTAACTGCTCGGTGTAGGTAATAAGACCCTTTATTCAATTTATCTAAATATCACAACATTATACGATTTTCCTTCAATATCACATTAACATTAATTATATACACTCATGCTCAAAAATTAAGGATAATTGCAGATTGTGGTACTACACAACGTGGCACTACACAAAACTGGCGCTAATAGCATAGGCACACAGTGAACACAACATACGAACTAACGAAACATATCGGTACCACGGTATTGGTGATATGCACAGTATAGTGATAAGTTGAGAAACACATGTGCTACACAACGCCACTGTTTCCTGCGCATGTACCCCGACATCAATATGGGATATGATCACCACGCTCACGTACACAGGCCGCACAACGGGTTGGCATACTCTGGATCAGGTGGTCGAGCAGCTGCTGGGGTACAGCCTCCCATTCTTGCACCAGTGGCTGTCGGAGTGACTGAAGTGTCCTAGAGGTTTGAAGATGTGCAGCGATACGTCGACCGAGAGCATCCCAGACATGCTCGATGTGGTTTAGGTCTGGAGAAAAGGCAGGCCACTCCATTCGCCTGATATCTTTTGTTTCACGGTACTCCTCCACGACGGCAGCTCGGTGGGGCCGTGCGTTATCATCCATCAGGAGGAAGGTGGGTCCCACTGCACCCCTGAAAAGGCGAACATACTGATGCAAAATGACGTCCCGATACAACTGACCTGTTACAATTTCTCTGTCAAAGACATGCAGGGGTGTATGTGAACCAATCATAATCTCACCCCACACTATCAAACCACTACCTCCATACAGGTCCCTTTCAAGGACATTATGGAGTTGCTATCTGATTCCTGGTTCACACCAGATGATAACCCGGCGAGAATCACTGTTCAGACTATACCTGGACTCGTCCGTGAACATAACCTGGGACCACTGTTCCATTGACCATATACTGTGTTCTTGACACCAGGCTTTACGGGCTCTCCAGTGAACAGGAGTCAGTGGAATGCACCTTGCAGGTCTCCGGGCGAATAAACCATGTCTGTTCAGTCGTCTGTAGACTGTGTGTTGGGAGACAACTGTTCCAGTGGCTGTGGCAAGGTCCCGAGCAAGGCTACCTGCTGTACTCCGTGGCCGTCTGCGGGCACTGATGGTGAGATATCGGTGTTCTTGTGGTGTTGTACACTGTGGGCGTCCCGTACTGTAGTGCCTGGACACGTTTCCTGTCTGCTGGAATCGTTGCCATAATCTTGAGATCTCACTTTGTGGTACACGGTGGGCCCGTGCTACGACCTGCTGTGTTTGACCAGCCTCCTGTCGCCCTATTATTCTACCCCTTATAACGTCATCAATATGTGTTCTCTAAGCCATTATCAACACACAGTCACCATTAGTACGTATGACAACATCTGCACACTTACACGCTGCACCGTACTCTGACATGCGCCAACACATCTCTGCGTATTTGGACTGCTGCCAGCGCCACCGTGCGACAACGGCACCGCATGCACCGCACCGAATGGTCAAATGCACCGCATGGACATACCCCGAGGTGATTTCCAACCGAAAACCGCCCACCAGAGCGTTGTTTCACCATGTATCCGCATTATCCTTAATTTATGAGCACGAGTGTATATTTATAATCCAATATAATATATTTAATCATTATCTCACTACTTTAAATTAATTACCCAGCTCAATAAAATTTTAGGTTGCAACAGTACTTCATGTACAATGAAATAAATTCGACTATACGACGAATGAATAACCGCGAAATATTGTAATCGCTCAAATCGTTAATGATTTCAAAATAATGAACACTCAAAGTACAAGGCAGACATGTCAACTGAACTTTGATACTAAAAATTTATTATAGTTAGCCATTCAGATGATAAACCTCAAAATTCTAACAAACACTCATGGGCCCATATATCTACACGAAAATTCCATCTCTATGGCACTGAATCGGGCAAGAATGGGGACGATGAATGTTACAATGGTAAACTTCAATCACAAAATAGTAGAGGTAAACGGGAGCAAAGTTAAATCGTATACTGGACGATCGCTCGCGACTACAGAAGATCGAATTGTGATGGAAACGTCCCCTGATATCTGACGAAAGTGAATAACTCTAAGAATCATGTCTTGTAATACCTCAATTGAATATTCACGTTCAAATAAGGTATATTAAATGGTTGGAAATTGTCAAGCTAAAACGGGGGGAAGGTTAAAAAATCATAGAGAGGAGAAATAGAAGGATAGCTACAAAAGAGAATAGAGGCGCGCCAAAGGAGAAAATAAAATAGAACATTAAATACTACAAAGAAAAGTGGTCGAATTTAAACATGCGACAATCCGTCGACTTCACAGCCAAATATATATTTTAATATGCCGAAACAGATGATCTACTAAATGTGTGGCCTAAGATATATCTCCTTGTGTGAAACGAGTCCGTGCCCAGAATGAGATTTTCACAAAGACAGGGGTTTATGGAAATCTCACTACACCCAGTGTCCAGTCACGCCATTGGAGACTCTGCAAGGGAGGTTTGGTCTCTTAATTTAAAGATTTCTAATACAAAAATGTTATCCGACCCCTCAGAAACTGAGAATTCAGATTAAAGTATGAAGAAATAGCGTAGAAGTCAATGAAGCAAAGAAAATTCTAACTAGGGTTTGCCAAAATTAAAAAAAATAATTTTGTACTAGCAAGTTGTTTGCCAAATTCTTGGTAGAGCTCCCAATCCCGCAAGGTCACTATCCTCGGACCCCTGGTTCCAAAAAGTTATACAATAAAGGAAAGAAAATGGGAGTGGAAGTAAATATTGGAGTGTGGTACGGGATAATGAGACTCTACTGTAATAAATCTACTATGCTATTTACTCTTACTCATCCCGTCACCTCTACGAACAGTGATGAACTCGGCTCAGTAAAATGACGCTGCGAAATATTTCAAAGCAATCAAGTACTATCGGGAGTATAAGACTGGACGCATATACTTAAACTGCACCAATTGTGCAAACAGCTATACAGTTTTGTAGTTAGTTTTAAACTATTCAAAACATTTACTAAATATACGCCACTCACATCGTCAGACCAGATAGGTTGTTAATACGCACGATTACGATTGATCGTAAGCTACGAAGTGAAAACATAGTAGATCAATTCTGCGCAACACTCTTTCTCATACGAAATTCCGATGTAGAGGTCACAACTCGAAATATTCACTATAATATATATCAATCACAACATTAGATAGTGGCAAAAGAATAAACTGAGCTTGCATATACACGAACGTGTCCTATTATTTCATTACACTCATTATATTAATTATATATACATTTATTATTATTATTACTCACTCATATTCATTCACATTTTGTCATAGATTCATTTTAGACACCCTATTCTGTAATTATACACAAGATTGTTTATAGCAGTCACATTTTATACTTTCAAAATTTACATGCCACTGAAGAAATCTACTAAAGAAATTTTCGCGCACTCACCGGTACATGAGAACGCATGAACCAAGACTCAACTCTTTCAATACAAGCCACAGTATATTCACACTTGAAAGCTTAAAGATCGTGTATACACAAATAAAAATCCAATATTATTTACTGTTCTCTTTGATAAATGTGCTTGTATTCTGACACCAACAATGAGATTAATTACTGAAGGCGAAGAAAGGAGAAAAAATTGAAACTATGATCTAGCGATGGAATAGCGTCATGTATACCGGCTTGTGTTTAAGCACGAACGTAAAGTTTATTTTCGTTTATTATTTATTTCGCTACAGAACGGATAATATTCAAAGTATAAGGCAACTACTAAGGTACTTTATTGATCTAACTACACATACGGACTGTGGCTATCATATAATTTCAAATATTGACGAAAAATAAGCAATTTTAACTTTGTTGTGCGGAATATAGACAGAATTTTAGATTACAAGAGAAGAGAGGGAAATATTAATGTCAAAGCTAGAATTTCGTAGATATTCTCGTCACCAAAGAATTGGAGATACATTTAATCTGCAGGAGAGAACGCACCCGAGAGGGAGAGAGAGTGAGAAGAGGGGGAGGGGAAGAAGTGTTAACAGCGCAAGATTTAACGTTCACCTTTATTTCTTCTTTCATATTCTCTCTTAGTCGTTTTTCACCCTATTTTTTTTTTCTAATTATTACTATGAAATAAGTTCATTTAACTTTTTTGACACCCAGTGTATGTTATTTCTACTCAAGCATTAATCGAATTATCTTTAAGAATTATTACGCTTCTCAGGATGGTCAACTTGCTTCTTCCATATTTTACAACTAAGAGTTTCTCTTTTGCTAATTCAAGACGAACGCATGTCATGCCTGAATGCTATACAACTAACTACAGCCATTAACACGATAAGAGGAAGTCCATTCAAATAAAGTGTCCGTAAAGTCATGGTGCACTTTTGACCGGTCATAGGAAAGCAACAAAAGAAGATAGAAATGTGAAATCTTCATAAAAAGGAAAACTTATCAAGTTTCCGTAATTTGATATGCAAGCGTGTGCGCACACAGGGGATGACGCAATGCCACGAACTGAGCAGCAGCGGAGTAGCCCACGCCCACGCCAATCCAGATGTGGACGGTACAGAGGAAAGTTCAGTGTGCTCTGTGGCTTGCTAAACTCGAATCCGTCACCAAAGTGAAACGTGAACATCGTCGCGTGTACAACGAAGTGCCACCACATAGGAGTAACATTACTCGGTGGGATAGGCAGTTAAAGGATACCGTCAGTTCGTTAGACAAACCCCATTCTGGTAGGCCATCGGTAAGTGACGAGTCTGTAAAGGCTATACGGGAGAGCTACCTAAGGAGCCCTAAAATATTTGTGCGTGCATGTGCTCGACAATTATACCTAAGCAAGCCTACAGTTCATAAGGTGTTAAAGAAACGTCCACGTTTTTCGGGTTACAAAATGTAGCTGTTGCACGCTATCAAACTGGCGGATAGGCCCAAACGATTCGCGTTTGCTACTGATATGCTTAATGAGATCTACAATGATGAACGATTTCTGCAGAAGATTGTGTTTAGCGATGAGGCGACATTTTATGTCTGTGGACAACAGGGGCGAATGATCCAGGACTGACCTCTGGGGGGCGGTGGGTTGACATACTGCTACTTAGAGCTACTTTTAAGAGCTTCAAACTCTGGAATGGATTATATATATAAGAAAGTTACCTCTTCTGGGGGACGATCGCACCGATCGCACCGATCGCACCGCTGAATCCGCCACTGGTGAACAAACGTCGGGATATTGGCTGCTGGAAATCCTCCTGCCTACTTTGAGTACGAACGTAACACCCCTAAAGTGAATGTGTGGTGTGGCCTGATGCATGAGAAAGTGATAGGCCCATTTTTCTTTGTGGAGCAGACTGTGATGACAAACAACTATCTTGAAACGTTGGAATTATATGCAGTACCACAATCTCCAGATGTCATTTTTCAACATGACGGCGCTCCTCCACATTACGCCGACATTTTTTGCTAGTTTCTGGATACAACATTTCCCCATAGGTGGATAGGCAAGGGTTCTGTCAAGCCATGGCCACCACGATCCCCGGATCTGAAGCCCTTAGACTTTTACTTGTGGGGTTATGTGAAGCAACATGTGCACAGTGACCGCATCAACGATATTAATCATTTAAAACAGAATCATAGACGCTGGTCAGTCTGTTACACCAGACGTCCTTAACCGTGTGTGAGAAGAATTTGAATGCTGTATAGATGTGTGTAGGACAACAAATGGAAGCCACATTGAACTGCACTGAATAGGTATGAAACTTGGAGTGTTTTCCTTTTATTTGGTGAAGATGTCACATTTCTACCTTGTTTCATTGATTTCCTGTGACCAGTCAAAAGTGCACCATGATTTTACGGACACAATGTATATTATAATTGATGAATTGCTTAAAGACTATTGTGCACCACTATACATGTATGTGGAACCAACTCTTTCGAGAAATCAAACATTATAACATGTCACATTCTAAGAAATATTCTCATCAAAATATCTGCAAAAAATCTATTGAGTAGATTTTTAATAGTGTCATAAATAGTGTCGTAACTAAGAGACTCGCAGTAAATCGAGAAGCACATTCTGCTTTACTTGCATATTACGTAATAACTTATTTTGGAAACTTGACGAATAGGTAGTAGCAACAACGTGTATTTTGCTTTTTTCGAAATACCTGTTTTCTTTTTCTGTGCAGGCCATCCATATTTATGATGTTATATCTGTTTCGAAGTAGGCAGATTCAGTAATTACACGTATGGAAATTTAGCGGCATGGTGGAAAAACACGTGTATACAAAAGAAGTATCTGTAACCCTCATTGTTTGCGCTTAAGCAACAGTCGACGTTGAAAAAAAAGAAAAGAAAAGAAAAGTGTTTACAAAATAAAAGTGGGATTTCAAAACAATGAAATATAGAAATCTTCCAGCTGTCTTCTTTCTTTCTTTGCATTAGTAATACTGGCTTTTATTCATCAACCAAAGCATTATGGTATACAGAGCCGCAGCTAGGGGGAAGCGAATGGGGCGGTCGCCCTGGCGTTGATAGCAAGTAGTGCGTGGAGTTAGCGTAAAAATATTTCACTTCCGGCTACCAGTCTGCAATTTTACACAGTTCTTATATGTATACCAAAGAACAGAAAATCGCCAGGAGACACTCGATCCAATGTCCAGAACTCGTGTGATGACGTCATCAAAATGGCGGACAGCTCGATTCAAAAAATATGCCATATCTCCGTTATTTATGGACCGATTTTCTTCAAACTTGGCTCACTTTAAAGAAAATTAAATGTGCAATAAAACATGTTACCAAAATATTTCCTCTAAAATTAACCGTTTCGGAGTTATTTAAAAATTTAATAAATTAATGAGTATTTATTGAAGAAAAATACATAATAACTCCGAAACCCTTAGTTTTAGACGAAACACTTAGGTAACGTGTTATATTGTTAATTTCATTACCGTTAGAATGAGTTATTAATGAAGAAAATCAGTCCATAAATAACTGAGATATCACACATAACGTGTTAATTACATTATTAAAATGGCGGTCACAACTTCTAACAGATAGCGACAAATTCAGCCAAAATACTTCACTTCCATATACCAGTCCCAAATTTTACACAGTGTTTATATACATAATAAATAATTTTAAAATACCTGGGATACACTTGATTTAACACGCTATGTTGACGTCATCAAAATGGCCGCCTGGATTAAAAACATAGGTTTGCTTAAATACACTTAACTCCGTTACCAATCATTTTATTGAATCTTCCAATTGTTCCATTTAAAAGAGCATGAAATAAGCTACAAAAATTTTATTCGATTTTAAATGGTTTATGACGATGACAACGTGGAAGGGGGTAAAAAACAATGTTTTAAAATGATTGCTGTTGGCTTAATATATTTTGAAATGACATTTCTGTTTTTATAAGAGGCGTTAACTGAAGTAAACACATAACATCCATTGCAATGTTGCATGCTTGTATAATTTTTTAAGAGTGATTCATCTTTAATTGAAAATTATACCACAAAAGAGTGAACATGAAAATAAAAATAGGTATTTACATCTTTTAGTAGTTCCAATGCCCTCTTTTTACTGATTGGCAAAAAAGAAAAAGATAAAATACTTTTCTTTTTTAGTAAGGGTAACAGATATTTACAACAGTTTCTCACAATGAAAACATGTACAGTCCATATTGATTATTAACGCGGAAGCCACAACTATTGAAAACAATATAAACTTTAAACAAAGTGACAAGTTTGTAAGATTAAAGTTAATTTCTGCATTGACCCTCACAACTACAAAGTAAAGTGCAAAGTTCGTGTTACACATCGACAGCGCGTGCAAATCTGTTTGCACTTGCATGCTATCAACTCTTTTAGCTTTTCCATGGGGAAGTTTGGGCTTGTCGACCAGAGGGGCTCGTAGTCATTTGCGGTCTTCTTCCATCCCCACTCACAAGGATCCCAGCGTTGACTGTTCCGTTGAAGACAGTTTGTCCACAAAGAACATTGTAGGGTGGTCCTCTTCAAGTGTTGCAACAGAGCGTTGCTGGTTGGTGGAATATTTTCAACGGGTTTGTTTTGCTGGGTAAAGAGAATCCGCCTGGCTTCATTGACGGTCTCTGCAGAACTTGATGAATGGTACATAAGAACTATAAAGCGTTGAATGAGTAGAAACGTCTCGTCATCTTCAGAGGTGTTGTCCAGAACTTGAGAATATGCCGAAAAAGCTTCGTCTAAATCTCGGAAAGTCATCCACGTTTTCCATGCAGTGGTTTTACCAATACTTGCAAAACTTGACACAGTGTCAGCCCCCGTAAATGCATGGGAGAAAGGCAAAAGATCTGGAACTCCTCGTGGAACTTTGTTGTGCAACTCGTGGATCGGAAGGTATTGAAGGTGCTTTCCCCTGCCGTATTCAATCCAAAATTCTTTCAGTGTATTGAGTCTTGAAAAGGCATATATAGCAATTACTACAACGTCACTATCAACAGTTTTCACCATGACCTAAGAACAACCCGAGTATTCCATGGCACGCCATACATGAAATAGGAGACGGGCATCGGCTTCTTCATGGAATTCGGAAGATATACATTCAAATGTCGCCTCCATTTGCGATCCAATTATCGTGACTCTGTAGGTGCAAATGACTTTTTTCTCGGCGGGGAGATCCATTTTGACCAGGTTTTCAGCTAAAAATTCAAAGAGTTCTTCTTTGTTTTTACTGTGAGCAAGGAACTTACTAAAAGATTTGGGGATGACAACATTAGATTTTACATTTATTCTGAGCCCAAACCCTCTCGACTGTCTTACGTCATTTTCTAGGCTTCCTTCTAGGTAGCGGTCAAAAACTAGGTCAACTCTTTTCACAGATCTTAATCTCATTAGAATGTATGGTTTAACAATCTGGTTGCAATACTCTTGAAATGTTCGGCAGGATTTAGGGACAAGCATATGGATGTTAGAAAGCGAAGAAACTTCGGGCTCATGATCAGTGGTCACCCGAACTCCACTTGACTCGACGAAACAGAACACCACGTCGGATTTTTTTTATTGGTTTTCCGAGCTTACCGCGGTCGGATATGGAAGGTGGACACGAGCTATTTTCATGGGTAAAGAACTTTTTGACGTCAATTCCCCTTGATTGACTAGCAACGTACAACTTGGCAAAAAGAGTACTGTCTTTTCTCAGGTCTACTATTTTCTGCTTGTCTTTGGACTTAACTGTAACTTTCTTAGCACTCATCAAGGGAAGGTTGTTTCTTTTGATGACTTCATGATGGAAACTTTTCTAAGGATCAACCGATCTTCGACAAACGTATCAAATTGGCTTTTCCCTGTAGCATTTGCCGACATGACGCTCATCGCATTTTTTTCTGGAAGAATGATTCTACTGCTGTTGACTGTAGTTAACTCGTCATCTTCGAATGGGTTGCCATGTGATCCAAACACTTCAACAAGGGCAGAAACATGGTTTTCGAATTTCTTATGAAAACTTGGAGTATTTTCATGATGCTCCTCGGAAGTGATGTTAGATTTCAGGTTCCGATCGTTTTCGAACTCTCCAATCATGCGAACAACTTCGGGTCCTTCAACCATCCATTGCAATGACCCCTCCCCTTGACTTAGACGGGATAGGTTAATTGAAAAATTTTTAATTAGTTTCTTGTTCTGCTCATGTAACTAGTCATGTGCCATCCTGGAAAATTTTCTTTTAGTTTTGCAGCCAGATATATTTTGGAACTCACGAAACATTGTTGGATGTATCTCTGGCAGTTGCTTTAAGTTGTACAAAAACACTGACAGCCATCGCGCATAGTTAGTATGATCGAGATCAAACATCCATGGACAATTTTTTTCCAGAGTAGAAATAAAGTCTATCAAACTGCCCTTTCGAATGCTGCGGACCTAATCTAAAAGGAGACATTCTAGCACCATGGTGGTCTTCCAGTACATTGTGTGATAGAATATTTGTTTCTTTTCTAATAATTCGGTAAGTAACAGAAGTCACAACTAGCAAAAACAAAAGAAATGTTTTTGCGTTTTCTTCAAGTGGAAACTTCTCTCATCTACTAGAAGAAAATGTACGGATCTTCTTTGCATCCATTTCCAAGTTGTCATCGCCATAAGTTATATAGTTCATAAACCATTTACCTATAAACTAAATCGAATAACATTTTTGTAGCTTATTTCATGCTCTTTCAAATGGAACAATTGGAAGACTCAATAAAATGATCGGTAACGGAGATAGTTGTATTTAAGCAAACCTATGTTTTTAATCCAGGCGGCCATTTTGATGACGTCAACATAGGAGTTCAGCGTTTTAAATCAAGTGCCTCCCAGGTATTTTAAAATTATTTATTATGTATATAAACACTGTGTAAAATTTGGGACTGGTATATGGAAGTGAAGTATTTTGGCTGAATTTGTCGCTATCTGTTAGAAGTTGTGACCGCCATTTTAATAATGTAATTTACACGTCAAGTGTGATATCTGTTATTTATGGACCGATTTTCTTCATTAATAGCTCATTTTAAAGGTAATGAAATTAACAATATAACACGTTACCTAAGTGTTTCGTCTAAAACTAAGGGTTTCGGAGTTATTATGTATTTTTCTTCAATAAATACTCATTAATTTGTTAAATTCTTAAATAACTCCGAAACGGTTAATTTTAGAGGAAATATTTTGGTAACATGTTTTATTGCAAATTTAATTTTCTTTAAAGTGAGCCAAGTTTGAAGAAAATCGGTCCATAAATAACGGAGATATGGCTTATTTTTTGAATCGAGCTGTCCGCCATTTTGATGACGTCATCACATGAGTTCCGGACGTCAGATCAAGTGTCTCCTGGCGATTTTCTGTTCTTTGTATACATATAAGAACTGTGTAAAATTGCAGACTGGTAGCCGGAAGTGAAATATTTTGGTGGTTTCTTACACTAACTCCATGCACTAAAGAGGAACCAGCGAGAAAAAAGAAAAAGTGTTGGAAATGAGTTAACGACGCGTTTCCCTTAAAAAGTATTGGCGCCGTATTAAATCAATATTGACGTCGTTTGCGAAGAAATAGATTAGAAATGTTCTTGCTCTTTCCACTCGCAATATAAACGTTTCAGTTTTTACTTATTACCTAAAGAAAGTTATTATATATGGTTTGTTAATGACAAGATGCCGAATAATGACTTATAATGTACGCAGGAGCGTGTTCAAAATCAGGAACAGACGAAGTCTGAAATACGTGTTCGGCGTTTTGGTGGTGATGACTTTGCTTAGTTAATCACGCTTTTGTGCTCAATGGGATTAATCACGACGGTGACAATGAAGGTATGGAAACGAGAGTGAAGAGACACACGCATGCTGCTGTTTGCGAGGGAATATTATAATAAAACTGAAGGTAAACACAGCGAATAATAACATTTTCGAACTTGAATTAGTTGTAGAATAGGGGCTTAAGGGGTCACAACTTAACCCAACGATCCTGGGGGCCCGGCACCTTCCCAAAGCTCATGTGGGCCTCCCTATTGCATTTATGAGTATGCAAATATTTGGCGTAATTTGAGTGCAATTTGTTTTAAAATCTTCATATATACAGTATACCTTCTGCATCTGAATGCCCCCCCCCCCCAAATTTACAGAGAAATCGGCGTCCTTGTCAACGAATTTCGTCATTTTCATCAAAGACTGATCACTACCAGTGATTTTATTGGAATTTATTGGAATCATTTCTCCATTACTACTTGTATCGCCAGGATACTTTTCGCCATGAGGGAGTTGCATAGAAAAAAAAAATGAAATGAAATTTTTAAGTTTTACGTCCCACAGTTATGCCGGTTAGGCTAAAGGAAACGGTGATAATGAGAGATGAATGAAATGGTGGAATGAAGAAAGTGGGAGGAAACGGGAGAGCCCCGAGAAAACCCACGCACACGGTGTTTGTCCGCCACAAAGTTCACTTGGCTGGATGAGTTGCATAGACAATATTATTACTAACAATAGTAGTAAACAATAGTAGTAATATGAGTTGTTATGTGGTAAAAACTTGGAGTTCAGAGCATTGCCCAGTAAGAGGTAGCTTAGACTTAATTGTTGCGAAAAATGACAGTTACAAGAAAACTAGTTCTAATTCTCAGGTGTATACTAAGAAACTGGTACACAACATCACTGATGATATCTTTGAGTTTTACGTCCCACGGTTATGCCGGTTAGGCTAAAGGAGACAGTGATTATGAGAAATGAATGAAATGGTGGAATGAAGAAAGTGGGAGGAAACGGAAGAACCCGGAGAAAACCCACGCACACGGTGTTTGTCCACCACAAAGTTCACTTGGCGGGAGCAGGGTTTGAACCCGGGACCCCAAGCACCAGAGGTGAACGCTCTACCACGAGCCACCGCGGGCCCCATCACTGATGATAGTAAAGTTACTTCTAGACATCTTTTAAAAAACGATTCGACCAGTATGTATTTACAACCTTCAATTGATTTTAAAATTACGTTTTTGTTGAATTCATTGATTTATTGCATTTCCCTTAAAGCCATTAAAAGGCAAATCGACGATGCCTAAAGCAAACGAAGTTAATAGCATGGAACTAGATCGAATTATAGATCTATGTAACATGTATTATGATTTCTACTTAAGTACTGGCAATAAGTCATTTAAGGAACTTCGTGTAATATATAAAAAGTAATTTAGGAAGTTATTGAAAGAGACCAGGATAAAAAAAAAATAATGACACTAAATAAATAATGCTGGAAACAAAAGTAAGGCCATGTGGAATATTGTAAGGAGGGAATGCAATTTAACTAGGAAAAATGAAAATGAACCTACTTCAATTACTGATTCAGATTTAAATGAATTTTTCATTAATAAAATAAATGAAATAGTAAAGGAGATTAAGTCAAAAACTCCTAGTAGAAATTTTTATAATTATTTGAATTCTACTCCTCAACCATCTTGTACTTATAGCTTCAAATTAGTAGCTATTAAGGATGTTGAAAAAACAGTTTTGAAGATGAAAAACAGTGGTACCCTGGTCTTAATTCTATTATACTTAAAAGTGACATGCATTTTATTGTTGAACCTTTAACACACATTGTCAACAGTTGCATATTAGAGTCGATATTTCCTGATATGTTAAAATATGTTAAAGTAATTCCAGTACACAAAAAGGGCAATAATTCAGAATGTGACAACTATAGACCTATATCTACAGTCCCTGTAGTAGCCAAACTTGTCGAAATATTGCTCAATGATCAAATAGTTAAATATTTTGAGAGTAACTCATTGTTTAGTAGCTCCCAATTTGGATATAGAGAAGGATTAGGTACTACTAAAGCAACAACTTCTTTAGTTAAAGATCTTTTAGGCAGCTTAGAAAGTAAATAATTTACTAAAGTTAGCTTTTATGACTTGTCAAAAGCGTTCGATATGGTATCTCGTACGGTTATTTTAAGTAAATTAAAATATTATGGTTATCAACATGATGCGTTAAACCTTATTAAATCATACTTATCAGAAGATATCAAAAAGTAGAATTTCATAATTCGGACTCCAAACACTTGCAAGTGGGTTCTGGGGTACCACAAGGATCTGCTCTGGGTTCCATTTTATTCCTTATTATATCAATGACCTTCCCAAAGTAGCTACTATTCCCGCTAAACGCTATCTTTTCGCTGTTGACTTTGGAGTCTGTGTAAGCTCTAAATCAGTTGTCGAAAGAGAACAAATATCCCAAGATATAACAACTGTATTTGAGGATTGGTGTACTGCAAACCTTTTGTGTCTAAACCTGAGTAAAATACAAGATCATAATGTTATATAACAATCTAGATTACACAGAAAAAGATTCTAAAGTTAAATTTTTGGGATTTGAACTTGATTCAAAATTAAACTGGTATAATCACATTGAAATCACAACAGCTAGTGTAACAAAGGGTATATACATGTTGAGAAAATTAAGAAGTTACGTTAGTTTGAAAATCTTAAGAATTGTTTACTATGCCCAAATCCACAGCTTTCCACCGTATGGTACTATTCTTTGGGGTGGATCTAGTAACACTTATAAGCTTTTAAAGCTGCAAAAGAAAGCTGTAAGATTGTTATGTAGTCTTCTTTCTCGCAATCACTGCAAACCTAGCTTTAAGCTACTCAAAATAATGACTGTTCCTTCTATTTTTGTTTTCAAATGTTTAATGTATGTAAAAGAGAACAGAGATATCTTTCCTGAACATTCCAGGTATCATTCGTATAACGCAAGATACAAACATAATATAATGACAGTGTATTACAATTATACCAAAACACAAAAGAGTTTTATTGGCAAATCCTCAAAATTATTCAACTCTCTCCCGAAAGCACTGACAGATGCCGAAGTGGGTACTTTTAAAAGTAAACTCAAATTACTCTTATTAGATAATCCAATATATGATATAGAAGAGTTTTACGAAATTAGAAATTAGTTAAAGTGAAAAATAACATAGCATTGAAGAACTATGAGAAAAATGAATATATATATAGGCCCTATTCTTTCTTTCTTTCTTCTTTTCTGTATTTATATCTGTAAATATTCTGTATGCATTTTAATCTGTAACTTTAAGATATGACGATTGTAATTCTTTGGATGTCTTCTGAAGTTTCTGCAATAAAGACGATATGAATATGAATATGAATATGTGTACACGTATCCAGTTTCGTAGTTTCGTATTTTTTTTATCTATACACACACACACACACACACATATATATATATATATGGGGAGTGTAACTGTAAATTCAGAACTTTACTCATTAAGAAATTAAGTAATTACCATAATTTCAAACATATGCAGTAGCCAAAATGGATTTTAAATACAAACATTAAACATATTCTTGACCTTCATCGGCGAATATTGAGAAATTCGCAAGGAAAGCTCCTTCTGAATTTCCGTTATATTCACTCGTTTTTTTCAGAAAAAAATGTTCCGGGGGAGCACATCTGGTATTTATTTATTATATTATAGACGTATTATTTTGGTCTCCACCGGGAGGCACTCTCAGAGCTCCGGGGGGCAGTGCCCCCCCCAAAAAAAACATGTCTGGAAGAAACACTGGTTACATTTCACAAAATATTTTTTCCGTTAATACATTTCACAAAATGTTTTTAGAATGAATACGGTAGTATACGTTTTATACCAACTTAATATTTTTATAGTCTAGCATATACTTACCCGTACCTTAAATTTCCGAAAGAACGAAAGTATGCAGGGATGGGTGTACGCTGTATTTTTGAAAACGATCGAGCTCATATTAACTAAAAGCTCTAGCAACACATCACTAATCGTATCTCATCTACACTCGGTCTTGAAATGGAACGTTACCTAAAAGCAAACAAACAAATAGTGTAGAATTGTAAAATATACGTATTTACTAAAGACATGCTAATTAATTTTCATTTAATGTTGATCATGCTGGCAATCTACGATCTATTTTATTTTTAGAGTGAAATTATTTTAATAAGTTTAAATCTTAGATTCAGGAATGTACAGCGTGTTCTTTACTAATATACTTGTCTCGTTTTGTTTCTACGGAGCGAGTTGAGACAATTACTGAGCAATCTCATCTCGAAAGTCTTAGAAACGAATGACAAAATTATTTTAAAATAATTATCCACTCAAAACAAGGCAAATTTATCTATCTGTCTACCTTGGAAACTCGAACCAATATTTATTATTTTAAGTAGTAGCTATTCTATCAAGAGCAGAGAATATATATGTATATCTGGGCCTACGGCCTCGCGTCTCTTATGTATCTGCCTTTACATCAAGAGTGAATTTGCTCTTAACATTTCCTGAATTTGGCCCAGTTGGGGGCTTCACCCCCTGGGTCCCACTTTACTCGGCTTTCGGCCTCGCACCTCTTAAATCCACAATTCTACCAAATTTCAAGTTTCTTTCCCTTTTTCAATTACTTAAAAGATAAGATTTTGTATCCCAAGAAAACGCCCATCTACATAATATGGGAATTTCTTCTCTTGTTCACCTCAACCATAGGTTGGTGGGCAACAGGGAAATTTTAAAACCTCTCTCTCCCTTGGAAGAGCTGTTTCATACTTTGATAAGGTCTCTTCTTCGTAACTGCATCTAGATATTCTATCCTTGGTCTTCCTCTTCCTGGTTTTCCTTCTGTCTTTCCCTCTATCAGTACGGTAATCCAATCGGAGTGCAGAATAAGATGGCCAAGCATGCTGTTTCTTCTTATTCCTGTTATCTTAATGATCTGTCGTCCTTCAGTAGCTTCCTTTAGTACGTCCTCATTCCTTTTCCTTTCGCTCCATGATATGTTCAGTATTCTGCGCCAACGCCACATTTCAAATGCTTCCAGCTTGGATTATTCAGCTTTTCTCAATGTCCACGTCGCTGATCCGTAAAGCGCCACGCTCCATAGCAGGGTCTTAATAAATCGTTATATACGTCCAACGACACCTTTCTTGATGTTAGTAGTCCTCTTTTCTTATTGAATGCTTGTTCAGCCTGTGCTATTCTGGAACTTAAGTCTTTTCCACTTCTTCCGTCCGAGAATATTAGACTTTCTAAATAGAGGAACGTCTTAACGTCTTCGATTTTCTCCTCACCTAGTCATACGTTTGCCTTTTCCTGTCCTACTCGTGTCCTTTTCTTATTTATCTTCATTTTGCATTTTTTTCAGTTGATCTTTCAAGTTTGAAAGTGCTTCCTGCAAGTCTTTTTCATTCTCCGCTATCAATGCTACGTGATCACCAAACCTTATTGTGCTGAAAACCTGACCATTTACTTTTACGCCTTTCTCGTTTTTATCAAAGAATTCTTTCATTGCCTCTTCTATATAGACGACTAGACGTTGAACAGAAGTGAAAGTCAGTCACTCCTTGCCTCACTCCCTTACTTATTCTTGCTTCCTTCTGATCTCTTCCTATAACAGCTGTCTGGTTCCTCTAAAGTTGGTATATTATTCTTTTGTCTCTGTAATCCACTTTCAAAGTCTTCAACGCTCTGAACATGATATTCCAATCTACTTTGTCAAAAGCTTTTTCTATATCTACAAATGTTATCACAATTGGTTTGTTTATTCTGCTGTGCTGTTCCATGATCAACCGTAGACTCAGTGTTGCCTCCCTTATTTCCCTTTTTCTCCTGAATCCAAACTGGTCCTCCGATAGACGTTCTTCGATTTTCCCTTCTATTCGTTATGCGATAATTTTGCACAGTATTTCTGATGTATGGGAAAGCAAACTTAACGTTCTGTGTTCTTCGCATTTCCGTGTGCCTTTTCTCTTCCGGATAGGTACCAATATGCTTTTCTCGAAGTCTCTTGGTATATTTCCCAAGATGTACATTTCATTAATAAGATTAAATAGTTTCTTCTTTGTTGCTATTCTGAAATTCTTAATCATTTCCGTTGCTATTTGATCTATTCCTGCGGCTTTACCATGTTGCATTTTCTCCAAAACATTGTCAAATTCGCATTGTAAAATTGATGGTCCTAATTCATTTTCATCCGTCTTCTTCCTTCTGTATCTCTTCTTCGATCACTTTGTCTCCTTTATAGAATTCTTCAATGTATTTCTTCCGTCTTCTTGTTATCTGTCCTCTTCTATTGGCTTGAAGCTTATACGCATAGGCAGTGGCGTATTTAGGGGGGTGGCTTCCGGGCTTAAGCCCCCCCCGAAATCTTATTTAGTATAGTAAAGTAAATGAAATATCTTGCAGAATTTTCACATTTCCAGGCAAAGCCCCCCCCCGAAAGTTAGCAAAGCCCCTCCCGAAACAAAATCGTAAATACGCCACTGCGCATAGGAATGACTAACATTAGATTTTTTTAAAAAAAGAAATCATACAATTTGGGTGGGCTTCAGTCTGAAAGTCCCAAACCCCGTAAATATTTCACTGATTACGTTTGGGATGATATTCTTGGACATAAAGAGCAACCAAGGCAAATCAGTTCACGGGGATTTTTTATTCTGTTCTTAAGTTGGCATTTTTGAGGGGCATATGCTAAACTATCAGAATGTGATTCCTATGCCGGCACCAGAAAATACACAATTTCCTTTACAAATATCGATAATTCGTACTAACTACTGATATCGATACCATCATTCTAATATTAATATTTGTAGGTTGCATGCAGTTTTGTATAGGAAGTGAAATGTATAAGCACTGAAGGGAAAATATTGCACAGAAATATTATGTTCGTATTTTGAACATACTTTTTGTACGTATGTTGTGCAAAGTATGCTTACTTATGGGGTAATTTTGCACCAAAGTTTATATTTCAATAACTATGGTCATACTGAATGTTTACTAATGAACTTGCACGAATGTTTTTCCTTACATATCTAGCTATTATACGTTTAAAATATAGTGTTTTAAATCATTTCGTTTGTAAGTTACATGCTATTTCCTTTATAATTCCTTAAATCTGGTGGAAAATAACCCCGTCTTACGGTATTTTATCTAATTGGAAGGAAGGTCATTCTATCAAAGATGCTAGTGTTTGTTGAACTTTAGTGGAGTCTGTGTTTTTAAGTTATACCCTAGACTAACTTACCAAATTAGGAGTTTAAGTAATTCCTTTTACAGGTCAGAGAATATTTATTTCATTCACACTTTAATTGGAACTTCGGCCCTCTCTGTACGATATAGGTTAAAACCCTGCTTAGTTGTAAGTTCTAATTGTTTACGTTAAACTTTCTTTTAAGTTTACCCACCGACCACTCCAAACTTCATAGATCCTACCATATTTATTCAGTTGTTTAATGACTTGAGTTAGACATGCAAGTGATAGCGCAGGTAGGGACTACTATAGCGTCAGACAGGCAACCGATAACGCAAAACGACGTCTAGTAGCCAGAGTTGGCGTGGGTCAATGAAAACTTGACCCACGACCCACTGACCCACCACCCACCGTGACCCACGACCCACTGTGACCCAGCACCCACCATGACCCACTGTGACCCACCCTGACCCACCGTGAAGCACCACCCACGGTGACCCACTCTGACACACAAGCCACGGTGACCCACTCTGATCCACCAGCCACGGTGACCCACTCTGACCCACCACCCACCATGAACCACTCTCATCCACTTTGACCTACTCTGACTCACCAAAATCCATCGTCATCAACTCTGAACACGATCCACGGCCTCTTCTGAACTGACTAAAGTGTTTACACTTGTAATAAAAAAAAGACTGAAGTTGTCACTAATCGGAGTTTGAATTTCTAGTCAATCGCTCAAGCACCACTCTGTTACAATAACGGTGGATCTGAACTTTAGGATATAAAATGGTAAAATGTTTGTCAGTGAGGAAATTGAAACAGTTCGAGGTGGGGGGAAATTAGTGTGTGCCTAAAATATACTTGTACTAAGAGAGTATTCTTGCAAGTGTTAATTTCTGAACGCATTCCACAAGAAACTTCTATTCGCAGGAAAATACCCCTGTACAATATGGAAAAGATTATGGTTTCTCAGTTCACAGTATTTTTCTCACAAAAGACTTGAAAAATCAGTTGTTCATAGGGTATAAAGGTGCTCGGTTACCCTATGTGAGAGCATCTCCACAAACTATGCTCATAATTGTAATTTGTATAATCACTAAAACACCACGTTAAATTGAAGTTACAAATATGCATAATTGCAGTTATTATGAATATTTATTCAAACGTAGTTTACCTAAAGCAAAGAAGAGAGTTACTAAAAAGTAGGTACAAAGTTGAATAACACAAATAAGCCATTAGTAATAAAAGTATACATTTTCCGTAACTCGTAACTTTCCACCTTAAAACAAATATGAAATCAGATTTATTTCCTGTTGGTAACTTTTTGGCGGTAAATCATCCGCAGCGGAATGATGTCCATCCTTCAGCCAAGAAATAACTAGCTCGTCTACTTTGAGCTTGTCTAGCGGTGGGCCATTAACATTGATGAGCAACAAGTTAGACAATGTTTGAGCACTTAATCTATTTCTAATAATAGTCATCTGTAAATTCATAAGGGGAAATCCCCGTTCGCACTCTGTCGTGGAAATTGATAATACTTCTACCCGATTTCTGCAACTTCTCATCGACAGTCTACTTGTTAGACTTAAGTCTGATAACGATTTTTCTCGGTCAGTTTTGAAATACTCAGCAAGAAGTATCATCTCTCTATCACCATACAACATCTTTTCCATATCGACCATGTCAGTTGGCAATGTCGACCCATGTAGATACCATTACCAAGTTCCCTCCCTCGTCTAGAAAGCGAAAGGGAACTAGGTTTCTGGAAAGTATTCAGAGGTGAATGGGAATTTCCCTCCTTCTTCGACTTAAATTACCACACTGCTGTTTGCCATGTGCCAAATTACAATGAATTTCAATTAAATTATCATACTTACTATAATTATTTCCTTGTTGAATTATCAATACTTTTCAGTGGAAAAGAGGATGAAATTTCAAAGTTCCAAATCAAAATAAGTAGACCAACGTAAAGGGAAAAAAGTTGAGTTGAGTTGATTTTAGTTTAGCGTCCCTTTCAGCAGCGAGGCTATATGAGACGTGCACCTACTGATTAACGTGGAATCCGAACCACATGAGCTCCCGCCGGAGGGAAAAAAGTGTAAAATTTTCCATACAATTATGCGTACAATCCAAACTTCAAATTTCCGTGTAATTAAGCTTACAGTACAAATTTTATGCCTATTTTTCTCACAACTTTATGGGTTGATTGCCCTGTGCTCTAAGCGCTCCATATAATAAACATAAGCTTCAGCAATTATTATAGCAGAAAGCAATGGATATATGAAGCCAAGCACTGTATTTTTTGTTTCTGATTTTTTTTCCTGAAATAACATCGATCGTTTTCGATTATTTTTACATACCAACTCACTACCAATTTTCCATATATAGAAAGTGCTCCCCCCCCCCACATAAAGGAGAATTTCAAAAAAAAAAATGCTAGGACATATTCTGTTTATTTTTAATAAAGAGTTAATACACTGAATTTCAGCTCCGTAAGTATAACGGCTTGCGAGATACTCATTTTTTTTCGCAAAAATTCGGATCCTTACTACCTCCTTAGGATATTATGCATTATAATAAAAGCAATATAACATCCCAATTTGGATTAAGGCCTAACTATATACCAAAAGTAATTTCATTTGACTTTGCAATTTGACCGTGATGATCAGGCACACATAGTTACATTCAATTTTTTATAAATAATTTATATATTACAGTGATTCAAAAATGTATTTTTTCCAGTAGTTAGCTCCTCAAAAAACTTTCAGGTCTCAAAAGCCAAGTAGTAGTATAAGTCCTATTGCTATTATTACTATTAAAAATATCAATATCCAAAAGTGCCCGAAGTTCTTTTTTCACTTGGTTAGATATACTCACCTCAGGTAAGTAGACAGAAACAAGTGGAAAAGGGAAATGAAGGTCTTGAAAGTAAAACGAAGACAAATTTACCAGTCTTCAGAAGACACTTTCTACAATGCAGTGAGCAGAGAGGGTCGGTAGATCATACTGAGTCGGTGGGTCGCAGTGGGTCACGGTGGGTCGGGAGTCACAGTGGGTCATGGTGAGTGGTGGGTCACAGTGGGTCATGGTGGGTGGTGGGTCGCAGTGGGTCACGGTGGGTTGTGGGTCACAGTGGGTCATGGTGAGTGGTGGGTCACAGTGGGTCACATGCTGTTGACCCACGACCCACTGACCCACTCAGAAAACTTGACCCACTTGACCCACTGACCCACTCCATCTCTGCTAGTAGCATAACTTGTTTATTATTAGGAATGAAGTTGACGCAGAGACTGATGGGTTTGCCGTTGGTTATTCCTTTCTTTGAATTCAGTCAAACATCTTTTCTAGGAAAGCGTAGTTGATGTTATAGTTCCTATTCTTCTGTCGTAGATCCGTATAGTGTGATAAGCTATCCGGAGTCAAAACGGAGATCATGAACGGAGACAGATCTATAGTTTATATAAAGCTGTAAGAAAGAGACATCGTTATTTCGCATTGTTTTCACCATTCATCTTTATAGTTAGGCATGTATGAAGTTTTTTTTTTTTTTTTTTTTTTTTTTTTTTTAGGAGGGAGCGTCCAAATTTTTTCGAGGAGAGATTAAATTCAATAATACGATAAATTATATTAAAACTTGTAAAATCATCCCTAAAATTAAACTAAACGTACAGAAAAGTAGGGATTTCGGGAGGGGTCTACACCCACAGGATCCACCTCCTGCGTACGTCCCAGATTATGCCTTTTTAAATTATACGTAGGGGTAAAAGTGGATCTGAAAAGGTAGGAGTACGGGTGACATCATACCGTCCTCCGTACCTATCTTTGTCATTTGAATTTTTTAGGAAGTGAAGGGACGCCATATATATATATATATGGAAGTAGTGGATGACGTCCTCTTACCTTGCACCTCACTTTTACCTCTGGCTATAGGAGATACAAGAGAATAATGATGGTAGAATGAGAAATGAAGAAATGAAAGAATTGCAAGAAAACAAATAGACATAACATTGTCCATTACAAACTTATATTGAGATTGGACATGAATCAAAGAACTTTCAAATCAGACAGGAACTCTATAGAAAATGATATTAAAATAGTAATAATAATAATAATATTGAGTATACTGTACGTTATAGCACATTACATGAAAACATATATTTTTGAAACTGGGTTGCACTGGATATATTTCGATGATGAGCTGTTATTTCTGTGCTGACGAACTTCCGGTTATCTAATGTAATTTTGAAGTCACATCTATGTTTTACGAATTAAGACGTATTGCATTGAAAGATAGGATTCACACGCAAAGGAACTTATCAGTGAGAACCAAAGTTTAGATACGATGCATATCAAGTATCCTATAACTAAAACTGAAGGCAATCAAATAGCAGTTGTTAAAAAGTACTTGATGAATAGCATTGATAAATCAACCACACCAATAAATGAAGATTGATCGATTGACGAATATCTCTATAATTCAATAAACTTGAATTAACAAATTATCTGTTTACTAAGTCATGTTATTTGATTTAATAATAATAATAAGGTTTTTTCTTCTAGCTTATCAAAAATACGGGAACAAATATATAGCAATATATTTCCCTAAAAGCTCTTTTCGTAGTAGCTGTTTAACCTGAAATTTGTTTCCTGATAACAGCTGTTTTCACATTTGTTAAGTGTGTTTGATTTATTCCCCCCGCGCGTTACTTTTTTTTTATGTCCTTGCTTGCTGCTTCTATTTACCATGAGTGAAACCAGTAATAAGGCCGAAGAGGCTGCAGAACGGAACGAAACAGTGGTGCGAGGTTAGTATTTTATATTTATTTGTATCTTTGCTGGTAAATAGACTAAAATTTTCTTAATAGATAGTATGTCTGTATTGACAATAGCAGGGGAAAGCAGAAGAATAATTTATAAGCTATTTTTGTATGAAGAAAGAAAGAAAGAAAAATATCTTTCTGGCAGCAGTCCAAGGTTTGAACTTGTCTTTTAAAGTGGAAGAGCACAAGGTTATCTGCATAGTATTATATTGTCTCGGGATCGGCTAATAGATCCAGGGATGCTCGTAGGCGGGATTTAGGACGCAGTTGACCCCATGAGATTTTCCTTCGGGGGGAGGCACATAGTTTTTCATTAAAAATGGCACAATCAAACTTTAATTATACAGCAATGATGTTTTTAAGATCGCTGTGAATGAATAACATTTTAAAAACAACTAATTGTCGTATCAAAGAATGCATTCTCTTTTGATTGAAAGAACAAAATTGTGGCGGGGGGCGTAAGTGGAAACACACTGATTCTGTGTAGAAAAAGAAAGCACAGATTATCAAGTACAGTAGCTTCCTATATATTTTACATGCAGATCAATGTATTAACTCATAATCTTCTTTTCTCGGAGGGGCCGCGGTGGCTCAGTGGTAGAGCGTTCACCTGTGGTGCTTGGGGTCCCGGGTTCGATCTAAGCCCCCGCCAAGTGAACTTTGTGGTGGACAAACACCGTGTGCGTGGTTTTTCTCGGGGTTCTCCCGTTTCCTCCCACTTTCTTCATTCCACCATTTCATTCATTACTCATCATCACCGTCTCCTTTAGCCTAACCGGCATAAGCATGGGACGTAAAACTCAAAATTTTCATTTCATTTTTCTTCTTTTTTCAAGGGGAGGAAGAGGAATTAGCATTGTCGCATATTTAGGGGGGGGATTGCGTCCAAGTACTTGCAGGGGATGGGTTCTGCTAAGTATATGGGACATAATGGCTATGGAACATAATGGCTCTCTGGACCAAAACAACAGAAAATGCGTAATTACTTTTTCTAAGATCAAATATGCCTATATCTCTCCTATCTTGAGATAAACAATTAAGGGAACTTGGAATAAAGTATTTTGGCAACGATGTGTGATTTGTGTGTAACAATTGGTGAACTGGTTGGTTTGATTATGCTAAAATAAAATAAAATGTCATTTTGGTTTAATATACTATGCCTTTTAGCCTAAAGAAGATAGATGATTATGAGTGAATGATTATGAAATTATTTTTTCTCTGCTTTCACACCGAGAATCGACCCCGGGACCACGTGTATCAAAGACTCACGCGCTAGCGCTAGACCAGTGGGGAAGCCTGGTTTGATTTAGTCCCTTTCATGCACCGAGGTGATATAGCTGTGAGACATGGACCTACAGTTTAATGTGGAATCCAAGCCAATGAGCTCTTACCGGAAATCGAACCTATATCTCCCGCGCCGAAGACGGAGTTCATATATAACATATAATAACAGATATTGAAGTTAAGTACGTTAGAAAAAAAATGCATAATATGTATTGAAATGGTTAGTATTCCTGCCTCTGAATATACGAGGGTCATTTGAAAAGCTCGCGGAACGACATACAAAAATTGAAAATTGCATTTTCAGTTAACGTAGTCTTCCTTGACTAATGTTCATGATTCAACCATCTTCTTAGAGCTTTTATGCTATCACGTATTCTAGATTAATTCAAGCCTGCGAAATACTACCTCCATTAACGATTTAAGCTCTTCACCTGAAAAAAAAAAAAAAAAGGTGCATCAAGGTGAAACTAAGGCAGTTGATAGCAGATAAAATCTCAAACTCATTCACTCCCCCATTGCAATGACAGCCGTATGAGAGCGAGCATTATAGTGATGCAAGCATAAATTTCTTCTTTAGTAATTGCGGTCTTTTTTCCATAGAATTTCCAACTTGTTTCAAGTGGCGTGCCAGTGACGACTGAATGATTATTATTATTATTATTATTATTATTATTATTATTATTATTATTATTATTATTATTATTATTATTATTATTATTATTATTATTATTATTATAGGCTACTATAGCTTCCGTGCCCCTATTCGTTTTTAATTTATTGGAATTCTTTAATTACTCATATA
The DNA here is from genome assembly GCF_964235325.1 of Thermobia domestica. Classification (NCBI taxonomy): domain Eukaryota; kingdom Metazoa; phylum Arthropoda; class Insecta; order Zygentoma; family Lepismatidae; genus Thermobia; species Thermobia domestica. The sequence goes on along the minus strand of NC_137464.1, from coordinate 169,370,169 downwards.
GTGAAGAAATATCGCTAAGAAATTAACTTACAATATACAAATTCTTAAGTTTCTGAGTTATTTATTTTAATTATTTGAAAACAAATAAAAAATCATTGTTGTGCTCACGTGTAAAGCATTTGCAAACATAAGTGACCAGAAAAAACACTCTAATGTGTTATCTGAATTGTGCAATTAGATCTTGACACTCATTGACGCGTTAAGTGCACTGTCATGTTGACCTATAAAATATATTCATACTACAAATGTATCTTTATCACTCTTGTATAAGAATGACAAAGTGTAAATAATGAAACAAATGATATCTGGTTATTATCATATCATTATATACAATTGTCTCTCCCCGTTTGACTGGAAAATTTTATTTATTGAGAAATTCTCATACGAAATTTATATTTTGGAATCTGTTCTAGATTAATAGTAAACACTAGTTGAACCTGCGCTCTCTACACAGACATCTTTCATATATAAGCATGATTCTCCTTGTCATTTCTCACATCTGTACATGTCCCTTTATAGACACAAGTGAAAGACACCTTGATAAAAATCTGCAAGGTGTACCATAAAGGGAGATATTTCGGTTACTTTTTTTAATATCTCGCACCGTTTGTAATATTTGAGTCCACTTCCGGTTGGAGTTTCTTGATCAGTGTTTTCTTTCTTCTTGCATGCAGATGTAATAAGCAAATACATTACACACACAATTAATTATAATGTCAGTGAAATATGGTGTTCATTGGGCAAAACACTCCAAGCAATAAAGATTCATCTTACAAATGGTTATCCTTAGTTTTCCATTAACATTCGGACATGAAACAAACGCCTGAGAGATATACTACTTCTGTATACAATTGTGTTTCGTTAGAATGTATAGCTCTTAGGATATGATGCTTTATGCAAGTATTGATTTAGTTTCTTCCTTATCTTTTCTTAATTTATTTTCACTTATACCTTAAGCTGGGAACAAACCAAAGCAAATGAATTCATTATCTTAATAAATTAAAATGTTATACTTGATCAATGCAGTTCTGTATACCTACTTTTGGGCCACCCTACAAGGTCTGTATGATAAGTAATGAGACTCGCCGCGCCGCGGCGCGCGTGTCGCTGGAGCGGGTTTGTCGGTGATGGAGGATGTAGGGGGGGGGTCCGAGCAAAGCAACGCACCGCGCGTCAGTTGGCTCCGAGCCTTAGTGGAGCGCGGACAAGCCTTGGACAAAGCCCTTGTGAACATTCTTGTCACGGCGGAAAATCAACAAACATGGAGGGTTCCATCGAACAGCGTTATGCGATCAAATTTTGCGTTCGCCTGGGGAAAACGGCTACTCAGACGCTTTCTCTCATCACGGAGGCCTACAAAGAGGAAGCCCTATCCAAAGCCCAGGTGTTTCGTTGGCACAGTGCGTTCTGGAACGGCCGGGAAAGCGTTGAGGATCTGGAGAGGGCTGGACGCCCGACAACAGTGACTACGGACGAAACTGTGGCAAAAGTGAGGGATCTCCTGAACTCAGACCGTCGATTATCGTTGAGATTGATTGCTGATGAACTCGATATGAACCACACAACAGTGCACAAGATTGTGACGGAACAATTGGGAATGAGAAAAATCTGTGCGAATTTGGTGCCGCGAGTGTTGACTGACGAACAAAAGCAACGACGTGTTGATTGTTGTCAGGAACTGTTGAACCTCATGAACAGTGACCCTAACTTTGAAGATGACGTCATAACAGGTGACGAGTCGTGGGTGTTCCAGTACGACCCTGAAACGAAACGTCAAAGCGCGGAGTGGCACACTCCTGCGTCCCCGCGCCCCAAGAAGGCCAGAATGTCGAAGTCAAAGGTGAAAACAATGTTGATTGTTTTTTTTGACAATGGGGGGTGGTCCACAAGGAGTTTGTACCCCAAGGACAAGCCGTCAACGCCGCCTTCTACAAACAAGTCCTTGAGAGACTGCACAGGAGCGTCAAGCGGAAAAGACCGGCGATCGCTAGCCGGTGGAAGTTGCATCACGACAATGCCCCTGCCCACACCGCCTTCTTAGTGACCTCCTTTTTGACCCGGATTGGGGTGGAAGTCCTTCCACAACCACCCTACAGCCCAGATGTGAGCCCGGCCGACTTCTTCCTCTTCCCGAAGCTGAAGCCACGCTTGAAAGGAACCCGTTTTGCAGACGTCACAGCCATCCAAGCAGCCGTGACCACATTTCTAAAGGACATGCCGGCTGCTGACTTCCAGGGGGCGTTTGCAGCGTGGAAACATCGATTGCAGAAGTGCATCGACGCAAGAGGAGAGTACTTCGAAAGCTTTTAAGTCCCTGTACAGATCAGATCAATAAAACAATGTTTCCAGACCTGGTCTCATTACTTATCATACAAACCCTGTATATGTTATATTTGTAGTTGCACATTGAAAAAAAAGTGAGATGTAGGGGACAATGCCGCCTGTGCTCTACGTATCTCTAACTAGGAGCTTTGAAGCTTCTATATTTTATGTATTTATACAACTCCAAGGTTACGTAGGATAGTCACGTTACTATTAACGTAGGCTCCGATCACAACCGGGCTTGAGTCCGGTGCAGCTGCAGATACATGAACCATCATGCAAGATAAATTCTTACAGTATAAGCTGTTCCTCACCACGTTATCTTGCCTCCAATAGGGCTGGATTAGAGGCTTATGCTACCAGCCGCGGCAAAAATATATACGAACATGAAACATAACATACAGTAAATCAGTGGCGTATGCAAGTGGGTTGGGATTTAACTCCCTCCTCTTCCCTCCTTGAGCAAGATATTATGGAGAAATAAACATTTACTGTGTTACGATGCTAGCTAAAATGCCCATTCTTCGCATGGCGAGAATCGGCTTATGGAAAGTATTTGAAGCCCTTTCCTTCTTTGAACACACATTTCAATCATAGTGTAATAATAAATGCTCATAGGATATTTATAACTTACTTTTGCATAAATTTTGAAACACCTGCCTCCCAGAATACGCCCTTTAACTAAAGTGATTATAAAAATTCAGCTTTAGGTAGGTTCTATCTATGCTCCAATACTCATTTCAAACAGGTTGGCTGTTTTCTCGACCCCAAAAACTATGGATTCGACACTAATCTAAATCATTTTGGACATTTTATTTTTCACACCGTCCCATCTCCCATGCCGATGTAGGGCCGAACTTGGTCTTAAACGGTATCGGGAATATCATTATTTATCTCATTGACCCCGAAAATTATGGATTGGACACTCATGTCAGTCGTTTACGATATCTGTACATATCATCCCTTTCCATCTCCAATCCCAGGAGTGCTAGCGGTGTTTATCACTATTAGGAGTTAGAATTAAGCAGCATCAAGAGTGAAGCAATTCATCTCAGTGACTCCGAAAACTGGATCCAACACGAATATAGGTTATTTTTATATATCACTCCCTTTCCTCTCTCAACTGTAGGGGGTAATAGGGGTGTCTTACCACCACAGTATTTTTCTTTTTAAATTACAAATCATATGTGCACCAAGTTTGGTTGAAATTGCTCCAGGCCTTCCAGACTTGCATTGGAAAATATACTTATACACACTACTCACACAAAAACACACAAACACACATGTCATTCCATTTTTACATAGTACAGTATTGATGACCCGCGATCTTCCTTTCCATTTTTTGTTCAAAATTTTGTTAAAAAATTCAACTATAAATAAAGATGCTTTTAACCAGGGTTGGAAAAATACATTTCTTTTAAAAAAAGAACAAAACATGTGTTTAAAACATTAAAAAGGTGTTCAAAATGTTTTAAACATGTTTTAAAACACACATACACACACAAAACATGTTTTAAACATTTTGAAGTTTAAAACATGATTTTAAACGTATTTCAAATGCCTGTAATAACGTATTTATTAAGACTTTTTTGCTCTTGCAACTGATCTTTTCATTTATTTAATTCTCGTTAAGACTACACTGTGTTGGGTACAGAATATTTCAGTATAGATTAGTAATTCTCAACTTATTTCATATCACGACCCCCTTTTATTACACCGTCTTGCCAGTGACTCTCATAAGTACTTTCTTGGTTGCAATAAGGTTTTTTGGTAGATTTTAAGATCTATTTACTATAGAGGTTTCACACAATCTATCAATATACATGGCAAAACAAAAGTCCTCATCATCCTTGTGTATTGAGAACGGGTTGAGGAAGAATGATGAAACTTGGAAGTGGTCTGACGCATCGGATGGTGCTATCAATCATCATGGCAGACATCTTTGCTTGATATTCGAAATTTCAAACGCAAAGAGAGTCATGTTACACGTTTTAAGGCTAGAATTTTACCAGAAATACGGTTGTGCAGTTATTTTAGCCTTAAAGCAAGTAATTTCGAAGTTACCTTTTCTGAAATTTTTCTAGTTATGCCTTTAGGGGCTAAGCTCGCGTTTCGTGGAGGCGGGTGAGATTTTTGTTGCAAAACTTGATTACTATTTCAGAACACCGATGCTAATAAAATTATTATTTTAAAATAATAAATTTTCGAAAAAGTAATGTTTGAAGTACATTTCATTTTATGCTAACTTTAGAATATTTTCTGCAAGCCTATGTAATTGGTTATTTTTTGAGTCAATAATTTATTGAAGAAAGGTAATATTTGGGACGTTCAGAGCACAATGGATCCAAATTCATTTTCAATAAAGTTCAGTTTTGTTCAGCAAATGAGTGTCAAAACGTAAACGCAACGCCGTATTTCAAAATGTAATTTCTTCACATATAAGAGTCCAAAACAAATACAACTAAAACCATGCGAAAGGGCGTACGATAGTTACATATGACAGCCACTAGACAGGGGCGTCAGAGGGAAAAGAGAGCAGCCGTCCCCATCCCCACCCTGAATTTCAGATTTTGGGAGCAGTAAGGCAGTTTTAGAAATCTTTTGATAAGCAAAGTCTAACAGAACAAACTTGAGTCCAAATAAATACGGAGCTTGAGTCCAACAGGTCGTTACACCAAATAAATACGGAGAACATACAGATGATTAAAACTGGAAAATTGCTTAGACCAAATTTCTAGAATTTTAAGCAGGCCTGAAACTCGAAAGTAGAGACACCTTTAGAATCCTTGGGCTAAACAAAATATACAAGAGAGCAATATAGGCCTATAGCTCCTTACGGCCAATGGAAAAGGATTGTAACTGACCAAAAGCCGTATTTATTCGGTATAAGGACTTCAATTTTTTAATGTTGGACTTTGTTCAGCAAAAGGTTTCTAAATCTGCATTACTGTCCCCAAAATCTGAAATTCAGGGTAAGGGTGTGATGACCTCTAAACGAACGCACGCCCCTCTCTAGCAGCAATTATATAAAATTCTAAATTGCATCTTGTCATGTAGTTTTCTTTCTTTCATCTCGGATTCGTGGTTGTAAAAATATGAATTTTTCCGTCGGTGTATTCTTTTCGACACACCTTGCATTTATTTAACGTAATTATGCATCGTTGACTATGGCATTCGGAGTTTGACTTGTTAATCATTCCCACGCTGCAGCGCACACAATGTAATGTTAATGTTTTAAATTTGTGAGCAAGGAGGGGGAAATTAGCTCTCCTCCCTTTCCATGAACGCCCTTGTCTAGCGGTTGTCCTATGAAACTCTAGTCCACACCCTTTCACGTGGTTTTTGTTTCATTTATTTCGTACTCTTGTTGAGCAAAAGTGAACCTTTCTGAAAATTGACTTGGATCCCTTGTCCTCTGATCGCTCCATATGTAAACATATTTGATAAAAACTGAGTTGGAGCCAAATTTATCCTGCATCACAAGTTTGTTCGAAAAGCATAAAATTAGTTTGTGTAGTTTGATTGATTACAGTCTTGCATCAGTAGCAAGTCTATATGTGATAGGGCTAAAGTGGGATCCGAACCACTAATTTTGAAAATTTACGTCGGATCGCAATTAAAATCTATACCGAAATTCCGATGTTTCGTGCCTCTACCCTCAAAACGTAATGTTTAAAGTCCGAAAATTGCGCCCTGTAACGTTGTGCATACATAGAGACAGCCGAACAAATTGTCCCAGACACTGACGTTCGGCACTGATGTTACGATAAGTATCACGCTTTAATGGTTAGTTACGCGGGCGATTGCCATACTTTGCGATTTCACGCCTGGTCCCTTGATACAAGCTATTCCAATGTGTAAAGTTTTTAAGAAAATTTGGAGCTGAGGTGGGAAAGAGGGACGAAATAAAATTTTCATAATACAATGAAAAAGATATTGTTGATACAAAATTAATTGTTACCTGAAGTTTGCAGTTGCATTTCAACCACATCACTGAAGTAGGATCATTTAGATTTGTATATAAAGACTTGCCGACATAACTGTAAATTATGTATTGCTAATGGATTTTGAGATGTTTGACAAGGTTTAGAAAGCATGTGACGTTAATTGCCACATAGGAAAGTAGGTCAGGGTTTTCCTGCAAGGTGAATGACCTGTATCACGTGATTTTAAACCGGATCGTATGTATAGCATACTCGTTATTAAAATTGATTGTGATGTAATAAAATTAAAAATTTTGATCGCGTTGGCAAATCTATTGTATTATTTATAATAATAATACTCGTTAAAATATGCATAACATACTCTGCTTACGTAATATTTTTATTCAATTGCTTACGTAGGAAGCTCAGCTTACGTAACAATTTTTAATTCACATAGAACAGCTATGCTGTGATCGTATTAATTATTTTTAATTGGTTCGCATCTTTTATTCTTTCACTTCGATATGAAGCTCGAGAGAACAATTATACTAAAAATAAAATTAATCTCCAACCCAGCTTTTTAATGAAATCGTATCTTTAATTATCTCATAACAATTTATTCAAATAGAATAGCTACGCTGTGATCATATTAATTATTTTTTTTTCTCGTAATTTCCTTGCTGAACAATCTTTGATTGTGATTATGTTAAAAGCTCGTTGTTATAAATGGGAGGGAATAAACTTTATTCATATGGGACTTTTTAATTTGAGGGATCGTATCTTTTAATCCCTCGTAATGATTACTCAAGCACTGTGTAAGTGTACTAAAAGGCTCCTTGTTAAATTTGAGTGTGAATATAGTAAAATGCTTGATGCTGGTACATATACAGAACTTGGTCTTCGCACGTCTTTCGCTGGTGATGTCTAGACACTAACTGAAGTTTTCGCGCGCTTTTGGAACCCGGATGTATGGACGGAAGTGAAAGTTGCTGACGTAGGGTATTGACCTTACTGCTATGTGACATCACAGAATGTCGCCGACGCATTGGCAAATAGCTTTGGCGCCGCGGTGAGTAGACATCAAAGAATGTCGACAACTAATAGAAAACAAGTTTGGGCGCCGCGTAAGGTGAACACGTGAATACCTTGTGGGTATGAAAATACTTTAAATACCGGTTATAAGAGAAAAATAGATAAAGATACATCATGTAGTCGTATGAGAAAAAGGATCATTGGAATATTGAAGCATCATCATCATCTGATGCTGAAACAGAAATATACGAATCATCGTCAGATGAAGAATTTGATATTGATGCAATAGAATCACCAGCGCTAACAGTTTCAGAAACCCCACTCTCATCTTCACCTGTATTATCAGAAGCATCCAGATTTTAGAGTTTAGATTGTTGTTGTAATAGTGAAAAAGTGGACCGAGAATGTATAAAGAAGGCTATTGAAAAATTGAATTTTAATGATATAGACGTGGACAAATTATTAGCAATTTTAGGATTTTCACGTAAAAATTTAAGCAAATCACAAATTAAAGAAAGAATACGTGTAGAAAGTTTTAATATCTGAATAATTTTGTATCCCTCTAAATTCTATGTATTATTACAGTATTTTGGTACCTTGTATGAAAACCCTTGACTTGACATAGTGCCCGGATTCATATTGGCATCTGGTTTACTAACGTACAGCAAAATTTCTTTATTTCTGGATCACCGTATATTATTTATATCAGCTGGTTTCTTAGTTGGAGGCTACACCGTAACTCTTTTCTTCAGAAAGGGCCCAATAGACTCTATAGAGTTCATATCTGGGCTGTTTCCAGGCCATAGAAGGACTCTGAAGCCTTTCTGTTACGAAGTCTTGAAAACAGCCTTAGCCTTATGGCACGGCACACTATCATGCATAAAAATCGGATCCCCAGATGGAAACCATTCACACAACTGTGGAAAAAGATGTTCTGTGATGACTTTCTGGTATTACCCTGCGTTCATGTTTTCTATTACTACATAGAGACGTCCCGTTCCTTTCACACTAATGCAGATCCATACCATCAGTCTTGTTGGATATTTCACATTTTGTCTTACACAATCTGTCTTAAAGGCATCGCCTTTGGTTCTCCTCACATACTGGGAGTTCTCCTCTTCTACAGAAATTATAATCTCATCACTGAATACAACCTGTGGACAAATGACATTTTCACGACTAAAATCACTGAAGTCTACATAAATCACATTAACATTCGTTCAATAACAACAGTACATGCAACCTATACATTCGCAATCTATGAAATTACACTTAAATGATAAATTATGTATTATCAAACTCAAAGGACAAATAAAATATCAATCTATCATTCCCCAATCATCTGCAGTCCAATCCTAGTGATCTTTCGCCCATTGATACCGTTTCTTCACCATCACCGGAGACAAGTTTTTGTTTCTTGCTGAGACGCGTAGTTTTAGGCCCTCTGTGAAACAATCGCCGACTGATAGTTCTAGATGAAACATGGATACCAGCATTTGCAAGCATTCCCTGTAGTTGTGTAGAACTTGCTCGACGATTTTTTCTTTATTCCCTTACCAGCAGTCTGTCTGCATAGGCTGATAACGATGATTTTCGGCCACAAGCACTTTTACGTTCTGGTGTCAATGCATTCCCACGCCTTCAGTTCTGTGCATATCTTGTAACATACGATGCACTGACCCCTACGTTTCTGCTAATCTGGGACTTGGACATGCTTTTCAAGTTCAACAGAGTCCGGATTATCACTCGTTCCTTTGGCGACACATGTTTTCTCTTATCCATTACTCCAACAATAATTCAAAGAATTCTTTTCAAGCAAACACACAAAATTACACTTAAGCCACATACATGCACACAAGACACTCGTAAATGAACCAGTAACTGCTCCATCAAGTCATTTTCGTATCAAGAAAGGCTTTTAACTGAACATGATCAGCGATTTTATCTCCAAAGACGAGTTTATGTGCTCCCTGGGTTTTTCCTCCATTCAAATATTTCTCGTATGGGAACCACGTTTCCTCATGTTGCGTCAGATTACTGAATGAATCACCACTCTCCTGTCATATAAGAACTCACAAACAGCTTACGAATGTCGCTCAGTGATAACATAGTCACGTAGTGTCTCACAAATGACTAGCTCTCTTCAGCAAAATTTAGGAAATGCAATTAATCAAAATTTCCATGAATTTCAAAAAATTGCTAATAATTTGTTCACGTCTGTAATATGCGATGGTTGTAGAGAAGGCTTCTATCATGATTATGCTAATGATTGTATGAATGTACCCCCAAAATCATTGGAAACACGAGCTTGGAGTATTATATAAAGTTCTAGTGTTGAAGAAGATGTGTTTTACCTGTATGCAAATACACACATTATTGGAATATTAACAAGAGAAAACCTTTATGAAACATATTTGGAATTATTAAATGATACAGACTATCACCCGGAATTACTTGAGGTTTTATTAACAAAAGACAGACAGAAATCGGACACTCGGGATTCAAAAAAATGTATTCGAACAGTGCTAGTGTTCATGTGTGATCCACTAGGTCATATCCACTAGGTGCTGAAAATATTAATGTGAATTGTGTATTAAAAACAATAAAAGTTCTTACGTAATAATAATCCAATTGAATGTGTGGAATGCAAATTGAATATTCTTCATGACTGTACCCATCTTCATAATAATGGAACATTTGCAGCGAAGTACTTATCTTTTGATTAAACTCTTAGTGAACTTTTTGAAGTTTTTGAAGAACATAGCGAAGTCTCATTTATATGCTTTATGCGTAAAATTTATCTTTTTAAAAATACAGAATTTGTTGGACAAATTATACCATTCTTCATTCAGCGCACAAATGAAATTTTACCATGCGTAAATAAGTATATTATTGATAATTAAGATTTAAAATGTCTTATAACGAATTTATTATTCGTGAGTTTTGTCTAAGCGCATGTGATGATACAGTAAATTTCCATTGCTTGGTAAAATCTCCAATAGAATATAATTCTGTCATTAGGTTGTCAAAAAATTGATGGGTTAACATTAAATTTACATGGTTTGAAGTGGGATAGCAAAACTGGATATACTGTATCATTCTACGCAACTTTTTATATAAATTACGTGCAAAGACTTCAACCTTTTATTGTGAAGGTTTGGAGAAATCTCTTTGGATTAAGAGAATATTTACAATAGATAATGTTATTGATTTAGAAACTAAACATTGTCCTTCATTAAATGAATTAAATAGAAACACATTTAATGAACATTGTTCTTTATACACAAACATTGTAAAAAAAAATCAGGATGTGCATATCGTAACCCACAACAGTTGAATTATTGGTGGAAATGTGAAAGATCAACAGCATTAACTAATGCATTATCAAGATTGTAATGAGAAATTGTAAATAAAATGCAGGGATGTAATTTTAAAAAATATTTTAAATTTTAAAAAATGTAATGAAAAATGTATATATAATAAAAAATAAAATAACTGTAAATATACATAAAAATAAAAAATGTTTGTTTTCTTTTTAAAATTTTGTTCACATGTTTATAAACGATATCATAATTTTTCAATTTTTTCTTAAACATTTTTAAACACTTTTGAAATGATTGAGTGCGAATAATATGGTGCCAAGAGAATAAAACAAAATGTCCGCACAACACAGAATCATCGTCCTGAAATTGTTGAGTATTTGTAAAATATATTTTAGTATTTTTTGATAAAAAGATTTTTATTTCCTTGGGAATGTCCATAGCAAGACTATCAAAGTAGTAGCCTTATTTATCTCATCGATGTACACTGAAACCCAGTGCGAACCATTTGAATCGGATGTATCAAGATTAATCACAAGTGCAGCAGGTGGTTCTACCATTACAGGAAGTTTGTCAATGGGATAAATTCCAGTAACACTTGCACCAGTCACTTTATCAACTAGTAACACGTTTAGCAATTCGTCACTATACATGATGAATATTATTATTTTTCTTAATTGTAGTAGGTATGTAATTATCACTGTTATTCACATGTAAAATATAATCATACACTTTTACATATTCACTACACAGTAAGGCTTCATGAACACTGAACCTATATTATCCGAAACGATGTTTAATATGTGAACAGTTGTGAACGTGAAAACGTAATGCAATATACTTTGGACCGTCTATTTCTTCTAAATTTGTAACATTTCTTTGAAGAATTTTTTGAAGAAAACACTTTATAGTTATTCCATGTGTGTAAATACTTGTAGTATTTGAACACTATGATTGAAGTATCTCCTTAAGATGAGAATACTCTATATCGCCTTCGTGCCAGGTAATGCCATATACATTCTCACTTAGGTACTTGTTTGTACTTATGATTGGCTCAGATAACTTATTTAATGAATATGGTGGTTTAAATATCCAATTTTGAAAAAAGGGATCCTCAGGATTTACAATTACTAGCTCCTTTACAATAAATTCATCATTATTATCCTGGAAAGGAGAGAAGTGCACTACAATCCTCATTATACTCAACTGAATAGGGTAGGTGTTATCAATATAAATATTTTTATCTTTGTCTACTTGTGCTAAGAAATCAAATTGTGCACACACAATGCATGTAACAGGTTCGGTTAAAGTTTCTGAACATGATACTTTTAAATTTCCAGGGGAATCACGAACTACTTCGCATGTATTGTCATCTAAAGTTCCTGTTGGAGACAGAATAAAAGCATACAGACATATCCATTAGGATATTCATCAAGAGTAACAGTATGTGAATAATTTTGATAATATATACCAGTACCTGATATAAGAATACAGTAACTTACAACGTATAAATCTTTATTAAAATCAGGGTGAGGGGGTTGGGAGGAAATGATTTTGAGCCGATGTGTAATTGCAGTTTGTTAACGTTAAAGTTTCGAAACTCATAGGAAATTAGGATGTGATTTCCCATTGAAGGCTGTGTTGGAGACGAAATCAATTACCAGGCCTTTAGGAACATTACCCAGGAAGATATTATCAAGGTTGTAAGACTTGACTTGTGCAGGAATAGTATAAGATCTTGTCCCTACACTTGTGAGAGATAACTTGGCCATTTCTGAAACCATTCGCGTTTTTAATTGCGCAGCTAAATATTCAGCGACATCAATGCGTCGTACATGAAGAATAACTTCCTCAAGTGCAACTTTATAACTTGTGCTTTCAGGAGACATTAAACAAAACTAATCTTTACTACGATGTAATTTTACACATAAACTTACCTTATTAGGAAGCATACGATCTAAGCTTACAATATCAGTATCAAGACGTCCGTAATTTCAAAAGATTTACTATTTTTCACCTTATTAACATGTTTTTCAAAACCAGCATTTGTATTATCTAATTTATTAAAGAGTTTTGCAGCATCTTAATGCCACATTGCACATGCGAATGTTTCAATGTATGCACGATAAGGATAATATCCTGATGAAAAACTAATTAATTTATAATTTAACGAAATATTAATTTGACTAAATAATGAATGTAGGAAATTATTTACTGGTACAACAGCATCATCAGTTAAATTTGTACCATCAGCTTTTGTAATTTTAGAACGTACATAAAGATATAAATATGCAGGATGACTAAATTCCCCTGTTTCTCCAGGAATAGCAAATTGAATAGGTCCTTCTGATGTTAACGTACAAATAGAACGATATTCGGTTTTTGTAGTTGCTTCAATAGCTCTTTGTGTCATAGGTATAGAAAAGAAATCAAATTCATTCAGAACTATCTGAATTTAGGAGCGACATTATGAAAAGATATCGTTTATATGTTTACGTTTTGTCGCTGGTCCAAACTTTGCAACTGCAGGAGCCTCCCTTTTGTGTAACCATCTCTTACCGCTACCAGTAAGTAACTGTCCAACTTTATTAATGGCTTTTGTCTTTAAACACCAGCTTCTTTTACTCGTGCGCGAACAGATTCTTTAAATGGACCATTTTCCAATATATCACCCGCAACTTGTATACCCGTTTGTAATGCCTGACGCCCTACAGTTTTTGCATCTTGTTTAAAAAATGGTAAAACAAAACCAAATACCCCTTTAAAGAAACTACCTATACAATGTCCCCTTTGATATACAGGTCCTAAAAAATATGGTATTCCACGTCCACGGTGATAAGAAACACGCCTTGATCTCATCTTTATTATTATTTAGCAGATGCAGGAGAGCGTTCAAAATGTAGTATTATGGCCAGTGTCCCAGATCGAAATGGGAAATTTCGCCCTGTGTGATCTTTTAATATTATTTCGATTGTGTTAAAACAAAATTTTGCAAGTGGCATATAATCTTCAAGTGCAAGTGAATATCTTCAAATTTGATTTTACTTTTCCGTATTTAATATCAGAGATTGTTACTATACGTAATAAAGGTGCTTTTGTGTCACCTAAATATTGATATTGTATAATATCTGTAAAATAAAAATTTGATGTGGATACCCAATATCTACGTATGGTTGTTTGAATCCCCGACGTTCTTTCACAAGGTCCGATTTTTACGAAAAACCTAATTGTAAAGCGAATATAGGTGACAATGTAACTGATTCTTCACGTTCATCACATTGAACATGTACAATATTTGAAAAACTAAATCTTATTATTCTTGATACTGTGTTCAATTCATCTATTAAATGAAGAATGAATGGTTGGATAATATCCAACAATAACTTTACATTTCATAAGCTCTGCATTTTGAACTTTATACCATATAACATTTTTATCTTCGATAACATATCATGTTAATGGAATATGTACTTCATTTAACCCCATATGTCAATCGAATTCTGATAATCATACATTATTTTAATTGATTAATAAAATGTCTTGGACTATTTGTAGAATATATATTTGTACTACCGTTTGAAACTAATGTAATGTAAAAAACTATCATCAATAATTTCAGAAATCATTATCATTTAAAGTGAAGTGTCAAGTTTGAAGTCCCGAAAAAATGGTAATTTTAAACCATGTTCATCTTTTAAGTTTACTTCTATCATATCAAAATATTTGTTTTCAACTTTAACATAATGCGATGTGCGAAACACAAAAGATTTTACATGACCGTGTTTTCGAATTATCGGACCTATATTTTGTTGATGTTTTACAATATCAACGCATACATTAATTGTATTGGTAATATTATAATCTCAATTACATGGAAATTTTCCACGTGTTAATATTAAGTAAACATTTCTCACTTTTGTGTATACAACATTTTTAATATCAAGTATATTTTCATTAATAAATACAGAAATATGTTGTAATCCCGGTGTGATACCAATCATACATTGATCTTCTTATTTTAAAGAATGTTTACTAACAATTTGATTTTTATTTTGTTAATATTGTAATATACGAACATTTTCAGAAATCAACTGAAGAATAGATTCAATAGCTGAATAATATCCTGGTGTTATTGGAACATGATAACGTTTAAGTTTATCATCAATAACAGTAAAAAATCATAATTTCTTCATTTTCACCATTATAAAAACTCCACAAAATATTAATTTTTGTTAATGCAACACCCCATTCTCCATCCCTTAAATCAATAGGTTGTGCTAATTTAACTCGAAATCAAGATGTAGTATTATTATCAAAAAAGGTCACTACTTGCATTTGAAGGAAGACTAACGTAAAAGTCGTGTGTAAAGTTTCAATTCATCTTGCAGACTGAATACAATCTGATCTAATCCAGGAATTTATGCTTGACGGCTATCCCAACCATTTTTACGTTAATACTTTTTCAATTAGATAAGTATTCTTTGAATTTATAATTATTTTTTGTAATTCTTGTGCATAAAATGTCCCTTTAATTTCTTCGCCACTCCAATCTTTTAATTTATAAGTGGCAGGATTTGATTTAATACATTTATCAACAATAAATATTTCTTGTTACCACTTAGGTAAATATCCTTTTTCTAATATGTGTTTATACTTACTAACACGAACATAATCACCAGGACTAAATTTTCAAGTTACCTCTTTATTTACTGTTTCCGTATAATGTTTCCCATCCTTGATCGACATTTGAAACTTTTACTTGTGCAGCTGCTATTTTAATACTTGAATGATATGAATGATCATACTTATTTAGAATTTGATCCAAGACATTAATATATCGATAAATACTCTTTGCAGTAAAGTAACAATACAATTTTTCTTTTAGTGTTCTTATAAATCGATCTCCTAAAGCACATTTAAATTCGGAATGAACACTATAATGATTAATTTCATACAATTGTTTTACATAACGATTATAAAATTCACCACCTAAATCTGTAAGTTAAACACGGGCAACGATTTTTTTTTAAAATGTTTGTTATTGCTTTTGCCATTTCAGGACCTTTCTTTGTTTTTAAGGGAACACAATACGCATAACGTGAAAAATATCAGAACAATATATTTTTATAATTATTACTATAATTTGCAATATTTTGCATATCTGCTAAATCCATTTGTAATGTTTCATTTGGTGCACTAACATAATACTTTTTACGATCAAAAACTTTACAAGCTGATACATCTAATGTATAAGAATCTTGGGAAGCTAACCATTTTTAATTTTCTTTTTAGACAACTTTGTTTACGATGTAATGTTTGTATACTCGATAAAGAATCAGAATTTGAATATTCATAATATATTTTTGATAATTTTGTCATTTTTACATATTATGTTCTTTCCAATGTTTAAATAAAAAAGCTACTGCTGAAGGACTAGATAATTTCCTTACTTTACGATTACATTGTCCATTACGACTACTACTAATATTCACTGTTGATGCTGGTGTGCCAATAAATTCTTTAGGAACATTAAGATCTAATAAATTTTTAAATTTACGAATACCTATAGGTTTTTTGAATATTTTCTTCTACGGACAACATCATTTACTAAGTCTATAATATTTGAACCGAATATTCTTTTTCCTTGGATACGTACTATAGCAGTCTTATCCCACTAAATTTTATCAAAGCTTGTCAACTGTTTTAGTAATAGATCTGTTTTCCTACGTAGTATTTTCGGTATTGATTGTAAAACGTCTGATACAAATGGTAAAATAGAAGTATTGTTATCATGTTGGAAAGTTGATGATTCTTCTTTTCTTCTTCTTCCTCCTGAATAACAGGTAACGTAATATGTTTAAGTGAAGATGAAGTATAATGTAAATAATGATGCAAAGCTTGTTGATATAATTTCCACTTTTGTTGTACACTAATATGATGATGATATAAAATATTATTCATCTAAACGTGATTGATGTGAATGTATAGATTTAAGATTGGATCGAAATTCATGTACAGCATTTTCAGAAACTAAAATTATTTTACGTAATTCTGACATTGTTATCGACTAAAAGTACTACTTTCTACTGCTGCAAGATGTGGTCCCAAGATTAATGGTAGAAACGCACCACCTTTTTGTAGCAACAACTTTTGTTTCTTCTTTAATGCCGTACGTTGGTGTGATAAAGCACGTAAGATATTTTTATGTCTACATAAACGTTGCTTGTGACTAGAATTTAAAGGGATGTTTCCTTTTATTGTGTGTTTAGCTATTTGAGAAATTGTTCTCATTAAATCTCCTGAAGCATTTTGTAAAATTTGTTCTCGTTTTGTACTCTGGAATTTGCACAGAGCACGGAGCGTGTTGTAGTGTTGTTTCACCTTCAACATTTTGACTCATACTAAACAAAAATTTCTATATGTATATCTTTTATGTTAGCATACACATGCATGATTTTATTAGCAAAAATATTTGTACGTATTCGTAATGCATCGTTTGTTTTCTGTTAAGTCAAATAATACGTAAGTATGGAGCTCACGTGTTACTTCCTTGAACAAATTCACGATTTCCTTACTATATCGAGGCATTATTTGGCTTTGTTAAATATTGTATTTGTAATTTATCACTAGGAACTTTAACACTAGAAGGACCGGATGGGTCAAAATGACCCATCACCATATTTTAATATTCCACTATAAACCTACTTGAAATAGTAAGTAAATAATATTTTATGAATTTGTTAAGGCCAATAGCATTAACAAATTCATAAAATATTATTCACTTAGTATTTCAAGTACGTTTACAGTGGAATATTAAAATATGGTGATGGGTCATTTTGACCCATCCGGGTTTCTAGTGTTAAATACTATAATATAATGTGCATTTAAACTAATATCACGTAATATTTTCCATTTGGAAATAAATTTTGAATAATAAATATTACAGTCAACTTTTTATGATGAGCACACTTTATAAATAAATTAGCAACATCACCATAGGTTTCTGACATTAAATCATCAAGTATTAATAATCAATTTTCTTTAGTTTCAAAATTATTCATGTCGGGTGTTCCCTGCTCTAAACGTATTGCGTCTAAGTTTGGTATTACTGCACAATAACACCAAACAATAACAAAAAATTTATACTAAACATTTGATCACGTTCATTAAGTAATCGATTTATAAAACATGTCTTCCCCGACCTTGACGGTCCTGCGATTAAAATAGTAGAGGGTTGTTGAACCTTTAACATTTTGTACTCAAATGAATGCATACAATAGAGCTTGTTCTTTATATATATATACACAAACAGAGAAAGAAAGAAGAATCACTAGAAATATAAGAATATTAAAGCTTGATTTTTTTTTAAACTTTCGACTTTGCACAGCAAATGATCCAATAAATAATTAACAACGACTTTCCACAAGAAAGCGGATACTTAAAAGATAAGAAACGATCCAACAGCAAACGAACCGTTTGAAAAGAAATAAATAAGGAATAGACTTTAAAAAAATAGCAATAAATTAAGAATAAAATTAAAATAGAAAAAAGACATTCATAAAGCTCACTTTCACCCGTTCGTGGGCCAATAATCGTAAGGTACAGTTGCACGTTTTTGTATAGGTTCCTCGTCAGTTACGTCATGTTCGTGAATACGTTTACGTTTTTTGTTAACCACACGGTGTGTCTTTGTCTCTGTACAGCTAAAAACAGGCAACCCAGGTCTACGCACTATACTATTTGGATTTTCTATTACTGTGGACTCTAATTTTCCAGACCTAATTTATAGAGACTCTCAAGTTAATTTTCTGAGAGGTCCTATCATCTAGACCTCTGAGAGGTCCACCTAATTTTGAGTATATGCCAAACATCCCCTTGGGCATTAATTTTCCTATAAGCGAAATTTTTGCGCCTAAACATATAAATGTTGTAAACTTCCGGCCGTCTGGAATTTCATCTGTTAAATCACCCAAATAGTTTCCAAGCGGTAACAAAGGTTCCTCATCTATTTTTCTGTCGGTATCACAGTAAACATAGTACTGTCGTTGTCGCAGTAAATTGCTCTGCCTGGTCGTACAGTCGTCAGTAGTTCGTATATTTTAAGGCTAGCCCACGAAGTAATAAACGCGGCTAGTATTACATTGGAAAACTCTAAAGGCACGGCTTTAGTTTCAATGTCTCTGTAAGTGATAATTAAATGATAATCATTAGTTGGGATCACACTTTGAATTTCATACCGCGCCGTTGTTAAATACCTAAGAAACGTGACTTCATCACTAACGATTACACTATGAGGCGTATCAGTGCGCTGTCTCCATTTGCCATATAATGAGTTGAGATAAAGTATTGCACATTGCCTCAATCCCGGGTTCACCCTAATGTTATCATAATTTAGCTGTATGCCTTCATGGGCATAATATTCCTCGGTATATTTTTGTTTGTCTTCTTCAGTTTTACAATAAGCAGGAAAACCAGAGTCCTCCTGCTTCATCTGAAAGAAGGACTTCACATAAGTTCCGAACAAATCACCTGAATTCCCATCTTCAGGACCCATGAGTTCGAATTCCCATATTTCGTGTATATCGAGTATTTTGTAACCTTTTTGAAAAGCAAGGTGTAACTCTGCAGTACAAATTGTTCCTGTGAGAGCACACTGATTGTCACTATGAGTACAATCATGAGTGTTTTCCTCCTCCATACATGTACAACAGATACCGAAAAGTAATCGGCCTCTCGCAACATATGGAAGGATTGGAAAATTGAGGTCTTTTGGAGGCAATATGGTGCATTTCACTACACCACGAATACCTTCCACATCTGCAAAATCCGGTCCCGTATGTATCTTAGGTGAGTTAACCGGCATAGGTTTATATGACATGTCCCATGGATAAAGGCTTGTGATATCTAAATATCTGATGACGTCATCACCAGTACAGTTGACGTAAGATCGAAACACTTCAGTACGGCCGCCGTTCTAACAATTCTTGGGAATAAGGAAATCAGGCAGGTTAGTATCACGTTCTTTTATAAACCTTTGTACGTGTTTATCCGTCTTTACCTTTTCACCTCAAGAACATTCCCATATTTCATAGGTTTATACCTATACTTTTCAGGTACTTCTTGCGGAGCATTATTTGTTCGTATCTTATTCCATCGTGTTGTACGAATCATGAGGGTCATACAAGATGGCGTCGCGGTTAAAGGGGTAACAGCGCTTACACGAATGACAGTAACATCCCATAAAGTCGAAGGCAGCGTTGAGTCCTTCGTGCCATCCATCTATAGTGTACCTACCTCTCCTAGCATGCTGGAATTCTATCCCTAATTGTTCTTCCATATACATAAGCCATTGCATAGCGTTAGTATTATACTTGGTCTTATGATGGAAACCCAACGCGGGAATTACGAGGATAGTACTTTCAGGTAAGTATAAAATACGATATGTAGGCATTGCAAGACTTGCAATGGTGGATGAAGTAATGAAACATTGCAAACCATTCGTTTTCTCTTCAATAATATCAGTAAATTTGATGATCGCTTCTGCTGGAATTCTAACATCGTTCTCACAATAAGAGAGCATTTTTTATTCGAGGCAAACCTCTAGCCAATTAGCGCAAGTTCTTTGTACCAGGCTTCTAATTCTCGATTTTCTTCTGTTCTTCGACCCTCAGGGTCGTAAAATTCAATCGCAGTATAGGGACCAATATAATTTTGATTTTCCTCAGTATTGAACAAATATGGGAAATCTGCCTTCTTTAAATTTCGATTAAGGCCTAATGTCTTAGATAATTTGCAACCGAGGAACAAAAAAGAATCTGAAAAAATACGGTTTCTAATGTTAACATTAAACATTTTCTAACCCTGAATAAGAACATTAGGACTAATATGCTGCTCTTTTATTAGTTTTCTAAGACAGAAGAGACCATCGTATCTACTATAGTTGTGGGCAATGCATATTATACGGCTAAAGACGGGACGCTCTACTAATACATGACTAATAAACGCCGTCATCGTTTTAAAGGAAAACGAACAATTCCCAACATTATCACCACACGTTTTACACGACTCATCGATACCTTTACTTATACAGGCGTGACAACAGATCAACACTACTTCGTGTTCCCTTTCACCGCGCGCATTCGGTGCCTTCAACATCGTTTCTACGTCATAGATACTGTAGATAAACCTATTAGTATGTACAGGCTTTTGTCTTCGGAAGAAAGCATGTGTGGTTTATATCCACATGCATGCGACATATCGAACAAAAATGTTCACCATACACATGAATGGATTTTAGACGCCTGTTATACAACCTGACACCACAATTAAGGCAGACCTTAACATTATCACAAACAGATCTACCTGCTTTATTACGCTTCACATGATTCTCAAAACACAGACCCTCATCAAACTCTATTGCAGAAATCACATTTAATTTTGTTATTAGTATAATTACGTTCGTGAGTTTGTTCGCAAAGAGAACACTGAGTTTCACACTTGTGTTTAAGAGACTGACCATTATACCCTTGCAAACAATAATTACAACACTTTTGTTTACTCAGAAATGTTTTATTGTTAGGAATCGGTTCAAAATGACCAAGAGTGATAATAACCTCTCTGGTAATAGATAAAGATTTTATTTGTGCATACTCGACTGGATAACGACTTATATATTCCCGGTCATTCTTTTCATCCTCCTCATAAATTACAAATTGATACTCCCCTTTCAAGTAAGATTGCAAAGTATCAACCACTATAAAGTCACTACCTCCCTTTATTTCAATGTTAGCTCCTTACTTCTCACAGAGAACTTCTGCTCTAACAACCCATGATACGTTGTTTTTTTTCAAGTTACAAACTCTGCCTACTTGTTGTATGTTTCGTTATCCAATTAATTATTGCCATGAGGAGACAATAAATATTTTTATTTTCCATGCGTATTAAACGCTTTTCCAAATAATCTTGGTGCTTTGAATATTTCTCAACGGCACTTGCTGCATTTCTTTCTTTGCCATCCATGCTGTAAGTCAAATGGAACCGAAACAGTACTTGATGCCCTCAAAGGAACTCCTCATTTGAATTTAATACTTGTTCAATTGATGTAAGGACAGTTCTAGCAAAGAAATCGCGCTTTCTTCTCCATGGCACATACACAAACTTATTATTTTTTCTACTACTGCTGTCTATATAGAGCCCAATATAATCCGTGGGGCGCGCGTTAGAAATCAAATGTTCCAACGCAAAATCAATTAAACTTTCAGTATAGGCCTCTGGATTATCAATGGTCCTCCCATTATCCAGAGGTCTAACCGCGATTTCATGGCTCGTAAGACGAAACTTGCGAAACCTTTTTCTGCTCTCTCTAGCAACTTCGATTTAGTAATACTCTGATTTTGCCCGTCATTATTATTATTACTATTACTAGCACTTGCATTACTACCACTAATACTAGTAATATTTGTCCCATACCCAACCAACACTCCATCACGGGCGCATGACGGGCCAGGCTGAGGATCAGATTGGCTTCCATTGTCATGATTATCCTGTACACAACGTTCAGGAGGGAGGTTGTATACAGGATTTCGTCCCTGGACCTCTTGCGTGGGTATAACCACAGCTTCGTCAATATTTTCAACCAATCTCCTCATTTCTTCTTCAACGGAATTTAGATCAATCCCATATAAAAATGCTAAATCATCATTAGTTAATTGATTTATATTATTATTACTCAAGTTACAATTTTCTTGAAGGGTCACGACTATGGGGATTTCAGCTGGGATTAAACATTCATTCTAAACAAAGCACGTCCCAAATTCAAAAAGTTAGATAACTCTGTATCCTTTATTCTGTCTACCTGATCTTCCTGATCTTCCCCAAAAGGTAATAAATACCTACCATAAGCTTCTTTACTAGGGAAAATCCGTAAACAAACAAGTACAAGACATCAGCACTGGATACACAGTGCTGCAAGAGTAATATGTCAGTACCTTCAAAGACACGAAGGGCGCGTAGAAGTCCATCGCATCTCTCCGAGCCCCGATGTTCCAATCGTTGTAGTTCCATTATGGCTTTCCAAACGCTGAAAACCCTCCGGTACTCGTTTAGACCGCGTAACACTTCTTGTAGGTAAATCTCATCAACCATGTTGAATTTTTCAGGTGGGAAGAAGAAATCCATCTGAAATAAAAAACAGAGAAACAACGATTTTGAGTTATCAAGCACACTTTAGTAATGATACTAAAAAGTTTTTCAGTGTTCCTTAGAATCGGTTAAACTTGAGTGTAAAAAACAAACCAGTCAAATATTTTCAAACACCAATTAAATAATGTATAAAGGAAAGAAGAATTAATTATTTCAAGCTTCAGTTATATAATAATCATATAACAAAAAGAGAAAAACACCAATCAAATTACTCTATGTCTACAGAAGATTGACTACAATTTAAAAAAGTCTCGCTCACTGTTCAATAGTACTGGATAAAAATTGTGTGTGACAAAGAAACCAATAACTTATTTTCAAGCAGCAGTTAAATAATGTATAAAGGAAGGATCAATTAGTTCTTTTCAAGCTTCAGTTATATAATAATCATATAAACAAAACAGAAAGACAGCACTCAACTTACTTTATGTGTGCAGAAAATTGACTACAATTTAAGAAAATGTCTCTCTCACACTGCTCATTAATACTGGTTAGAAAACAAACCAAGGAAAAGTGCAAATTGTATGATTACTTTTTAAACAATTCAGTAACAATAAGAAATATAAAATACACACCTCCTAATCTTTAGTTATTCTCTAGAAAACAGCAAAATGACGTGCCCACGTCGGTACTCCTGTCGCTCAAGAAACAGCAAAGTAACACCTTTTCCTTAAAAGTGGATTCTTTTTTCCTACTGCAGGTTCGACTAAAAGTCTTATCTCCTTTTAAAATTCTGCACAAATATTCTTTATTTAAAAACAGCTGGTTAAAACATTTGTTTAACACCTAGACGAAACTCCTATTGATCTTTTATGTATGACGGCGTAAAAGAAAATGATATCAAAACCGGATAAATAGCTATTACCTCGTATCATGTATGCCGACATGTCCTATCATGTTGCCGACAACGCTGGTAGTACTGCGCACCTCATGTCAAAATTTGGAACTATTCAGTTTACTGTGAGCCAGTGTCCAGGCTGGATGTTAACCGTACTTTCTTTCTTTTAGGTATGTGATGTCATTTTATGATATGTAAATTTATTATAATAAATAACCATTTTAAATCATTGTACTTAATGAAAATTTTAAACCAATTATACAAATTTAATAATCAAAGGGGATTGCGTGCCGTACCACCATCATAACCAGTTCCGGAGCCCTCCCATCAGAAGTTTTAGTTCGCTCACAACATCATTATGCTAATGAGCTTCATATCGAAGCGAAATAATACAAAGCTGAGTTTTTAATAAAAAACCAAATAACACAAAAGCAGAGCTTGTAATAAAGCGATCCGTAAAAGACACAATGTGTAGAAATAATTTAATAGTATTTTCTAAACACTTTAACAATGAGCTTTTAGTATAATCATACAGTGTTCGACTAAATTACGAAAAATAAAATATACGATCCAGCATAAGAAATTGAAAGAAATCCGTAAAAGACACTGACTGTTCGTCAGAAGCCTCTATTCGCCCGTCTTCCATGGCAAAAAGAATCTATTTAGCACATCTTTCATAGCAAAAGTTCTAAGTTCCAATTCCGGAGGACGCACTTATACCGTAAATCGTTCCCTGGCGGCAGTGAAACGCGTTAAAAAAATCGGCAATAACATATTATTATATGTACTTCTACTGTAGGAAGCGCAACTGTTTAATGTGCGCATGTTTAGCTTAAAGACCCGACTTCAGAACCTAAATTAAGTCCGGTACAGTACCCCGGTTTAAAAACTCGCGTACATATAGTACACAGATTTTTGATTGCAAGTAATCCGGGCTCAAAGCAAAAATTATGTGGTCGAAGCACGGATGGCTTATGCAGTTCGGATTATTATTAAAATCACTTCAAACAAAGTCTTCTGGGAATATAAGTTTCTTAGCTATGTAACAACTAAAAATTAACCAGTACAAAAAAGTATGGGTCCACGTCTCATGTAGCCTTAGTATTGAACAATAAATTAAGTCTTAGTTCTTAAATTCTAACCATTACTTTTTCATAGAAAAAATATTTATAAAATCGAAACAATTATCTCTATCTACCTTTATAGCATACAGTAACTATATGTGTCTGTGGGTTTACCCGGATTTCTCCCATTTCCTCCTGCTTTTCTTCAGTCATTCATTTTTCAAGGACTGTAAAATATCCTATCATCTTTTCACGAAAAAACTTAAGTCAACAATTCAACAAGTTAGGTTATACTGGCGTCATAGATTTTGCCTATGGGTTTTCTCTGAGTTCTCCCCTTTCGTCCCACTTTCCTTCAGTTATTCATTCTCTCAAGCATTGGAAAATATCCCATCATCTTTTCAGAGAAAACTTAACAACTCAACAATGTAGGCTTCTACCGTAAGTTGACTTTAGCCAAGGATTTTCTCGTACTTCTCCCATTTCATTCCACTTTCTTCAGTCATTCATTTTTCAAGCATTGTAAAATATCTCAACACCTTTTCGCAAATTTAGTTCAGCAACAGAACAACTTATGTTTGTAGTACTGTCACTATATTTTCCCAAGGTTTTCTCGTTTTCTCCCCACTTTTTCAAAGATAGTACCTTATTATGAACTAATCCTATTATTATTATTATTTCGAAACAAGTTTCTTTTAACAATGTTTATAATATAAACAATAACTGTGTCCGTGGTTTGTCTCGGGTTCTCCCGTTTCGTTCCACATTTCCACCCCACCGTTTTTCAGCAGTCTAAACTAAGTTTTAATTTTTTTCATACATAAAAAGAACACAGTAAATAACAAAGCATACAGTTCGAAAACAATGACTCACCAAAAAATCACCAAACACAGAAACTGTATTCACACCTTAATATCAGAGTGTATAAGGATGAAGGATATGGTTCAGGGGTACTTTATATACTTTATTACAAACATTGGGAGAGCATCAAACTTTTAACGACAATTGGGACATTGCATTTTTACATCTAGTCTGCAAAATTTTTCAAGATGTGATCTATATGATTGCAAACTTGTATTTCATATTCCAAGAGTTATATACAGAGTGAATCAAAATGATGTGAACGGTTACAACTCCTTATAACTTTTTATTAATCATCCAAATAGCTTCAAATCTTACAGTTAAATGCTAAAACTCTCCAAGTTTTTGTAATAGAACAAAAAAATAGTACATCACAAATGTTCTATGTGGGTCTTTTTTGTTACCGTGCATACATCTATTCGGTATTCCAATTCCGCCCAGACCCGTTTCAACATGTTTGCATTAACAGTTTGCACTGCAGCAGTGATGCGCTCTTTCAGTTAATTCACATCTTGGGTAGAGGGTGTTTGTGGACAATGTCTTTTAGATGCCCCCACAGAAAAATCGCAGGGGGTTAATTCCAGTGATCTTGGTGGCCAACGTAGAAGCTGATGATTATTTTTACCTGACCGCCCAATCAAGCGGTGCTGCAGTCTGTTGTTCAGGAAATTTCTGAAATTGTATTGAAAGTGACATAGAACTCCATTCAATTGATAAATGAAATTTGCACTGTCATGTTCGAACTGTGCCATAAGCCACGTAGTAATCATTTGTAGAAATGTTTGTCCAGTCAGTTCCTTCGTCAAAGAAATACGGACCATAAATTTTTGAATGAAATTGCACAAAACACATTCGTCTTCGGTGAATCACGCACAACTTCACAGATTTGGTGAGGCTTCTCAGTTCGAATGCGAACATTTTGTTTATCCTGTCACATGGAACGTAGCCTCATCACTGAAACAAAATTTGACCATAAATCATCATCAACACTGCACAAGTCTTGAAATGACTCACAAAATTTATTGCAACACTTGTGATCATTAGGTGTAAAGTGTTGTAACAACTGCACTTGATAAGATACGTCTTTAAATGTTTGCGCACTACACGCCAAACAGTTGTTTGAGGCATTTCAGGCTCTTTGCTAATTCTCCTTGTTGACTTTTGTGGGCTGCGCTGAAAACTGGTTCGAACCCTTTCGACATTGCCTCAGAAATGGACGACCTACCGGGAAATTTTTCTTTACAAATGCATCCCGTTCTGTTGAATTTGTCATACCACTTACGTATGGAGTTCTTTGATGGTGGATCTTTATGAGATTTTGTGCGGAACTCGCGTTAAACACTAACAACAGACCGACAAACGTGAAACTGTAAAATGCAAAATGCTCTCTCTGCACTACAGGCAGCCATCGTGGAACTAACCATTCTGCCACCTAGCGGACAAATTTTAAACTACTACGCTCGTTCCAAACAAAATTTGAGGATAATATTGAAAGTATTTCCATAGATATTTCATTGTTGTTATACTATTATCACTTATAGAACGTTTCCTTATCGGTCACATCATTTTGAATCATGCTGTATATCAGGGCTTTCTGTATTGTCATTAAATTGTGTTCTCAAATCAATGGTCTGGCATTGCTTAAAAATTTTCTCTGCAGAGACAATTTCACATATTACAAAATGAGCCTTTGGTTATTGCATATATGAGTTGGAATTTCGTTTTCCATGTGTACTACATGTACAGTTTGTATGATAAAATTTCATTCTACTGTATGGCTGTTAAAATTCTGTTGATAATATCAATTTTTGCTTAATGTGTTCTCAAATCATTGGTTTTCACCTGCATTTTCAAGTAATCACTCTCTCTCTCTCTGTAGCAATACGAAAGTTGATCACGTAGTTCAATCACTCATGCCGTGAATTTCGAGTATTTCTTCAGGGTCTCATATACTTCAGCTCATACAGAGGAGAAGGGGAAAGTTGTCTACATGTACAGTATGCAATACATAGAGAAAGGAAGGAATCTTAGTTGCAACAGGAAAACTATGTCATCACAAAGTCACTTACTCCTGCCCTTCACAGGTCAATCACATGCAATTACCATAAGCATTAAGAAAGCATGGGGAAAGCGCGAGGGTTCAGGAATCAGAGTTCAATGCTTCTGTAACGTCACGCATGGTTGTGACGTCACGCGCACAGAACCGCAAGCTTCCTGATGCACGTATAGCGAAGAAGGATCTATCTGAAGACTAGTCCGCATCATGCTATATCTCTGTGTTCTGAATTTGCAAAGAGCAAATGATCCAATAAAATTTTAGTACGTTCACAACATCGTTCTAATAAGCTTCACATCAAAGTAATAAATGAATAAATAAAGAATTCAAACCTCTCCCTTCCAATCCACTTCACCTCATAATATGTTCCTCCACTCCTGCTCACAATATGTTTCTCCTCATCCTCTCTTTATGAGATTCCATTGAACAGCATGTATTATTGTAAATAATACAAGAGAAAATAAATAAAATGTTAGTGTGCAGGGCTTTCCGAGTTCGATCTCCATTCTTAGTACACTCACACAGTTTTCCAGTAATTATTAAGAGCTGGTTAAAATGTTCTAATCCGACTTTCCGTAGTATTCAGGGAGCATATTTTTGAGGGGCAGGGACACTTTTCACAACCATTTTAAAGATTTTCAGCAATACAGGGGCTATAGGAAATCCATAGGGACCGAAAACCATTGGAGGGGTCCAGAGTAATACAGGGGCTATAGGAGGTCCATGAGGACCCAGGGAACCACTTGAGGACCCAAAATCATTGTAGGGGTACTGAGTAATACAGAGGCTATGCACGCTACAGGGGCATATTTCAAAAACGAGCTTTTCAAATGAATTACATCATAATCAGAGATTGTTCATCGATTATGCTATGCATACGATCCCTAAAAATAATACGAATAAATAAAAGCTTTTCAATGCAGGGGCCCATAGTCCTAATAACGTCAAGAGCGGGGGCACTCTTCAGGGACTATAGCACATCCATGGGGCCCATTGGGGGCCATGCTCGTGCGTGGCCACACCAAAGGTCAATAACTTCTCACAAAATGTCATTCCACTTTCCACAAAAATATACTCTGAGCTACTTTCACATGTTGCAATTAACGTCACACACTTTTTCTAGCTTGTTAACAACTCAAAACCCATTAGCAATACATAATTTACAGTTCTGTCGGCGAGTCTTTATGTAGAAATCTAAATGATCCTACTCACTGATGTTAGAATCATCAAAAGCAATTTTCGGATTAATAGTTTTACCATTTCTTCGAGTTTCCAGTTTTTTCACGTCACTGCATTTTTCATAATAATTCTTCATTCTTTGAACTAAACCAACCATTTCTTTTTTACACGTTTTGCAACGAGCTCATATGGTCGTTTTCTTATCTGATAGAGTTTTTGTTACGTTAATAAATTTGCTCCAAATTATGTCCTTTTTTCTTCCTGTAAATCTCATGTTAAACGATTCCAAGTCGTACGGAGACTGAGAACCAACATGTACTGTATCAACGAATGAATGCGATATTTTAATATCAGAACCGCAATTTAGCAAAGAACCTTTTGTTTGTTTTCTTAATAGAACAGAAATATTTGATTCCGTGTTAATTTTTTTATTTGTTTTTTAATATCAGTTCTACAGGTAGTCCAATCTTCGACTACGACACTTTCTAGCAAGTTAACTGAGAAGCATTTAAACAATATAATATCCATTTAAAATAAGGGGGAAAAGAGACAAAATAAATTGTAGGTCACCACGTTGACCTGGTGTAGCCACGAGTAATCAAAACATTCACATGGGAAGAAAATAGTCTTCTGAATGGGGAGCACTTTTGACAATTTTCTTTCTCTGGCAGATTTTTTTACAAAAATAAAATAAAATAAAAATAAACATATGTTTAAAACAAGTCTTAAAAATACACGTGTTTAAAACAAAATGTTTAAAATGTATACAAAATTTGTTTTAAACAAAATCAATTCTTTGAAACAAGTTTTAATCATTTATTTGAGACAAAACACGTCAGTGACTGAAGCCCTTGTTGCACGTGATCTGGCAACATTTCCCTTTATCTCCTGCTGCATACCGCACACGGTCAGCTGTCTGGTATCATTGCTGGTTGTTCTGTCGGTTGTGGATCAGTCACCATCGTATTCTAACCATTGGCTTTACCTGGTTTTGATTGTTCTGGCCTTGCGTAGTATTATGGAGGATAGTGAAGACCATGTTGTGGGTAAAAAACGAAAGGGAAACAAAGATAGAAGGAAGAGAAATGTCCTCGAAAAAAGCAAGACTAAAAGGAATAGAGTTTGTTGATGCCAGAAAAAACATTGTTCCTTAAAAAAAACAGGGACCGCATGCAGATAAGACATTCTAGATTAGATTAGTTTTTCACTTTCAGTAAATGAGTTAAGCGTAAGAATCTAGTTCCAAATTTTGGATCTAGAATTGTCACAGGTCAGAATATGTATACCGCTAATTTTTGCTACAAGGAGTTCAAGGACACAGGTCCCATTTTTTGCATGAAATAACTGTACTGCAATATTGCTAAAGCAACCAAACTTACTGTAGGCCTAACCAACCTGAAGTCCGAAATAGCAAGTGATCTTTCCTTTCTCAAGTTAGAAGTAAGATGCACACTTATAAAACTATGGCATTATAAAGAATTCGGGGTCAGTTTTCTATACTACTTTTGTGCCATTTTTTCTTGGGTTGGTACAGGAACATTGAAGAAGGGGAAGCTACGAACAACACCAGTAACGATAATGACTGAAACTTTTGATTCCCGCAAACACAGAGTGTACTGTGTACAATATTCAAAGATGTAGCAGGTCGTCTAATAAAGTATTCTTTGTTGCATTTAACAATGTTTCATTGAAATTCCTGCAACATGCTAAAAGAGCCACAGTTGAGCACTTTCAATTGTTTTTTACATGATAACGGAATGGTTTAAAACCCGAAGTCCATAATATGGTGGTCAAGCTATTTTAGAGCTACCTTTTCATATTTTTTGCATTTTTTTCATTGCGTTACATTTTGGTTACAACGTCTTTTTTTTCTCTCTCTCTCTCAAAACTAAAACGTTTCGACTGAGGCCCTTTTAGCATGTGCCGATTCAACTACTGTACATCTTTTAAAATAATTTCAATCGGTTCAGAAGTTTTTCTGAGATTTGATAATAAACAAGGTCAGTTTAATTTTTATATAATAGAAGATATATAAAAAAATGCGATTGTTCTGAAAGGATGTCAAATTGAGTGGTTGGCCTCTGCATGATGAAATTCTGCGTTCAACACTGCAGCAGATTTGAGTGCTTCGTCATGCTACGATCGTTTTCCCGCCTTTCTAATATATGTGTAAAGTAAACAACTCGTTATGATAATTGTGGGAGCGAAGAATAGTAATGGAGATGGTTTAAGCAGAAAGAAACGGAACTTGTACAGACATTATTTGGAAATAGGTTGTCTTATTAGAAATATAATAGAAGATAAAAAAAAGGGAGGAAGAGAAGATTGAAACTGATTGACGATATTTGGGAGAAAGTACTTCTTACTTTCAAAAAGAAATTAACAAGGAATTGTAATAATAGCAAAGTGTATTGACGATGATGATACAATGATGAGCGCGAATAAACACAAATACCAATTTTCGTTTCCTAGAATTAACGTCCGTTTACAAGATTGGGTCCATATATGTAACGCAGAAATGCAAATAAGCAACAAAATTTTACTGGCCCAAGAAAAAATCTACTAGCTCACATCCCATAGTAGAAATCATTTACTTACCTTTGGTATGATATTAAATACTCGCTCGCACCAATGAACCACTCGCCCCGGTCGAGTGGGCGAGTGGTTGTTTGCATCCCTGATGTAACGGATATTAAAGGGTACATAACATATACAATAAAGAATGATACAGGAATATATACAGAAATTATCCAAGTTTCAGACATACCGTTATAAACTTTCGATTTGGCTTCGTCACGCTACTCTTTGAGCTCCTTCATGGCTAAGCGGTTAGCGTACCGCGTTTGGAATGAGAGACCAGGGGTTCGATTCCCGGCGGGAGCTCATGTGGTTCCGATTCCACGTTAATCAGTAGGTCCCGTCTCATATAGCCTCGCTGCGGAAAGGGACGTTAAAATCAACTCAACTCATCACACGACTCACATGCGTAGTCTAGTTCGCCTCACACACGCTTTATCATATCGCTACTAATGGTTGTAAATTCAGTTGTGATGCGGTCCTGGAGCTCACCCGAAATTGTTGGTAGTGGCCGCACAAACAATGTGTTTTTCACATACTCCTCAAGGAAAAAGAGTCACAAATTTTTAGATCGCGAGATCTAGGAAGGCATGGGTAAAGCGCCAAGTCATCTTCAGTACATAGTACAATCCAACAGGCTGGGAGTTCTTCATTCAGGTAGCAAATATGTGTGTCGTTTGACGAAAGAAAGCCAGAGCGAACGTTTATAATAGTATGTCTCAAACTTGGACAGTTCCTGTATATTTTTATGTATCATTCTTTATTGTATGTGTTAGGCATTTTTAATACAGGTCTTTCAAACCCGATCAATAATTTGTAATCACCATGCATAAAGCTTTTATGTGGAACATGACAATTGGCTAAGGATAAGACTGGTTAAGAGTATTTTGTAGGCAGCATTTCAAACTGTAATCTAGAAAACTATATTGCATTTACATTATTCTATTAATGTGTTCAAGATAAATAAAATTGTGCTCTTCCAATTCAAGAGTAAACTTGTACAACTCTTGAAGATATTACTACCTGGATTCAAACCCATGTTATCCATACAAAATGTGAGAACGCTCCACGAAAGAGCCCTAATCAATTCTTGGAAACAAAGGCTCAAAAATCGTAAGTTTGTTTGATCTTAGACTACTCTGCGGCACAAATCGTCAGTTTGATCTGTCCTACAGTACTATGTGTGAGCTTCACATTGTTTTCTGGCTCTTTTGTTAATTTTGAGTTTTGTTTCTACCGATAAATATTATTTACATTTCCCATGGATATAGTACTTCCAAAAACGTATAAACTGTGTAAAGATGGGAGGTACCAAGTTATCCTTGAAATTGTACGTACAGGATCATGATATAGTATAAAAGAGCAGTTTATACCCATGACAGTTAACATCATGCGCAAGATCATAGTTATATTTTAAGTGCAGCTACCTATTTTTTGTGAATATTATGAAATTAAATTGCACATAAAATTATTAAGATAAATTCATTAATATATGTAGTCGAATGAGTTGTTCATTCTCGTTTACAACTGGTACATTCAATATATTTAGAATTGAAATTGATACAATTCTTTTCTTTGTAATTTTAGATCCAAGATCTGAATCCTAAATTCCACTGCCATAAATGAAATCAGCATAATTTAAATGCTAATTGCCAATCATTCTTGTTTGCAGAGGGAAGAAATACTTAAACAATGCTTCTTAAGCACTATAGGAGATTTATAGGTGAAGCATCAGGACACTTCCGTAATTACAATGCTATGCTCATTACACAACGGAAGAAGTCTTCGGAGGTGAAAAACATAGATACAGACAAAAGTCCTCTTAGTGGAGTTAGAGTGATAGATCTTACAAGAATAGTAGCAGGTCCTTTCTGTACCATGACACTGAGTGATCTTGGAGCTGAAGTACTGAAAATTGAAATGCCGGGAACTGGAGATGAAGCGAGAAAATGGGGCCCACCTTTTAAAGGACCAGAAAGTTGTTATTTCTTATCGTTGAACCGAAATAAGAAAAGTGTTTGCGTGAATTTAAAACTAGATGCTGGAAAGAAGATAATATATGACCTTGCAAAACACTCTGATGTTCTAATAGAAAACTATGTTCCGGGCAAGTTAAATGAAATGAAACTAGGTTACGAACATTTGAAGAAAATTGCGCCTCAACTGATTTACTGTTCAATTACTGGATACGGTTCGGTAGGTCCTTATCGTTCACGTCCTGGATACGACGTTATAGCAGCATCAATGGGTGGTCTTTTACATATCACTGGGCCCGAAAATGGAGACCCGTGTAAAGTAGGAGTAGCAATGACTGACTTAGCTACAGGGCTCTACGCTCACGGTGCTATCATGGCAGCTCTTATACAAAGATATAAAACAGGAATGGGGCAGAAGATTGATTGTAATTTATTATCAACTCAAGTAGCCACTCTTATCAACATTGGATCAAATTACCTTAACGCAGGGAAAGAAGCTAAACGTTGGGGCACTGCACATGAAAGTATAGTACCCTATGAAAGCTTTCCAACAGCGGATGGATACTTAACAATTGGTACGGGTAGTGATCAACAATTTAAAGATTTATGCTCTAAGCTTGGTGTTCCAAAATTAGCAAGTGATGAAAAGTTTTTGACAAATGTTAAACGTGTGAAGAACAGGCAGGAACTAGTAAGCACTTTGAG
Source organism: Thermobia domestica (assembly GCF_964235325.1). Classification (NCBI taxonomy): domain Eukaryota; kingdom Metazoa; phylum Arthropoda; class Insecta; order Zygentoma; family Lepismatidae; genus Thermobia; species Thermobia domestica. The sequence goes on along the minus strand of NC_137464.1, from coordinate 169,336,118 downwards.
ATCAATTTTAAAGGAAAAATCAACAGCCGAATGGTTAAAAATTTTAGATGGCTCATCCTTTCCTTATGGACCCATAAATACAATGGAACAAGTATTCAGTGATGAACATATAAAATCCATAGGGCTTGTGAAAGAAATTGAACATCCAACTGCTGGTTCAGTGAAAGTGGTTGGTCCTCCTGTAGTGTACAGTGAAGCATCAAATTGTGTAAGGGGACCTTCCCCTCTGCTTGGAGAACATACTGACGAAATTCTTAGAGATGTACTTCATTATAATAATGACTTCATAGAAAAACTTGAAAAAGAAGGCGCAATTCAGCGTCTAAATTAGAATTACTTGGAGAGCCTGTTTTATGTCTTTAAATTATATTTGTGAACTCGTATCGGTATACAGAAAAAATTACAAATGAAAAATACAATATGTTGAGAGCAAATACTACTGTCCTGTAATTTACACTTTTATATTCTTTTATATTGTATGTTGGTTTTATTTAAACTTTGTGCTATTTGAAGTAGTGATAAATTAATAACTAACTTCATATTACTGGTTACAATACTATAATCTCAGGTATATCGATAATCGATTTTTTTCAAGATATGTTTTCAGAATTCTTCCTTAATGCAAATAATCCTTGCTTTTCTTACTATTGCTTAAAATGTTTGAAAATTAACGTTCTCCAAGATAAGTATAAATCATGTTAAAAATGTGCCCTATACGGGAAGTTAGTTTTTGTACAACAAGGAATTAGTACAATAATTAAATAGAATAAGGAATTTTATATTACGAAGATATGTCGTATTTATGGGATTTTTAAAAAACTAAGAATTTTGTAGACCATTATTTTGATTTTTTTTTAATTCGTAGAAGTATTTACTATTTAGTGAATATATATTTGGTAGCTACATATTAAATAAATGTTATAAAACGTTCATTGATTGAAAGACATAAAGGAGCTACACAGTATAACAAAGGTTATAAAATCTTGATTAACTTTAAATGATATATGAAACTTTATAGATATATGTTTGAGTTACGTAACTTGTTCTGAAGACGTACGAAAGAAAAAAAAAAGTTGGGCAGATTACATGGAAATGTGAATGCTTGGCCATTATACAATGTGTATATATAGTATAAACACATTTCTTTTCAATATATGCTAAATGTCTAGTAATTCTCTTTGAGTGAATGATAGAAACATTATCAATTTTTATATTGAGAAGTAGAAACTAACAATGCAGGGTTTTTCCAAGCAAAGTACATACAAAAACGAAGTTATCGTAGTTTATTTGGATACAAAATAGAAATACAACCAAAGAAAACACACTATTAAAAATGAAGATAATACCAATATTCGATAAGGAGAAATAATAAAATAAATATCTTCAGTTAATTGTGATCGTTTGGCTGACTCATCATATATTCTGGAGTGTATGCAATTAAATATTTTCTATGAATCATCAAAAAAGGCTTTTTAAATTGTAATTAATAAAATTGAAGTGCATTTTCTTGTAGAAATGACTAAAAGTAAAATTAAATGAGATGTATTGTTTAACACATTAGCTGCTGCCAAGTGTGAATTTTGTTGTGCACTGGGTAGAGTGCCAAACTTACTTCCTTATATTATTCTAGTTTTGTTTATAGTTTTTGAACACACTGTTAATGTTGAAACATAATCTAAGGCAAGGTATTGAATCCACGTGCATGAAAGTTGTGGGTCAGATCGGATGTATGTTTTTTTTTTTTTATGGGCAAGGGGATAAATTATAGTTGAACTAGTAACTCTGTTTGATAGTCATTTGTTCATTATTACATATGCAAGCTAATTTTGTGAGGTGTGTGCATGAATTTCTCTTGCAGTTTTCTTTTTGTGTGTGTGTGTGTGTGTAACGAAAAACGAAGAAATATGCGCAGAATTTGATCTCATTAGTAATGAATGACAAATATAGTGATCTAGACTTTACTGAAAATTCAGCAAATGACGGGAACTTCACAACACTACATCTTGTCAAAATAAATTAGAATAAATAATGAATCAATTGTTAAACTTTTAACATGTCATTCAAAAACCAACACGTGGGTCCAATCGGTCTTACAAAAATAGCAAATACTTATTATTTTATATTCAGCGCCCCTAGTGGCGTTAATCAGGAACATATAACAATAAAACTTACAGTGTAAATCTCTCCTATATTGTGTGTGATAGTAACACTACAATTCATTAATGCTAGAGGCAGCACTTTACAAAATAACTACTCTAACGACAACTCGACGAATTAGAAATTTATGGGTCCGACTACGAGGATCAGTGGCGGCTTTAGCGGGTAGGCCGGGTAGGCACGGGTCTACCCAAAAATTTTGAAAAATATATAAACGCTAAAAGATACAATAAAGAGTAAATGTAGTTTCTACTATTTATATTAATGGTAGATACTTATTTAACAAATAGCATCAACCACTACTGTAAAAGTAATTTCCTACAGTCATTAATCAATCAAATGTGTATATGTATCCATGAGCGAGAGAGTGGGCCTACCCAAAATTAAAATCCTAAATCCGCCCCTGACGAGGATATTTTCTTAGTCCTCTCCATGGGGTCCAATTGGACCCACATAGCAACTAACGTGTTAAAGGACTCTAAACAACTCGATTAAATTTTTTGGAAAATTTCCTATGTTGTCTTTTTCTTCACACTGCAAACATCGATACAAAAATACCATGTACTTCTGGTTGCTATGTAAATGCTAGAATTTTGAATGATTTTCTTGATAAAGTTGTGTCTCTATAAATAGTGTTGAAACAAATCTTATTTAAATATATTTGTTCTACTTGTCTCTATGTTATTTTCCAATGCATTCAGGGTATTAACAGATTAAAAGCCACGCATTACATGTTACATACTATCTTGTTATATTATTAGCAAACAAAATTAGTAGCGTATGTAAGGGAGTTCCGGGCTCTGACTCAGTGGCGGCGCTAGGCTTGTAATATTAGAGGGGCAAGAGTGGAGGTAAGAAAAATTTGGGGGAAGCGAGGCAACCAGACTTCTTTTGCTTTGAATATTATTATTATCGGTTGTACATATTATTCACCGCTTGTACATAGAAAATGGGGGCCGGAAGGAGGATGGGAAAAAATATTGGGGTGGCAGTCACTCCTCCTCGCTCCTGTAGCGCTGCCACTTCTCTGATCCCTCTTAAGCAAGATATTATGAAAAAAATAAACAATTACCATATTTATATATAATACATGCCAATATATAGGCCTATATATATTCGCGTCCTTAGAGCGCAAAGGTTCTATGTCCAATTTTAGAAACTTTACAGGAGAGCAAAAATAATGGACATAGGAGGACATATGGCATAGGACAATATTTCGTTCATTATTTGACGCGATATATATATATATATATATATATATATATATATATATATATATATATATATATATATATATATATATATATATATGTGTGTGTGTGTGTGTGTGTGCGTGTGTGTGTGTGTGTTCAATCCTGGAACTATATTAATGGAGCTTGATTCCCTTGATGAAATCCTGTGTGCACTACTGAACAGAATTACTTGCTTTTAATATTTTACAATAATAATAATAATAGTAAACCTATCACCAGGAAGAACTTGGTAGTAATTTTTCTGACTTAATACAAGTCTGAATGCTAAATAGAAATATTAATTTTCCGACTGCGTAAAAATCATGACATTTTTCTAAAATGTGTTGAGTAAATATTTTATGACTTTTTAATGAAGTTGTTTATATTATTATTATTATTATTATTATTATTATTATTATTATTATTATTATTATTATTATTATTATTATTATTATTATTATTATTATTATTATTATTATTATTTGCACAGGTTGAATCCCAATACTGTTTTGGCGCCTCTTTCCCGATTATTTTCTTTTATTCCCTCAAAATGTTTCACGGACTTTCGTTCTTTGAGTGTCTTTTTAAAGCAATATAGCCTTCAGCACTCTCCATATTGAATTTTACATGAGATCATGTTGATTGATTTTAAGTGATATGAGCTGATATCATATTCCTAAGCACCAATATGATGAATCTTAGTAAAACTCATTCATCGAATTCCATGTAGGAAATAAGAAACTTTCGAACTTGATACACTACTTTTACAACAAGCATTGTTTTTCTGTTATTTCCGTAACAGTTGTGTAAAACGAAATGCAAACATTGTTAACTAACATAATTCATTAATTGAGAAAATGTGTTTGAAAATTCTTAAGCAATTTATGTTTAGTCGTGAGTTTCCTTAAAAAAATATATATATCTCAGGCAGTATCCAAATATACTGTCAGCTCTGTTTTACTATATAGATAAATAAATCATTACTATTGAATCTTGTCTTAATAACACGCGTTCTAAATTAACTGGAGAAATAATATTTAAATATATTTAAACAAATGACAAAATATTTATAACTTTTTTAGCTCGTTCAGTAAATAAAAGTTATTAACTGGAGTAAAGATATCCGAGGAAGCGTTAAATTTCACTAAATTCTAAAGGACAGTCAACAAGAACTTTCTAGTTGATTTATTATGAAGTTTTGATTTTTTAATTTATGTGTGTTTGTTTGCTATGTGTATGAGGCGTTCGGAAACAACATCGACAAACACTGTGTGCGTGGTTTTCCTCGGGTTTCTTCCACTTTCAAAATTCTATCATTATTATTCATATCATCATCACCGATTTTTCTATCCTCTGTTCATAACACTGTTACACAAATTTTGATCGAAATTATGTAAATTCTTTGAAATTGCGATTTTTACATTCATTTAAGCATAATATGAAAGGAAATGATAATAGAAGAATTTTCTTAGCTCAGGTTGGGAAAAAACGCCCTTGTACAACAGTAGCTGTATATATACAAATGTATTAATATTTATAGAACATTTAAGCAAAATCCTTGTAAAAACCTACATCTCACTTTCTTTTATCTATTTCACTGTGATGTGATAAGCTGGGGAGTTAAGAAGTACCCTAACCTATAGCTTTCTATACCATTGTACTTCCTTTTTCAAAATTGCGCACATACCAGTTTCACAGCGATACAGAAAATAAAGTAACCGTGGTCAAGTTAAACATTAACAATTCCGTAATGAAAATCAGTATTAACATCAAAACATGAAAAATATGTACAAATACCTTTTTGTGCAAGAACTACACTGCAATGTAGACAAAAGTTTCAAGTGATCCCTTGTACAGGATTATGTTTATTTTATTTTGAGCGTCTTCGCTTGGCTTGCCTTTTGTAGGTTACATCTGGAGTATCCCTTGCAATAGTCCAACAGTAGTCGGCCAATATGTTAGAACTCCACTTTCCCTCATATCTCTTCTCCATGGCTGCAATATCTTGATGGAAACGCTCACCATGTTCATCACTTACTGCTCTACAATCTTCGGGAAAGAAGTCTAGATGTGAATGAAGAAAGTGGAGTTTCAGAGACATATTGCAACCAAGATTTTTGTAGCACAATAACTTTGCTACCAGTTGTTTGTAATTTGTTGCTCGGTGTCTTCCCAAGAACTGTGAACAAACACTCTTCAAGCTTTCCCACGCAGCTTTCTCCTCACCTTGGAGAATTTCGTCGAACTTGTGATCTTTGAATAGTTGCCTAATCTGTGGCCCTATGAAAACACCCTCTTTAACTTTGGCATCACTTAATCGAGAGAATTGTCCCCTTAGGTACTTATAGGCCTCATCCTCTTGGTTCATGCTCTTAACAAAACATTTCATAAGACCTAATTTAATATGTAGAGGGGGAAGCAAAATTCGGTTACGATCTACCAGTGGTTCATGCTGCATATTTTTCACTCCCGGCTGAAGAGTTTCTCTGGTACTCCAATCACTTTTGCGGTAATGAGATCCACGATCTCTACTGTCCCATTCACATATAAAGCAACAATACTTTGTATACCCTAACTGCATACCTAGCAACAGTGCTATTATTTTAAGGTCACCACAAATGAGCCACTGAAAATCGTAATATTTAATGGCTTGAAGTAAACGTTTCAAGTTTTCATAAGATTCCTTCATATGAACTGTGTAACCTACAGGAATCGAAGGAAGTTCATTTCCAATATGCCTTTAAACTCACCTTGGACGAATCTATAAAGAGCCTCCACTCCGTAGGTTCGTAATTAATTTTAAGTGCCCTCATGAGACCATTTACATCTGTACATGCCACAAGTGTATCTTCCATAGTAAAAAATGAAGTGAACATCTTCTCCCTATTCCCATACACTGAAATATTTACTTTTTCCTGCAATAAATTCCATTGCTTTAAGCGTGACGCTAAAATTTCGGCTTTGCTTTTCGAGAGATCCAAGTCTCTGATTAGATCACTTAGTTAATCTTGAGTAAGTCTATGTGGTTTACATGGAGGTTCTTCTACAACAAACGTAGGGTCCTTTGAAGTACTTGATTCAGGAGCTTCAACTTCTTGATCATCAGAAAAAATATCGTATTCTTTAGGTGGGTCAGGAACAGGTAGTCCTTCTCCATGTGGAACAGGGCGCATTGCAGAAGGAATGTTAGGATAGATCAAGGGCCTTTTCTTCTTCGTGGAAATTCCCTTCTTGACGGAAGGAACCATACAAAAATAACAGTCTCTGATGTGGTCGATTGGCTCCCTCCAAATCATGGGCACTGCAAAAGGCATTGAGCGCCCCTTCCCATTAATCCAATTTCTTAGATTGCTGGCACAAGTGTTACACACAATGTGGGGTGCCCAAGATTTATCTTGGTCTCCAATTTTACAACCAAAGTAATATTGATAGGCTTTTCTTATTAGTGGTGTTATAGTCTGCTTTTGTGAGGAAAATGTCACTTCCCCACACACGTAGCAGAAACTATCCGCACTGTTTACACAATTTCGCCGCATTTTTGTTTATTGAAATCCTCAAAATGTCACTTGAAATAGTTCCGACTACTATTTAAAAATATACACTCGAAATACCAGTATTTTTGCGTACTTGTGGTTGTATTTTTATGTCCTGCACTACACAAACGTCACACCCAAAACGCTGATAACTGCACTAAACCTGTATTTTCTAACAATAGCAGAACACTACTGAGATAAGGAACACAATGAAACCAAGCGTTCATATAATTTCTCCAGTGTTGCCGGATCAGTGTAACATTTTACTCCAAACGAAGCGAATTATTTTTAAAGCGTTATTATTAGACATGCCTGTAAAACTAAAAGTAAAGCTAATATTCGAAAATAACTTTCAAATTCGTGATCAGCACCACAAAATCAATAAGAATTAGCTGATTTTGATCAATTTACATTTTCGTTGTTGAACAGTGTAATCTTAAGACTTTCAACTTTTTTTTTTTTAATGTGATATGATTCCTCATACGAAAACATTAAAAAGAAATATGTAGACTAACGTGGATGCACATAATTTCGGAATTATAACCCGTCGAAATGATGCAGAAAGACATGAAAGTCAGATCAAGATCAGGATTTTTGAATTTTTATTCTTTATTTGTACAAATTCTTACAAATTTTGTTCTTTGAGGCTTACCGTGTTGACATCACTCTGTTTCACATCTATTGGTATATTAATGAATATAAGGTTTAAAATAACAATTCTTTTTACGCGGTCTTGATCTGACATTTGGTTCTCGAGTTATAACCTCTTTTTTTATCATTCCGACCAATTTTTGGCAGGCTCTAAGTCCAAAATGTACCCACGTTAGTACATTTTTACTTGCAAGAGGCGACAGAAGAAAGTATGGTGATCATGAAAAAAACAAAAACTTAATTCGAGGCTTCAACGGATTTACATATTTCATGGTCTCTAAAACCGAAAAAAAATATTTCTCGATGTCTGTTCGCCTATTTGTTCGTTCGTCCTGATGTACACAAGCTTAGAGTTTAAATTTTAAAACAAATTTTAAACTTACCTGGACCAAATTTTAAACTTAATTTCTTTAAAATCAAATTCTTCAGAGGGGCTTTTCGAACTTTTTCCTAGCCCCGAATATACGGGTAGTTTACTAAAGGGTGATTTTTTTTCTTAAATATAATTTTCTCGAATACTATTCAATTTAGTTTATTTTCATAATTGAATAACTCATTAGCAATTCTATAAGATAGCGTAAGCCCTTTCTCTGAGAAAATCCAAAAGGCTAGTTTACTGTCGGGGTGAATATTTCTCGGACAATTTTTTCAAAAACGACTCACGGCATTTTGTTCTTAGTTCACAAATAAATTTTACATTAAGAATAACTGTAATACACTTTCCATTAAAATTTCACAAGGGCTAGTTTACTCTTGAGGGTGTTTTTTTCAGACCATTTTCACAAACATGATTTCGGCAATTTTGTTTATATTTCATAAATAAATGCTTCATTAACAAACCAACAATGTGGTAAAAAAAATCATTTTAAAAAATCACAAGGAGTAGTTTCTGGGATGAGTTTTCTTCGATACAAAGTTTTCCGAAAAAACTTATTCTATTATAATTTTGTTCATATTTCGTAAATAAATATTCCTATAATTACATTTGAGAAGTAAGAGCAAAAATGTTTAGTGTGGTGACGCGTACTCTAATTTTATACGTTTTCATATGAGGAATAATTTCCTCAAGTTTGTCAGCGTTGTTTCCAAACATTCTGTATTGTAATAAAGTTCAAATGACTAAGAGCTCTTAGAAGGTAGGTAGGTAATATACGTATACTTATTTATAAACACCATTGTTCACAATATCTTCTTTGTAAAGACATTTGCTTACAATCGTAAAAGTAATCACATTCTAGATGCTACATCAGTAAGAAATTGTTTATAGGACCGACTTCATTTGGGATTAAACTTCCTAGAGAACATTTTTCTCATCATGAGTTATATCATCATATTATACTAGTCATGCAACATAGTCTCTGGTTATTAAGACAAACATTGCGATAAGATCAACTTGAATATAAATGTTACGTTAAAATGCTTGAAACCATGGTTTTAAATAGGCTTGCAGGAAGAGGTGCTGGAGATACTCTCATATATTTCCCATGTTATATTAAAATTATTTCGAATAAATCCTTAAACTTCACGCTGTCCTTGCCTTATATTTGCTTTAATCTAGTGATGGGTGCATGGGCATACCTCCATGTTATGTCTTGGAAACATAACATGTGTGATCAGTGATCATTAATTATAACTGCCGTTTAGGAAGGTCATGTAACGTAGAACAAAGTTTCCTATGACAACTAGTAGCGCATCCACAGGAAACTAAGGAGTTTAAGCCTCTTCAAAACCGCAAAAGAAATACAGAAAAACAGGTGAAATGTCAAATAATGACAATAGACTACTATAGGAAATAGGATTAAAACCTACGTACATACCAGTCCCAAAATTTTTATCTTGTCTCGTAATTCCTCATGTAGATTAACGTGAGTGGATAAGTTCATAATTTCGGAGTTATAGCCCGCCAGAATAGCACATAAGGGGACATAACATATCGGATTCCTTTAAAAGATTTGCGTAAGAGTAACTTTAAATGCGACTGTATAATATTATATGGATCTCCCTCATGTGTACCAAAACACACATTAATTTGACTTGTACCAAAACAATAAATCCTGAGACTGTATGCTGATATCAATAAACGTAAATATTTATATAAATTCTAATTGAGTTTAGATGTATGCATGGTCCCGTAATTCGGCGGTTAATCAAAATCCGAAAGATGTTAGTTATTAATTACATAAGAGCAATAGTAACAGGTCACCTAGTAATTATCTTTAATATATGTATATTAAGTAACCGTGAATTAAAATTATACTTTTAGTGTTGAACAGAATTTTACTCATGGATCTATTAAATACTGTGTGTAAATATTTTTTTGTAGCAAAATGTATTTAAGATTGTAAGTTTTTCATACGTGTATGAAAAAAAATGGTTTTCATGTTTTGTTTTATAGACATAATGCATCAAATAAAAGCAGGCCCGTAGCCAGTTTGATTTATGGGGGGGGGGGAAGAAGAATGAGGAGGCAATGACAAAGACATCAAATAACACCATAAAATTGTACATTTATTTATTATTTACAGAGTCAATATTTATTTTTGAACTATCGAAACCGTAAATTTTTGTTTCATTTTTGGGGGCTTAATACAAGCTCTTTGCAAGGTACTTTGTTTCATATGTATAATTAAAATTGAAGTATTTATGGTTTAAACATTAGAACAAAATTATATTACAGCAATTTTAGATTATATCAATATAAAACAGAAGTATAAGTTTTATTCAACGTTTACTTTCAATTATCTACCTTCCAAAATAAGCGAGACGCTACAGTTTATTAATATTCACAACTAACGTTGTGGACTATGATACCGTTGTTTGGAAGCACCTTGGATGCTTGCCATGGTTGCAATAATAGGCTACGGCTTGACATTCTTGAAATGAATAAAAGCAATAGAAGATGTTTGTGCATCTAGCAAGAAACATATAATTTTACACAGAAATGAGTAGAATTCGCAAAGTTGAATTTAATTTGGTAAATATAATTGGAAGAATTTCACTGGTTTTGAGTCAGTTTGAAAATTCTCTTCAGCGTTATTTTTAGAAGGGACAAAAATAATTTAGAGGGGCAGTGCCCCCTCTAGCCCCTCCCTGGCTACGGGCTTGAATAAAAGGTGTTCCATTTTGCCTAAGTTTGTCTTCAATGCAAAATATCAGTTGTGGCCTACGTCGATTTACTAACTTAGGAAAATACAGGAATCGTGGGTACATCAATATGTTGTATTAGGCAAAAGTAATAATATTGAGAGACATTTATACGTATTTATTAGTGATCACTGATTGAAATACATATCTATAACAAATTAACAGAAAATGTTGAGCAAAAAAATATTATTATAATTTCCAATATAAATGTTATGCAAATATTTTCTTTGTATATTAAAAAATTATCAGTGTAAAGTGATTCCTGTTCAGTTGCACATATATGTTTACATTAAAGTAATATTTTATGTGATATTTATAATTATTATTGGTCATAGTGTTATTTCGAAAAACATATTTTAAAACAAATTATAAAATTCTTGTCTAAAAATATTTGATAATAAAGCAATACATAAAAGTCTTACGTGTATTATTTTATTAAAAATTTTATTTAAATGTTACCAGTAATTACTTAATTCACTATTTAGTAAATAACGTTTCTTTTATTTCAAGAAATGCATTAATCTCTGTAAAAAGTAAGAAATTACTCACAGAAACGTGTGCTATGAGAGACTGATTGAAGCTACAGCTTTTCTATTTCAAGTGTGCCCTCGGAAAATATGTGAAACATTCTTCGGCCCAACCCCCGCCGAAACCTTCCATTTACTTTGGGGAAAGAACTGAATGATCTCGGCTGTGTTACCAATTTGTCATTCAATCGTTTGGTCTTGGCGAGGGAAGATAGTACGCTACTTACAGTGGCTAACAAGACAGCGCACAGCGAAACTCGTGAAATAATTCAATGTAGCAACCATAACGGCATCAAACTATTGAAAAATCTCGCCCACAGAAACTTGTCCCCCCTCTTTAGAGGGATGTACGGGAAAACACACATCGACAGCGCTAGCAAGGGCACACTTGAAATAGAAAGGATCTAGAATGGAAGGAAAATCACGGAGGAAGTGAGTGAGGCTGCAAATGATGGATGGTATTAAACAAAAAGTTGCTACGTCAAGACGAAAAGGTTAGCTGAAAGCTGAGGTGCATGAAGTTAATCAGTTTGCGACTGCAACAAGTGATCTGTCAGAAATGGCATAACATCTATGATGATGAGTATAATATTGTCCAAAATAACTCTTTGTTGCATATTTCTTAGTATTAAATTATACAACAGAGTTACTTCATTTGATTGATTAACATGTTTACATATTTGAATTAGACACTTTAGCGAAGCACTTCTTACTTTTATTCAAATCAACAATGACACTGGAAACGATTATGCCCCCTGGTAATAGCAACCGAGGGAGATTCACAGTCTCACAGTTACGTATTAGAAGTTATTGTGCCCCCAAGCTTGAAATCTATCTGGTTTGCGAATCCGACAGTCTAAAATCACTGGAACCTTATGACATCCCTAGATTTCGAATTCTCATTCCGCGCAACTGATGCCGTATTGGGTGGAATGCAGACATATCGGTGCGAATTTAGAATTGATAACTCAAGGGAGGAGGAGCGCACTGATTTCAAGTATCCCACCATCCACTGAAAAGACAGACATTTGTTGCATGGTTAGTGCATATCGCTCAGGGGCATCCCGACCACTAGCTCTAGAATTCAAGTGTGTTGCATAGTGTCCAGCATTCACATGTACGGTTCGACGTCGCCAGGAATGTAGGCATATTTTCAGGGCGTCCATTTCTGTGGTTTCCATAGATTTGACTCATAAGCTTCTGTGATTCTCGTGCATACCAAGACGACATAACATTTTCATCATATACGAATCCTGCTTCTATCCGCAACACCATGATAATCGAATTTGTGTCTGGGGGTACTGCAACCATAGAATTAGAACGGATACATACTACATTGTCTCACTGATCCGTTACCGGGTATTGTGTGATGAGGATGCCATTGAATTTTGCTCCCAATCGCAATCTATGAACACTAATAAAATGTTGACTAGCCACCGTTACATCGCTGAGGTATTGGAACGTGTGTTTTCTCTAATGAAATCCCTGAATGGCACCATTTTCCAATAGGACAAGGAGCAACCATATATGACACACAATGTCCAACAACCCCTAGCTGAACACTATGTTCCATTACATCCTTGGTCCGCAAGTTGACCTAATCTCTAGACTGTTGAACACACTCCGCTCATGATCACACGATGACTCGCTTCACCAGAGGCCACTTCACAACAACAGTGATGCATGGACTATAGCAACGTAATGGAACTACATGTTTGTGATATTCTAGATCATCCAATACCTTCCCTACATCTCTCTTTGTCGTAGTAGCTATTGGCGTTCAAATTAGTTCACGGGTATATTCTATTGCTAAACTCCCGAAGACCCAACGCACACCGCACAAAGCGCTGAGTGTAATTATTTCACCTGTGTACCACAATTTCATATATCAAATTGGGCCCTTCTACGTATTTTGTCTTTTTAACAGTGTTTTAACTTTGTCAGCAATGTTTTGAGTTTTACGTCCCACGGATATGCCGGTAAGGCTAAAGGAGATGGTGATGATGAGTAATGAATGAAATGGTGTGGTGGAATGAAGAAAGTGAGAAGAAACGGGAGAACCCCGAGGAAACCCACGCACCGGTGTTTGTCCACCACAAAGTTCACTTGGCGGAGGCTGGGATCGAACCCGGGACTCCAAGCACCAGAGGTGACCGCTCTACCACTGAGCCACCGCGGCCCTTTTTTGTCAGCAATGTATTGTACTATATCATGTAATATCCACTATGTTCGTTTCTTTAAACAATTGATTTCCATATGACGTAAAACTCATTACATTACTTTCACTGCATTGCATGAGATCGATTTAATTTTTATCATCCATATATGCATCGATTATAACGGATTTAACTTGAGAACATAGCCATGGTCAATTTGCTTAATTTCCTTGCTTTTTTAAATAAATATATATTAATCGGCTAAGCATAGAAATTCTTGTCAATTTCAGTTGTAGTAACTTCTATATCTGAAGTTCGTAATTCAGTCACAGTTCGCTGTAGATTGCTTCAAATATCCCTCTTTTGGGAAAATGTTGAACTAATATGGCAACCGCAATGAGTATAACACGAACATTCTAATCTTAAATATGCAGTCAGAAAATAAATATTTTAGTAGGTTTTATACCATATAGGATCAATATTCTATCCATGCCTTCCAATTCTACCAACCTCATATTGGGGTTACTACTGGATTTTACTTTCCCCACTTATTGATCTCAGGATTTCTTATAAATAGCTGAAAATATTAACACAGTTGTAGACGATTTCACAGCATAAACAACCAATGATTATTGGTTTTGAATGACGGAAACTATCTACAATAACAATATTGAATGAATCTACAATAACAAAGAAGCAGAGAAAAGAGTGCAATTACTAATACATCTGAAGCGATGGATGCAGAAACAATTCCAGCAAACCAGATATCCTCGACGACAGACCTTTTACAACAGTATGACAATCACAATAAAACAGCATTTACGGCAATTTCGCTACCAGGCTTGGGAAGACAAACTAGCTATCCAATATCATGAAATCACGAATTCCTTTGATTTTTGCATGGCTTTGTCATGCTATCCTACACTGAAAAGTATAGTCGATCCCATAGAACTACAGATATATTATATATATGTGAACGTCTCCTGAAATATAAACTTGGCTACCATCTGCTGGAACGAACTATTATTTCTGAGCACTAGCTTGCGTTTCGACCAGACTTTGGTGTCACATCACTGCTTACCAGAAAAATAGAACGCATTAAATTAACGACAGGGATATAACCTGGGTGTTTTTAGACGTAAAGAAAGCATTCGATAAAATATCATGATGGACATACATGAAATGCATCAACAAAGATTTCCATTGCTGTCACCAAATGAATTCAATCGTTTCTCACACAATGAAAATTCCGAATGGAATTCAACTTGGCCACTTCCAGCAGGCGTCAAATCACCGTAGAAGTACCACAAGGTTCGTTATATACAGAGGATCTTCCAATAACGCCATATACCATCTTTTTAACATTTGCTGACGACATGGATCTCCTCATTAAGTGTAAAACATTCACTATCACCTCATTTGAATTCTAAGAGATCTCAATCAGATATAAAATGGATTATCACCATCGGAAAGCTGCTACCTTTGGGAATACTTTACCTTTGGGTGTAGGCCTACTGCATTGAAAATTCTTGTTTAGAGAACACCTAAAACAAACTGCAGCATACAAGGCAACACAACGATTCCACAGATAATATAGTATCGTTAAAAATAAGAATATAATATAATAATCAAATTTCAGTGGCTATATGCCAATCTTCCCGGAACACACACCATCGTCGTACAAATTACCGCTGCAGAGAGTACAGAATCCTGAGGTTCATATCATTTTTGGTCACTCCAGGTACAAAAAACATAACAACTATATGAAGACTTGCAAATGAATATCTAGAATAAGTTATAACCGCTCAATCATGGAAATTTGGAAAAAAATACTTCACCACTCTCAACATGAAATACTGCAAAGTCATTGATTCTTGGATCGTGTCTCATGACGCATAAAATAACTCAATACTCAACAAAACATTAAAAAAAGCCAAGAGGATGGCAAGTCAAGCAGTGTTGTCTTTGGACACTTTCAGGATAGTGACACAGAACAAGGTCACACCAATTAACATTCAAGTTTTACAGACCCAACTAATCAATTTTTACGATCTATCGTGTCAATGAAAACACATCCCAATGATGCAGCAGTAGTCACGCATCTATTAAGTCTCCTATGCAATCCACATAATGCATCAGACGCTACTATAGTTCTTACAAGAGACATGGACGTTGGAACTCATACCAACATCATGAGTTGACATTTGCCTCAAACCGATGTATTTTGTTCGGACACTAAGCTCCCATTTGAAATGAAACGTCAATATCTGATCAAGCTGGTTTTTATTGTAATATTCAAGTCTCAAGGTCAAACAGACTTTACATTCCTGGAAGGATTGGATTGTCAAGGTCAAACTCAAGGACTAATGGTTTTGGATTTGTTGAAATATTGGATTGATTAGAGCAGTGATGGCAAACTGGAGGCTCGCAAATTAATATATTTGTTCCATTTTTGTTTTAAAATCCATGCTCTACTGGAAGAATGTAGCTGGCCATAATAATATACTTGATAAACTGAATAGAGATTTGACTTTATGAAAATTTAGTTCAACCATTTGGTTGCCACTCCTTGATTCTGCAGGGTAAAGCCACTGGTACTTAGGAAAATGCACATTACGTGGAGTTACTTCCAAATGTTCTAAGCTCAAACACATTAAACAAGAAGCAGAATATGCAGAGCAGAAGAAAGATTCAGAAAATATATGACTTAAAAACAATCAAGTGAACTGCCGCCTCAGAAAGAAGGGTTCCAAGGAAAGAGGAAAACGGCTTGGTCATCGCTGGTTTAGAGAATTGATCCCGTTTTGTTCCAATTCGATTTAATTAATTTAGTACATTGTTTCGACCTTATGTTGTACATCATGATACAAAGTCTGTAATATATCAATGTATAAGCTCTAAATGTTTTGGTAACCGCAGCTAAGATTTGAATTGCTATCATTCCTTATCCTAACAACAATGGATATGATGTAATTGCTGTATACATATAGCACAGTATTTTTAACACATTTCTTTCAAAAGTTCACCATTATGACTAAAATTATTTAAGTTAGAATTAAGTGCATATTTGAATTGTGACATATGTAGCTTTGCATTCATCAAAGGATCCGAATCTTTGTGAACTTTACTAATAATTAAATAATCCAGGCTAAATTGCTATCTGGCAGTTTATTAAATAAATATAAAATATTTACATCTGGAACATTGCTAGGGATACATGAAATGGAACTATTGTGCCTACAGAAATTTTTGTGACACTTTATCTGAAAACTTCCTCTTCCTTATTCTATGAGCGGCATGCACATTATTCATTGATATTGACAGATGTTGATGTTAGCTACGGAAATACACTCTGTATAAAATTTTACTTATTTTGCAATTGTTTTTCCAGTCCTAATAATAGGTTTAACAGCTGTCATTAAATAATGAATAACTAATATTTTGTTCATGATGTTGCAACAGTTTCTCCATCTCTTCCCAAATATCTTTTTTTTTTCTGTTTCCATATAGTTTCTAACTTATGTGGTTCAAAGTATAATGTTAGAAAAATGCATAAATAAAAAAACAAACTATTAAATGGAAAGACTTCAAAAGTTAAAAGACTTTTTAAACAAATTTTAAACTCCTTATTCTAAAATAGGTAAATATATGTATCTACAAACGTTAGTTTAGTATCAGTTGAAAATTTTACACGCAAATTGTTAACACTATCTGTGTTTTCACAACGATTTGCCAAACATTTCCTTTACAACATGTAACGCATGAATTGATATGTCAGGAAACCGTACTTTTTTTTTAAAAAAAATATTTTTTGTTGGAAACGTATAAAACGCGAATGAATTACTTACATCACTATATCTTACGTCACACGTTACATCATAAAAGCTTTATCAAATGTATGGGAGGGGCCTGACTTCTACTAAATAAAATGTAACCAACCACTTCTTTTCTTTTACTCGTGATTTCTTACAGTACATCTTATCAGTATGTAAGGTCATCAGTACCTAACATGTTTAGTTTTTTTTTAATAAATACGTACGGGTGTGATTGTTTTGTTGTAAAATGAGTCCCAGCTCCAATTTATTGATAACTATGTTTTCGATAAACAGTGTCCTTGGTTTGCCCTCTTAGTTTTTTTTTTTTTTTAAAGGGGTGATAGGTAGTGTTACGTCATTTGAAACAAAAGAACATCATCTGCGTAGTTTGCGATTCTGGTATATAAGTTCGGTCCCAGTATCCCTTGTTGGGAACATTAATCTGTGAACATTGACCTTTTCTTTGGAATTTTATGATTATTCATATTTAGATGTTTCTGGGAGTTGCCATAGGTCAATTATTATTTGAATCCAAGGTTCTTCCGAAATAACAATTTGGTTAGGCTACTAAAAACATAAAATTACTTTGATATCAAAATACTGAGAACCTTAAATCTAACCTCGCATGATTTTGTCAAAAACTAGCATTAAACATTTTTTTAAAACCCCCTCCTTTAATTTAGTCAGCTGATTAATTATTTGAAGACATAAAGAAGCTACTTATTTTTCGTAAATTAGCCACTTTCATGAGTTACGCTAGATGTTATTAGTGTAAAAAGTTCAACGAACTTTACACAGGTTTCGCTGCACTAGGCCACAAACAACAGTTTATTAACATTACTCTTGTACTTTTGTTTAAGTAGATAAGTAGTGAGAGTCAACAACTGCCGAGACTGATTCTCCACTTTTTAAACTAATATTGGAAGATCAAAATACGTTACTATGATGATTATACCTTACTGTATTTTGAATTCCACGAGAGCGTTCAATGCACAAGGGAACCAAGTCCACTTTTGGCCAATTTGTACTTATTTAATCTTTAAAATATCTATTTGAAACTCTTTTCAAGGCTTAAAAGTTTCATTTCCAGAAATTGTTAATTCTTATAACGTTAAAAACAGTGTTAATATTTCCATGTACTTAAGGGTCCGTACGAACGTTATGTCTCTTTTTCATACAAGTTGGTAAATTGACTTGATCCCTTTCTGGTCTGAACACCCGAATTTATTATATAATAGTTAAATAGTTTTCGATAACGATGGCTTAATACTAGAGCACCCATCTCTGGTGCTAATGCTTCAATCATGTAAATTTGCGCTAGTAAACATCGTCTCCGCAGGTTTTCTCTCGGATATCCTGCTTTCTTTCAGTGTATTCATTTTACCAATTCTTCCACCATGATCAAACTTCATTTGTTATAATCTTTCAGCCTACGGCTATATCCGGAAGATGCTAAACTAAAAATTTTGTTTTATTAAGTTTTCTACAGTTAATGAAATGTTTAAGCCTTGAAATTTCGCAAGTAGCCGGGAATCAGGGCTATTTATATGGTATTTGAAAGATGCTCAACATAATTGGAAGTTCCTCGTAGAACAAAAATATTTCTAGGAATGTACCTTCATTTCTTGCAAAGATGAGTGTATTAGCAAGAAGAGCCCATTCCTTGTAAGTTTACCTTTGGGTTGAAAGACAATGGCAAATTTGAAATTACATCACTTGGTCTTTTGGAATCCAATCAACTACGTATTTGTATCTTCCATAATCTATTATACTCTACCTAGGTATATTAGTTGCACAAACTAAACTATTCAGAATGCAATCATATATACCATGTTTAGAAAGTCCATGAGACAATATAATTTTTTTTTTTTTTTTTTTTTTACATAGAGACAAATATTCGGTGAAGTTACCACAAAATAATAGCCATAAAAATACTTTTAAAATTAATGTTTTATAAAATACACTAAAAGTGAGATTGTTTGGTGAAGAAATTCAATGTTATTGTCTTATTAACAAAAAATGCCCTTAAAAGTGTTCTAAATTTTGGTAGGATAAAATGAAGATATGGGACTAAGACTAAATGCGTGATTTAATGATTTATTCATAAAATGTTAGGAACAGCGTCCTTCAATTTTAGAAACAGCGTCCAATGCTTATTTTTAAAAGTTTTTATGGTTATTATGTTTTAGCATTGAATACAGACTAATCCCACAATTATTATTATTATTATTATTATTATTATTACTCCTAACCTCCTTAACTTAAAAATCCTACATGATTTCAATGTGTGAGCTATCATATTTTGTTCAAATTTGTTAATATGAAGTCAACAGAACGCTTGCTTGTCTTCTTGCTAGAACGCTTGCTAGAACAAAACTTCTGTGAGAGTTTGGGTTGAGCAGCAGGTGTGTGATAATTATTTCTGACGAGCTACAGAGAACATTATGTGATAGTATTATATTGCATATATATATATATATATATATATATATATATAGAGAGAGAGAGAGAGAGAGAGAGAGAGCTCTATTTGATAAGGAAGTGAGTGAAGTTTAAGGTGTAAGATTTTACTCTAATAAACAAACAGAAAAGCACTTTAATAAAGGTGAAATCATCGAATTATTTTTACATGTGAGACGTTCAGAGCACAAGGGATCCAAGTCCAATTGGCAAAGTTATGAGAGGGTCTTCCCTAGTAAGATAGTGAAATCGGCTCTTGATCCAAATTTGGTCGTTATTGACCCAAAATGTTACTTTTGACCTAAAACTACCCCAAAAATATTTCAACCCCTGCCCCATCCCTTACTGAATTATCGTATCATATATACCCGAAATTTAATATATACATTTTAAAATTCTGGTGGGGATGGTTTAAATAACTTGAAAGTTTCACAAGTTGTAGGTACTTTGTAGGTGTAAATGTGAAAATTAAAAAAAAAAATCGATGTGTATTTTCTTGTTTTTGCGTGTTGAAAATTTTTTTAAAATCACAGAAAAAATTTTAAGTAAGGGACGTCCTTGATTTCTTTTTGTTCAAAATGATATAATACCCTTAGCTGTAACATATTTTTTTCAGGGAACATTTGAAAGTTGTGGCAACATTGTTAAAAAAATAAAACTGAATAAATTTCTTTTTTCACAGTTTTTTTTTTAACATTTTACTATCCTCAATGTCAAAACTTCGAACTTTTCTTTGCCAGAGTTCACCATTTTCCTTTCTCTTTCGTCACTAGTTTATTTAAAACAGGATCTAAAGTGGAAACTATTCCAATCAACGAAGACAGCGACGAAGATTGAATGAATTATCGCAAATTATATGGTGTTTGGTTTTTGATTTGTTCTTATTATCAGAGAACGTTTATGTGTACCTTATTGCTTTATATGATAAAATAAATGAATATGTGCAGTAAATAAGTTTACTCAAACATATATATGTAACATGAAAACACATTGATATAGCTTTTATCCAAATATCGTTTTTTCTTGTTTTTCTCTTAAGTTAAACTTTTTGCTTTTACTTTTCAACTCTTAAACTTTATTTTTGTACATTAAAGCTTTAATTTCGTGATTCTTAAAGTTACAAGATTCAATTGCATCCGAATTGCGAATTGGAAAATCACAACTGCAATTGTGTATTTTATAAAATAGATTTCAAATTGATCTACAAAAGAAGCATTATAATAAATAACAGGCAAACTTACGTAAAAAAAATAGCAAAATGAGATTTGATACCCAAAATATGCTACAAAAGCACTCTTTTTAAATTCGAAGGTGGATTCAAAGTTTTGACATTGACGGCAGTAAAATGATCATAAAATTGGGCAAAAACAAGTTTTTTTTCAGTTTTGTTTTTTAACAATGTTGCCATCACTTTCAAATGTTTTCGGAAAAAATAAATGTTGCACCTAAGAATATTACCGGTAGAGGAAAGGGGGGCAAAGTGGATATATGAGGCAAAGCGAATAATGCAATTTACAGTCAACTGAAAACAGAGGGCAGGAAATGTTTGTCCCAGTTTATGACGTCACTAGTGAAATAAGAGAAGGACATTACTGTTTTGTGTGTACGTGTTGTTGTTTAGACGAGAGAGGAGAAGAAAAGAAAATACGCATTTTGCTAAAAAATTCAAGAGGTGAGGATTTTGAAATATTTTCTTACTATTCCGTAGAATGTTTGCAAACACACTATGCAAGGACAGGGTGGGATCTTACCTTTGTTATCATGTTTGAGAATTATCGTAAATACGTCATCCATATGCTGTAGACAGTCTTTTGTCTCATGTGGTAGTGTGGGGCAAAGAGAATAATTTTAGAAGGGGCAAAGCGAATAGCGATTCACTTTGCCCCAAGCATAATGCAGTACTGTTTTAGAACATCTGTTTGGCACTAAATGTGGTATTGACGGTACGTACACGTTGCAACACAGCTAATTTGAATATTGAAATTCATATTGAATTTGTTCACACAAAGAAAAACATTCAAAATCACCAGAAGGAGTCGGTAGTTACCAATGAAAGTTCTGTCATGAATATTATTCAGATCCACTTAATGAAGACTGGATTCAGTGTTCTATTTGTCTGTCATGGTTTCACGAAAACTGTACCGATTATTATAAGGGACAAGACATTTACATTTGTGATCTGTGCAAACCAAGAGTGTGATGTGATATTATTTTCAGCCCTAAGCCTTATTATTGTTTTTTTTTTTTTTTTCAATCTGTTTGCTACTACGTAGATTGTACTCATTAGGGTTACTATAGATTGAAAGAAACTAGATACTAGATGCCTACTTGATAAGAAAAAAATACTTCTATGGACTTGAGCTTTTTAAACATATTTAGGGATCATGTGTATGAAGCTTTGTCTAGACTTAATTCTATATTTAGATGAGTTAGGCTAATAATCACAAAATATTAAACATTTTAATTTTCTGGTATGTAAAGCAGTTCATTTAGGTGTCATTCTATGATCTTAGACTGTGTACACATATATTGTTCTTCTATACAATTTCTATTTTGCATATCTGTATTAAACACTGACTTTTAATGTATGAGTTTTTGCTTATTCACTTTGCCCCACTACCATGATCCGCTTTGCCCTACCGGTGGGGCAAAGTGAATAAATTGCAGTAGTTCAGTAATTAAGCAATATCATTTATGTATATGCAATCCTTGTTACTATTGTATTGTTATTTGAAAGTTTAATAATCATAAAATATTTCCTCAAAACTTTAGTTTCCTAGTCTTAATTTTAGTTGCCATTTGAGGCCCTTGAAGTTAAGTGATCCGCTTTGCCCTCCTTTCCTATATATCATTTTGAAAAAAAAAAAAATCAGTGACATCCTTCACTCAAAATTTTTTCTACAATTTTTTGAAATTTTCAACACGCAAAAACAACAAGAAACCACACATAGACTTTTTTTTTAAAAAAATGTTCACATTTACACCTACATATTATCTACAATCTGTGAAACTTTCAAATTATTTGGACCACCCCTACCAGAATTTTAAATAGACATTAAATTTTAGGCATATAGGATACGATAATTCGGTAAGGGGTGGGGGTAGAATTTTTGGAGATAGTTTTAAGTCGAAAATAACATTTTGGGTCAATAACGACCAAATTTGGATCAAGGGCCGATTTCACTACCTTCTAGGGAAGATCGTTTGTAGGGTATACTTAAGTACATGGAAAAATTAACATTGTTTCTTTACATTATAAAAATTATTACAACATTTGGACATGAATTTCTTATGCTCTGAAAGGTTTTTAAGGTAGAGACATTAAAGATTAAACATGTGCAATATGATCAAAAGTGAACTTGATTCTCTTGCGTGCTGAACGCACCATATCTTATAAATGCTCAACACATGAACTATTGTTATATAACACACATCTACCCTATAGATCAGTTCTTCATACAGGTCTGATTCAGTAGATGAAAACTGACTATACTAATTGTGTCTATGATTCGGTATTAAAACCCGTGGGTGCCTGTCGTAGGAGTGGTATGCCGACTTTGTCTTTTCTCATAACTTCATAAAAAGAAGTCAATGATCTTGCGACTTTGGTGGCCAACTCGTAGTTGTAACAATCATCCCTGATTTGCTGAACCGGTTGGTTGAATTAGGCATTAACATTCTTCACATCAAGCCATATGAGACGTCGATGTACATTTAATTATGGCATCCAAACCATATTAGCTCGAATCGAGAATAGAATCCGTGAGCCTAGCGCTAAAGGCGTATACCAACCATACAGGCCAGTAGCCAGCCCAAAAGTGTAGGGGAGGACCGGTAGAAGTTAGGGGGGGGGGCGATCAAACCATATTATAGTTCATCACAATATAATAGTTCATTTGCAAGCCCAGCGTGAAAATTTTAGGGGGGCAGCAAAAATTTAGGGTGGTCCGGTTCCCTTAAACCCCCTTGGATACGGGCCTGCAACCATAGCAACAGAAGAGCTCCTACTGAATCGAATATAGACTGAACTGAACTGTATGCATTGAAACAGTTGGGAATACATTGAATATTTGAGTTCATCTTTCATTTTATAACAATTAAAGGACATAACTATGCCTCTCTGTGAGAATAAATTCAATTGTAATGTTTTAAAATCTGTTTGAACAAGGCACATTAAAGTTTTAGAGTCCAGTTTTAGATTTGTGTTGGTTGCTTGCAGGCACTTACGCAGGATTTATTTCGAGAGGTTGCAAAGCTTTTGGGAGAGAGGGAGTTCAAATTCAATATGAGAAAATATATATATATATATATATATATATATATATATATATATATATCGAAACTTATAAATAAAATGAGCAATAAAATGAGAACAAATTTAGAGAAAAGTCGGGATTTCGGGCTTCCTCCTTCCCCTACGTACGAGCTTGGTTGCTTGTACCGCGAATACTTGCAAATCATACAACAATTAACTTTGAAAAGGGATTTGTTTTCAAAATAGTATCTTCCTGAGACAAAGCCGATATCCTTGTCATGCCAATACGCTCCAGATTTGTTATCTACGTACAGCTTGAACTTGAAATACAATATCTATTGTAATATTTCCTTATATATAATTACACACAAATACGACATAAAACGTTCAGCAAGTAACATTTCAGGTTCGTGCCATATTCTTTAACCTTCAATGCAATTAGAACGTGCTCATGCACTCTGAAACATTTCCAAAACAAAGCTATTTACGTTTTAAATTGAGTGTTGAAATAAATGTGGCTTTATCTGCCATATTCTTGTTTTGAGATAATTGGAAAATGTTTTCAATAGCAAACACTAGCACATTCATGTTTATTTACGTAGTCAGAGGTGTAAAATCAAGTTTCGGTTAAAGATTAAATTTATTTGAGCGTTAGCTTTGCACTTATGCCTTAAAAGCTACCAATTTTATTCGCAAGTTCTGGAATGACACATGAAGAAAATACCGAACCAGATATTTCAGTTCAAAATGGAAGTTCGGAAATAACAACAAAACATGATAGCCTGTACTTGAAAGGTAATAATTCTTTTAATGGAACTTCTAACCGGTGTCCCACTCGAAGATAGCTCGGATAATAGACCTACTCATTTGCTGTGGAATATTTCAAGGATTTCGTTTACATTTATACAGAATTGTTAGTTAGTCTATGAGGTAACACGATAAGAGACGGTTGCACAAGCTTGTTTTCTCGTCGTAGTGAAGATGTACCAAAATTCTGTGGAAGAGTATATTCACTGTGAAAAATTACTGGATTAGCGATTGGATTTGTCCCCACCTGACTTTTTGCTACCTGAACAAATCACATGCATTGGATACGGGGAAACATCTGGAGCGAGATTCAGTCGGTAAGATCAGAAGTTCTCGTAGCAAACTCCAGAAACATGTAAAGTCATGGTCAGTTGTGTTTAGATGATCAGGGAGATAATTCCCAGCCTTTTGTGGCAAGCTTATTTTATTTCATTTCTTACGCATAAAGGTATGGCATGTAAATGTTTTGTTTATTTACCATTTCCCTTTTTCTAAACCAAAATTATCTGGGTCAACCTTCGAGTAGGACACCCTGTTAAAAAGCACAGATACTTGTTCAATTTTAATGTCGGACATTGTCAAAGTATTCACTGTCTTGTATACTTACAATCAGTGGCGTATGCAGAGTTTCGTTAAGGGGTTCAAGAACTCAACCTTATATCGTTTCAAAGTATGCGTTATTTCGGTATATATAATATTAAAATAAATTCATTTTTAATAAAATAGTAATTTAAATTTTAGACAAGGTCAAACTACTTATGTTCAAAAGTTAATACTAAGAAGGAATAAAATATTAACACTTTTCGTTAAAACAGATCATAAATATGTAGTCGCAGATGATTAATCAATGTTTATTTTTTTAATACAAAAATTAAATCAAATATTCATGTAGGTAATGAGCCACACGTACCTACTTCTTGGTGTTAAGTTGGAATGACCATTTCTGCATTTATAAAAATAATATTTAGAAAGAAACCTATAGTGACAAAACAAAATGATGTTATCAAACCCAATAATTAAAAGAAACTATGAACGTATGTACTGAAATACTTAGTGCTAATCAGTCTCCATGAGATTATTTTTAGCTTTATTTACTTCTTCCATACCAGATACCAAATATCTGGCGTAAACCATCGTCATTTTCAACTGATCCATTGCTACCCAATATTAATTCCGAAACAGAATTTCTATTCATTATTCTTCGTATCTTCAGGATGAATCTTGCATAGGAAGGCATCCCTACCTCCACTTAATGATTTACATATCGAGAACGTGATCGGGCTAGCTCCTGTTTGTAGGAGATTTTGGGCTCTGGTTTCACAAGTGCAAGTTTGTGCACCTAATCACGGCAGATTCTCTTTATGTACACTTCAAGGTGATATTTATGCACCTTGGAATGAACGAGACACAAGGAGGCACAAAAAATGTAGAATGAATGGGAATCCTGTAACTCATAAGGTGGGCGTTTTTCAGTTCTTATTTTTTTCTGATTATAAATGTTTAAAATACTTTTTTCTCACTTCTAGTATTATACACTGATTAGACTAAAACATTTCAACTCATACTCAACTCCAGGAAATAACATTTTTACACATAAAAATTTACTCAACATCTTAGAGCAGTTTCTCAAAGTTTGGATCGCGACTCATTGGTGAGTCGTGGGCTGTCTTTTGGTGGGTCGCGATAAGTTTTTCCTTTCAACTATGAAAATTTTATTTTGATGCAAAAACATATGTTGTGAACAAGGATGGGTCCAGGATTTTCTGAGGATGGTGCACCATAACTACCAAAATAACCAGTATCATTGAAACTCTTCAAAGTGGCATGTGACAGACATAATTCTTTATAGCTGACAACGCTGATGCATAGAACGGAGGGTGTGTGTGAGTATTTTAAAGAGAGTTGCAAGTGATATGCAGGAAAAATTGCTCTTTTCTCCTCCTGGCTTTTGTTTCCTTCCCTACTTGACAAATGTTATATTGCTTTGCTTGCTGAATCCTTTTCCTTGAACCTTCAGAAAATCGACTTAAACTATTGCTTTTGCAAAACTCCTCTTTCTTTTAAGCCCCAAACGGAAACATGATGTCAGAAAGTTTCGGAAAGTGTTGTTATTTTCATTACTAGGTTCTCATTTTAGATAGTGTATATTTGCAACGAGGGAGGTGCACGTGCACCGGTGCACCTCCCCTAAATCCGGCCCTGTTTGTGAAGTATTATTGAGAAAATTAAAATTGCAAGCGTTTGTTAACGAGCTGAAGAGTAAGTTATTACTCAGAGCCCTGCCCTGTTGTACAGTTAGTAGAGATGCTGCGTTATCATGGGAAGATAGTAGGTCAGTGAAAATCTGTCACTGGGTAGGGTATTGCGTCGGGAGTAGTGTTAGCTCTGTGTTGCCTTTCTATGGAAAAACTCTCTTTGCGCAAGCGTTCAATTTTAAATGATACAGTTATTGAGAAAGATATTTACTTTACACTTACTCGATCGTCACCTTCTGATATTCTCTTACCAACGAGGCCACCGTATTCATATATTTATATCACAATTTAGTTTGAAATTGAGGTATTTACGATAGGAATTAAAGAAACCAACTAAATTTTGATTTATTAAAGTTTAAGCATCGAGATCTACGTTTTAACACTCGTGGTCACTCGGGGTGTTCGCAATATCCCCAAATAAATTGAAGGAATTGGAATTAGAGATATCGTTTACAAAATGTAATTGCTTTGAAATATATCACCATTACGTAGAATACGTCAATGTGTATTTGAATAAAAGTAGGTGGGCAACAACATACTTTTTATTATTTAATGTGGGTCGCGATAATAACAAGTTTGAGAACCACTGTCTTAGAGTATTCGACCACTTGTTCATACTACAACGACTAGTAGTTCGAATTAGTGGTGGCACCAGGTAATCAACACATATTGACAGTTAATTAGTTTGAGGGGGGAGTGGAATTAAAATTTAATTTTAATAACTTTTTTGAGTTTTTGCCCCACTGTGAGGCATGTCGAATAGAAAAGCCAATGTGATAAATGTATACTCTGTCCATACAATTCTAGATAGACATAAGATATTGTTATCGCACATGGAAAAATATGGTTGATAAATAGATTATTTGCTTGTTGAAGTGAACTGTCCCTGTTCAGCCCCGAGGCTATATTAGACTCGAATTTGCAGTTTAAGGTGGAATCTGAACCATCGTAAGTGTTCGATTTTTAAACTCTTCCATCCGGAACCGAACTCGGGATCGTGCACCAAAGGCAGACGCATTAGCCATTAGACTAGCGGGGAAAGTGTTTAATGAATAAGTATATATATATAATAATAGTAGAGTTACCCTACTGACGAAAAGTAAAACAAGAAAATGTTCAATCTTTGGTTCAACTTTTTTTTAATTTTTTTTCATTCTGGTGAATAGGACTAGAGTGTAATGGTGTAGTGCCTATATAGTAAGACCAACCTTAAGATAGAGGATTCCATCCATGCTGAATTCAGTAGTCAATGTGACAAATGCATGTTCTAGTCGTACAATTATGTTTGGATATATTATTTGTGCACGCGGAAAAACACTGATATAAAAAATAACATATAGTATAATTTTTACATGATAGCTTCGGCTAGAAAAGAAAATCAGAGAAAATATGTTCGGTTCTTGTTGGAACAATATTTTGTGCACTCTTTACTTTTAGTGCAGTTCAGCTGTTTTATGGTCATGTACTATGTATCTGATGAGTTGTATTTGTTCCGCAGAGTCGCTGATATTGTATTCAAGTGGTCTGTTGGATGTAGGGATATTATGTTGAAGAAATTAGTGCTTTTCTACATTACTTCATGGGATTGTCTGAATACAAGAGCAGTAAAGCTCAGTAGAAGTACTGTGGTCACTGTGGCTTAGTAGTAGAGCTTTCACCTCTAGTGCGTGGGGTCTCTGGTTCGATCCCAAATGGTTTTTGTGCTGAAAAACAACGTGAACGTGGGGTTTCTTGGGGTTCTTTCGTTTTCTCCTATTTTCTTCATTCCAATATTTCATTCATTTCTCAACATCACCGTCTCCTTTAGTCTACGACACATTGAAAGACGTAAAACTGAAATATTTTATTTTTGAAAGATTTCAATAGACATACTTTATTTCTCGGTTTGTTTTGTTATTGTATACGATTGCTGTGATTTGAAGAGGAAAATGGAAATGTCAGATAATCGCCGCACAACATACATAATTAAATCCTATACTGAGAAAACTATATGTAAAATGTACAAATTATGTGTGCCGAAGGGTAAACCTAGACAGTAGAAATAGAAGTATTAATGCTGGTACTTTTTTTAAAATATATTCTTTAATGTTTTGAGATTTTTTCTCATAGAACAATTCACTCAGCAACCATTTGGATGATTTAATATTTGATCCAATGTTAAATAGTTTTACATATTCAACGCGAAACGACTTAAAGTAGCTATATACATGACTGCTCTCATATAAATTTAATTAGTCAGCTTCTCAATTTTGTTTTCTTAAAAATTTCCACGTAAAAAAAGAACCTCTAACTTCTAACAACACTGCCGTATGTTGGAGTCGCTTGTAAACATCAGAACTAGTTTGCAATCTCTGCTTTCTACACAAATACATCAAACACGTAAACGTATGTTACGCTACAATAAATACCTCTATTCAACATGTCCGTTACATATTAACACAATGACAAGGTGACCAGAATTTTCACTTGCGAAAACGGGATGCATACGAATCGGCTACGAAGGGGATATCTGACTTCCAGATTGCATTTTGGGACTCAGCAGTGTTCTCAATTTACAAAATACGCAAGTAAGAGTGACAACATACCGTTTCTAACTTTACGTGTGCCACACAACAAATAATGGTTCCCGATTGCAGGTTCTACCCAACAATTCTTTTTACTAATTGAACACTCAGAATTCCCACTCAATTCCCACTTGAACCACGAACACTCAATTCCCATTTGAAAATTCAGAAGTTCTAGACACGGCTGAACTTTGGCAACGAGTGTTGGTACGGAAGAGAGTAGAATTTGCATTGAAGATTTATATTTTGAATAATAATTACGGGACACCTAGGTCATTTTTACTTAAAAACGGGACATTTAGGCGTCCCGTTCGAGAGTCAGAAAAAACGGGACAATTGTTGGAAAAAAGGGACTGTCCCGGCTAAAACGGGACGTCTGGTCACCTTGCACAATGATCTATAAGTTCCATGAGAAACTTTAATACCATTTAATGAACCGTTTGTCAAAAGATGTCCAAAGTTTGAAGCAAACAATTAGCATTAATGGATCAGCTATATCATCGTCTGATAAACAAGTTGAGTTGTATGTTTTGATGCTATTATCTGATAAAAGTTGAATATACAGGATGGGCCATTTATTTTGTAACTCACTCGTAAAATTTAAACTTATTGATAAAACCCTACGAAATTTTGTAACATTTAAATATCGATAGGGGGACATTGTTTGGAATACTTTGCAAAATCACTCTATCAACAGTGTTTCCAACTCAGAGTTGTATTTTTTTTTTAAATATCATTAGTCAGGTTATTACATATATCAAATCTACGTGTTAAGCGAAAAATTACAATATTACGTTTATTATTCAGTGTTGTAAACTAAGGACGCTACATTATCCCAAACATTCGTAAATATACACATTTGGAAGGCTTTTGCATCAACAATAACGCAAGTGAAATGAACGTGTCAGGTCTAATCGGAAGTACCTTAGTGTCTAACACTATGACCATAATATGACTTATTTCTAGCATGTACTAACAAAGCTACAAGGAATTGTAAACGTATCATTCTTCAGAACGCTTTATTTTAAAAAAGAAAAAAAATTGCTTAGATAAGTATCACATTCAATCACATAGATTGTTTACAATAACGGTATAAATAATGCTTCCGTTTACATTAATTTGATATATTAGCAGTATTTCCTGTCAATACTGACCGTCCGGTAACCGTTCGAACTGACGAAAATGTTGAAAAAGTGCTGAAAAGCTGGCTGAAAATCGATGTCAGTCCCTCAGGATGATTGCGGAGAATTTGAACATTGGTAAGGATACTGTTCGGAAGATCGTGGAACAAGATGGTTCATTCGGGTGGCTGACTCTTGCTGCACAACAATGCACCGTGTCAATTTTTGGCAAAAGAAGGCGACATGTTTCAACTATTCGCTCTACTTACCTGACCTGGCTCCAGAAGACTATTTCTTGTTTCCAAAGATCAAAATGACGTTGAAAGGAAAACACTTTGACACAATTTTGGACATTAAAAGGGCTGTGAAGAAAGGAACTCAACACTGTCGTACAAGAGAACTTCCAGAAAAGAATCCAGAAACTTTATACCCGTGCAATTGCCTGTATACAACAAGCAGGGCCATATATTGAAGATCATCAGCCAATGAAGGTAATTATCTTCTTCATTAATTTCTGATAACGCCAGTCTTAAAATTTAGTAGAGACACTGTGTATATACATATACCTGGAATGAAACTGTAAACTCTCGTATGTTTACGCCAGGAGCTAATAGTAAAGTTAAATAGGAAACAAATGTTTTCTTGAAAAATATTGCACAAGGCTCTCTAGAGGGTAAGGGGAAATCCTGATTCGATCGCAGTATATGAGAGTCTGTGGTGGACAACATATCGTCTTCGTGGGTTTTCTCGGGGTTCTCCTATTTCTTTCCACATTCTCATTTCACAAATTATCTCATAATCATTAATAATCCGTCTCCTTTAACCGAAAGGTAATTAGCCTGGGACGTTAAATTAATGACTTCATTTATTACTATTATTATTGACATTACTTTTAACCACGGAGAAATTATCTCCAATGTATTATCACCAGGTATGGACTGGCTCCATATGATACAGATATTAGGTGGTCCTATGCAGGGGCGCGAGAAGAAAATTTTCTAGGGTGGGACATCTCCATGGATATTATATTACGTCTGGTATTTCTGGTATTTAATATACGTGGATGGAGGGGAATTCCGCCATTTATAAATGTCCATTACTATAGACATCTCATATTAGAAATATGTCTATAACCACATATGATTTTAACTATAACGTATTATTTAAAACAAAGATATTTCAAGTAAAAGCACTGTTTTAGATTTACGTTTGATTACAGAAGACACTCATGGTAGAGGTATGCACAGGCCGGAATTTTTAGCCCGAGCTCGGCCCGGTTCGGACCGTGAATTTATAATGTGAGGCCCGACCCGAGTCCGAAATATGTTTCAGCCTTTAGGTCCGAGCCCGTGTGATAATCAAATGAGCCCGAAATAAGCCCGGATTACAGAAATTAACAATTAATGTAATTATTAATAATTAACGCAACATTGTATTTTTATTTACGGATGTTAGAGTTTCAATTTTGCAGTTGTGCTTTAACAGAAAAAGTTGAGTTTGAGTTTAATGTCCCTTTCAGCTGAGACGGAACCTACTGATTAACACGGAATCCGAAACACATGAGCTCCTGCCGGGAATCGAACTCGGGTCTCCCACGCCAAAGGCGCGTACGCTAACCGCTTAGCCACGAAAGAACTCAGTTCTCCAGAAAGAAAAACGGTCTGATAAATATCGTTCTATAGTAGGCCTATATTTACAAAGTTAAGCCCGAAAAGGCCCGAGAAATATGGTTGTATATTTAAAATATTATGACCTAGGCCCGACCCGAACCCGAAGTAATATACGCTTCGTAGGCCCGACTTCAGCCCGCTGACCGGGCCGGGCCGGGCCTAAGCCAACACCACCTAGATTTGAGAAATCTAGGTGGTGTTGCCTAAGCCTGCGGGCTCGGTCCGAGCTTGTGTATACCTCTAACCCGCGGTGACCCGGTAATATAGGTGTAAATTCTGGTTAGCCAATCTTACATACTCTGAAAAGTTATTGGGGCCGTGGTTGCTCAGTGGTAGAGCATTTCTAGTGCATGAGGTCCTTGATTCGATCCCAGCTCGCGCCAAGTAAACTTTATGGTGGACAAACACCGTGTGCGTGGGTTTTCTCGAGGTTTTCCCGTTTCCTCTCACTTCCTTCATTTCACCATTTCATTCATTTCTTATCATCACCGTCTCCTTTAGTCTAGCCGGCATAATCTTTGGAGATAAAACTTAAGATTTCATTTCATTTTGAAAAGTTATTACCATTAAACATAAAGAAGACTAGAAGACTCACGAATTGTTTTCTGTGTTACTCCAGAAAAATAATGTAAATATGTCCGGGAAGTTTATTAATTTTATTTTATTTATTAAATAGATTTTTTTTTTATCGAGGGACATAAACGGGAAGGCGCACCGGGCGTTTGGCCGGTTAACCAGCGGGCCAGTCCACTTTCTTATTACCCTTTGTGTTGATTAATGTAGTGTATGAAAGTCTGACATTGACAAATGAATAATTAATAAATCTTATTTTCGTTTCATTTTTATAAAAAATAATTATAATCAGGAAAAACCGTACTAAACCTTCCACAAACGCCACTCCATCTATCTTATTAGAAATATAATGATCGATTGTTTTAAAAAGAAATCACGGAATGTTTTTGATTTACGAATCATGCTAATAAATAAAGTTAATATGATTGATGGTTTGATAATCTCTGTTGATATTTATTAGCATCAATACTTTAATAAGAATACAATCGATGTATAATAGATCCCAAATTGATTTATGGTAATTAATCATTCTGAGATGGAGGTAAATGAAGTTGAAAAAAAAAATAAATGGTTAATATTTTGCATCTAATGCTAATTCAATGCTTGTTGCTAGGGAATTTACTCATGGATATTAAGTCTTGGGAAACAACAAAAATGTTATTAACAAGGTTGAATACCTGTGCCCCCCCCCCCCCCCGTTTATTTACGTGAGGAATTATTTTTCAATTTTATTTGAAATGAACTGGAATTTTACCGGATTGGTTTTACAAATTTATTTCTTCAGTTCTATTTAAATGTTCATGAAAATTAAATTTTTATTATAGGCTACAACAGAAACCTATTATTTCGCGAATGTTCTGGAACATCGATTACACCCACATTACAGAGTTACCATGATACAACTTAATATTGTATGGTAGTTAAGCATATATTTTCACAATTTTATTGGCATAACATTACTATTAGTGGCGTATGCAGAAGTTCGTCAAGGGTTCGTGAAGCTTCCAAATTCATATAGCTTCACATGTTTGTATACATATCTTAATATGGTAAATGGGGGCACGGTGGCTCAGTATTAGAGCGCTTACCTGTGGGCGTAGGGTCCCTAGTTATCGCGAGGAATCGTGAAGCTTGACCTACGTAGATTTACTAACTTCATCATCCAATAGAACGCAAGAGTGTGTCCCAGTCGTCAATCCCTATCCATGTAATTTTGCCAGTCTCCTCTCACACTGTACTGGAAACATGTCCGGAGGTTGTAGTGTTGTCAGGTTGTTCTTACGTTTCGTTTTGTTGTTATTGTTCTTGTCGTTGTTTTATATTTTTACTATTATTACTAGCTGAACCTGCCCTCTCTACACAGCTCGTCATTCGCATATGAGCATAAATCTCCTTCTCATTCCTCACAACATCTGTATATGCCCGTTTACAGACACAAGTGAAAAACGTATTGATTAAAAAAGGCCAAGGGGTATCATAACGGGGAGACTTTTTTCGATTATTTTTTCTCAATATTTTGCACCGTTTGCAAGATTTGAGCCTACTTCCGGTTGGAGTTTCTAATTCATGTATGACCAGCGTTTTCTTTCTTCTTGCATGCAGTATGTAATAAGACAATACATTACACACACAATTAATTATAATGTCAGTTATATATGGTGTTCATTGGGCAAAACACTCCAAAAATAAAGGTTCATCATAGGCTGGAGAAATGGTTATCATTCTTTTTCCATTATTATTTGGCCATGAAACAAACGCCTGAGACATATACAGCCCCTATATACAACAATGTGGTGTTGGAATGTATAATGCATAGGATGTGAGGCTTTAGTTTTCTTTTTTAAAAATGAAATGAAATCTTTAAGTTTAACGTCCCACGGTTATGCCGGTTAGGCTAAAGGAGATGGTGATTATGAGAAATGAATGAAATGGTGGAATGAAGAAAGTGGGAGGAAACGGGAGAACCCCGAGAAAAACCACGAGCCCGGTGTTTGTCCATCAAAAAGTTCACACGGCGCAAGCTGGGATCGAATCAGGGACCCCAAGCACCGGAGGTGAACGCTCTACCACTTAGCCACCGCGCCCCCCATTTTCTTTTTTAATTTCAACACTTCCAATGTACCCGTAAAAATGTAATAAAGAAATAGTGGCCATGTTTTTTAAATATTCAATTAGAACTGGACAATCTACATGAAATTTGCAATCGATCAGTGAAAACGTCTTTCTGGAGCCTGTAGTTTCCGAGATTTCATTGTCGAAAGGATTGACCACAAACATATTAAATATAAACGTCCACAACATGTAGTTTAAAAGAACTCGGAAGATGGCAGCACAATTCACGTGCATTGATTTTAGAGAAGGCTTACTAAAATACAAAGGCTTGGAACAATAATTTTAAAACATAAACTATATGAAAATGATGTATTAAACTAATTTATTTAAAGTACACATACTCAAAATGTTACGTTTGTCTCTGTTAAACGTGAAATCACACATAACAGTAAGTGAAAGATTTGAAAGCCAAAGTTATAGGTCGGAGCGCAGTCGCTTTTAATTGCTATTGTAGCATTTTAATAGATATATTATTTCCATTTAATTCAAATAATTGTTAGTTTTCGTGTCGTAGTTCTTTAAGTGCTGCCAGAGCCCTAACTTGTGGGGGGACAGGAGGGGCAACTGCCTCCCAAGGAAGCATCCCGCCGTTCGAGAGGGACCCACTTTAAGACAAAATTTTATTACTCCATATACGATAGAAACATGAAATTATAAATGAAGCATCAAACAGGTTCACTATATTGCATAAACAAAACAGCACACAAAAGGTAAATAAAATAAAAATGAGTCGTGGGCCCATTTCAGTAAAAAAAATGTCTACCATTAGGGGCTCCGGAAATAATATTTATTCGTATAGCTTTGAAATTTGTCAATATTGTCCCCTTAATTAATTTGTCATGTATGGAACGGGTCCAGGGGCGTGCGGGAGGGTCCCAAAGAATAAGAGAAAGATGAAAAGAAGGGGCCTATTTTCGAATTTTGCGGGAGGGCCCAAAACAACTTTTTCTAGGGGGCCCAAATTTTAATGCTTGCCAACACCTCCAGAAAAATCTAAGTTACGGCGCTGAGTGCTGCACTTTTGTGGCTCGTTCGCAATGACTTCTCAGTTTGGCAGCATTGTTGATGCATTTCTGCTTTTCCAATTTTTCGGAAAGAAGTTCCACGAATCGTACAGAATCCTTCTGATACATTTAGGTGAGTGAAAGCTGTTCTACGATTTGTGTACAGCTCAGGCTTCGAGTCGTCGTGGTCACTATAGTTCGATCCTCAGTCTAGTAAGTTTGTGGTGCTCAACATCGTGTCCTTGTGTTTCCTCGGGATACTCCTGTTTTCTCCCACATTATTATTCCACCGATTCTTACATCATGATTCACTTGCATTAATCGTCCGTCTCCCTCAATCTAAATGGCATACTCGTGGGACGTTCAACTGAACAATGTCATTTCATTTTCATTGCAACATGGTAAATGGTATTTTTCCATAACATCTTGCTCAACTGCAATACTCCTTGTGTACACCTCTCAGTACTACTGTTCTGTAATGAATTGTAATTCAGTATTCTGCACTTACATTTTAAGACTTCAAACACACACACAGATACACACATATACATACATACACAAACAGGGCCGGCCTTAGGTAGTGCGGGGCCCGATTGGGGACATTTTGCGGGGCCCCAGGTTTACAACTATATATATATATATATATATATATATATATATTAGGGTGGAGCGTTTTGCACTTTTGTTGGAAATTCGATGATGGCTAGTGCGGAAAATGTGTCATTAGTGGCACCGACCTTACTGAATTTTTAATTTTTTTTTTGGACAACCCCTTACCCTGCTCCAACGGACTTAAAGTTTTTTAAGTGTTTGTTTAGGCAACACGCACAACACCAATGACAGAAAAGCTACTTGTGTTCGTTTTTACAGTTACCTGATGGCTATAATACAATTATTTTATTAAAAGAAACTTGTAGCGATACCAGTAAATAATTTTAAAATGTTTATGAGTCAAAGTACAGCCATATTAGCTCAGTTGGAATTAATGTCCAGATTTTGTTTGGAATGCCACGTTAACGATGATTATAAGCATAGCCCTTGATATAACACGATTTTCTTTGTGCAACTCTTCGCTTATTTTGCTCTGTACGCAAAATAACCCAGAACTAACCACGGGGAGGTCGTTGCACATCGAGTTCCACCCACCCACCCACCCAGTAGGCATACGTTGACATTTGACCTTAGGTCACGTAGTTCTTCTTGGTTTCAAAGCGGGACATTCTTGTCCTAGACTTCAGTTTAGCTCTAACGTAGATATCTGTGCTCTGGCCGCACTTTTTCGACGCTGCCACGGACATCAGCTTCACTATGCGTTCCACAGCTTGACTATGGCAAGGGAATGTTGTTGTTAGAGTAGCTGAGGTTCGGATGTTTTCTTCAAGCTGCTGATCAATAATGTTTCGAGTGATTGGTATCACTATTAGACATTTAGGCCAATTAATCATGTCGTAGTAATTTTCAGCTGTAAAGTTTAATTTTGGAACAATGAAGTCACGTGGGCGGCTTGATCTCAGAGTCTTCTGGTTGTGGCAGTTTTTTATTCTTCTCCAGCCCTACGTTCGAATATGTGGATTTTCATCTGCTGTCATCCCTATCAGCAAGTTTTCATGATGAGCGTAGTGTCCGTTTGTTTGTAGAACAGAATGAACTATGTGCTGTAGATTTTCTGGAAGAAAGCGTGATAGCTTAATTATGCTAAACAGATGCATGACGCCCATTTCGCACGAAAGATTTCACCGTATTGAAAACCAGACGGGAGCGTATACTTTAACAATGTACTGGAAAAGTAGACACAAACTTGAACTAGGTTTATCAGTACTGATGTAGTGGCGAAGCATCCTACAGGTCAATGTAAGCCATCGTGAATGTGATAATGGTCCTGGTTTTCTGTTTGCTAGATCGGTAGTATACATTCCTGTAGCAACAGCCTTACAAATGTCAAAGAGAGAATTCTGGTCGCTGCTTAAACCATCTGGTTTTTCCATTTCAGCACCCATTCAACGGGAATGGGTGTAAAGGAGACGATCGGTGAACGTTCACAATCTTTTAATTTCTTTCCGATGGGGCCTGAAAAAGCGTTGGATCCGGTCGTCCCACCATCCAATTCGGTAACCAGGTGTCGAAATGGCAAGAGAGTTGTTGGTATGAAGAAGGCAAATGAGATGCTGCAGTTCCTTTCCTAGGGATCTTTGTATGTAACTTATCACGCCGTTATCCCATTTTGTGTTCGTGGCTTCACCATCGCTGCCGACTGCCTCAAGACTTGACACGTCATATTGGTTCTTCTCTAAAAGTTCCAATATAGAGTCGGCAAGTGCCTGCCAGTGCCTGACTTAGGTGTGGCATGACCCAAGTATTCTGAACCGGGCTCCGATAGAACTGTGATATGCTTTTCTGTAACCTCTCGTCTTTGTAGTTTGCCGTTAATTTTTCTTGCACAAGAGTTGCATCATCTTTTCCGTCAAAGTGGATACTTGTAATCGCCCGGCCTAGGTGGGCCTTTTCTTTCTGGATCTTCTCACCCAGTTTATCTTTTCCCCTTCGTACCTTAGATCTGTCAACAACAATATTTTTGTCCTCTGGCGTTATGAGTCTCGCGTCCTGAAGTACGGCAGAAGCGACCAAAGCAACCTGTCTGTCTGAAGCTCCAGTTCTAAACGCTGCCTCCGATGTATTTTGAAGACAGATGCGCTTTAGGCTGTGTTTCCTTCTTGGTCGCGCCTCGAAGTCAGATCCCGACGTGCTTCCCGATTCAACAGCTTCGCTGGATTCCCCTGACGACGCCAGTATCTTTGACCTGTGCCTATGCCTAATCCCACTAAATAATGGACTTGCTTCAACACTTCCAGCGTCTTTCTTGGTTGTCTGCCCCTTAAATCTGCTAACTTTACGGGAAAACATATTTGACAGAAATTTGCTTGTTCGGACGTTAATGTTACCAATACTCATTTTCCGTGATGTTCTCTAGTCCAAAAGAAACTTGAATTCTCGTTTTGGAATCTTGCGTGTCCTCTCACAGTTGCAATCTTCGGCGGTTTTACAATTGCAAGACGCAATATCAAAAAGAGACTTTTCCGCGTATGCAACAAAACCTGCACGAAGTGTTGCTTCTTGTCCTTGTCGACTGAAATGTTTTTCCTTGGTGCGACACTTATTATAAAATGTTTTCAGCATGTCAAAAACTCTCTTTTCTGAAACCACAGGAATGCTTGCTTTACGCCAAATATGTACAACTCTTTGTCCAACTAGTTTACAAATGTCAGTCACTGGTAATTTAGTTACACTTTCGTCACCACTTAAACCACTTCGAAACCAATGATAATGTCGCATAACGTCAGCGTACGTGAGTAACTGCACTTCACTCATTTCACTTGGAGTGCCAAATAAGCCTCGTTTCACACTTTCCCGCGTTGGTCTGCTATGAGGCTTTATCTTCATCCTCCTTTCCATTGCTTCCGAACTTGGAAACCAAAGTGTACAAAATGTCTCTGAATCGTATCACACTAAGAAGACTGTAACTTTAGATACAATGCACAAACTCTCTGTCTTAACAGAAACAGTAGCGAACTAAAACTGTTAAAGCTTAAGCTGCAATAAATTGGCCTGTTGGATTGGTTGGCCGAAGTACGCAATATTTATACCCCCACCGAACTTCGAACGAGAATATTCTAGAAACGTCGTCGTAGGTTCTGGAGACAACGAGGCGAGCGGGAGGTGCGCGAATCTTCTGGACGGAGCCGGACGGAGCCGGACGTTGCGACGACGCTCGAAGAGCGTGGCCAAAGTAAGCAACCACGAAGCTGTGTAGCCTGCCACTAGATGGCATTTGCTATCGGGATACACAACAAGCGAAGAGTTGCCAAAAACAATTGTGTTATATCAAGTGCTATGCCTATAATCATCGTTAACGTGGCATTCCAAACAAAATCTGGATATTAATTCCAACAAGTGAGCTAAAAAACATTTTAAAATTATTTACTGGCATTGCTACAAGTTTCTTTTAATAAAATAATTGTATTATAGCCATCAGGTAACTCTAAAAACGACCACAAGTAGCTTTTCTGTCATTGGTGTTGTGCGTGTTGCCTAACCAAACACTTAAAAAACTTTAAGTCCATTGGGGCAGGGTAAGGGGTTGTCCAAAAATTTTTTAAAAAACCTTCAGTAAGGTCAGTGCCACTAAGGGCACCTTTTCCGCACTAGGCGTCATCGAATTTCCAACAAAAGTACAAAACGTTCCACCCTAATATATATACATACATGAGGGGTGACTAAAGTTTTGAGTTTTGAGGAAATTATAAGAAATATATTTATTTTTCAACATAATCCCTTGGACAGCAACACACTTGCTCCAAGCGTGCTGCAGTGCTCTTATCCCAGTAGAAAAACGTTCCTTAGGTTGTGACCACAGAAACTCCTCCACGGCTGACATGACGTCATTATCGCTTGCCAAACGTCGTCCTGCTACAGCCTTTTTTAGATTAGGGAACAAGTGGAAGTTTGAGGAGCCAGATCTTGAGAATAGAGTGGATGAGGAACGAGTTCAAAGCCGTATTCATGAATAGTAGCCATGGCAACTGCTGATGTGTGGCCGGGAGCATTGTCATAATGGTAGAGAACGCCTCTGGACATCATTTGTGGACCTTTTTCTTGAATTTGGACTCGAAGTTTTTCCGAAAGGTCACTATAATATTGTGCTGTAATGTTATGACCCCTTTGCAGGTAATCAATGAATATCACACCTTGGGAATCCCAAAAAACAGAGGCCATCACTTTGCCAGCGGAAGGGATCATCTTTGCCTTCTTTGGTTTAGGAGAGGAGGGGTGCTTCCATTGTTTGGATTGTTGTTTTGTTTCTGGCTGTAATGATGTACCCAACACTCGTCCATAGTAATGAATCGACAGAAAAATATTCCACATCACGTTCTAACAGTTTCAAATGTCCACGGATAGGAGCTACCTAGTGCGTTTTTGTTCTTGAGTTAGAAGACGTTTGAAAATTGGAAAATTTCTTTTTATTTGTAAAACGGGTAAAGGGATGAAAAACAAAAGCACATTAACCGACACCGGAAGAAAGTAAACATTTATTTGAGGGTATGCTTATCATGGCCACCATCTTGAAGTCGGTCATCTTGTCTCTCTCTCGACTTTTTAAATAGGAAGGGGGTCACGTAATGTATCAAATCTTTGAAGATCTTTTTGAAAAGAGTTCAAGTCAGGAAAACCTAATGTACGCTAGTCACAATATCGTAGGTAGCTACTTATGAAAGGTATGATCAGCTTGAAATTATTATCGACTGCAGACAAAATGAAATGGTGATGAGACAATCACAGAACTTAAGGAATTGATGGAAGATGGATGACATATTTTCGATTGAATTATTCGAGTTAGAAGACAAACCTTCATAAACAGTCACCTATTCATTATGCACTACTTAAAAAAAAAAAATAGTATACATTCGGTTTTCCTGACTTGATTTTTTAAAAATAAAATCACGGGGTTTTGTATGTTTAATATAGCTATAATAAGCACTGGCGCAAATCCCGGGGGAATGAGGAGGATATGTCCCCCCAATCTTGGAACTGGGAGTACTGTCCCGCCCAATAATTCTATCTGTTTTTTTTTTTTTTTTTGAGAGAGAGAAATATAATTTGTGTCCGACTACCATAAAAGAAAGTGAGATGAAATTGATGTCCCTCCAGAATAAGCCTCTGCCTGCCTCCCAATGTTGAAGACAACTCTGCTTCCCTGATCCCCCACAGCATTGTTTTTCAACTTCATAAATATTTTGAATATCACTCAAAAAAAAAAAAAAAAAAAAAAAGATTATGAGCGGAACGGTCTTACCCGTCTCCCTCAATGTTGAACACAGATTTGCGCCGCTTAAATAAGAGAAAGGATATGCAAAGAAGTCGCAATGAGGCTGATTTATTTCATACCATCTCGGTATTCGCGGTAATATCACATTACATAATCAACAAGAACGCCAGGAACCTTTACTTAGTGGGATGTTCAAAATGAAAAAAATGAAAGAGGGTGTGCACCCAGTATAATGATATATATTTTTACACAAACTCAAAGAAAACAATATTTTTACGCCCAGGAGTGTATGTTAGGAAAGTTGGGGGTGTTGGGGATTTGTACAATACTCCCTGGACGTAATATCTATTTTAACAACAGAAGTTGTAAAAATAAATAAATAAATCAACTACTGCAATAAATTCAGAAAAATTTTACTTATGCCTGGAAACTTAATACAAACTATTCATTTACTTAGGGAGATTCCATACCCTCCCTTGTGGAATCTATGGAGGTATTTGTAATATGCTGTTGTATGTACTTGACAACCGAGAGTAGCAGAGCCATCTTAACAGTATCATAGCTCTTGTCTGGGGTTGGGTGCATCAATAAAGCAAATGAATGTAAACAAACTACAACTATGGATCAATTCGTTAGCAATTTGATTGGTTTTCATTTTTATCTTTCGGACAATGACTAAACATTTTTTGGGGTGGGGGGATATTCACTCTTTATTGACGGATATT
The DNA here is from genome assembly GCF_964235325.1 of Thermobia domestica. Lineage (NCBI taxonomy): Eukaryota > Metazoa > Arthropoda > Insecta > Zygentoma > Lepismatidae > Thermobia > Thermobia domestica. Next base: position 169,293,536 of record NC_137464.1, on the reverse strand, counting down.
ATCTTCCTACTGTCAAATAACAAAATACCGTACACTATTAGTGGTAAAGAGTGCTTATCATTTTGTTTCTAATCAGAATAGAATATTGTTTGGTTCAAAGTCCCTCGGCTATGTCCTGAAAGCTGAAAGAGACGAATGATGAATGTAAGTGAATAACTAGAAAAAAAAAGAAAGAAATACAAAATGAAGAGAATGGGAGGAAACGAAAAGTCCTTTGATAAAAATGCAACTGTTATCCACTACAAAGTCACCTTGGATTCACATCTAACGTTTGTGCTGTAAGTTTTTATACACTTCTATGGTATGCTTTCAGTTATATATATATATATATATATATATATATATATATATATATATATATATATATATATATTGTAAGAATTATTTTCCCCGTAAAACAGTTTCTTCCGTCCTTTTCATAAATGAAAAATATATAGTCCTGGACACCTTTAAGATGTTATGTTAGTAAGATTTCTTCTGAATTAGAGGAACTGATTTCTCACGCACTGAAAAGAACGCAGGCATAAATGTAACTCATTATTCAAAAACAAAATGCAATATTTGCATTTTTATCTCCTATCTAATCGGAACGCCAAACTTACGTTTAAGACGTGGCCAACGGTGCGGAGTTTATGACGTCATAATTGTTGGTCATCTAAATTTATACGCTATATGAAAGGCCTTGGAATCAATTAACAGTTCATGTAAAACCATTTTGCTGATCCTGGCTCACTTTCCAGTTTAAAAAAGTTATTCATTGTCTATTCGTTGTTAAATTAATTCAAAAAAGGAGGGGCGAGTTTAGCGAAAATCCTTTAGGTCTCTTTTCAGCATCAATGGGACTTCTAGCTCCTACTACTTGGAGAAATGAAATGAAATATTTGAGTTTTACGTCCCACGATTAAGCCGGCTAGGCTAAAGAAGACGGTGAGGTTGAGAAATGAGTGAAATGGTGGGATGAAGAAAGTGGGAGAACCCCGAGGAATCCCACGCACACGGTGTTTGTCCACCACCAAGTTCACTTGGCGCGAGCTGGGATCGGACCAGGGACCCCAAGAACCAGAGGTGAAGGCTTTACCACTGAGCCACCGTGATCCTACTTGGAGTTGTATCCGAGACTAAAACAAGGATCGATCCCGCGACCACGTTCATAGAAAGCGCGCGTGAGAGCCACTTAGCCACAAAGAGAAATACTTTTAACTTTCTCTTAACCAAGGCCAGCTCACCATATGTGCAACACGTGCATTTACACGGGGCGGCAAAATCTGTCATAACTATATTATTTAAATAATTATTTCTTGTTGAAAACAGACTTCATGATGACGGTAGTTACATTTACTAAGCTGGCCTTCTATTTGAACACTACATTCATAAATTATGTTTAGAACAAAGCTAAAGCAAATCGTCAAAAATCCTAGCACGAATTGCTTGATTGCTGTGAAATACAAGAACTCAATTCTCAAGCAGTAGCAAACACCTGCTCCATTCAGTTAGTTATCACAGTTTTAATATGAAAACGTCACAAACAAGATCCTTATCATTGAAGGTGGAAACAAGTTTTTTTTTTTTTTTTTTTTTTAATTTAACAGATGTAGAAGCAAAATCAAGAAATAAAAGAGCTACTTGCACTGCAATTCCAAACTGATATATTGAGATTGAAGCTCGATATTGAATTCTAGAAAAAATGATTACCATCTTTCCTCTCCTGATGTGTTTGGTTTACCTTTCACTAACATAATAGATTATTATTTAAAGAAAATACGATCACAACGAGATTGTATTTGTAGTGTCTAAGCCTTTCTGAGTGCGTGTGTCCTTTCTTTCCCCTTCATTATTCATGAAGGAGCAGCATATCTAAAATCGTGGTTTTTAAGATTTGTTTCTTCAAGAGAAAAGGGTGCAGCAAATGATGTCATTGCACGGGGCAGCAAATTGCCTAGGGTCGACCGTGCTTATAGCTATAGTTATTACATAAATGTATAAGTTTCTATTATTTCTCAGATTCTTTTTAATTTGTAAAAATCATTTCGGACCACATGACGAAACTTATTGTTTCCTTCATGTGATATACGAAAGGAAATGCGCTTTCTGTTCTTCCTCTCATGACTTTTCATTCTCTGGCTGAATCAATTACCCATTGAAAGTATGGAAGATGAAAGAAATATATTCATAACGATCACAAGATAAGTTGACATTGCTATTATGTAACAATAAGTCCCTTGTAATAGCAGTTTTATGATTTTTACGGAATTGCCTAATGGCTGACCATAGGAAAGTACAATGTATTGGCCATTGTTTTACAAACTGTCGTTAAACATGGAAACATGTTATAGTTCTTTTTCTTCTTTTTGAGCAGTTTTGTTGCTTGTGAAGCACATTTATTGAAAGAATGGACGTCTGGACATTCAAATGAAAGCCAAGATTTCGTTTCAAAACAAGATTCATTTTTTATCAACACACACATGGCATCTCATTCTCACTATAGTGAATTGATTCCGTTGTTGTAGCACACATCGGAATGAGTCATAAACGAATCACGAAGTGGTGTTACGTGTTTAGAAACTAATTACATATCTTTCATTCTAAAAACAACTTATCTGAAAATGACAGAGACAAGTTACGAAAAAAATGATCAAGTGCTGTGTTCTAAAAAAAAATAGTCAAAATTTACGCTAGTGTTTGCGTTTCTCAAAATGTTTGTGGCAGTGGCATAGTATTTGTCCAAATCATCCTCCAAGCAAAACGAGATCCCAGCTCGTGCCGTGTGGACTTTCTGGTGGATAAACACCGTGCTCGTGAGTTTTCTCGGGTTCTCCCGTTTCCTCCCACTGTGTTCATTCCACTATTTCATTCATTTCTCATAATCACCGTCTCCTTTAGCCTAACCGGCATAATCGTGGGACGTAAATCTCAAAAATTTCATTTCATTTTTTCCAAGCACAATGAGAATCAGAGAAAATCTATTTTTGCTCCACGAGTGCCTATTGTTTGTTACAGGAGAGGAGTAACAATGTGCCTGTAAGCATGGAGATGAAGAATAGTCCTAAATTTCCAGATGACGTGGTTTGTTTTCCATGTATTTTACTTGCTGTACAGAATGACAAGAAATAACTAGAACTTCATCACACAACTATTAGATATAAAAAATAAATATTGAACGTTGAAAATATTCTATATATTTGAATAACTTGTACTTCATATTGCTACTTGCTTGATTTTTGAGCTAAGCAATCGTGTTCTCATCTTGGCGGCACACTGTCGTGTCGTCATAACAACTACTGATTTATAAGGTAATTTAAGGCTGATCGATTTTTATTATGCAAATCGAGAGGCGAAATTTTTAAACACTTCAAATTTCACATTTCTACTTCTTTTTTAAATACCCCACAAACATTTTCCCAAATTTAAGTATAACTTCATCTACGGTAACTTGTAGTGCAAATAAAAAAATGAGCAGGCATCACAGACTTAATAGTTTTCGAAAATATTTCGTGACATGTTATACTACCTGTTGATTTTTTTAAGTTTATCGTTCCATGATTATGCACCGAAGCTAAATGAGATGGTGATGATTAGATAGATGTTAATGGTAGAATTACGAAAGTGGGAGGAAACAGGAGAATCACGAGAAACACAAGGACACGTTGGTTGGTCACCACAAAGCCCACTTGGCAGAAGCTGGGATTGAACTACGGACTCCACACGCCACAGCATGTTGAATCGATAGAAATGTAACAAGAATATTGTTTTGTCGTTTTCCACGAACATTGTGATACTATCCGCCTACGTGTTAAACTGTTTATACATTATCTATAGCAGGGTTGAAAAAAAACATGATTTTTTTAAAAAAAATCAAAAAGAACGTTTTTTATGTTTAAAACATGTTTTTTTGTTTAAAACGTTTTAAACGTTTAAAACAAAGTATTTTGTTTTAAACAAAAAAAACATGTTTAAAATGTTTATTTTGTTTAAAACAATAATCTAAGTACGCATATATATTACATTTTTACACTCTTACGTATTGCTTGCCATCTATATTCAACCGCTAGATCAAATTTCGGGAACTTCCCTAATCTCGATCCGCTCAAATGTTCAATTCCGGATAAAGAAATCGGGATTTTCCCGATCTCCGTTCACGGAATGTGTAGTTTAGTTTCTTTGTGTTACGTTCTACTGGTCGTCTGCATTCTTAATCTTTAAACGCCCATTGACGCAACTGCTATGTCAGGGCTTTAAACCTCAATGGCTCAGTCTTAAACCTCAAATTAAGGCTGGAAGATGGTTTTACTACCAATTTATTCCTGTAAAATGCAGCTTTGCTGTTGTGCATTTTATGTATATGGGAGGAGGGTAAATATCGTGTTTTTTGTGTGTTTTTTTTCAACAGTTTTTTGGGGGGGCCGTTCCCCCTCTTGGGGGATAGATTCATAAAAATTGTTACGTGAAGCAATCAAGTAGGCCACTACATGGTAATATCGTGTATTTGTACTTCTTGCTTATATGGGGGGAGAAGGGAGGGGGCAAAGTTAGCCAATTTTTGGAGTTTAAGTTTTTTGACGTAAATTACATTTATTTTTAAAACAAACATCAATAGCTCAGCCTATAATTAAGCTAGAAAGATGATTTGGCACCAAAGTATTTTTGAGGGATGAAGCTTTCATTCAGTTGCATTTTATGTATATAGGGGGTACGTATGTACGGCCGTGAAAGGGAGGATGAAGTTCGTTTTTTAATTTTTCATCAAATTTTTTTTCATCAGGTTTTGGCGGGTATTCCTTCCCCCTTTGTGGTACATCCATAAAAATTGGTATGTGAAGCAATGAGGTAGTCCCCTACATGATAGTAACCTGTATGTGTATTTGTTGTTTATAGAAGAAGAGGGAGTCAAATTTGGTTAATTTACATTTATTTTCGGGACGGTCCCATATAACACAAGATATATTTCACTGAAGTGGTCTAGAAGCATAATTTTTGTTCGTACACATGATGTGTGCAGCAAAAATGATTTGCATATGGACGTGGTACTAGTGAAGGAGAGAAGAGTATGTCTAATTCAATGAATGTTTTCTGCGCATTTTTTTTTTTTTTAATATTTCCTACATAAAACGAAATCATTACGCAATGACAGCAATGGCTACCATTTCTTACATTATTGTCACAAGTATGTGGCCTACGCATTCATCATTTTGTCAGCGTAGGGTGGCCTGCAAGGGTTGCCAGGGCCCCGCAAAGTCAATATTTTCATATTGTTAATGTTTTTTATGTCTGTTTTTTTTTTTTTTTTTTTTTTTTTTTTTTTTTTTTTTTTTTTTTACTACGAATACGGCGAGAATTTCACGAATGTTACCTCATTGGAATTTGTGGTCTATAAGCTTTCCAATGGTGTATAACTCATGACTTTGTGATAATTAGGGAGGTCACCAGAGCCCCGAACGTGAGTCTACCATTTTGTTAAAATCCCTGGCGGGGCGTCTAAAAGTTAATTGTGCTGTTATGCCATAGACACTAATCATTGTTACCTATCCATGTTGCAGATAGAGATGTATCTTGAAAACTGTTTAGTTAAAATATGTCATTTGCTCCTTGTAGGCTAGTCACTGCTCTTTTCTATGAGTTGTATTGTATTTGTCAGAGCATTTCTTCTAGCTTATGATGTGAGAACTCTTCATTATTATGGAAACGGTAGTGATCAAAAAATACCACAAGTTTTGAATTTGTGAATTTGGATCTTAGAATAGTGTATAGTGTGTTTAACCTCCGTTAATTAAGAAATGTTGAAATACTTCATTTGAATTTCTGTTGGTTTAGTTATACGCACACTGATGTGCAGAATTTCGTTAGTAATTGCTGTTATAAAAAGAATATAACTCTGCTTGTAATTTACTCCATGCACAAATCCTGCAGAGGATGGGTTGTTTGATAGAAAATTAAATTAGCTTACTCAATCTGATATTTTAGTTGTTTTAAACATGTTCAACCACCATCGAAAAAAAACACGTTTAAAACATTTTGTTTAAAACGTTTAAAACAAACTGAATAAAACAACAACCCTCGTTTTAAACATGTTTTAAACACTTGTTTTAAACATTTTGTTTTAAAGATATCAACCCTGATCTATAGATCTACTAATTTTATTAGAAATTTCTTTGATAAATTTAATTTTTTGCTATCAATTGGGGTCAATATGACCCTCCAAAAAATCTAGTTATCTTTTCAATATTTGGCAAATAAACAAATTGTACCGAAAATTATTGAAACACTGCAATATTGAATTACTTAAATCATTACCTGATGATTTAACTCTCGAAGCGCGAAGGTGAGGTTATCTTCAATCTATCTCTATTTCTCGAAAGAAACGTTTTCTTTTTCAGAATAGTTGCAGCTTACATTGACTGACTCGTCAGATGTATAGTACGCATGTTGTGCTATCAAAAATATTCTGAGTTGCATAGCTGTTGCGTCTATTCTAAAAAAACAACCTCATTTACTTACACGTTTTTTTTTTCTTAAACTTCAAATATAAATGCGTCGAAAATGCCATTCCGAGTATTGAAGTAACTAACAACTTTCATTTCATGTATCAACATGTAAATATCTATCCCAATATCGATGTTGTCTAAATCTCGAATATTTTATTAATTTAGGTATTTTCAATATTGGATTTTTAATACCTAGTATTCTTGGATATTTGATGGAAATTCAATATTTTACCGATATTGAATTGAGCCTGTATATTTCACAGTCTTAGTTCTGCGTTACAAAAGGAAGTATTTTAGGCTAGGTTGTGCTCCGTCTCTCTTACATAGATTCATATTAATAAATGTCCATGGATATGAATGGATATCATTTGGAGTACTGATGAGATGGGTTAAACTAAATTGTGTATTATATAATGGACTATTTTTTATTTATTTATTTATTTATTTATTTATTTTTTTGCTAGTCTTGTAACAAAAATGATTAAACAAATGAGGTTTACCAAGCGTTCAGTTAAGTGCCTTACTGGACTTTTTCTTTCTGAGTTCATGACTATTGTCCCCAACGAGTTGACCAGACTTTTAAACTGTTGAAGAGTAGCTGAATAGAGTGTTTGGATTAGCTTTCGAGCGGTTTGTCATGGCGTCCGTCTTCGTTGGCTGTTCAATCTCTATTAATAGGCCTATATACTGTAATACAATACATACAACTGAAGCAAACAAAATATTTACATGCTATAAACCTAGAGATCTGAGGACTTTTGACACTTTTGAATATATTGAAAGCAAGCAAACAAACCACGAAATGGAACAATTAATTCGTAAAAATTAACACAAAAATAATATGAATTTTCAGAAAGCGTAAATTTGTAAATAGGCTACTCCACCATTTATTTATGAACATAATTTTAGACAGTCAAAGAAGTTATCTTATACTGAAAACAGTTAAGAATGAACTGTGAGATGGAATTTTAAAATGAACCGTTGATCATAGTTTAGGCGTACTCTTGCTGGAACTAAGGAAGTTCCTGAAATATCGCTGAAGATAGCCGCTACAAAGTTCGAACTCAGGAGTTCCCAAATGCGATGTATGAGCAGTAACTGTTCATTCACGCTGCTCACTAGACTTTATACTCTAGGGGGGAAAATGAATAAGCTTCAGTTATATCAACAAACACTGATAGTAGCTACACTTTGTTGTTGTTTTTTTTTCAAACACTTTTATCAAACCAACTGCTACAGCAAATAAAAAAAAAAAAAAAAGGAAGAAAAATATTTCCTCTTGAATTTTGCGATGTTCGTGTCTATAGCTAGTGTATCATCCAAACTTCCTGTGAATGCGCATGCGCAACTACAAAGCTTTACAGAGTTCCATAAACTATGAAGAGCATAGAACACTAATCATTCTCAAGGTTTCAAGATAAATGCCGATCTCTTTTGATAAGTTTGTAAATAGGATTGGGCACCTATGTCCAGGAGGTAAGTATAATGCATGTTTCCTTTTATACATCAATTATATACTATACCTATATTATAGGTTTGAGTTTCGACAATAAGCACCTTGATATTTTTTTCTTTCTTTTTAATCTGTTGTGTATCTGTTTCTGCTGCATCAAGCACTCCAATTAGCAACAATAGATTAGTAACGCTCTCGTTAGAAAATTTTAAAGATAATATTCATGATCTGATAAGGAATGAGAATTGTCTTATCTCTTTCATTGTATCTGCACAGCAATGTTCCATCTTGACTGTGACAATTATGAAGAATATTCAAAACTAGTGGTTCACCTTCTATATTTTTATGTATTTTATAGCAGCGATATTTTATCTATTCTATAGCAGCGATAGTTTATATATTTTATAGCAGGTATAATCGATATATTCTATAGCAGCGATAATTTATATAATCTATAGTAGCGATAGTTTACATACTATTTTATAGCAACGATATTCAATATGTTGTATAGCAGTGATAATTTAATATTCAATAGTAGTCATAGTTTACATATTTTATAGAGGCGCTAGTTTATGTATATCCCTGTGGTAATTGCCGGACCGTTCAGGAGTATGGGTAAAATATACAAACTGTCACTGCTATAAAGAATATAAACTATCGCTGCTATAGAATATAATATATTTTATACAGCAGCAATAGTTTGTCCGTCTGCGGGACAAATTTCTAGAACTATACGATCAGTCATCACTAAATTTGGTCAAGATGTAAATGATCAAGAGTTAGGAATCGAGTTAGTTTTTGGAGCAGATATTCATACCGGGAGTGGTAGAAGTTAACTATTTCCGGTTTTAACGATTACTATACATCAAAAATGGTAATAGATAGAAAGAAACTGTTTCCTGCAATCCCAAGAATGCATCTCACATTCACCCATAACAGTCTGGAAGTGGTAGAAACTAAAACTGGAGTCTAAAACTGGAAGTGGTAGAAATCAACCATTTCCGGTTTAAGTTTGATCGTTAAAGAAAAACGGTAACAGATATCGAGGAGCGGTTTTCTGCAATCGATTAAGCGTCCCAATAACACTCCACTCTAATCTCTCTTGAAACCGGAAGAGATAACAAATAACTCACTTTCGATTTTAATGGGGATCGGTATAGAAAAAAAAACATATTGGATTTTTTTGATCAGGGCCTACAAAAATTTTGAATGGTCCCTAAATCGAGTTTTTGTACTTTTTGCGGAATAAGCACATTATACTGAGTTAAGTGATAGTTTGGGTTTGGCTACATTATGTAGTTCTCTAGATATGAGGCGTACAAGAAAATTTTTGATCGAATGAAATATATTGGATTTTTTTTTTTTTTTTATCAGGGCATACAAAAGTTTTGAACGGTCCCTAAACCGAGCTATCGTATTTTTTTGCGGAATAAGGACGTCATACTGAATTAAAAGTTTGGGTTTGGCTACACTTATTCTATGTAGTTATCCATTTATGAGGCGTACAATATATTTTTTTTTTCATTAAGTGAAATATATTGGACTTTTTGGATCAGGGGCCACAAAAGTTTTGAATAGTCCCTAAATCGAGTTTTCGTTTTTTTTTTTTTTTTTTTTTTTAACGGAATAAGCACATCATACTGAGTTAAGTGATAGCTTGGGTTTGGCTACATTATATGTAGTTCTCCAGATATAAGGCGTACAAGAAAATTTTTGCCTGAAATATATTGGATCTTTTGATCCTAAAACGATAATAGATAACGAGATGTATTTTTTGGGGGGTGGGGGTCGATTTAGCGTTCTAATAATACATATAATTTCTCTTAACACTCTATTGAAACCGGAAGTGGCAGAAATAAAAAAAAACTTCCGGTTTTATCCTTGATCGCCATAGAATAAAAACTGTAATAGATGGCGAAAAGCAATTTTCAATAATCAATTAAGCATCCCGAGGATATGCTTCATCTCCACTCTAATCTCTGTACTAAAACCGGAAGTGACAGAAATGACCTACTTCCACTTTTAACATCTGATCGTTATAGAGTGAAAACGGTAAGAGATAGGGAAAAGCGGTTTTCTGTAATCAATATATATCAACCGGAAGTGACAGAAATAGTCAATTTCCAGTTATGACGGTTACCGCTATAAAGTAAAAGTGGTCATAGATAAAGAGAAGCTGTTTTCGGGAAATAGTTAATTTCAAACACTTCTAGTTCAAATAGAGCTTCAGCGGAGAAAATGAAACCTATTATTGGGCCGCTGAACCGATTGCACAAATCGTATTTTGATAGCATTTTCCATTTTTGCTCTACGGTAATCAATACTGGAGCAGGAAATAATAGTAAATTTGAACCACATACGGTTTTGGTAAAATGTTGTGTATAGTCTTGATATGTTATCTTGAGACTCTGAATCGTTTGAAAAAAAAAAAAAAAAAAAGTTTGTCACTATCTAATTGTTTCGTTCTATGACTATAATCGTTGAAACCAAAAACGGCTAGTTTTAACCACTTCCTGTCTGAATAGAGGGTTAAGGGAGCAGTAGAAGTAATTACTGGGACGCTGAATCGATTTCAAGAAAACTATATCTCGATATCTCTTATCGCTTTTGCTCTGATAGCTACTTATTGACATACGGACGGGCGGACAAAGCCGTTGTATAAGACTTCCAACAATAGTTTGGAAATCTTAACAAGTGCTTTGCGCTCAGTATTTGGTTCATTACTATCATTTCTGGATGACAACGAAATGAAACCTGGGTAGAATGAGACAAGAAGTGCTTGGAAAAAAATCACGAAATTTCTTGTTTAGTGTGAATGCAGTGTAAATGTAGCGAAACCGTGATTTTTCTTTTAATATTTGTATGTTAATGATAAACCTTTGTAGTCTTAGATTTGTATAGCGTAGTACAGGGTGTAAAATTTCGAAGTCAGACGCACTCGCCAATCCAAAAATGATGGTCGCCTGTATCTCTCACGTACAAATTATGAGAGTTTACCTCTCTCCCTTCCACGGCCTTTGGTTTGGCAAAGAAAGAGATTACATCAGGGCATAAAATTTCAAAACCAGACAATTATCTGTAGATTCAGGATAATCAATTCTGAATTGAACAATTCATACACTGTACATGTTAAAAATATCTTATCTTAAGACTTCACGTTTGTGTATTTCTCTCTCTCTGTACTGAAGTACCAGTTGTCAATTATACTTTTCGGATCAAAGTTCTTAAGTAAAGGGCCATTGATGGAAATTGTCAGCAAGTAATTCGCTATGTCAGTCTTCAGTGAATTCCTGTAAGCAGTCTTAACTCTATTGAGACTTCTGAAGCTTCTCTCACATGAAGCAATAATCACAGGTAAAACTGCACAAAATGTGACAATTGGAAGCAAATTTGGAAATCTCGTTATGAAGTTCTAGATTGAGGGTGGGAAACAAGGGGCAAATTATAACGCTGTGAAGACTTCAGTTTCCATGTTCGCTGTGAAAACTTTTCACATTCCATGATTTCTTTCATTCAGTAGCAATTATTTTCGTGCGAAACAGAAACTGCACAGCCACGTAATTTTAGGCAGAAACTATTCCTACTGAACACTAGTCGCCAATGGCGACCTGGCGACCGGAAATTTTCGCCCTGCCGTAATATTTATCAATATAATATATCATTTATGAAATTAGCTACACCTTTATTATAGATTTCAGAAATAATTCTGCAATATTATTAGTCTAACGAAGAAAATCAAACTTTCAAAAATCAGACATATGACAATTAATACATCTCTCTGAGTAGAACAAAATTATATGTGTCAGGGTAAAGCTCATGCGTAGTTTTTGAAAATTGAGAAAAATGAATTTTGTAAACCTAAAAATAGATGCTAAAGGAAAACTACGCTAGGCATAAAGCGAGACTGATATTCAAGTATACCCTCTTCAAGCTCTTCATTACGATATTAGCAAGACGACAGTAGGTAGAATGGTTAAGGAGATATAGCCCCAAATTATGATTAACTTTTATACTTTAATTTGTATTTAACTAAAATACTCTTCGAAGATAAGGTATAATTATATCAGTTTATATATTACATCAAGCCAGGGCCGGCGTTAGAAGTTTTGCCGCCCTGGGCGGTACTTTCACATGCCGCCCTTTAATATTTTCTTTCTCAAATTTTGCCGCTCCTGCATTCTTTTCTTTTTCAATGTTTTCCGCCCATCAGACTTGCCGCCCTGGGCGGTGGCACGGCTAGACCCCCCTTGCGCCGGCCCTGCATCAAGCTTAAAATTAAAGGGTAAATTTTGATGTGTAGTTTCGATAAAATCGACAAAAAGAAACCTCTATGGCGCCAAAAATAATTCTGCTGAAATGGATTGTTTACACGCTCTTTTCAGATTGTGTATTCTACTAACAATGACACACAAACACTCTTAAAATACTACATGTAAATATGTACAACATTCGTGTTGTTCCTTGATATTTTTGTCATTCCCTTATTATTATTCATTTCTACCCCCTCTAAAGAATCGATCTAGCTACAGGTCTCTTTATAGAAATAGCTTCCAATACGAATATCTGGAATTTCCTTTTTTATGGAACACTTGGAATTCCTTTCTTTCGTAATATTCGGGATTCCTTTCTCTGTAATACTTGAGATTCCTCTCTTCAGGAATATTCAGGATTCCTTTCTTATGGAATACTTGAAATTCCTTTCTTTCGGAATATTCAGGATTCCTTTCTTCCGGAATACTTGGGATTCCTTTCTTTGGGAATATTCAGGATTCCTTTCTTCCGGAATACTTGAAATTCCTTTCTTTGGGAATATTCAGGATTCCTTTCTTATGGAATACTTAAAATTCCTTTCTTTGGGAATATTCAGGATTCCTTTCTTCCGGAATACTTGGAATTCCTCACTTTGGAAATATTCGGGATTCCTTTCTTCCGGAATACTTGAAATTCCTTTCTTTGGGAATATTCAGGATTCCTTTCTTCCGTAATACTCGGGTTTCCTTTCTTCCTGAATCCTTGGTATTCCTTTCTACCGCAATACTCGGGATCTCATTTTCATGGAATACTTGGAATTCCTTTCTTTGGGAATACTCAGGATTTCTTTCTTCCGTAATACTCGAGATTATTTTCTTTGGGAACATTGATTCCTTTTTTTTATGGAATACTCGGAATTCCTTTCTTCAGGAATACTCGGAATTCCTTTCTTCCGTAATACTCGAGATTATTTTCTTTGGGAATATTCAGGATTCCTTTTGTATGGAATACTCGGAATTCCTTTCTTCCGTAATACCCGGGATTCCTTATTCCTTTCTTATGAACTTGAAATTTCTTTCTTTGGGAATATTTAGAATTCCTTTCTTCAGGAATACCCGAAGTTCCTTTCTTTGGGGATGTTCAGAATTCCTTTCTTATGGAATACTTTGGATTCCTTTGTTTTGAAATATTCATGATTCGTTTCTTTCGGAATACTCGGATTTCTTTTCTTCTGGAATAGGCCCTACTCGGGTTTCTTTCTTTAGGAATACTCGAGACTCCTTTTTCTTGGGATTCGGTTTTCAGGACTACTTGGGATTCCTTTCTATAGGAATACTTGGGATATCTTCCCCCCAGAATACCTGGGATCCTTTTTTTCCGGAATATTCGGAATTCACTTAATGTTTTTAATTCTGGAGTTCGTGTCGGATCTGCAACTTTGACAGCTGGTAATAAACAGTTTACCAATAAAACAGTAATCACTATACTGTTTTCTTTACGTACGAAATAGGACAGAGTTCATGAGACTATAAATACAAATATGGTTTGCGTGTTCAGTGGAAAAATCCCATTTATTTCAGAAGCGTGTTGATTACTAGAAGTAGGTCTCACCAACGTTCACTGCATTATCTCTAATGCTTGGCCAGCGATTAAACGATATGAACTCTTGGACCAAATTATCAAACAATAGACTTGTTTCTAAGCTGATGTTCTTTTATTTGCATTTAGAGCTAACATACAATCAGAATAAAATATGTAGATGAACTTTAGTTAGTAGTTGCCATGTGATGCCTTCTCAGAGCATAGGTATACAAAGGCAGTTGCTCGTCATAAGGAATGGAAAATATACGTTATTTGTGTGAGGGTCAATAATTTTGTCTGTACGGTATACAAACTAATGTACAGTCAGTAGTGAAATGAGACCAGTTAAAGAAAAAAATGTTTCTAATTTATCTGTGGCGTATGCAAAGAAAGGATTTTTCATTTGACAAATTTGTTAAAAATCGACGAAACATCTTCATACCTGGAAGGTAGAATTATTCTCATCGAATTTTGTCGGAAAATCCAAACAATATCTATCTGCCTATAACTTCTATACTTAAAAAAGGGCATATTGGTAGCACATTCTTTGTATGAATGGAAAAGCGTAATTCTTTATCTTCATTAGTCCTCTAGAAAGTAAGACCTACATATTTGGACTCGAGCATAGACTTTTTCACAAGTACAAAGTATGATCTCTTGGAGGTGTGGACAGGAACGTTGTAATACCTTCTTCTACACTCTTATTTTTCAAAGAAGATTAACATTAAGATTAACAGCTGAATGCGGAATAAGATTATCAGAATTATAAATTTTAGTTAATATATATATTGAAACTATAATTTGTGAAAACTAATCAATGGAAGATAATATAGTATCGTTCAAATATCCGCGTTTGCTTCGTGGTTGGAATGGGTTCTGAAAGTTCAATTTTGTATCATTTTTGCACACATATTCGAATATAAATTCGTAATAGTGCGTTCAATTTTCTCTTTCAGTTCGCATATTATTCGTGGCTTATTCTTATAGACTTGATATATATATATATATATATATATATATATATATATATATATATATATATATATATATATATATATATATATATATATATAAAATACAAAATAACTCATGGGAAATATCACTATTGACGTCGATTTCTGTATAACTTTGAGATGGAGGACATTTAGGTTTGTCAGATATCATCTAACAAGGCATCAATGAGGTTTTTCATACAAACAGGTCTACGTAGGTGCAAGCAAACTTCATGAGGGACCGGACCTTCGCGGTTCCCACAGGATTGGTGTCCATGGAGATCACAGGAACTGGGCGGCTAGTTCACAACACCATTATTCGACAGAACGTATTCAGAAACTGTTCGTGCAAGACGGCCATAATAATAATAATAATAATAATAATAATAATAATAATAATAATAATAATAATAATAATAATAATAATAATAATAATATTAACCATTATTATCTGTAGTATAATTTTAAAGTTCTGATATTCACATTAGTAAGCCTTTTGCTTTCCCCTGAATTATCATGCTTTTTTCAGCTAATTCTCAATAGAATAAAACAAGTAAAAGATGAAAGCGTCATCTTTCAGAGCAGAATTAGTTGTGATGTAACATTATCGCAATAAAGTGTGCGTCAGAAGGCGATGCTTCTTCGTAATTATCAATAGAACTTAAGTCGAGTTGTATGCCAGAGATTTACAGACAACATTCCGTAACATGCATATGGTTTATTGCATCTAAAGTTTTTTTTTTTTTTAATTTGAGGATCTTTGTCCTGTAGCCAAGTAGTATGAATATAAGTTAAAAATACAAGCTGAGGTTAAGCTAATTCTCAAAACAATAAAACGCTTTGGGCCTCTGCGCTATTCTAGTGGCTAGCACGCACGACTTCGATGCACAGGATTCCGGATTCGATTGCTAGTGGGAGATAACTGTACAGTCTCAGTGCTGAAAGAGATGGTAAACTTTAATCCAACCAAACAATCAATAAAACACTTTGGAAACAAACACGACCCTAATTAACAGCATTTAAACCATGGATCTTCTTAATCAATGAGCTTTTATTTCACCAAGTAAATAAATCGTGACCCAGTTTAGACTGTGACTTGTTAGCAGTGAGCACATATTAAATACAACCCCTCTTCAGAAAGTTCGGTAAATGTGTCTATATTTTGAACGGATTATCGTCTTACCTGAAACAAGAGTTATACCTACTGTCCTTCGAAGCAATCCTCGTTGATTGTAATGTATTTCTTTGAACGGCTGTACAAGCTCTGAAAACTCCTGGCGCACTTGACTTTACAGATGACCCTCAGCTAGGTCATAACATTACGTTGAATGTCCGAAAAACTCTAACCCTTCAGAATTTCAATTTGGGGAACAAGAAAAAATTCGTGGGAGACAAGTCTGATGAGTAGGATGGGTGATTGAGTAACGTAACTATCCTATTGGTCAGGAACTGCTGCACCAGAAAAACAGTGTGGCCTGGCATTGTCGTGGAGCAGGGTCCAATTCCCTCGCTTAGTGTACTGAGATCGTCCCGATTGATTCGTTACAGCAGATGTTTCAGTATTTCCACGTAGGCCTACGTAGCGGCATTTTACGTGGTGCCCTCAGGGAGGACCTGGAGGAATTCTTTATGGATGAGACTCTCAGAGTCGGAGAACACCATTAACATTGTCTTGATGTGGAATCTGTCACTTCGCACCTTCTTGCTTTTCGACGACCCTGGACCCCACTATTCCATATTTTGGTTCTTGGCTTCGGGATCGTGTTAGTCACCAGGTATCGTCGATCGCGATGATGGTTTTTAGGAAACTAGAGTCTCGATCTACCCTGTCGATGATATCTCCACAGGTGCCAAGCCGAAGTTACATTAGTCCCATTGTCAAAGTGTGCTTGAGTCGGGAGCAAAGCTTGCGTTTACCCAAATCCAGGGCCACTATGAGGTGGACTGTCTCACGACTAATTCCCACTTCCTCCGCTATCATTCGCATTGTAACAGGACGATCCTGTGCCAAAAGTTCCTTCACTTTTTGAACGTTGACGGGGGTGCATGCAGTTCGGGTGTCGTCTTTCACGGTCCCATGATTGTCGGAAACGTTTAAACCACTCATAAACGCACTTCAAGGTGACACTGAGCTCTTCGTAAATTGTTGTCAGCATTTCATGAGTCTCTTTCACTGATTTTCCAAATTTGAAACATAAAAGCATATTCGTTCGTTGCTCCATTTTTGATTTCGACCACGCGCAATACACCTTCACTCTACAATGTGTTCTATAGAAAAATATCTAGGACCATTCCGATAATCGAGTAATTGCTAACAATTCAATAAAATTTCAAAACCGTTTCGTCGATAAAGAATTTTAATTTTATCGAATTATCGAATTTTCGAGACTCTTGAATTGTTCGAGATTTTCGAAATGTTCGAGACACTCGAAGTGTTCGAGACTCAAGAAATGTTAGAAACATTCGACGACTCTGAGCCACTCAACTTGTTCGTCAGTCTCGAATTGTTTGAAAGCAGCAAATACTGAAAGATCTAACTTGTAAGTATGATTGCGATTTATCGAGTCGCTTGAATATTTTGCTAAGTTCAGGATTATCGGAGTGTTTGGAGGAAACAATGCAATCGAGATTATCATAGGTGTACATAATACCTGTATGTACAATCAGCCACAAAAGTAATTTCACCCCTAAGCGCTCTAATTCCATTACTTGGGGTCTAGGTCTTTTGCAGTTGCGAGAACGCCTAGACAGATGCAACCCAACTTACACGTAACTTTTCTCGTCACTGACAGCAGTTGGTAGCACTGAGTCAAGTTTGTATGGAAGTAAAATTGTGAGTAGATGACGCACGAAACATTTCTTCATTCTGAGATCAAGGTCTCTGGTTCAGAGCGTGTTGCCCAATGAACATCATATGTAAATCTCAATATTTCTGTGTATGTAATGTATTTTTTCATTATATATTGTATATTCAAAGAAATAAAAACACTGATCACATATGAATCAGAAAATGCTAGAAAGTAGCTGAAAATATCAAATCTAGAACAACTACTGGAAATAACTTTGTAAATGATTGACTCCATTGAGAGACCTTCTCCAATTCTCCTCATTCCAACATCTTTTTCTTTCTAAGGAAGAGAAGATCTTGCTTATCACACTGAGTATGCATTGAAATTGAAATTGAAACAGGAACAGTTGAAAACGTTTCAGCCTCGACAGGATTCGAACCGGGTCTACCGAACAGAAGTTCAATGTGCTAACCACTCACCTACCGCGCCAATTAACCTTCCACCAAAACTAATAACTAGTTAAAATTGTTTCATGGAAAAATATAATCAAGATACTCAAATATAACAAAAACAAACAAATATAAACAAAATATAAATAAAAATATAAATAAGAAAATATAAGCAACTTGTGTGAGTGTCTTAATGACTTACTCGAGATTTCCTTGTTTAACTCAAAAACAAGATATATATACGTTGATCAATGAAGAAAGTATCACGAAATGTTCTTCAAGTTGAGCCTACATCATCGGCAGAGCCGTAACTTGTGGGGGGAGTGGGGCAACTGCCCCCCAGAGAAGCTCCCCGCCGTTCGAGGGGGGCCCATTTTCAGACAAAATTTTCTTACTCCATTTACGATACGAACATAAAATTACAAATGAAGCATCAAATAGGGTTGCTACATTACAAAAACGAAACAACACAAGAAGGTAAATAGAACAAAAATGATTCGTGGACCCATTGAGTAATATTTATTCGTATGGCTTTGAGATTTATCAATATTGTTCCCTTAATAATTTTGCCATGTATGGAATGGGCCCAGGGAGTAACTAACGGAACCGCAGACCTTGCCGTGCGGGAGGGCCCACAGGCTCCGGTGGGCCCATAAAGATTAAGAGAAAGTTGGAGAGAGGGGCACAATAATTAGAAATCAACTTTTTCTAGAGGCCCAAATAAACTTATTAATGCTTGCCCCCCCAGAAAAGAGTTAAGTTGATTTTGAATTTAACGTCCCGTTCAGCAGCGAGGCTATATGGGACGTGGACCTACTGATTAACGTGGAATCCTAACCAGATGAGCTCCCGCCGGGAATTAAACCCGGGTCTCCCACGCCAAAGGCCCCTCCCAGAAAGGAATCTAAGTTACGGCGCTGGTCATCAGTTGCAGGGATGGTTCCAATTTACATTACATTTCGTCTTTAATATAACTTCTAATTTCCAAAGAAGAAAAGACGACAGAAATTATTTTCACAATTTTTAAGTTGTATCAACACGTGTAGAAATAGACAGTTCTATGTTTATGTTCCATAACTACTAGTTTATTTTCTTATATTCATATGAGGAGTTTGTGGCAACTTGAGGCCACATGATCATGAGGCTGCTGATCATGAGGGGCAATCCACTAGGGGTTCGAATTCCTCTGAAGAGGAAGGTCAGAATTTTAATTGTCCTCAATATTTCTGTGTTCGTGTTCCTGTAGTGTTTGGAATACGTCGAAAGGACATGAGGTGCCAGTGACGAACAATACTCCGGTTGGGGCGATTTCTTGAAAAAAAAAATTGTGAAAGCAGGAAACTCTCATTGCAGCTACTTGGGTTCAAATCCCGTCGTGCTAATTAGTAATTTTTCTGAATGGGAAGATAATGTTTATGTAATTGGTATTGTAATTATGTTATTCCTTTATTATTATTATTATTATTATTATTATTATTATTATTATTATTATTATTATTATTATTATTATTATTAATAATAATATTATTATTATTATTATTATTATTACCACAATGGAAAGAAAAAGTAACACAGTCCAAGGTGTTCATAGTACAGAAAAATATACAGAATGCCAGATGTTTCTTAGGTTTACACATGAACGCAATAATATTATTACGTTTACGGATTTACAGATAGAATTATCATTTTATGACAAGAAATGGAATATAAAGATTTGTTAGCTGATAACAGTAATGCATTTTGTTTCGCCCTTATTCTAAGTAGATAGGTGAGGTGACATCTTAAATAGGATCATTCTCGTGACTAGCGATCCCTATTGTAAGTTCGATCACTATTAGCAATTTGTGTACAGCTATGAACAATTCCTTGGAACTCATTTTTGGCCCATACTACAGAGGTAAGAACGTGTTTAGCCCTTATGTGTTCATCAATTCTTGTCCAAACACGTTACTTGCCAGAAGTTACGAAGGTTGATACAGATGACGTAATTTTGTGTTTGTTCCTATTTAACATGGAACATTGGAAGATTTTACAAGTAATTGAAAATTTCTATTGTTTTAATACATTATAAACATATGGTGAATTAATATTTTACTTATAGTTGCAAATGCCTACTTTATTGGTTGCAGCAAAAAAAAATTTTGACTTGATGGGAATCGAACCCGGGACCTTCTGCATTTGAGTCTCAGGTTCTTCTCTCTGTCACGCAGTCAATTGATAAGTTTGCACGTCTTACGATATATGCGGCGAGTAGGAAACATTAAGACGGTTTTTCTTGGTTATTTTTGGCCATTGCGCTATCCCAGTTCGTAAAATTAACTCTTTATATGTGCACTACCATCTCGAAAAAAATGGCTCCGAAGTTCTCTTACCAAAGTCTTCCTTCTCCTTGTTAGACCCAGAGAAATTGAATATTTTTGATGTTACTATACATCAGAAGTATCAATTTTGTAATTGTAAAAATTTACTGAATTACCACACCCGGAATCGAACTCGCGTCCCCCACGTTACGGAACTAACGCTTAAGCCACTACTCTAAGACACCACTGTTCTAGGAGAAGGAAAGCTGGAGCTGTAGTGAATTCAGTAATTACACACTTTTACGATTCCAGTGTAATAATGCTGAAACTTTCTGATTTTAGTCATGATAAAATACTAAAGTATTATGCAGAAAGAATAGTCCAGAGAAGTCAACTTTAAATTGACAACTCATATGTACGGAGGCGCTGCCATGTGTTCTCGCCTCCAGCATTGATTTTTCACTGCACGGCATTGGACAGATACTTATATTCATTGGAATTTGGTGTTTCAAGGCACTGGATTATTTTTAAGTTAATTAATTTAACGAACCTTCCTCAGTACCTTGTTTCCTACTTTTACGCGTTTTACTCACTTTTACAGTTTTCCACTAACTCTTTAAGAAGAGGGATTAAAACACAGAAACATGGAGGACAGTAAAAATCACAAACACTATTCGCGCGTTCTTCCCTTGTCTGAAGTAAAACAATAAAATATGGTGAACATGCAATTTTTGGCCTTCCATTTTCTATGTGGTGTCAAATTCAGAGTTGGAGTGGGTCAGTAGGTCGTGGGTCGAAAGCATGTGACTCACTGCGGCCCATCATCCTCCGTGACCCACTGCGACGCACCACCCACCGTGACCCACCACTCACTATGACGCACTCTGACCCACCAACCGTCTCTGCTCACTGCATTGTAGACAGCATCTTCTGACGCGACAAAACGCCAATGAACCACAAAATTACTCCCCCAAAATATGTTAAATCGCCCATATGTGTGATTTGTTTACATTAAGGTAAGTCTAAAAAGTACCAGAAAATCACCCCGTAGGAGTCTCGAACCACCAACCTTATGATTACTGGGCGGGTGTTCTTCCGACTTCGCCACGGAGGCGATGTAGGAGACGTCGCTTGTAAAGGGATAAATCGTTGAGATCATTTTAATTTGGTCAATCAGAGTGCTCTTTTAACCGTATATATGAGACGATAACTGTTTGGGATAAGATAAAATGCGTTCACCATGTAATTTTATAACAAAATGACGCGTGTCTATTTACTTTATTTCATAGTTCTCCCATACTCACTTTCTAAAGATCGACGACAGTTGCCATCTAAATTCATACAATTATCGCACTCAAGATTTTTCACTTCATGATGTTGAGGCAGAGGTTATTCTTGAACCCCGGAGCTCACTTTAGGAACAATTCGTCAGAAAAAAATAATATATAATAATAACCGCATGCACATGACTGGGGATAGTTCGTGTTGATACCTTCGCGATTCTCCGCGAGGAATCGAGAGAGCGCGGACCAAAACGAAGTCCTCGCTTCGACGCGGTGGTAACTTCAACACCCCGACGCGAGATATCTGTTTCGACTTGACGAAACCCTGCCAGCAGTGGGACACTAGCGGCAATCCTTCGACTCGTCTCTATATTGACGATCAACGTTTACCCGCAAGTGGGCCACTAGGTGTGGCGACGTTTACGGCATGGGGTAGGTCCATTTTCATATAGCTTCGCTGCTGAAAGGGACGTTAAACTCAAAATCAACTCAACAAAAAATATCGAATCATATATCCATATATGTTTACCATGCGCTTTATAATAATTGCTAAAAGCTTGTTTATTATATGGAGCGCTTAAAGCACAGGGCAATCATCCCATAAAGTTGTGAGAAAAATATACATAAAATTTGTAATGTAAGCTTCTGTATGTTGGTCTACGTACCTTGATTTGGGAGTTTCAAATCTCATCCGCTTTTCCACTGAAAAATATCGATAATTCAACAAGGAAATAATTAGACTATGATAATTTAATTGAAATTCATCGTAAGTTTGCCCATGACAAACACTTTACCATTTTATATCGTAAAGATCAGATCCATCATTATTGTATTATCAATATTGTATCATTATTGTGTAACAGCGGTGCTTGAGGGATTGGCCGTAGAAATTCAAACTCCGATTAGTTAGAATCTGACAACCTGGTTTTATTACAAGTATAAACTCTTTAGTCGGTAGAAAAGAGGATGTGGATCATGTGTCAGAGTTGA
Source organism: Thermobia domestica (assembly GCF_964235325.1). Taxonomy (NCBI): domain Eukaryota; kingdom Metazoa; phylum Arthropoda; class Insecta; order Zygentoma; family Lepismatidae; genus Thermobia; species Thermobia domestica. The sequence continues at coordinate 169,270,969 of NC_137464.1, read as the reverse complement.
TGAGAATGTGTTTTGGTGGGTCAGTGGTTCATAGTGGGCCAAGGTGGGTGGTGCATCATGGGTCAGAGTGGGTCAAGTTTTCATTGACGTGCGCCATCTCTGATCAAATCTGTAAAACCAAACCAAACAAAGAGCAATACTACTACACAAAACGCTCAACATCTTAGCTATTCATGACAAACTATTGCGTGATCCGAATAACCCTAGTATATCCACAAACCATCATTTGTCATATTTTACCGAAATACGTCATGACTTTTCTGACAACCTGATATTTGAAATGTTGTTAATACGCAAAGTTCATTGATCTTATTACTTATTCACTTATTCTCTTATGATCATCACAACCTTTAGGGTACTTCCCGTGGATATAGAAAGGTGAAATGTAGTATTCAGGCTTGGTGTAGCGTGCAAGAAAACCAATGAAAAGCAACAGGATAAAATTTCTCTCCTCCAAACCCCCTAAAGTGGAGTGTGTTGTCAACAAAAAGACTTGAAATCCAATCAGAAAATTCATAAAATATAAAATATGTAGCCAAGTCTCGACTTTGCAATAATAATAATAATAATAATAATAATAATAATAATAATAATAATAATAATAATAATAATAATAATAATAATAATAATAATAATAATAATAATAAAGAAATAACAGAATTACAAAATCAATTACATAAACAATACCTTCCAATTAAGAAAAAATGATTGTCACGACGACGGGCCGTAACTTGTGGGGGCAGGGGAACCACTGCCCCCCACCCCCAGGGAATCTCCCCGCCGTTCAAGGGGTTCCCATTTTAAGACAAAATTATCTTACTCCATATACGATACGAAAATGAAATTATAAGTGAAGCATCAAACAGGTTCACTACATTACATAAACAGAACAGCACACTAAAGGTAATTAAAACAATAATGAGTCCTGGGCCCATTTCAGTAAAAAATATGTCTACTATTAGGGACTCTAGAAATAATATATATTCGTATATTATTGTCAGATTTGTCAATATTGCCCCCTCAATGAATTTGTCGTGTATGGAACGGGGCCAGAGGTGTAACTAACGACCCCGTAGACCTTGGTGTGTGGGAGATTCCAAGAATTTCAGATATCCTCTGATCTAATTGGCCGATACAGATAGGACATCACGAGTCATGACCTACATATAGTTAAAATTAAGGCAAACTGTTGTCGGCTCTCGTGGCCGAATGTTCTAGGACAGCGTTCTAGTAATGAAAATACTTTTTGGCGTGAGTTCAAACCTTGCCCAAGGATTTTTTAAATTTTCATAACATTTTTTCATTAAAATAATCTTGCAGTTTTACTATACGGATCCATAGTAAAAGTAATAATAATATTAAGTAGAAGTAGTAGTGGTAGTAGTAGTAGCATCATTGATAATAATTATATTGTTTATGTAGGATACTTGAAGAAAGTACTTGAAACTACACACACCATTTGGCTCGATTTTCTTCGTTTTGACTCGACTCGAATCGAAACTCGGGTCAAATACTCGAGTCAAGATGGAGGAAAATTTTTCGAGTTGAGTTCTCGAGTCGAGCTCAAAGATGTCTGTTTTGAGTCAAGTCGAGTTTGAGTGAAAACTCGCTCGAACTCGCTCGTGCCCATCCATACAATTCTTATTTACCTTCTACTTTCCAAAGCAAAAAAAGACGATAGAATTTATTTTCACATTCTCTGAATTATATCAACATGTGTAGAAATAGTGTGTGCTATGATTATCTAACATAACTACGAGTTTATTTTCTTATATTTGTCTGAGGAATTGATGGCAAAGTGTGAGAGCAGAGAACTGCCATTACAGTCACCCGGGTTCGAATCCCGGTGTGGCGTTTATTATTTCTTGGAAGATATTGTTTACGTAATTGATATTGTAATTCTGTTATTCCTTATTATTATTATTAATAATAATAATAATAATAATAATAATAATAATAATAATAATAATAATAATAATAATAATAATAATAATAATAATAATAATGCAAAGTCGAGACTTGGCTACATATTTTATATTTTATGAATTTTCTGATTGGATTTCACGTGTTTTTGTTGAATAAACAACACACTCTATTGAAGGGGACTTGGCGAAGGGAAACATCATCCTGTTGCTTTTTATTTGTCTACTTGCATGCTACACCAAGCCTGGATACTACATTTCACCTTTCTATATCTACGGGAGGTACCGATACCCTAAAGGTTGTGATAATCATAAGAGAGTAAGTGAATAAGTGCTGAGATCAATGACTTTTGCGTATTAACAACATTTAAAGTATCAGGTTGTCAGAGAAGTCATGACGTATTTCGGTAAAATATGACAAATGATGGTTTGTGGATATACTGGAGTTATTCGGATCATGCAATACTTATGTCATGAATAGCTAACATGTTCCATGCCATAAATATGTGTGGTGTGGTGTTATGAGAGAGAACCCTTCCTTTTAGGTCACCTCTCATTTACGGACAGATAATCGGTTCCACCGATGTCCGTTTTGAGAGGTTTCACTGTATTAGTTAGTTTAATAATAATAATAATAAATGCTCAAATGTGTGAACTTACTTTATTGGACCTACCACTGCAAAGAGTTGATATTATTATTATTATTATTATTATTATTATTATTATTATTATTATTATTATTATTATTATTATTATTATTATTATCAGTAGTAGTAGTATTGCAATAGTTGCGTAAGAAAGTATACTGTTTTCTTGTTTGTTTGAGTTTGTTTAAAAAATATATCACTATTCTGAGAGCACACCCCTCCTTTTATTTTGAACACCCGCCCAAGTAAAAATTTCTGGCGTACTTATTGGAGAAGGGGTTTCAATCTCTACTCGGGGTTACTTTGTATCGGTCCAAAATATCCCTTAGATAGGAAATTATTACTACTGGAACCTCCTACATTCTAAATTTAGGTAAATTTCCTATTTAGGTATATGCCAAAATGAATTTCTTGTTGGAAAATAAATTATGAACAGTGGCGGATCCAGAAAAATTATTTGAGAGGGGCTTCACTCACAAAGGCTTCTTCTTTTTTATTTTTTTATTTATTTATTTATTTATTATTTTTTTTTTTTAAATCACTAGGCTTTTGGGACAGGGGACTTGAAGCTTATACGCATAGGAATGACTAACATTAGATTTTTTAAAAAAAGAAATCATGCAATTTGGGTGGGCTTCAGCCTGAAAGTCCCAAAGCCCGCAAATCTTCCACTGATTACGGTTGGGATGATATTTTTGGACATAAGGAATAACCAAGGCAAATCAGTTCACATAGATTTTTTTCTGCTCTTGAGTTGGCATTTTTGTGGAGCATATGCTAAACTATTAGAATATGGTTCCTGTGCCAGTACCAGAAAATACATAATTTTCTTTTCAAATATTGATAATTCATGCTAAGTTACTGATACCAGTACCATAATTCTAATATCAATATTTGCAGACTATGTGCAGTTTTGTGTAGAAAGTAAAATGTATAAATACTGAAGGGAAAACATTGCAGAGAAACGTTATGTTCGTATGTTGAACATACTTTTTTTTTTTTTTTTTTTTTTTGTATGTTGTGCAAAGTAATTCCACCTATGGGGTTACTTTGCACCAAACTTTATATTTCAATAACTATGGGCATATTGAATGTTTACTAATGAACTTGCACTAATGTTTTCCTTATATATCTAGTTATTATATGTTTGAAATACAATGTTCTAAATCATTACGTTTGTAAGTTACAAGAGATTTTCTTTAAAATTCCTTAAACAGGGTGTCTATTGCTCACGAAAGTCACAAATGTCACCAAAAAGTCACGAAATCAGAAAACGGTCATGAAAATCAAGAAAAAGTTACGAAATTTAGCTTTTGGGTCACGATTTTTTTTATCTGTACACATAAGTACAGACTGGAAAATCTTGTTCCATAAAACATCAAAAGACACCACCAAAGATGTCTATGGTCGACTTTAGACGCTACCAAATCGCTAGCAAAGCACGCTTCTATCGCATGTATGAAAATTCGGCCCAATTCGCATCCAAAGTCCCTCTTGAGAATGTTCCGAAATGTTATGGTTTGGTAAAGAAAAGGTCACCAAAAAGTCACGAAATTTCATTTTGAAATTTTAGTAGACACCCTGTTAAATCTTGTGCAAAGTAACCCCGTCTAACGGTACTGATATTTTACAAAAACGCCTAATACTTCTTATCCTATATTTCTCTTCTTGTGTACTTTCTATTCGAGAAATATAACCTGGAAAACAATGAATGATCTGAGAACTTCGTCTCGAATCGCAAAAGAATAGCCATGAAAATGATTTTTTCTGGTTACTTATAACTTTTCTTTCCTTATTAGGATGCTGCTACCAAAGATATATTTTGGCCATTATGGGCTTTCTGGCCATTGCCAATGCCTACACGATGCGGGTATGTTTATCCGTAGCGATTGTAGCCATGGCACGATCCGCTCCAAAGAATGCTACGGCAGAAATCGGTATTTCTCCATGCGGAGTAGAGAGTAGCGTCGAAGTTCACAGCGCTACCAGCAATGTTGAAAAGGTAAGAAAATTGTGTTTATTATCGTATTCGAAACATATTTTGTTTGTAGATTTGTTTAATGTTGACTGTTCAAACATTTAGCGCCTAATATAACAGATCGGATGTACTAAAAGTGTGAAATTATGCACTAAAAACAGTTTCAAAAATATTTCAAGTTGGCCATTGAAATTTTATATAATAGACTGAAAATGTGGATTATAATTACAACATTATTTCCTACTAACAACTAACTAACAAGGAACATCATCTTAGTGATTCAAGCTGATTGCAATCAAATTAGACAGGTAGACACTAGATATGAAGTAAATAATTACTTTTCTTTTATTTCTATAAAAAGACGTCTCTTAGAGCCAGAAGTCACCAATTAAAAAGTTGAAAATTGACACCAAGAGCAAGGGCTCGATCCTGGAGAGCCGGGGCCCGGCCCCCCATGTATTTTTATGAATATGATTGTTTAATATGCATTTTTATTGTTATATGTGTTATTAAATATATCTATTTATGAATAAGCCCCCCAAAGTTACAGAGAAATCGGCGCCCTTCACCAAGAGCGCAGGAAAAAGTAGAGCGAAGCGAACTAAATTGCACATAAATATAGTAGAGACGCGTTTTCCTTGACCAAATGGCCCCTTCAAACTTATGACCACGAAATGTCAGAATTAGTAAGGAAGAAAGTTTAGAAATGTCTAAAGTACACTCAAGTCCAAAATTATTGTCGCATATCTATAACTGTCTTTTTGTGGAAATATAATTTGATAATGATTTTGCAGGGTACTTTTAATACTGATACTATGTGTATAATCGGGAAATGTATATTTGTGGTAAATTTCATAGGAAAAGAATTATAAATACGAAAATTATAATGATTAAAACAAAATGTTGCTAAATGGACAAGAAAGTTTTATTTTCGTTTTATTGTTCTTATTTACTGCTCTTTTGACAAGAAATTTGCCACACACATGTCTTTGCAGATGATACACATACTTCTGTACTAACATTGTAAGAAATACCGGGCGAATTCGTTATCAAATTATATTCCTAGAACAACATATTTATAGACATGCGACAATAATTTTGAACATGAGTGTACATGCAGGATTGTAACGAAACTACGTACAAAGGAAATAATATGTATAAAATAAGCGAATCATTTTTCTTTCTTTCTTTTTCTTTTCTTTTTTTATTATTCTGCGGAAAAACTGATCTCGGGGACAAAAAAAAAAAAAAAATTTACAAATTGTGGAAACACGTGTTTATAGTAAGCTTATAGTAAAAATATGTGGCTTATAGTATGTGTGGGCGTATGGATCCCTGCAATATTAATGATAGATGTAACCATCCCAAGCGACCCCACAAGCACTTTTTAAAGTATATTGCAGGTCGTAAAGATGCTGAATGCCCGTCTGACTCATGTTGGCTGTGGATTTTGAAGCAGCTGGGCAACAGTCATTGCTGGAACTCGGTTGACAGTTAGACTCCATCCTGTGTGTCTCATAGTACTCGACAGGGCTTTGGTCCGGAGACTCACTTAGCGGGACAAAATAGAATACTTATACTGGGTACAACACTCTGGGTTTCTTTGACGGTATGAGAACCTGCGTTATTTTGCTGGAAAATGAGGTTCCGCGAAGTGTCTAGTTAAGGTCAAAGTCAAGCTTGACTTCACGAATATACAAGCACTAGTCATACTCTCCTGAATGAAGAACAGAGGCAAATGGTAGGTATGAATCATGTATGGCGAGTGCAATACATGCTAAAATGACTACCTGGGCTCTTGCTGTTCTTGTATGAGACTGTGCTTGAAACTTGAAGTCATTTAATTGTACGCATAATTAATTAATAAGCGTTCTATGTGTCGTGCTGGAATTGCAGATACAGACTTGATACATATACAACATACACTCGTCGTGTTGTCCGAAGACTTTAAACTAGTAGCTACAGAGGAGATATGTATAAAATAAGCGAATAATTTTTCTTTCTTTATGGGTACTAGGATTAGCTCGCCCTCCTGTCCAGTGTACTGGAACATTTAAAATAAAATCAGTGTGCTCTTTACCAACATATTCTGTGATGCACATTTCGTTCGAAGTGGGTGATGTATGCATTGTGTTTTTAAATGTGATTCCATCATTGTTTTGTGTTTAAATAACTTCTATTCGACACATTAGCAAGTTCGCATACAAGTTTTCGAGTAAAATATTGTGATCAATAGTGTTTAATTCCTTCAAAAATCAACAAGAAGACTAATGGCCCACTTTTTGTTATATATTATGTGCATGATAACACTAAACAAGTTAAAAAAAGAAAGAAAGAGTTGGTAGATGTCCAATTTAAATATAATGATATGTGATAACATTATTGGGTTCTAAATATTTTTTTAGTGTTGCTGACGTTTAATATTTTTTTAAATATTGCTAGAGTTGAAATAGAATGGTAATTCTTGATATGTTTAAAATTATATTTTTAACCATTAATTTCGTCATTTTTATCAGTTGTACTATGGAAAATTTATTAGGTGGTACATTCTAACGAGAAATTCATTAAGTGACTCAAATGGGAACAATTATACGTCGAACAATGGGTACAACGTATATTTTGTAGGAAACATTTCGTTAATTCCGGTAGAGCTGCTATTTGCAATCTTTCAAGTAACTTTGTGAAACTTCAAGTTACAGGGCTGATAAAGATGCTGATAGAATTACAATACATAAAATACTCGTATTCATAGCTAATATACTTAGTTACAACTTTCGATAAATTTACTGCTATTAACGAGGCTCATATCATTCACGTCAGTCCTAATAACATTTCCCATAGTTTTCTTTTTAATACGATAATATAATATGTAAGAATTTTTTTTGTTTTGTTTCTTCACAAATTTTACATGCTTAAAAATACATATTTACTTTACAAAAATAAATATTTTTTGTTTTTAAGTTTGTTTACTGTAATAAATTTTTGTGATGAACAATTCTATTTAAACCCACTGCAAATAGACTGAATATTGGTGGTTTGCAAAGCGCGGACGCTTTTTGGAACCAATCAAGGCAGGAAGGTGTTCGTGCATTTTATTTTAAGGAAAAGATTGAGGACAGGAATGGGCGAAATACTGAAAGGGAAACCAGAAAGAAATTTTACGTTCTGAAAATCGTAACGACGGTCTCTCAAGTTATTTGAAGAAGAACGAAATCAATGACTTTAACGTTCTCCAATGGAAGGAAAAGTTATCACCATTTTTTTTTGTTATTCACTTTGAATCGAGACAAGAATAGAAAAAGAAAAAGTAAGAAGTAGATGATATCATTTCAATACGTTAAGATTAAGAACACGAAAAATATAATCTGACATGAAGATGTTTTACTAACTTAATATTTCTCTGTTATGCATTACAATTTTGTAATTTTCGTGTAGACTGGCGAATTTTCCTGGAGTGAAGAAACTCAAGGAATAATCCTAAGTTCCTTTTTCTGGGGCTACGTAGTCACACAGCTTCCAGGAGGCATTTTAGCTGAAAAATTTGGAGGCAAGTACCTGATGGGCGTCGGAATATTAATAACAGCAGTATTTACCTTGTTAACACCCATTGCAGCACGATTAGGAGGAGCAGAATGGCTTATTGCAGTTAGAATATTGGAAGGATTAGGAGAGGTAAGTCTTTTAGGCATCAAACACATTAACACTTTCAGCCCCAACCCTGTTTGAGTAAATTTCACCCCGGGACCAGACTACAGTTTGCTATGAACATTGTCAGCCAATGTGTATCTATTTGATACACGTGGTCCATCAGTAAACCCTCACTGTGTATCAAAAAGATACACATGGGGCTGAAAGTGTTAAATATATTAAATATATTACACTAAAACCATATATAATTCCAAAAGGACAGATGTTCTCATTTACCATCTAAAGTTATACAGAACAATAAAAATGATATTTTAGAAAAAAAAAATAACAATTAAATATAATTAATTCATATTTTTTCTTAAAATAGTTTCGAGACTTTGGTTATGAAATAATCAATGTTTGAAGTAAAGGAAGAAGTGTCCTAAAACCGTAGTTAACGTTTCTCCAGATTTTTTTTCAACGAGTACGTATATATATTAGGAAACAGCAACTACCAGGACAGTGTTTCCTCAAAGATTTCCCTTAATTTTTCCTCTTCCCTAAAGAGTATCCTCAAAGAATAAAGAATAGAGTTTTTATTTTATTAGATTTTCCTTAGTTTTAGGACACTTTTTAGTTTCTTTAGTTTCTTAGGCTTTCCTTAGTTTTTCTTACTTGCTGGAACATTGGAAATAATAATTCAAATAAAATATTTCTAATCTATTACAATCCTTGTGTTATAACGGGATTTTATTTTAGTGCCGTCACTGAAAACTGACATACTAACCATAGATTATACGAAATATACTTTTAAGATATAGAGGAGGTAACGTGTTATTTTGACTAGTATGTTTAAGTAAAACCTGAGGAAACATACGATCTCCATCTTCTCTCTTCAACTTTATAAAGTCATGTGTGCCAGTTGATTCAATTTTGTGTTTTTATTTACACGTTTGTACATATTTATGTTTATGCCAAGATAATATGAACTTTCAGTTCTAATATTTAAATATATATATATATATATCTTGGAATAAAAACGTTACATTGAATTAAATATTTTCACTTACTGTCGGTTACCTAAATGATACAATATTATTACATTACGATTATAGAACCATGTCCTCATTTCATGAATACATAGATAGAGAAGCATGGAAAGTTTTTTCTTGAAAGTTTAGGATATACTTAAGAACTTCAGCTTGTAGTGAATAAGATTTTTAGTCATTTAATTCCTTTTTCATTTGTTTATAAGGAATTTATAACTGGATACCGTTAGTTATAGCTTTGGAACTGCTTAGCCTTAAATAAAAGTAAAGCCTGACTTCTAGTAAATACTAGGATTACAATCTGCTAAAGGTAATGATACACTGCGAAATTGTAACACTATTACAAAGTAATTTGCTTGGACCATCTTTTATTTAAGGAACTTATAAACGTTAGACAATATAGGTTGTTTAAATAATAAATAAATAAAGGAAGAAAAAGAAACTTTTATAGTGTCTTAAAGAGGGAAAGACTCCGAAAGAATTTCCAAGGCTTTCAGGGTGCAGCTAAGTTATCAGGATTTTACTTGTTTTCAGTTATCATATCAGTTTAGTACAGCGGCTAATAGCATAAATCTAAAAGTGTGTGGTATTATACTACATATATTATATATTGGTTTTAAGATCTTAATGTTTTATCTTAAAGGGTGTGACGTATCCAGCCATGAATGCCATGCTAGCTAAATGGACACCACCATATGAAAGAAGCAAACTAGGAACTCTGGTATTTTCAGGTAAAATAAAACCAAAATAAAATAAATTAATGTTAACCTGAAACTTACAATAAAACAGAATTAGGGTAGCAATATCCGCTTCATTGTAATATTTCAGACAATATACTAAGAAAATAGAAAACTACAAAATTAATTACATTTTGTGTTGTTATTATGTTCTTGTAGAAATACAAATGTTAGTGTCTGAATGTGTTTCAAAATCTTAATTGCTTCCTTGACGTTCTTAATGGATTATAAACTGACGTTACGGAGTGATTTGAAGGACAAACGTTTTATCCTAGCTTTTTAGCCACTATGAATATATGGAACATCAAAAAAATAATGTGTTTGATGAAGGGAATGATATTTTACCGAAACTGTAACATATTATTAACAATAAATATTTGTTTTTGTTTAGATGTTATTTTTTTAGGTTAAATGTACAGTTTCAAAGCTAAAATGAACAGCATGTGGATTGAATTACAAAACATACTGTATTGAAAGATAAATGATAAAATGTTGACTTTCTCTATGTCTCAAAGACCTGAAGGACCTAAGCCAATCAGATAGCAATTTTTAAGTTGAGGGATGTGTGATCATCACATCGAATATTCCATTGTCACAGTTTGTTACTAGTTTTCTAGCGTAGAGCTACTTCTTTCGTTCTATCAGTTCTTCAATTCTTCTCATGACGCTGGAGAAATACCACATGGCCGATACCATCTGGTCACCCATCCAATTACTGAGCAAACCTAACGCTACTTGATTTCGGTGATTTCACCGGGATCATTTTCAAATCAAATAAGATTTCTAGTTTTACGTCCCACGTTTATGTCGTTTGGGTTAAAACAGACTGCTAATTAACAATTACATATGAAAGAATTGGTGGACTGATAATATGGGAGGAAACGGAAGAATCAAGAGAAAACCCACAGACGGTCCCGTGGCCGTAAATGGAACCAGGGACCTCTCGCACCCAGAGGTGAGCGCTTTACCATTGAGCTACATTGCTCCCTGGAATCCCTATCAAGTTGTGTTTCTTAGTTTAAATGCGAAAAATTTTTCTCACATATAATCTAATGGTATCCTTTATAACATTTTCGGTAATTGCAAATACTTTTAAACGGGCGTTACTCTGGTCTTTTCCGGATCAATGTTGAATTCAGACATTTTTTTTTTTTTTTTTGGCAAAGAAGACAGCATCTGAAGATCCAGAGAAGGGTGGTAATATTATTAATAGGATGAAACACAGGTTTCTTGTAAAGAAATGTTAATTTTATTTTTTCAGGAGACCATTGCCTCAGATGTGCTGTCTGGGAATATACAAATTAATTTTTTGTTATGATTTAGTTGTTATGTTCAGTTCCTCATACTACATTCAAACTCTTAATGGGAAACTCACTTTACTCCTACTCTATCTAACGTAAATATTCGGTTTTGGTTGTAAAGCGTTTAAATCTTGTGACATTCAACAGTTTTACAGTTCTATATACTCATTATAAAATTAGTTTAATGACACAATGAACTAAAAAAAATGTTATTGCTCGGATGTGCTCGAAGATATCAAGAAGTAGTGTCATTGCCAAAAGGTCATGGGAGCGAGGGCAATTTTGTTTTGAGAAAATAAGTTTATCATTCAATCCGTTGTGTAATACTATATTGCATAGTGACATATATATTTTGAAGTGTTCTACTTGCATGACAATTCTGATGACATATATTCATCCCCAGTCAGAAATACAGATCGAGATTAAGAGAAACAAATTTGAAGATATTTGAATAACAACACAAATGAACCGTTCCAGACATATTGTAACTTCAATTGATAAATTTAGGCTTTACAAGTTTTAAAGTATTGTACATTGTGAATTAAATAGTAGAAAATGATCAGGTACTTACTTTCATGTATATCTTACTATTCCATACTGTATCGAAAATAATAATGCAATCTTACTGTTATACACTGTTACTTGTCATTGAAAGAGACACAAGGAAAATACATTTATGTGAAATATAAAAGTGCCACTAGGATAAAATTTAATGAGAATTTTTATTCCTACGAGAGAAGAATCGTTAACGGTAATAGAGAACTAATTTCTTCTCCCAATGTTACAAAAATGCCCTAATATCATTGAATTTCTAATAGTGAAGTAAACTTACGTATACTATTATTCTTTTGTAAACTATGTAGCATATATTAGTATAAGAAACTACGCTGTCACTTTTAACTGTTAGAATTTGAGTCAATAACTTGACCGATTTTACGGCTGCGTTTGTATTTAACGAAAGCCTAACACTTGTTTTCATTCCAAAGCAGTGCAAATAGAGACGTCATTTGGTTTCTACATTTTTAAAATAACAGGACAAAGAAAAGTCGATCCTTAGAATACCAAGATGTTAAACCCTGATCATTGGTTATTGAGCGGACGCTCTATTATTGAAATACCAGTGAGGGAGGTATTTTCTGTAATTACAACTTTCCCTTAGGATTTCAACCAATATTGTAACTTCTCGGCTTCGTGAGTTTAGAAGTGGTATCCACTATCCTCTGAATATTTCAAGGAAACAGTTTCCTCTTAAAATAATTATAATATCCAATGTTATTCCGTACAAAATGGTCATACAAATCAATCAAAGAAGTAAATGACCATTCGCAGATATTACTTACTCTAATCGTAAAGTGATTATTTTTTCTTTATTTCGTGACAGAAATCAAGTTTCAGTTTCTCTTCTCCACGGAGAAAATTTTTCTTAGGAATTGTTACGAACTGTTCTTCTCAAAACACCTCATAAGACGAATCTATATTTTAGTGCTATGTTCAAATAGAGAAGTTCGAAAGTTGGTACAAACTAGTTTGCATATCATAACAGTACTTTTATTGTAATTACCATATATGCCTAGAAAGATAACTATAACAAACAAAACACAAGATATAGATGTAATTTGTTAATTGTTTAAAGAATTATATTTTTTAAAATATAAATAGGGGGAATAGTGTGTCCAATCACGATTTCTTGTGAGATTTTTATTGAAATGTTAACGTTAATTCTATTTTAGTTTCTAAACATACTACAGTACCTATTTTCTAAATAAGATTGCTCCATGACAACTTGCTTCATTTCGTGTCATAAGATGTTAATTTTTCTATCAATATACATGTTATACATGTCAACATCGAATAAGTTACTTAGATCTATAATGTTGCACATTTAAACGAATAATCCTCCAAGACCAGCTATTTCGGATGAACTTTTCAACCATTTTTATTATGATACTACACAGCGTATATATTTCCCTTTTTCATTCTTTTATTTTAACTATATAATGAACTTTTTGTATCTCTTTTGTTTCAAGTGCATCGCACTTTCACGTTACTTTTAATATTTTTCTTGATACCTTGCATTTAGTTATATATATATATTCATACTTAATATGCTTATGCGCTTTTATCACTATTTCACTATTATTATTACTGCTTTGGTTTTCTTTTTTTATTATAAAGTAGTCTAAAAAGTATTGAGCCTTTTGCACACGAAATAAGGTTAGTGTATTAAATCTCAGGGTGAGTCGCAGCGGATCAGGTCTAACGTCATTTCACAGCTGAAGCTAGCAGATGACCAAAAAGTGTTGGAATTCTTATAATCGGATGTACTGTATTGCGCTGTAAAGATCATCAAACTACGCCACATTTTGCAATTTTATTTCAATAAAAGGTGCAAATGCTGGGCAGGGCTGTGAAGAAATATTTGTTGTTTATAAGCAAGATACGTTATCAAAAGCAGCAGGTAAAAGATAGTTAAGTCACTTTTTTCTGGAAATTTCGATGTCCAAGATCTCCTCGCAGTGGACGACCAATCACAGCAAAAATCGATCAACACCGCCATGTAAGCAGTTATGACCACCAATGATGTAAACATACATCACCGAACAGTGTTAAACCATTTGGAGAAAGCTAGTAACAAGAATATCGATGTTTGTTTGCCACACGATCTGATTCAAAAACATGTACTTGATCGAATTTCTGTCTGCGAGTCTCTACTGAACTTAAGTCAATTCTGAAGAGGTTGATCATGACTGATGAAAAATGGATAACCTACGACAACAATGTGTGAAAAAGATCGTAGTCGAAGCGAGAAGAAGCACCACATTACGTAGCAAAGCCCACACTGATGCCCAGGAACATCATGCTGTGCGTTTGGATTGGAAGGGCATCATACGTCACGAACTGTTGCCGCCGGGCAGAATGATAAGATCGGACTTGCACTGTTGACAATTAGCGCAAGTACACCTAGGAATTCAAAAGAAATTGCCGGAACTGGTCAACAGAAAGGGAGCCGTATACCACCCTGACAATGCCAGACCGCATACATCTTTAACGACCTGTCAGTGATTGAGAGAACTTGGCTGGAAGGTTTTAATGCATTCATCTTATAGTTCGGACTTGGCGCCATCAGATTATTATTTGTTTCAGTTTTTTCAAAACTCTCTGATTGGTGTTAAGTTAATTTTAAGAAAGGCCTAGAAAACCACGTGTCACTATTTCTTGATCAGGAACCACAGAAATTGTATCCCGATGAGATTATGATATTGCCAGAAATATGGCAGGTCATTGAACAAAATGATTCATACGTGGTTTCACAATGTTATTTTGAAATCACAACAAATTTGTTTTCAATTTTGATCTCCAATAACTCAATACTTTTTAGACAATCTGATATTATGTTAATGGGAAAGGTTACGGGTTAGAATAGCCATGGTTGAACTTCGTTCGCTTTATTAAAGGTATTTGTATTTGATTGTTTTTTTAACTTTTTCCATTTTTTTTTTAAATACTGAACTTGAGACTACAAATGATGTAAATTTCCTAACTCTTGGTCGCAGCTCATTTTCATAAGAAAGTGTTACATTAATATTATAAACTTAAAACAATATGCTCAGGAATTTTAACAATGATTTCTCTTATTTTAAACTCTGATTCCTGAAACTTTTTTACACTTTCAAGCTTTTAGCTCTCCCCTGAACCCTTGTTCACGGAAGATAAAAATAGAAGTAATAAAAACATCAGGGAAATATACATAAAGAAATGGGTTCACCAGGGTACAACACTGAAATATACCTTGTCAATTGCTGCTGGTTGCACGTCAAATGGTAGGTCGTGCGACACGCTGTGAATTGGCGAGCTCAAGTTTTTCGTTTTAGGTTCAGACAAGGGAGGTTCCCAGCCAACTCATATTAATGTGTTGTTGTGACAATTTTTTAATTACCGTGTCCCATTCCTTGCTTACCAACTCTTATCTATGTTAAGTTTTGGGTATTTTTAAGGAAGGATAAACAAATTTTCAAAAACAAGTAATTCAATTTTATTTTTGGCTTCTAATAAAATTCTTGATCCTATAATACGTCTTTTGTTCCTTTAGATATTTCGAAAAACCTGAAACCTAGTGTCTGTTTAGCTTCTTAAGATGTTTCTTGATCTGCACCTTTAAATTCATTTTCCTCATCTATATAGCCCTTCAGGCAACTGCATTCTATCTTATAGACCCTGATTCTATCTTATTGGAATCGGACCTTCCACTTTGCACATGAAGAGGTTAATGCCAATAAGGTTAACGAAATACAGAAGTTACTCGAATGCTGCTTAACATACAATATTTTTCCTTTCGAAGACAATATACTTCAAGTGGAGGGGTTAGCCATGGGCAATTCCTATCCCCGTTTTTGGCTTAGTTAGCTCTTCACAGTTTTGAAAGTAAGATACGCAAAAAACAGAAGTTAGTGCTGTGCGGCAATATATCAGATATGCTGATGACGTACTGTTTCTGCACAAAGAAAATTCGGAGTTGGATTTCTTAATTATGCCCGTCCGCAGCGGGGAGCAATTGCAACCTGAATTTTGGAAGGATGTTTAGTTCTTGGAAACATGTTATAGTACGTAACATATTTATATTAAATACTACAGTATTATACTTCATTTACTGTATTTAATAAGGACATGTAAGTAAATATTTGTTGTTTTATTTGATGTATTATGTTCGTATATGAACGCGTGCATCAAAACCTGGGTGTATTTGCGACTGTGTTTATGTGTTAGTATTTTGTCCCCCTTGCAATGTATTTTACCTCCCCCATCCACTGGAAAAATATCCTGCTGGCGTCTCTGGATATCTATACCGTGTTGGGGTTATAGATGTATCCCCTATAACATGAACTTCACCGTGAAACATGAAAATGAAGGTAAACTATTTATATCGTAATATATGAAGACATAATAAATTGTTACCAGAATCCATCAGAAGTTTACTGTAAGTGTACAATATGTACACTATAGATCCGCCCATTCATCATCAGTGGTGAAAACGAATATATGGAAAAAATTTTTTTCGTGCTGTAACGCTTTAATTATCTTCATTCAAAAGATCGATTGATTATTGAAGTTACGTATCATGAATGGATATCCTGTTTTCTCTTTATTAAATTAACTCAATCAAGTTAAAAAAGAATCTACATACCAATACACCTAATACCGACACCTCACATAAAAAATAAGAAGGGTTGGACTATCTATATTGTCCAGATTGACAATTGCATTGAGTGTGATTTTCATTCTGTACGGTTTACGCACAGCATTAAAACCCTATAAATCCTTGGAAAAAGAATATTACTTCATTTAAGAGAGATTACACCGATCCCACTGAAAAATCGGGTCTATGAGATAAAGTGCAGTTGCCTGAAGGATTATATAATAATGGCGAAAATAAATTTAAAGGTATACTGTAAATTAAAAAAAAAAAAAAAAAAAAAAAAACATCTTAGATATGCTAAAACAGACCACTCGGCCTCAGGATCTCCGAAATATTTAAAAGAAACACAATACAATACTGTGTACTCAAGAATTTTATTTGGAGCCAAAAATGAAATATCAAAGTTGTTCCATATTGATTGAGACTGTATCGTGTACGAGGATATTTGTGATCCTAAGGCTGAAATGAAAACTGTGCCTCACAGAAATGACTTTGGATTACATGCCGGCCTTATTTCACATTTCTACTCACAGATAGTGCCACGTGGTACGCAGCATTTATGTGACGCAGTGTTGTGTGCTCGCGGACAAGTGAGGTAGTGTTTGAGTGTAGTTAATAAACATCATGAAAAGCGACAATTACGGCGAAAGATGGACACGTGTTTCCTATGAAAGGAAGGTGTATGTGCAAAGTTAATTCATCAACGCTTTCGAGCAGGTGTGGTCGCAGTTTCGCAGTTGAGACAGCGAGTGTGGACAAAGGAACTAGCCCCGGAAGGCCCCGTGAATCACGAATCCCAGCAATGATTCAGAAAGTGAATGACGCCATAATAAGTGATAAGCATGTGACTGTGGATGATTTACAGAATGCGACAGTTTAGGGAGGGTAACAATGCATCACATTATCGTACAGGATCTGAAAATGAATAACGTGTGCGCGCATTCAATGCCGTATAAACTGACTGGCGAACACAAACATGTGCGTGTGGAATGTTGCAAAGATCTATTGGCCACACATGATGCATATCCAGAACAGTATTTTGCTCGTTTGATGATGCAGGATGAGTCCTTCCTCAGTTACGAAACATCATAAAAATCAGTCGATGCAATGAAAGCATCGGGAAGTCCGTGGCCCAAGAAAGCACAACCATCACAGTCATGTAGAAAGTACTGTCTTCTGTGTTTTGGGATGCGGATGGAATTTTGTTCGACGACTGGCTTCCACCGCGTGGCAGAGTAAACAGTGACACTGTGAACTCCTTCGCCGACTGCGTCGAGTAATTCAGCAACGATGACCAGGGAAATGGGCTGAACACATACTTCTGTTACACGATAACGCAAGACCACACAGACGACAAGAACACTTTAGGAACTGGATTCACAGTGTTGGAACATCCACATTTCAGATTACACATTTTTTGACAAAATATATGAAACAGTCTCTGTGGGGATAGTCCTTTTCTGATTCAAACGCTTTACATACAACTGTCTACGAGTGGGTGCCGCACTACTTCGAAAATATGGTTCGACCAAGGAATCAAAAATTCCCACAACGTTGGTGACAGTGCATCCAGGCAGACAGGAAGTACGTACCGAGACCGAACATTTCAACACACTACGTTCTTTTTCACGGATACAGTGAGGTTAGTCTCAATCAATATAAGACGCCTCAAGTAGAAAGGCTTGTTTTTGAAAATGTGTTTATTCTTTTCAAAATAAACAAACAAACAAACAAAAAGATAAAAGTTTGGTTAAGCACGGCATGGAAGACTGCCATTAAAAGGTCACATCCAGTATTAACATAACAAAAATATCAGTATGAATTGGCTAGCAATCTCAGCCTATATATATATATAAATCAAAACCTATCGCACTACCTACCATTTGACGTGTAATCAGCAGTAATTGACGAATTGCGTTTTCACTCCTAGAACTACTTTTAATCATATCATGTTATCTTAATAATTTTATTTCCTTTATTCATATGAAACAAGCCCCAAGGGAAAAGCAAAATGCTTGGAAGTGCTAGAATTTTCAGGAATCAGAATTAAACGAAATCTTCATTCGAAAATTATTTATAAAACTAAAGTTAGAATATGATATTAGAAAAGATGTATTATTAATTGTACTTTCATGCTGCACTTTCTTTAATTTGTTAGGATCTCAGGTGGGCACTGTTGTGGGAACAGCTCTCAGTGGAGTCCTAGTGGAATATACAACTGGAGGTTGGACGACTGTTTTCTATGTATTTGGTGGCATAGGTGTCGTTTGGTTTATTGCGTGGTTATTCTTATGCTATGACAGTCCAGCAGTTCACCCATATATTACTCAGGGAGAAAAAGAATATATTGAAAGCAGTATTGGTCTTCTGGGAGACAACAAGAAGGTAACGATATTGATTGAATTATTATTATTACTATTTTAATGAAACTATATTACATTCTACTTGTTAGATATTGCAGAAACAGCAACAAAAGTTGACTTTCCATTATCGAGGAAAGCACAAGGTGTAAGTCGGACTTGAAAATGTTGGCATATGTTATATTAGTAATATATTATTATTTTTTTTTCTTCAGACTTCTTTACTCAATACTCAGTTGTGGCTTCGGGTAGTGCAGTCGCTAACGCTCTCACCTTTAGTACCGGCGGTTCTGGGTTCGATTTCCGGTGGGAACACTAGGTCGAAAGAGAGTAACAGTTTTTTCAAGCCAACCATACTGAGTGAGATTTTCCTCTTTCACATCACGAAAACACCGGGATGGTAAGTCCTAGGTTGCTTCTTTCCTTCCTCATTCTTTTCTTTCTTGCCAATCCACCGATGAACGCCATCTCTCATACATGACGGGCTCACATGGCCATAGCTGCTGAAAGCCCAGAAATCAAATTCCTCAATCCTCAATGCTCAGCTGTTTGTTTTCACTCTAGCTTTATCGCTACTCAGGTTACATTATTTCTTTACAATTTCAACCCAATCTACAGTTTATGATTGTAATGTAGGATGATGTTTATGTAGTAGCTGTAATGTGGGTTTCTTAAAGAGTACTTAATTATAGGCTACTACAACACATCATTTATACATGAATTTCTCATTATAATACTTATCCTTTACGAGCAGTTTTCTGTTATCTTCATTTTCCCCCCGAGACATTCCAAACGTCTACTACTACTTGTACTACTACTACTTGTAGTAACGAAAATCTATTATTCTAACACACTTTAAATTCCGAGTTGACTTTTCAGAATCCAACAGGAAATAATATTTTGCTTCGCGACAGTAATCATTTACTGTTTATACGTAACGGAATACATAAAAGTAAAGAAACACAAATACTGTCAAACTTCATCTTTAGGAGGTTGAAATAATCAAACATAAAATTTAACAGAAAATATTTATGATTACTAATATCAGGATCTCAAATTAACAAAATCAGTTGTCTTATCAACAAAAATATGATTCGTTGTTTTGGAGTTTAGCGTCCCTTTCCGCAGCGAGGCTATGTGAGACGTAGGCATACAGCTTTAACATGAAATACGAGTTACAAGAAACCCGGATCTCTCGCACTGAAAGCGCGTTCCATTTAGTCACGAGTGAGCTCAACGAACATACGAAGCCACCCTTGTGAGATAAACTGCTCTTCAAATACACGTCATTTGTTAGCATCTGCAACCACTCTTATTATTTTAGTGAAGATATACAATAGAGAAGGATATAAGAACTTATGAATAAGGGTAATTTGCTGATATGAAAGGGTGAAAGTAGAGGATTGAAGCTGTTTTGTATTTTTTGATGGAAGCATTCAACTGGACAGATACATCTACTAACCTTGCAACTATTCCACATCGTATTCAAAATTGCTTTTAAAAAATTGCTACCTATCTACTCTTTTTTTTTTTAAGTATTTATTTATTTTCCGACTGCAAAACGGACAGAAGAGAACTTAAATCGCAAGTTTCAAACAGCAGGAGTACGATATTTCCCTCACTTCAAACATTGGCGTATTCCTTAAAGATCGCATAGCATAGCCAAACACTTTGCTGTTACAGAATGAATTAATTTCGAACAATAACTGTTGTAAGTATATTTATTAGTAACTACCACGTATCACAAACTTTTCTTTTATATTTATTAATTAATATTATTATTTTACAGAATCTCTCAACTCCATGGAAAGCAATTTTGACTTCAATCCCAGTTTGGGGCTTGGTGGTGGTACACATAGGACACGACTGGGGATTCTATACACTCCTCAACGACCTCCCGAAGTACATGAATGACATTATGCATTTTAAAATTGATAAGGTAATGTTTCATATATATTATCAAATGAATATTGAGCAAGTAGTTGTACCACTAGTTTTTTTTTTCTTTCCGAATAATGGCGTATTATATTTAATTTTATTAAGTAGAAGTAAAATTTATGTCTGTGTTAAAAGTGTGAACTTGAAATACAATATTCAAAACTCATGGCAAAAGGATCTACTTTTACTGTGGTCGTCAATATTTTGTGACCTTTTCTTCCATTGATCTTGCTTCGTGCAATGAATAACGAACTTGCAATCTCTGAAGCAAAAAGTTATCGTATATGAAATTCAAAACTCAAAACAAACACGTAACAAATGTAAAATTTTTCCTTTTCCTTTCTCCAAGGTTAAATTTTCAAAATGGGAGCAAGTGACTAGAATATTTACATCACATGTGTCAAAAAGCTCCCATACACAATTTCATAATTGTACATCCAGCGGTTCAGTAAAAGTCTCCCCTTCATCTCTACATCAGGTATATGAAATTCGTGCAAGTGAATTGTATGTTCGTCTTCTCCGAAAAACATACCAAATTTCGTGCCACCAGTTAAAAGGAATACTGAGAAACCGTTTAATTTATCCATTTTACAGGGGAAGAAATCCTTTATAAAATCCAATATTACTCACAATTTACTCTTTAGGGAAAACGCTTATGGCAAATTGCAACTAATGCTTTCTATGAAGAACAAGAAAATATTTAACTCCTTTCCCTTAGGAACTACATTTTTAAGAAAAAATTCTTATTTACACACTAAAGTTTAAGGAGGATATGATGCTCGACGTAATAGTTTCAGAGCATAGTGATTGAATGAATTGGTCGTTAAAAACAATTTAAGCTAGCATTTTTGCAAAACGCGGAAGAGTATATTTACTGTTATTTTTAATTGTAGATTTGGGGAAAATGTTCTTCATTTTTAATAAACAATAACAATAATTAAAATTCCTAAAGATATTCTAAAAATAGTATTAAAATCTTTTGTTTACGATACGCAAAAGAGTGAAGCGCGGAGTCTCAACAAAGAAAAATACATATTTTTTTCCCTATCATTTCCCCCAAAAATGCTAAAATATCATGGTTAACCCCGGACCACGTTTTGAAAACTTACTACAGTATTTTATATATATGTAAGAAACTTCATAACTGAAGGAAGTCTAATGTTTCCGTTACATAAGCTTATAAATTTTTCATACCTATTTCGTTCTCTGTGCTATGCAAATTCCAGTATTTCATTACTAGACATCGGATTTTTATGCACTTAAATTTCATGAAATATGCATGCAACTATGCTGTTAAGTATGTTAAAATATGCACTAACAACGCAGTAAAACAGCATTTTCAAACATGCAGTAGTTGTGAACAAGGCTTTGTAGGTGAAATATAACATCGAAAGTGTACATTACCTTTTAGAGACTTCTCTTCAGAATTTATTTTTATAGTATTTACAGTATATATATAACTTTTTCATTTTACAGAAAAGAACATTTGGATTTATGGATTTACTCCTTCCCGTAATTAGTCTTACAGTGTATCACGAGACGTTTCTCTAATTTTTTTTAAATTGCCAGTTTGTGACATTTCTAACCAGAAAATGGCCTCCCAACATCAACAGGTGTTACTGGAATATTTATAGACAGACGCAAGTGTAGTATCTATATTTTCTGGTAAGCTAAAATCTGACTCCTGAAGGTATTTTTCCATTGCTTCAGTTGTTTTGTAGTCGGAGTTTCTGACAATAACAGCCATCAATTTCTTTTCCGCACAACTTACAAGGAACTGAATGGAACTGGTGCTGAACTTCATCAACTAGAGCTAAGCTTTCACTGAGCAGCATTTCTCTCATTTCTTGTTTCTGAATTGATGGGTTGACACGATAATACAATGAATTTTTATCATCAGATTTGTCTTAACGTTTTGGCAATTGTAAGTATCTTTGTTCTGCTAATCGGTCGCTAATAATTTGGTCCTCCATAAATTGGGCATTCTTCCATTCTCCCACGCAAGAAGTCATTCTGCTGCAGACATTTAAATGCATTGAAAATACAAACCAAAACTGGATTTATGGGATAAGGACAAAATCTCGCGTGGCCAAATCCTCGCCAGGTCGAAACCTCGCCGCCCAAAATCTCGCGTGACCAAAACCCCGTGAGCCAAAATCTTGCCTGGTCAAAACCTCGCCGTCCAAAACCTCGCGTGGCCAAAAATTTGCAGAATGAAACCTTTCCTTAAAATTTACCCAATGAGTTTCTTAATATGCAATTCCGTATTACAAATAATAATAATAATAATAATAATAATAATAATAATAATAATAATAATAATAATATTAAAAAAATCGTGTGTATGGGCTTTCTTGGGGTATTCCCGTTTTTTCCTACTTTCTTCATTCCATCATTTCCTTCATCCTGATCATCTATGTCTCCTTTAACCTACAGGACATAATCGAGAGACGTAAAAACTCATATATTATTTCATACTTTCATAAATATTATTCGATTTTGTTAGAATTTCCTAAGGTCACCATCAAAGTGAAATAAACCATCCCAGGCTCAAACTCCATCTATATTGAAAATTTGATCGAGACAGGTCAGCTGGTTCAAGATTTATTAAGTCACAAACGCAGCCAATTTAATTTTTGTGTATTTCTATATGTTTCCGCCTTTCTCTCCGCCTTCCCGTCAAAGTGAAATGATAAAAACCATCCCAGGTGGTAACCTGATCTGTCTGGCATTTTCGATCGAGATTGGTCTCTTGGTTCAAGAGTTATTAAATTTTATTTATTTTTATATATCTCTCCCTCCACTTCATTATGCCGTCAAAGTGAAATTACAAAAGACATCCCAGGTCCGAACCTCATCTATGTTGAAAATTTGATCGAGATCGGTCGGGTGGCACAAGAGGTATGATGTCACAAACATAGTAATTTTCATTTTTATATATACAGATTTTCAAAGCATGCGTTATAATATTTTATTGTCATTATTTTAATGCAATTATGTGTTATTACAAAATATATACATATAGCAATATATAGAGCATTCTGCATCGAAGAAATCGTCGTGACAAGATTTTTATACTGACGACATTTTTTCCCAGGCAAGATTACGTCCCGCGTAGTTTAGACCAGGCGAGATTCTATGTCCAGAGATCAGGACCGCGAGATTTTGGGTATGGCAAGATTTTGGGACTCGAGGTTTTGGGCGGCGAGGTCTTGTACCCAAACCTGGATTTATTGTATCCTACAAGCATATGTCCGAAATAAAATTTATAGAATATGTTTTGAAGCACTAAAATATGCATTAACCTTTGAAATATACATTTATATGCACTATAAAACTTCAAATTCGAGCTGTATTATTGTTGATAGAAACCCCTATAAACTTTAATAAAGATACATAAGCAAACAAAATATGCATTTTCATAAAAATCCCATGTCTATTCATTACTGAATTCAAAAGGTAACTATTTACGCTTACAATTTTTCTTTTGTTCCTCCGACAATATTAATAACGATATTGAAAAATAATATTATCGTTGTTTTGAAATTATACTTAAATAGAACTATTCAATGAATACGTAATCCTAACTTAACGCACAATCAAATGACTTTTATAAAAAGAAAACCTTCCTTTTGAAGTGAGTATATTCTTATCGTTTCCACTCACACTCTCATCCCACCAATTACTTTATAATCATTCACTGCCGTTAATCATAATTGAAAACCATGCTTAACCTTAGCAGATAATATAAAATTGATTTTTCGTTTTTAATTCAATTAATAAGATCTAATAACACATTATGCAACTAGTAGAGGAAGTAAAAAAAAAGTTAGTGAAAATTCCGAAAAATATTAATATCAAAACAAGTGCTAGCTAAGCTACGAATTATTGAATGTTAACTTCCTTTTAAAAATAGATTTAATGGATGGGATTTTGAGCTTTTGACTTTTAACAGAGGTTATTGCATCTATTCAAATTTTATACTTATGTACAGTGTGTCATAAATATTGATGCATTTAGATATATGTACTTCAATGAATTCCACGAAAGGATCTAGTACGGATCAATCATAAAAAAAAACAAATAAAAAATAAAATAAAAAATCAAAAAAGAAATCATCATGTTCAATAGTTTTAAGATAACTTTCGGTCTATAGTACTACCCTTTGGTTTTGAGGTGAAGCATTCCTGGATCTCGGTTAGTAAAATATTTCCCGCAAAAGACATGGAGCTAAAAAGATGGCAATCACTGGGAGACATGTCCGGGCTAAAGCTGGATGAATAAGTTCAATAACTTCAAGTTCCTAGGTCTTTGCTTGGATTCAATGAGTCACATAGTAGAACGTTATCATGAGAACTTCTCTTCGGTTGGCCACGGTTGGATATTTTGAGCAGCATACATTGCGTGAAGTAGGTGTCAACAGTGATACCATGACACATCTGAAACAACTTCATGGTATACCACGCCATCACAACTCCACTATACACATACATTACCATGTGTTCAAATTTTACCCTTTGACCATCGGTTGTGGTAGCTGACTATGGTCCAACCCTGTTTACAATGTTTGAGTTGCACTGAAAAATCCATTTCTCACAATGCATCGACGAAATTAATCCTCCCAGAAATTTGTGAGAAGCTGGAACCCCTTCCCCTCCCCCCCCCCACACACACTCACTCATCATTGATCTTGTGCAGAAGTAAATTCATGCGGTACCATCCGTCTATTTCTGTTAATCTTACCGAGCACATTACGATTGAACATAATGATGGACTGTGAAGAACTGGATGCTTTGACAATCAACGAGTCTGGTAGGACTTATCTCCACAGCATGCTGCAGACGTTCAACATACGTCATGGTGACCTACTGGGGTGGGAAATATCTTCCACATTCAGGTTACAAGATTTGAATCTGGAGAGCTTTTTTCTTACTGTCATGAACCCACACTACCTTACTAATTTGTTTCGTAAATGTTTTGAGTAGCCTGAGTGGAACTGAAGCCCAAGTGGAATTCACAGAGAAATTCCGTAACGTGCAAATTTTGATACTTCATTTCTATCTGGAAAAGACACAACAGAACACATGTTCCATATTCATTATTGGTTTTCTTGAAGTATACATTAGGGTGGGTCGTTTTGCCACTTTTTTTTCGGAACGAAATGTAATACCTGGCAAAAGTGGCCCACCCACATGGACATTACAGATATAGATTTTTCTTCAAATCAGATAATATCTTCTGTGAGAACTATTGCCTCAAAGTTTCAAAATTTCACTGAAAATTACAAAAAGTACCAAAATTGTTAATTATTTTTAGTAAACATATTTTTGGATTTATACATGCCAGATGCTATGAAAACTGACATTCAAGTCTCAAAATGCCAGTTATATGCCCCTGGGGTGGGATAGGGGTGTCTACTCTGGGGCCGGCAAAGGAGGCAAATTCAGTACAATTAAGCGTTTCTACAGCTATTTTCGTCCTTGCCTTTTCCTTCTACTGGTGGTTCATGGTGGTAGCAGAGCATTGTTATTTTTCACCATGACACTCCCACCCTTCCACCTCACAATACTGCAACGCCCTTCTCCTGTCCCAATCTGTGTCACTCAGCGTCACTATCAGGAACGAGCCGGATACGCTTCAAATTGGGCGCCATTTCTCAAGCGCTATATTTGGTTACTGTTGCCTTCAGCTTATATGAATTGGCCGTTACAGATAATAGTTTGCTAAACACTATTTTCACAGAAAATTCTGTATTTCTTTTTTTAAAAAGTCATATTATTTATTATATCACAAAAATGACTTCAGTGACAATGAAGCAGACCTTGAAGAGAAAGCAGAGGAAAGCTCTTCTGAGGAAGAGACCAAACCCAGAGACAGAACATCTAAACCGAAGCTAGATTTGACTGAAACTGCTATGATTGCTCAGAGATACAATGTAAGCAAAAGGGCTGTGGCACATATGACATCAACTGTGCTTCAGGCAGCTTTAAAAGCTGGAATTATAACCTCTCAACAATCTAGCAACATAACTCTGCTTTAATTGTGGACAAGAGCAAAGTAAGGCATGTGAAACTTAAAGTTGCTCGGAATTTAAAAGTAAGTTCTAGAAATGATGATACCATTAAAAGCCTCTACTTTGATGGTCAAAGTTCTATATACTATGGTATCTCTAAAATGTCTAGAGATGATTTCAGTTCTTTCTTTTTACATATATATATATTTAGAATATAGTTAAGATATAACCTAGGTATTTAGTTACCAATTAGCCATTAAATGAAAGCAAATCAACTTGGAACTTTCGATACCTTTTATTGTAGTGAATTATAGTTCTTGTCAGAGATAATTACAAAGGATCATAACAACGGTAGTACAGAGTATCAAAGATTCTGGGTTCTAGGATCGAGCTGTCCAAATCATAAAGCATTTTAACCTAGATTGACAGCATTAATATGTAACATATACATTACACAATGCAATTATAAATGTATCCAAAGAGTCATTCGCCTTGGAGACGAATTTCGAGAGAAAGCGATATTAAGCTCCCTTTCTACTCCAGAATACACCTGGCCAACGTCATAATGAGACCTAGTTAACTCTATCTTGGAATATCTTAATTAATCAGTTATGCATACTTGTAATATATGACTTATTGTACTTACATAATTACAACCATTCCTACACTATAAAACAAAATGTAACGACGAGTAAAATTCGCGATTACACAAAGTGACTTCAACACAAGTACACTTTGGCCGAAAGTTAACTCAGCTAGGTGATATAAGTCTCGGAGCTGATTATTTACTTGCCCTGCAGACCACGGATGGGTCTTCGCGGGTTATGAAGCGCGATAGACTGTGCGGAGAGATTCAGCTAACGCATGGGTCTGAATCGTACTGAACCTCGAATGAACCGAAACAAGTCGTTATAAACCATCTCAATTCTCTTTCACATTACAAACCGTAACTTTGACCCAACTACGTCATAGCCCTGTATCCTATTCCACTTTGGCCAAAATATTATTTTTGATATTGCTAAACTCGGTCACCGCTTTCCATCAATCTTGTAATGAGGACACCTAGTTATATTTCCGTTGAAGAACCTATTTCTTCTGTTTCTTTTGACTGTGACGTCACTCAAAGACTGTTAGATTTTCTGTGCAGTGGCTGTTAATAGTTTTGGGAAGAATTCTCTTCCGTGTTAAGGATAGTTATTGCTTTGTATTCTTTCTATTGTTCACTAAAGCTTTTAATGCCTCCCTTTTAGAATTTTTTTTTTGAATAAAAAAAAAAGAAAATAAATTTTTCTGGATGTCGTCCCTTTTTCTGCACTGGAACGTGGTGAAAGGAAAGACACTAAATCACACGGAGGCATCGTTAGAGAAGAGCACTTATCATTGTGGCTGAACCTAACTCTCAATACGTTGATGACGTGACACCATCCTCTGGCTCTGGCCATGACGAGACCACGGCTATTTTCGAGTACATCATGAACCAAATCGAAGGTGGCTTTGATGAAGTAGAGGTTCTTGGGTGTGATGGAACAAACACTAACACTGGTTGGAAGGGAGGTATTCGTCGAAAATTAAAGGAACTAACAGGCTATTTGTCTCTTGCATTTTAATGAACTGCTTTTCCGAGCTCTCTTCACGCATATTGGCGCTCATTCAAGCCCCTATTCTTACACAGGTCCCATAGGTTCAAAACTATCTGACTGTGAAATGCTTCCAGTGGTGTCATTTAAACCAATAAAATGTGACTTATCTCATCATGGTCAGAAGAGCTCAGAAAACTCAGTAAAGACCTGAGATACTTATGGTATAATTTTCATTGCTAATGGTCCTCGTCACGTCTTTGAGACCATTCATAGGTCTAGATACTTACCAAATGAATACCAGGCTGTAATCCGTTCATCCATTCAGGGAATGCATCTCGAACTCCCAGAGAATGTTCTTTTCGCCATGATGACTGATGGTCTACTTGCTGTCCGACAAGATGCATTACATAAGATTCTTAGTGCTTGAAAACACGAAGCAGAGAATCTTCATAACACTATTAGATATACCATCATTCCCAGACTGAATTTTGAGGTGAAACATTACACTGAAATGATCTTTTGGGAAAGCACTAATGTTTCAATAACTGTACCACCAGTTCTAAGGACGGTATCAAACAAATAGCTCATGGACAACCTTTCACTTTCTGACAACACTGTGCCAGAATAGTCCTCTACCGTCTATCCATGCCACACGATGGCAGTAGAACGGATAGTGAAATTAGTTACTGAAGCAGCCTCTCGAGTAGGTGGCAACGATGCTAGGGACGGGATGATCAGGTCAACCTTACTTTCTAGGCAAGCTGTGTCTAAATTGCAATCAAAGTCCCAATTTGTGACAATTTTTTCTGACAGTGACGAATTGGATTAGTTCATCCGTCCCTATATATGGTTGGTTGGTTGGGTAGGGCTGGAGCAAGAGCCCTAGGTGCAGCCACCTCCACGTGGCAGACTGGGGCGCTTGGACAGGCTATATGACCAGGTGAGCGAGGACCTGCACAACCGCTTAAATGTACTGAATTTGCCCCCTTTTCTGTCCCCAGAGGAGGTATCCCTATCCCCCCAAGGGCACATAACTGGCATTTATATACTTGAATGTCAGTTTTCTAAGCAACTAACATGTATTTAACCAAAAAATGTTTACTTTAACATATCTAAAATTCATGAAGAACTTTAGTATTTTTTCTAATTTTCAGTGAAATTTTGAAACTTTGAGGCAATAGTTCTCACAGAAGATATTATCCGATTTGAAAAAAAAATCTATACCTGTAATGTTCATGTGAGTGGGCCACTTTTGCCAGGTATTACATTTCGTTCCGAAAAAAAAAAAAAAAAAAAAAGTGGTAAAACGCTGCACCCTAGTATACATGTATCACACTACGTAAATGAAGTTTGTGAATGATGGTAGGGAGGATATATCCTCAGAACTCATGAGTATTACACCATGACGAGTTTTTGTATTGTTTTTCTTTTCACCTTACCTACAAAATTTTCCACATTTCTAGCGTCTGAATGAAGCATTTTTCAAGCAGTGTTAACTGGTTTTTCTTTTGTTCAACTTGGTATAAGGAATTACCTTTCCATATTCTTTTATCAATCATTCTACACTTCTTACTGGCGTAAATGATTTGCACTAAACTTTTCTTTTATATATAATTCCAGAATGGTTTCTTATCAGCCCTTCCGTATGTAGTGATGTGGTTCGTTTCGATTGGTTCAAGTTGGTTAGCAGATTGGTTACTTGCACGCCAAATACTTTCCACTACAGTTGTTCGAAAAATATTTACTACTACAGGTAACACTTACTATATTCAGATTTGGTTTAAATTTAAGATTTACAGATAAACAGATTTATAGAAACACTTATGTACCATAACATGTAATCTTTGTGAGTTAAAAAAAAAAAAAAAAAAACAAATTCACTGAGACTGTCTTTTGTTAATACTATGTTGGGTAAGTGATAGTATGTACGCGACAGGATGTAGTATGGATTCGTGTGTGCAATAGGTAGGCCTGGTTATGCAAAATGGGAGAAAACTCAGATAGAGAAAGTTGTGGATGTGCGGTTTGTTGGAGCGATTGTATGTACGATTGCCAGTGTTAGGTGAATCAAGAACAACAGTACCCAAAGTAATGACTGCATATAGAACTCTTGGCAAGACGACACCAGAGAAAAGAAATAGTGAACTGAAACCAAAGTAACATGGATCGACCGAAGATTGAACAGGATTGTTACAAAGAATCATAAAGCTAATGCGGCATTAGTGAGTGCAAAACTCAATAACGCATTTGGAACGACCTGGCTTTTCTATCACAGTCCGACGAAAGCTACACATCAACATACGCGATTTCAAATCCTCCGATCTCACCGTCAACGCAGTAGCGCGGAAAAGATGGTGCTTGAGAACACAAAACATGGACCGTAAATGATTGGAAGACAGTAGTATTATCCGATTGATCATTTTTATATTTGTCCCTTAACAACTCCAGGTTTATGTATTGCAGTCGTCCAAAGAGGCGTATGTTCGGACTACCTACTTCTTATCCTTAAACGTGGCAACTGCTCTGTGTTAATATTTGTCAGTTTCATGGTATTCCGTCGATCCTATTAATACTTTCAAACAACGAGTTACAGCCAGTGATTATGTGGACATTTTAGGTGACTGAATGCATCCTATGGTATGTTTTGTACCCCAACAACAACGCATTTTCCATGATGATAATGCGCCAATTCACACAGCCAGACCTCTTGAGGCGTAATTTCAGAAACATCAGAACATCTCCTCTGGTCTCCTCAATTTGCAGACTTGAACATTATTAAGTAGCCAGTTTTAGAGTAGCGACTCCCACACATATCTCCTCCATCATCGCTGATGCAATTCAGTACTGCACTACATGAAGAATGGTTCACTATTCCTCTGGAAAAAATATTCATGAGTTCCATGTCTATATTCCACGAGGAATACTAGCTGCAGTACAAGCTACAGATGGTCCAATGCTGTATTAACCAGGTGTTGTATTATGTTAAGGTGTTTCCATTACTTTGATAAGTATGTGTTCTTTCTTTTCTGAAATTCCATCATAGGTGTTTACCAGACAATAATACAATGTCCAATATTTAATAATTTTCCCCTTTTTGCCTAGGCTATTCATATTATAAATTCAATACAATGAAGTTTGTATATTCTAACTATATATATTTGGAAACTAGGTACTATCATTACGTTTGCTGATAACCGAAACAGAAGTTAAAAAAAAAAAAAAAAAAATACACTGTAGTAACCAGACTTGTTCCGAAGCTCAAATGTGCAATTACTTCGTTAAAAAAGCGAAGAAGAGAAAGTGGATTAGTAGCTCACTTCTCACGCCAGGGTTCCCTGGTTCGATACCAGACAATGTGTTTGTGGTGGACATTACGGTGGGACGTTGATAATATGATGAGCTACTATATCAAAACTAGAAATCACTACTTTGACTTGTTAAAATAATTAAATTGTACATTTTAAACTAGTTTATTTATTTATTATTTATGTAGCTTCTGTGGGTCCAGCAGCAGGTCTGCTGGCAGCTGGTTATGTTGGTTGTAACCAAGCAGCTACGGTAGCAGTGCTAGCGATTGGTGTTGGAATTATGGGAACATTTTACCCCGGAATGAAAGTGAACGCTTTAGATCTGAGTCCAAACTACGCAGGTACACTTATGGGTATCACCAACGGTGCTGGCAATCTATGTGGAATTGTGGCACCTTACCTTGTTGGACTTCTAACTCCAAATGTAAGTATGATAAATGCTCCTGTAAGTAACAAAAGTTAAGAGAAATATCTAGGTAGAGAATTATCCTTCTATTGTGTACAAGCAAAGTTAAAACGTTTTTATTTTCTCTCTCTAATTTATTTCAATCTTTAAGCATGTGATAGCTCACTTTGGTCGAAGATGACCGTCATCCCGATTGCTTGATTAATTTGGAGTTTAGCATACCATTCAGCTATATCAGATATGACTAACAGTCTAACGTGGGATCCGAAGCAAATGAGCTTCTAATGGAAATCAAATCTGGGCCTCATGCACCAAAGCTGCGTACAATAACCACGTAGCCACGACGGAGTTAATCATATCGATTGCATTCTGTTGGAAAATAATAAGTAATAAGTGCCTACTTTAATGCTGTGTTTAAAAGAAGACAAAAAGATAGTTGTATCACGTGGATTGTTTAAATTCAGATTATATAGTTTTTACTGGGATGTATTAACTATTTGTTCATGGTTCTAAAGTTTATAAATATGTTTTTGTTTATATCAGCTTTTGATTGAAATTATAGATTGTATTAAAGTTCACATTTGTATTCATAATTTGTTAATGATTGGTTTTGGTGGAAAATTATGTATGTGGTAAATGTATGTTGTTAGGCCTAGCTAGTAAGCCTAACATTATAATTGAACGATACGGCTAAAGTATATAATGCAACACCCACCACGAAAATTGTCACATTTTTAACAGATTCATGATAGTTACTTAGGTGACAAAATTAGTTAATTTTCTATTGCGTAAGAACTCTTTAGTTAGTAATTTCTCCTAATCATATTTTACGACATGCAGCAAAATCCAATAACTATATATATATATATATATATATATATATATATATATATATATAGATACTACTTCGGCTTTATATGTTATTTATTTCCTATTTAATGTTACCATAAAGGTAACCGCTCTTCCCTAAAGAAGTACCATCATACCAATTTCTTTTTTAACTCTTAAACGGATATTATCTACGTCTACATCCAACTCACTGTAAATATATATATCTAGACGTTCTTCACAGGAACAACTATTCTCATTTTTGTTTAGGGCATTCTCTCACACTTTACTCCAATCCTTTTTGTAACATTACATAAACAAAATTTTTCACGTTACAAAAGTGGCAACTATCAACTCACTTTCTGCCCTCTAATATATTGTATCAAATGTATTTCATATCATTCTCAACAATTATTCTACTTATAACTTATACTCAATATTCATCAATACCCAATACTTTTAGAGTAAAAGGTTATATTCTGGTTTCGCCTCAGCCCTTACATATTAAATGTTCTACATAATTATTGACGGTGCAGAATTTTTACTATATTTAAATAACTAAAAAAATCAAAGATAAATTGCTGATTACGTCAAAATAAAATACACTTAGCTATAAATTTTAGAATCAATGATGAACAATGCACCACACATCAATCACCATGACAAAGTACTCTGTAAATGAGATTAAGATCAAGTTTTCCAATCCAGCATCGCAGAAACATACAATTCAACAGGTGGCATTCGATGCTGACTTACCATCATTGGTTCTAGAATTTGTGTAGCTACCCTGAATATCCCTAGCACTGCTTGAAGAAGAAAAGAAGAAGAAAAAAAGAATAATATTCAACTAAGAAAGCAGAAAACATCAAACTTGAAATTTTATATATTTTATTAACTACAATCATTATATTTAAGAGATCTGTACAAAATAAATACATTCGAGTTGATATGTGCGTGTGACAAGATATACTTTAATGGCAGTTGAAGATGACCCTGTTTGGCATATGAAAATACACATCCACACATTGGCAGTATCAAAAGTGAATAGGGAATGTAAGAGAGAACTTGTCATCCTATATAGTAATCTAACACTACATGCTCACTAAATTTAACCCTGTATATATCACAATTTAAAGGCACTTTAGTTTCAAAACTAATTCACAAGAAAATTAAGACAGGTTATCAAGAACTAACTCACAAAAGCAACCTCTATAGTTCTAATGAAGAATTATACAATAATTTTCATTGTATTCAGAATTTAAATGCTCGGAAAGTTTTTCAAATACATATCTGATCCACTCAAATTTTATATGAAAACAAAGTTACAAAATAATCAAGTCTGTTAAAGACAGTATAGAGGATCATGCGAATGAATGAATGAATGGGGTTCTGTTTATAGTAAGGATTAAGAACATCAAACATTTTCGCCTAGATGTTTATGCCCCACACAACTTAAATGTTTTGAGGATTGCATATTAACATTACGCGAAATGTACACATATGGATGAATGGGATATGGATAGCCAGTGCCATGCCGTGGAAAATCAGCACCCGGGACGAGACTATACGACGGAGCCTCCTTACATATGAATGATGTTGACAGACCAGCCGCGAAGTGTCACTATGGTTCGCGCGAAGCGTAATAAAGTTTTCAAAAATAAACCTTGCTTTTCCTTGATTTTGAGCACTTTTTATTATCTTTTTCCTTCCATTTCATGCATGTGCACAGTATAAATTTGTCCCTGGTTAAATTAAACATTAGACTGAAAAATACTGCTGTTGATCTAAGTAATTTTTTCTCCCGAATTTTGCGCCCGCTTACTTCGGCGCCTGGGGCTGTCCTCCAACGGCACGGCACTGTGGATAGCTACTGTTAAATAAAGTTACCCATGAAGATATTAACGGATTGATTCCATTAACGAATCCAGCCGAGATAATTGCTCCAGCTGTCCGTTCCAAAAAACGCAATTCAAAAAATCGCTTTCACTCAAGAGTTACCGTGTGTAACGGACGTACTAACATTACAATCTTACAAGGTACACTAGCGTGATCCTAATCAGCAATATGATTCAACACTGAAACGAGACAAGTAAGCTTTCCGTACATTCGTCAGTGCATTTTCTGAATTTCCCGCGAAACAAGTTTCAGATAACCCAATATCGCAGATATGTAAATATTTTCCTTTATAAGACATTATTGCTGCTGTGTATGGTCAAGTGGCTAAAGTATATGTTTACTTGGCGCGTCGTTTCGGAAAGGATATCCGTCTCGGATACAAATTTGTGTAATGGTTTGGATCCCCATGGTCAACACAAATCAATCAGCCATTTATTGCTACTCTTTACTTTCTTCTATGTTTTATAAAACAACAACCTAAACTTCTATCCCAAACTTTTCTCCAAATGTTATTATTTTTTAATCCACATTCGTATTTAACAACAATCTTAAAATATGATCCTTAAATCGTGTTCTAAATGTTCATATTTACAACTTCATCATACGAAATCAAATATTTGTCGTTAAGAACTTTACAACGTACACACAATAATACAAATTTAAAAATAGGCATATTAAGTAGACAGGTTTCCCATTAGGAAATTCTACATGATAAAGGAGACTTTATCCTGCTATGATAAATTTTGCCTAACACTGGATTCCACATAAAATATACAGTATTTTTAAAGTGTCATTTTTTCTCTTTATTAAGTTAAATATATTTACTTTTTTCTTACTTTTAAGTTTTTAATTAAGTTAATAAATAGAGCAATCCACATTACACTTTTTTTTTCTGATAATGATGATTTTTTAGTTTTCCATCAGGGTTGAAAAATCATGATCTTTTCTTCAGAAAAATAATTTTGTAGTTTATTATGTACTTAAATCAATTATACTTTTTATTTAAAAAAAAAAAAAAAAAAAAAAAACGGAATTCTGTTTTGCCTACAGTTACTCAGTAGCATTGTATTGTTGTTCTCGCAACATATACTAGTGAGTGGTCATAGTGATCCTCGGAATTGACTTCACAATAATTGGACGAAATAAAGACAATTAATGGACGGTCAATTATAATAACCAAGGCTCGGATTTCTATGACCTAAAAGCTTCGAAAATATGCATGCATTTATACCCTACAAAATGGCAGAATATTTTTTTTTTTTTTTTTTTTAAGTTTTTGATGCTGCAGAACTGTAGGGAAATGCAGAATACCATAGAATATAAATATTTTCTGCTTATATTGGATTACTTTCTTCTCACCTCTTCCAAGAAAATGCTGAAATAGCGCCACCGCCAAAAGCTACGCATGTTCACACTACTTAGAGCACTTGGCTTTAACAAATTTACGATAAGGATTTTATATACCGAGTTCTATTCTGCCTAACTCGAAGGCCTTGTGAGATACACATTTTTGTCATAAATTATGAACCCCTTCTTTCTTAGGATGTGTTTTCGTGAAAGCGACAAGATAAAAGGTCAAGTCCTATACGCAAAAATTAATTCCAAACGGTTCACTCGTCTTCAAGTGATGATGAAACAGACGTCGATGTTATTTTTATATATTGAAAATAACATAGAAATCTCGCCCCTTCCCTCTTTTTAGAAGTGCAATTTTCTAAAATGCTGGAGCGCGTGGCCACTTGTTTTAATAAGGAGGTTATATACTGAGTTTCATCTTCTGAACACGAGGGGCTAGTGAGATCACCTACTTTTGGAATAAATTTTAAACCAACTCTTCCTTCCCCTTTAGAATACACACATTTTAATAAAAGTGACATGACAAAAATTGTCTCGATCCAAGTGCTAACTGTGTTCAGAAATGCAGTGCAATTTGTTCAGCCGTTATTCCGTAATGATGAGAGGTAACGTCAATTTGAGCGCGGAGGAAAAATAATAGAAATGTCCCCCTTCCCTCTTTAGTAGTGAAATTATTGAAAACTCTGGGAGTAGTGTCCAATTATTTTTAATGAGTTTATATATATCAAGTTTCATTTTTATAACGTGAGAGGCTCCTGACACATTCTATTTTTGGCATAAATTTTTATCTCCCTTCTCTTTTAGGATACACATTTTAATCAAAATGACATGATAAAAACTATGATAAGTATTACCACAATATGTAAAATTTTGACCTTAAAATTGAGGGTATTGAATATAAAAAAGAATTCAAACTGTCTTCTCAAATCTCCTGTACAATATGAAATGATTAAATCATCAGATTATCAAAATTCCTGACTTATTAACTTTTTTTTTTTTTTTTTTTTTTAAAGCTTTGTTAAAGATTGGATTATTAAGATGATGATAAAGCAATGTTTGAGAGTGACAAGCTAGTCGTCTATGTCACGCTCAGTCACTTTATCTGCACCACTTGAAGAGATTAATTAATTTTAAGTTTTACCTGAGCCTCAAGACTTTCTTCTGTCAGACATTACCTTTTAAAACTCAAAATATAATTCTTTGCCGTGGGATACCCGGATTCGATTCCCGGTGGAAGCTCATATTGTTTGGATTCCCCGTTAATCAGTAGGTCCAAGTCTCATATACCCTCGCTGCTGAAAGGGACGCTAAACTCAAAATATAATTGTAAATAGAAAAAAAAACTTCTCTCAATTGAAGCACCTAATGAATTGCTTTGATTTAAAGTTGACCTGACCATGAAATCGTTAAACTGTACATACTTTAATGTGATTTTAATTGGTGCCCTGTTCATCGAAGAATTGCAATTATATTTTTAAATTCTTAAGTTTAAGACTTCAGTATACGCAATATTTTACTCTTTAATATATCCTCTGTTGAGACTCCATAACTAGGCTAACAAACAGGCAACTGATTTTCCAAGAATTATGTCTTATTTTTACATATTGTGCTCTATTTATTTAAATGATGGTTTTAAAATTAGTTTTATCTGGATCCTTAGATAACCAAAATTATGTTCTGGGTAGCATGTCTGAAGTGTTATCAGGGTGTCTACTCAAATTCCAAAATGAAATTTCGTGACTTTTTCGTGACCTTTTCTGTACCAAATCATAAAATTTCCTAACATTCTCAAGAGCGAATTTGGGTGCAAATTAGGCCGAATTTTCATGCATGCGATAGAAGAGTGCTTTGCTTGCGATTTAGTAGCGTCTAAAGCCGACATAAACATTTTTGATGGTGAATTTTGACGCTTTATAGAACTAAATTTTCCAGTATGTGCTTATATTTGTACAGATAGAAAAATTCGTGACCCAAAAGCTAAATTTCATAACTTTCGTGACCGATACACACCCTGGTTACGTTTCTTGTACATTTGGGTTGCTTTATTAATAAACAAGTCTTTAAACAAAGGATCATATATACAATCTCACTCATGTTTACTTCCTTTCGAATTTTTGTTTCCATTTACTGAGGAATACCCTATCGCATATGTAAATTCAAGCATACATGAGAAACTAATATATACATTTATACTACGGAATAAAATTAAAATAAATAATACACAGAGGTAAGTAAATCTTCCTCATATAAGACTGTAGACTTATAATGCAATATCCTCTCAAGATTTAAGATTCATCGATGTATCTTCCTTAAGTCATGGATTTATTCTAATCCAATAGAAATCTAATGTAAAACATCTTTCCATTAGCAACGCACTTAAGAAAAAAAAAAAAGAAAGCGAAAGCTACTTACAATTAATCCATACTTAAAACAGATACTAAATTTATACTTGTACTAACAAACTTACTAGTAATAGTTCTGCTTAATTCACAAGACTCCAGTAATAATTATAAACTTTAAGTACTTCGGATGTATTCAAACTGCAAACACACAAAACCATGACAATAGCATAAAAATGAGATTCCATAACATTGACACCAAAAAGTAAAACATAGAAAACACACTTATAAAGGCACTCACTGTGTGCGTATCACAATTTCCCTGATTTTCTAAGGATTACGCATACAAAATTAAAAAATATTGTAACTTGATTTGAAGTTTTTGTCTTTTATGTGCAGCACACAATTGAAGAATGGCGGCTTGTCTTCTTCATATCCATTGGCGTCTTTCTGGCAACAAATTTAATCTTTGTCTTCACGGCCTCAGGAGAGCTTCAGTCGTGGAACAACTACGGAAGATCAAGTTCATTGGAACAAGATACAAAGAGTAAGTATTTACATCTTAAGTAGTCTTAGTAAGTAGAGTAATAGTAAGTCTTAAGTAGTGTAAGTATTTAAATATTGTTCTTAAAATATTTACAACCCAAAGAAAAGTAATATTATTTAAAAAGGGGAATATACTAGATCTAAATATAAATATTTGTAACATATACTGAACTACAACAAACACTATCATTACTGTTGATAAATTAATTAAACTATAAACATCGGGTTTATGTGAAAATGCTTAATGCATTTTTTTTTTTTTTTTTTTTCTAGAATAAAATATAAACCAAGCAAAGCCCAATGATTTCTCTTTCGTGTCTTTCAGTCCACTCGGAGATGATATATTAAATATGAACTATTTAAGTTTCAAGTTATATAATTCCTCTTTTGGAAGATTCAGTGTAAGTCATTCCACATTTAAAGAGTACCCTGCATTTAAAATGTCTACTCTTTAAGGGCTAAAAAGAACCAACTAGGAAATAATTAAAATGCTTTGAAAGTATTGGTTAGTTTTTACAATAACTAAGTCATCAACGAGCATAACAAATTTCACAGCAAAATTTATACATTTCTCGCTTTCTTTTATTCTGGAGAAGTTTCTCAATTTGAGAGCCGGCACCCCTTAGGGGTCGCGAAAGATAAATTCAAGCAGAACCTAATAAAGGAAAATATATTTTTAAGATTATTTTGGATTTCCTATTTTCATAGACATTTTTATTGTAATATTTATTGTTATACCTTATTTCTATTTCTATATAAGGCTTACACATACATACAACTGGAAGTGATAAGCAATTATAATTAAAAAGCTTAATATAAATCGGAAAGTACTTATGGAAGTCTCTGGCAAGAGTATGTGATAAAAGGGGAGGGGGGCGCGATATGAAAAAGTTTATGTCTGCCCTAAGGTATATGTTTT
Source organism: Thermobia domestica (assembly GCF_964235325.1). Classification (NCBI taxonomy): domain Eukaryota; kingdom Metazoa; phylum Arthropoda; class Insecta; order Zygentoma; family Lepismatidae; genus Thermobia; species Thermobia domestica. The sequence continues at coordinate 169,231,025 of NC_137464.1, read as the reverse complement.
TTCTTTAATAAGTATGGTAAAACCTATGTTGGTCATCATCGGTTGCATTGTAAAGTTGCAATACTCTGTCAATAGTATATAGTAAAAATAATTAATACCTACACTATAAGAAATGTTCTGTATAATACAATGAAACCTGTTTATGTTGCTCACCATTTTACATTGAACAAAATAAGCGTGTTTTGAAGCAAAAACTAATATAGATTGTAACATACGGATTTAAAACGCAGTAAGTAATTATTACCTATTTATTGATTTGCATTTTATAAATAATATGCAGTAAAAAATATTTGTGCAATATTGCATCTAATATGGTTAGCTTACCTGCCTTCTGAGTGGGAGCTAACATGTTTGGATTCTACATTAATCTCTAGGACAACGTGCCATGCTGAAAAGGGGCATGAAACTCCAACCTAACTAAATATTTTAGTTTGCCACTCGCACACTGGTTAAATTATTGTAATTTTACCACGCAAATTATCTGCGGATCGCTCAATATTCTTTATTCTTTGTTGTCTTCCACCTGTTACAACTTTGCAGATAAGATCGCCAGTTCCAAAAAATAGTCGACGCATCCGTGCTTTCTCACTCCTCAAAGTAGCCAAACACCAGAAGCAGCCCCTAGTTCTGAATTTATAAACAGGGTTTTGACCACCAAGCTGTGAAAGGAAGTTGTGACATTTCGTTCTTTCTCACACTTTGAACATTAATCCGGTCTTCAATTATTGTAAATTTCCTGCAGGTGGCCTTTAGAAATCTTAGAACACTTGACGAAAACAAAGGCATCAACAGCTCAATAAATCCATTTGTACTACACTACCAAATGTCTTGCAATGTACAATACGAATGCCATATACTCGCAGACAAAAAACTAGAAGCAGCGAACAGTATCATTGTCTCTTGTATTTGCAGAGAAGTTACTTCCAATAGACAAGTTTCCCCTTCTTTCCTTTGATTTATTAACCACAAGAAGTATAATAATAGTAAACATGAAAGAATTTCTAAAATTACGCACATTTTCGGTACCCAACACAGAGGTATATTTCACATTAACAGTACATTAATAACATTGCTTCAGTGCAGCTAAGTTCCACGATAAGACAGTTGGCCACCTTACAGAGTAATAAATAATGCATTCTGATGGGAAAATGCACGTTTTATAAAAATTATGCCAAATTAAGTCAGGTTGCAGAAAGAAAAGTCATGTTAGGCACGTGGCAGACTTAAGAAAGGTGCCCAAATTAACAAGTTTCACTGCATCTATTTAAGTATACATACTATTATTTAAATCCAACTGCAACATACTAATTACCCACAAAATCCGACGGCATATTCGTTATTCTGTTCTCTCTTCCACATATGATGATAGATACACACAAGATCGTCAGTTCCAGGAAATACTCAAAATATCCATACTATCTTACCCCACTAAATAGCGAAGCAACTTTGTTGTGCATTTAGAAACACACATTCATTCTATTAGTGAGTTTTTCTGACTAGCAAGCAGAATGAAAGACTTGTTCTCTTATCTTTTTTACACTTTGCAACATGAATTCGATCGTCATTTTTTTATAATTTCCCTGCAATTTCCTTAGAAGGAGAATTCAAACACGTGACGAAAACAAGGGCAATCCTAGTTCAATAAATTCTTTTGCACTACCAATATCTCGAAATTGTGGACTATGAATAGGACGGCTTAATGGTATCAATCTGTTCATACACTCGCCGACAACAGACACAAAAGCAATAAAAACTATAACTACCTCTTGTATTGTTGGAGAAGTTACTTTCAATGAACAAATTTTCCGTTCCTATTATGAAAATTTTTGAGGAAACATGCAATGTTTTGTACATGGAACTGCCTGTAAAAGCCTGTCAGATTTTGACAGGCATTATACAGGCGCCTGTTTCGGCGAAAACACATGTAAAGAAAATATTACAGGCACATTGTCTTCAGGTGATATGCATGTCGAAAAAGTAATGAACTTCTGTTGGAAATTTTGCACGGAAATACGCGTTGTACAGAGCCTGTACATTAAAATGAGAACATGCAATGTACACGTAATCACTCACATGCAAGTAAATGGAGGGAATATGTGCATGTAAAGTACCTTGAATGGCTTGTTGATAACATTCGCAATACAGTAAGAATGAAAAGTACAAGGAAGGTGCCTGTTTATCAACACATGTAATATACATGTGTGACATTCGCATTACATGTAAATACCATGTATTAGCGTATAGCATGGAAAACGCATTATGTAGAATATGTTATTTTACATTTATCATTTTCGTGTACATGCGAAGTGTGTAACTCCCGTACGTGCAGTGTAAAGGCAATGTACAAGTGAACGGGAACATGCAATAATCATGATTGCCAATAAATGGATTAAACAGATACGTGTGGTGAACAAGGTGGATTGGAGATAAACATTCACGTTATAGGCATAGGAGACATGCAATATTCAGGCACATGTCTCCAGTTCGCCATTCGCTATGCAAGGTCCTGACATGTATAATGCATGGGATTAAAACTGAATACATTGCCTGTATTATCTCCGTGTACATGCGAAGTGTGAACCCACCTATATGCAATGTGCAGGTAAACGGAAAATGCAATGATCATGATTGTCAATAAATGGGTTAAACTGGTGCATGCCATGAATAAGGTTGATTGAAGTCAATCATTAATGTTACAGGTGTAGGAAACATGTAATATTCAGGCACCAAGTCTCCAGTTTGTCATGCACAATGCAAGGTCTTGACACATGTATAGTACTTAATGCGATGTACTTTACATGTATACTCCGCTAACATGCCCACTAATTCGTTAACACCTGTATTTCACATGTATTTAACATGTGAGTTACATTCTTATCAAATGAAAAGCAGCTGTCGTCAGATCCTCATGAGGTAACGTATATGTCAACAACATGGAATATGCCGGTTACGTACATGTCTTCCCACTCTCTACTTGTTGTTTACATGCATTTTTCACGTTGCAAGGTTGCAACCCTATTAACATGAAAACTACCTGTTTCCATGAAATGAACATGCAATGATCGTGAAAAAAATCGATACCTGTCTCATGCGTTTAAAAGTGTTCCATTTTCAGGCGCATGTACATGCGCCTGTAAAAATATGCCTGTTTATGCATGTTTCACAGGCACCTGTAAACCACCTGTATTTTCTGTCTGGGTCTCCAAGTTCATTCTTCTATCTTGTAACTTAGCCGGATTGATGCAAGGCTATTCAGAAGAGACACAATCTTTTGAATAGCCTTGCATCAATGCGGCTCAGTTACAAGACAGAAAGGTTGTTAGCTTACTGAGTAATAAGTACTGCATTCTTATCCGAAAATGCAGTTCCATAAAAAAATATGCAAAGTTAAAGAATTTTACTGTATATTTGGTTTCTGTAAAGCGAAGATTTCGATGTCGTTCTTACATTTCGATATTTCAAAAATACCGAAAGCTGTGAGATGAGCGTAAGTTTATTTGCTTTATTGTTTCAGTGGCGTATGCATCATTTGAGTTCACTGTAGCTCTGAACTATTCATACACATGCACGTGTAGAAAATAATTTCGATTTCAATAAATCACTTACATTCATGTTTCCTGGATTTGTAATATGAGAAAAGATCTAGATGGTTTTGAGATACGTGGAAACGCCACCATGAAGTTCACATGGGTTGTGCCATTTTCGTTTTTAAATTTATTTGTTTAGTTTAAACCACCTTGGCTTACAGAGTACAGTGAATCTCTTTGGTTTAAACCAGCAAACTCTATTGATATCATCACTTTATACATAAAATAGAACGATTTATTCAGTATTTCTTGATTACCAGAAGATATGGCATTGTTTCTCCAGCATATTTAAAATGGTCCACAGTATTTTACTCAAAAACTGAAGCATTTCACAGAATAATGTTGTATAGCACTTTTCAGCGAATTCGAGAAAACTGAGAAAATCTTTACGTTTCGGGACTACAGCATTGTTCTGCTTAGTGCTACACACAACGTGCTTCCAAAATGTGTCATATGGCGTTATTCGGTAGAATGCTTCAATTATTAATAATCTAAAAGTTCTCTGTTTATCAAAATTTATAAATCAGTTTATTACTGACTTTAAACATTGGCTCATCATGATTTTATCACTTTATTTTTATTTATTTATTTTGATAATGCTAAATTAAAAATCCTCCTCTCCCATTTTTACATCATTAAATGTCGTTCTTATTTTGTGAACAAGTTTCAGATTCAGCACACACATTGAAGAATAATGTCTATAAACACAAGATATATGTAAGAGTGACTTTTGTTATATGCAATAATTTCTTAGTGCACTTATTGAAGACATATTTAAATTATTGATGTTTACCTAATTGAGATAGCTGTAAACTAGAATTTCTATTTCTGCTCTAACTGATTTTAATGAAAAAAATATTATTATTGTTTATTCCAGGTGGGGACGCAGAAAAACCTTACTATGGAACAATGACACTCACGTCTACTGATTTCCAATCAAATAAGGTATGTTATAAATTATACTATTTTGACTACAATTCTTGGGGTAATCTCTCTGAGTAATTATAATTTTAACGATAGTTACTGAAGTACAAAATATGAAGAAAGAAAGAAAAAAAGCGACTGGATCACAAATCAAACTCCGTACCCGGTATACCAGGCCATTTAAGCTACTACGCTATCCAGACCTGCCCACAAATCAGCCATCAGTAGTGTATGCAGAAGTTAGTCAAGGGTTAATTTGTATTCCGAAGTTAATATATTTTTCAGCTCTTTGTACACATATCTTAATGTGGTAAATATTTATTTATACATATCTTGCTCAAAGGAAGGGAGGGAGTGGGGGGTTTGAACCTCGAATCCTTTTCTTGCGAACGCCACTGCCAGCCACACTTTCAGTGCTTGAACATTTTTTTTTCTACAAATTTCATTGAATTCACACCTGTAGAAGATTTGGGATTACCAATATCGGTCATTTCCTCTGTCTCATATATAGACACCAGGGGCCTTATGCAGAGTCATTTTGACGTATGATTAGCGTCATACTAAAGGCCTCACTACTGCGGGAAACATATTTTAGTCGAACTTTTTAGTATGGCAGCAATAATGCGTCAGAACGACTCTGCATAAGGCCCTAGGTGTTGAAGCAAAAGTTGTACGTTATGTTCTATGTCGTTTAAATGGTTTAACACCAACGTAGAGACTGAATACTAGTGATCAGCCTAGGGAAGAACTAAATAGACACAGATACGATAAGCCGGAAAGCAAGGCGGGTTCAATCTTCTAGCTAGCCACATCTTTTCTGACTTCGAATTTCATACAATTTATTTAAACCCACAGAAGATTTGATGTTAAAAATATTTTTCCTTATTTCTCATATGAATTTTAGTTCCTATTTCCCTAAACGTTAACTTAGGATGTACTGGATGCAAGAACTGAGGCTAGAATGAAGAAACTGCTTGACCTACATAAATACGATTTGTAACTCTAGTTACATTAGTCCTATATTTGATATAACTTGATGTTGACAGGCCTATCACGAATACATTTAGCGAACGTACTGAAAGATTATTTAACAAGCTTCTACACATGAGAATGACAGGACAACTGTCGTAAGGAACAGGAAACAAATCAGTATATAGTAAAACAAACGTAAGAAGAATAGAAATAATATGGAGAAAGATTCAGGATGAAGATGGTGAAGAAGAAAAAAAAAAAGTTGTTCAAGGCGCCCAGTACACAGTCAGACCTGATAAGATGCTGCATTTGGAAACTAATGATGATTAACTCAAGCTATGATTTTAAACTTTTTTCATGTTTATTGTTACGAAAACATCACAATCTGCGTAAATCCACGTTATCCTAGCTCCCTTTTTCATTTTCCTATCTTTCGACTAATAAGAGAGAAGTATTGTAATTATGAATAACCCGAATTTGAGATTTCAACAAAGTTACACGTTTCATGTCCCCTGCATGCTGCAATAATGATTTTTGAATGTCTGTTCGTTCGTCTCAATGTATGTAAACTCGCCTAGAGGTCAAGTCATTCAACTTATCCACCTCAAAATTTCAAACTTTTTGGTTTTGTTTTAAATAGGATTCTCAAGGGTGTTTTCCGAATTTTTCTACTCCCAAAAAGAACGGGTGACAATAAAATATTGTGATTTACCAAAAATGGCTCTAGCGATTTTATTCATATTTCATACCTAATATTTTATTAACAACCATATATAGTGGTATAAGTCATTTCTTTAGGAAAAATCAAAGATTGATTACCCTTGGGTTGATTACTTTTTCCTGCCCATTTTCCCCAAAACGACTCGGGCGATTTTGTTCATGTCATAACCTGACAATAAGAAAATTCATTTGTCCCGAATTCCCTTCGGACGATTTTCTCAAAAACGAGTCAGCTGATTTCGTTCATATTTCAAATAACACTACACTGCAGGATGTATGTCATGGTAGTTTACTTTTGGGAGTGAGTTTCTTTTCGGACGATTTTGTCAAAAACCACTCAGGCAATTTTGTATATATCCATAAATATTAAATTAATAACTCTACAATGTTGTGTAAATTGCTTCTCGAGACAATATACGCAAGGTTTGCAATTAGATTACTTCTACTTCATTTTGGGAAGTGATTTCTTGTAAAATTTTTAAAAATTGATTCCTTCAAATGCGACTCATGTGATCAAGTTCTCGTAAACAAATACTTAATTAATGGCCCTAACATATAACATAAATAATTCATCATTAAAAAAAAAAAAATCCACAATGGATACTCTACTTTGGGAATGAACTTCCTTCGGTCGAAGTTTCCTGGAAACTGCTTGTAATTTTGTTCGTATTTAACAAATAAATGTTTCAGTAATAACTGCAGCCTAACATGATTTAGATTAAGAAATTGGAGTGAGAAAGTTCTATACGGTGGCCCGTACTTTTTACAAATCAATTACGATTCCACATAATAATGTAAGTTTCTCTCTTTATATCTAAAGAGTACAGACAAACAAAATGAGGTCTATATAGTTTTAGTGAATTTTAGGGTATAAAGTTAGAAAGCTGGACTCAGTTACAAAGTGGACAATAGTAGACTTTTTCATTGAAATTATTACCATTGCTACTAACATACTTTCTTTGATTTTAACGGTAGGATTGCCCTAACAGATTTTTTTATATATATAATCAGATGAGTTGATTTTCAGTTTAGCGTCCCCTTCAGCAGCAAGGCTATATGAGACCTGGACCTACAGCTTAACCAGGTTAACGTGGGATCCGAACATGAGCTCCCGCCGGGAATCGAACCGGGTCTCCCACACCAAAGGTGTGTATGCCAACCGCTTATAACTACGAGGGAGCTCTTCTTTTAATATAATAATTCTGAATAGATTGCACTATTTCATGATATGTAACTTAATTTCAGATAGGAACACAGTACTCTATTGATCAGTTCCGCAAGTTATTAACAACAATTTATCATTAGAACCAAAGTTCTCTCTTTGAACCAATATACCATGATTGTAATAAAAAATTTGTAAGATTCCACGTGTCTTCACACCGTGCTGGATGGAACCATGTATTTCTACACCACATGCTTGAAGTAAACAAACAGGCGACAGCAACGAAGATGACCTCGTCCATCATCGCCAGCATTCAACAAGTGACGCAAAGGCAAGCTGTCAGCAACATTTTGGTATAAAAGAGGACAGCACACCTTAGGAAATATCAATTTTGCCCGGTTGATCAAACTATCAGCTCTGTAAGACGCCTCGTCATTGAGGTCCTTTCCCTCTCTAAGACGTCCGGTCATTGAGAGTAACCTAACCAATACACCCTAAGACGCCTGGTCATTGGGTTCCTTTCATTTAACCTACATAATTAGAGGAACTTTACTTATTGTAACATATATTGTATTCAAGAGGAGGCTTTTTGTAATTAAAGGTGATGCGAAAGTCCAAACTCCCATGTACCGTATTTTGCTCTACCCTATAGAACAGAGAGAATACAATATCATGAGGTTTTTGTATAATTACGTGCTGCAAGAGAGTCTGAAGCAGAAGATAAACTTGATGACGTTAGATGATGTTGCTCCAAGTTCCCTTTAAACGCTGTTAGCAAATGAGAGAGTTACTGTGTTACTACCTCTTTGAACACATTCACGTCAGTCTATCTGCTACCTGCTCATGCTGTATTGCGTTTGCTTAGCCACATCTTTGAACCATACGGTAACACCTTACAGCCTTCGTTTCATTCGCTTAGACCATACGCCAAGTTTTTACCACGCTTAATTCTCAAACTTTTGTAATTAATAAAAATAACTGTATAATTCAAACTTTCTCTCTCTCTCTTTCAGTAATAACAGCTGAATTTAATTCAATAGAACTTAACAGATTTATAACAACGTTTTACCGAAAAAAAAGACTTTTCTTAAGCTCAGTCATTACATGGTAACAATTAAGTTTATAAGTAAAATTTTGATAGATCATTAAACATGTCAACATGTGTAAACATTTACAGTGAACTCAAGGATTACGAACTCGATCCGTTTCGTAAAGTTATTCCACAACCGAAATTATTTTTTCAATTGAGATTAATGTTAAATACTTAAAATCAGTTCTAGGCACTATATAAATAATTTTTAAGCGTTTTTCTCTAATAAGAATATAGAATGAAGACAAAATTATCATTTTTAAAGACAAATAAAACTAAATCGAACAGTGTGAGGGGTAAAATGACATTAAAAAGCTTCCCCCCCCCCAAAAAAAAAAGCTTTGGCACAAACACTCTGACAAAGAATGTTTATGACAAACACGTGAAAGTACTCCTACGAAGAGTGTGGGTTCGAACCCCGAAATATCGTTCGTGAGCCGAATGAAAAACTGTCCGTGACCGATTTGTTCGCGAAGAAAGGGGTTCGTGAACCGGAGTTCCACCGCATACTGAAAAGCATTTGAGAAAATCCTTTCCTCCTAACAAGATGTAAGCTAGTACTTAACAATTCTTGTTGAAACAGACAGTACAATTCACATGTGATTGATTGTGAACAGAAAACTATTTTATTGGTTGCACAAAAAGGGAAGTTGTTCGCTAACTGTTGAAATAAAAAAATAAAAACAAAATTGTGCCTGCGTGGAAAGCGGTTCGAATTCTGCTCGACATTAAAACTGAATAAGAGTTTCCTTAGTAAACCTCATACACGCAAAGATTGTGCCTTGAATAAAGGTGCTATCTTATTATTCTTAAACCTCTGCCCCTAGAATTCTTGACGAGAGACGTTATCCTGAGAGTGATTTAAGGATGCTATACATACAATAAGTGTAAAGAATAAAGAAATAGAAGAAATCAATATCTGATCTAATATCATGCATTTTATCATGAATGAATGACTAAACATAATGCAAGGGCAACAAAGAGAATCAAATCTGTTTTTAATAACCCAATAACTGTTAGCGAAGTATAATATAGCAATTAATTTGTACTTAAGGATAAACTGCTTTGTACTTAATTACTTATTTTTCCATTTTATTTTGCAGCAACTTCAGTCCCAATAATTTATGGTCACAGTTTCTCAAAAGAAGTATTCTAAAAATGACTGCAACTACGTCCATTAAAGTACAAAAATCCATGGTCTGAAAAAGTTTTACGAAGATTACTACTATATGGGATATTCAAAGAAAGAAGATACTGTTACATAGGCAAGATACATAAAATAAATAAGTTCGAAAAAAGCCCGATAGATATATGACTCTTTTCCTATCACTCTTACTACTTCAAAATACAAATTATGTAGTTTAACACTTTTAAAGATTTCTTTCAAAACTTTTGAGTAGCAATATCATCAGCAAAGTCAACTGATTAATGATAGCAATAGCTCAAGTGCTTCCTTTTGGTTATATAGTTGGCGTACACGTCTCTAGCGCGGGAGAACCGGGTTCGATTCCCGGGTAAGCTCATGTAATTGGATCCAAAGTTAAGAAATGTAGGACCACGTCTCGTATAGCCTCGCTGCTGAAAGGGACGCTAAACTCAAATAAACCTACCAACCAATAGCTCAAGCAATCAAGACAAAATCTGTATTTTACTACAATTAATAGTTATAGAGATGTTATTTGTAGAATTACTCTGCTTTACAGAACAAAGAATTTTATTTACTAATCCCTGTTGCACTTTCTATGTATGTACAAGAAATGTATGTCAGTTTGTGCGTCACACTATCCTGGAATATTACTAATATACAATGTTACTTAAGACATTTTTAATGTTGATTGTAGAAAGACAAGTGATATAATAAGAATTCTTATGCTGCATGCTATTTAACAGTAATCAGTCACACTAATAGATGTTGCTACTTATAACGAAGTCCTTGAATAACTGCATAAAAAAGTGGAGTTTCGGATGGTTAGTAGATAGGAAGTTAAATGTAAATTATTAGAGCATTTAATTAAACACAAGTTTAACCCATAATGTACACCGGGCTGAGGGCTTGAGCGCAAAATTAATTATTATTTACATATGTTAAATCTTCCTAGACCTTCATTTAATACAGGGCCCAGCTGTAATGATAAAACCAGTAACCACATAACTGTTAAGTCAGTAATAACGTTTTCTCATTTATTTATTTAGAATACTGAATTAACCTGACATAGAATAGAAATAAACACCTTTAAGTATACCTATCGTTACGAAGATATGTATAGTTTTCGAAAATGCAATCTGTTTCCGCAATTCTTAAATTCTTTCACATAAAAAAGAGCTTCAAATAATGAAATATTTACGATTTTTCATGCCAACGGAGAACGTGTTCAATTACAAAGTGGCTAAGTAAGTGTGTCAAATAAAGAAAACTACGGATATGTGACAATTTTACAACTGAATGTACCTAACACTCAAAAAAGTATGCTCTACATACCACACGTCTTCATTAGTAATATGCTAGTATTTTGTAGGGCAATTGACACACACACACACACACACACAAAATTTAACAAACTTTGAAACATAATAAGTCTATTCGGATAGAGAAACTCCACGTTCCATCACAGCAGAAATTAGCAGGTGTCTTGTCATGTAATACATTTTAAAACATTAGAATTCTCAGAACAATTACGAGTGCTCTATCCCATCGCTTTACTATTCCATAAGAATAACAACTAAAAGGGTTGAGCAGCTGCTATCAAATGAAGGTATAGGGCATATATGGCTTTGTTCTTCAGTCTTTCTTTTATAACTAAATAAACGATTACATATATATATCTTTAAAAAGACTCTACGAACCCACCAACTCTTAATATTTGGATTCCTATTATAACATACTCAGTGTAACAGGTGTATCAAGCTTCAAAGCCATAAATAATTAAGAATATGCAATTTGTGATACTTTATATATATATATATATACTACTTTTGTTCTTCCCTCAATATGAATGTCTTAATTTATTAGTCAAATCAAAATGTAATGACCAATAAACAATATTTTTAATATATCTTGTTTTATTATTTATTTATTTTAACATTAAAGAAAACTGCTTTCCATATATAACGGATCAAGTAACAGAGTTATATGTTTGTACAATCTATATTAGAAATATTTTTCTGCGTTTCTGAGTATGCTAAGAAGGTAACCAGAAGAATTTTTGCAAAATATTTGTTAAATCAAATATATATATAAACATTCGAGGTTATTGTGCCCTTGATTCTAGTGCGCACTCGGATTTTCAACATCCTGAAACCAGAATAAGTTCCTCCTGTACACGTAGCATGCACATGGAAGATATATGTCATTAAAGTTTATTTGTTACAATGATAAGCAGTTACACTATGTGGCAGCCAAACTGAAGATTGGCGTGAAGCTGTGTGTGTCCGGTTTTGAGATTTGCATATCGACTTTCGATATATTTAGGATCCCGAAAACACCAATACAAAACATAGTCATAGGTAGGAAACGTAAAAAGGCAATAATCACGATAAAATAAATGTGACTGGCGAATTGCACAACAGACTTGAAATTCTAAGTATTGGATATTTTTAAATGAGAGCACAAACCTGAAAAGAAATCACAAATCTGAAGGGACAAACATGATGCCTTCAAAATATTATAGCATGTCTCGGAGATTTCGTCTATTTTTATATAGCAAATGCACACAAAAATGATTTTCTTAACATTTTGCTTAGTCTCCCAAATCTAAAACCAAATCTAACCAAACTTAAATCTTCCAGTAAAGACAAGAGTATTAGATTCTATAAGTTGACAGTTGTTGAGTGCAATGGTTTACTTTAACCCTTTGGGGATCCTATGGTACAATTTGTACCATATGCACTTTTCATGGTACATTGCGTCATTTCTCTTCTATTTGAGCTTTTTCGTCCGGTTTTTTTTTTTGTTTTCCAAGTCCAGAGGCCTTGTAGAAGACATTACGTATGGTTTCAGACCGTCCTGCGTCCAGACATAGGAGGTCATGACGTCATAAGTCAAAAATTTATTTTCTCATTTTCTAAGCCTATGTTCAATATTTTTTGGCGGGTTTATTTTTCTACGTAGAAGATTGAAATTTTGCACAAACATTCAGTCCACCGAGTAGTATTTACCAGATTTTTTGTTCCGATGTCAGTGCCAAAACAGGGGGGAACCAGAGGGGAAAAGGGGTAAAAATAGGGATTTTTTTACCCCCAAAATCCCGTCTCTCGTCATTTTACCGCCTCACATACAAGATAGAACCACGTGAGTCATACCGTCTGAAAGACCGTTCCATTCTGAAGAGAACGACGGTCGAATTATTATTCTAGGGTAATTAGGGACATCTCAGGGATTTTTTGAAAAATTTACTTCTATATAGGGAAATATGGGGCATTGTCGGTATATATATTTTTTGGCGGGCTTATTTTTGAACGTAGAAGATTGAAATTTTGCACAAACATTCAGTCCACCGAGTACTATTTACCAGATTTTTTGTTCCGATGTCAGTGCTAAAACAGGGGGGGAACCAGAGGGGAAAAGGGGTAAAAATAGGGATTTTTTTACCCCCAAAATCCCGTCTCTCGTCATTTTCCCGCCTCACATACAAGAAAGAACCACGTGAGTCATACCGTCTGAAAGGCCGTTCCATTCTGAAGAGAACGACGGTCGAATTATTATTCTAGGGTAATTAGGGCCGTCTCAGTGAATTTTTATCCAAATATACTTCTGTATAGGGTAAAAGTGGGGCAAAGTAGGGAAATTTTCTCTGGCGGGCCTATTTTTTCACGTAGAAGATTGAAATTTTGCACAAACATTCAGTCCACCGAGTAGTATTTACCAGAAGTTTTTTTCCGATTTCTGCGTAAAAACAGGGGGGTCCAGAGGGGCAAAAGTTGAAAAAAGGGAAATTTTGCCCCCAAAAATCCCTTTTGTCAGGAATTTCCCGCCTTAGATACATGATGGAGACATATGAATGGTACCGCCTGAAAGACAGTTCTATTCTGAAGAGAATGATTGGCGGATTATAGTCCTAGGGTAATTAGGGATGTCTCAGGAATTTTTTTCCCTGAGATCATAGTGTTTTATGGTACTTTGGGGCACTGTGGGAATTTTTGATAAAAATTCTCCCGCCCTTACTATTCAAGATAGAAACTTGAAATTTGGCCCACACATTCAGTATACTAAGTACTATTTCTCAGATTTTTTTCAGATGGCTACGATTACACAGGGGGGGGGGGGTCCAGGGGGGGCCAAAGTTCGAGAAAAAAATTTTTCCCTCCAAAATTTTCACTTTGACATTTTTTTCCCGCTTCTGGTATATGGTATGAGCACGCAAGTGGTATCATTTGAAAGCCAGCTCTATTCTGAAGAGAATGAGGTATGAACCATGATCCTAGGATAAATAGTGACGATACAGTAGCTGCTTGACTGAAAGTCTAAAAAATAGCCCAAAAAGCCAGGATCCCCAAAGGGTTAAATGTTATTATCTTTAGTATTTCTTAATATTTTTTAAACGAAACAAAAATAAAATGTTAAAAGAGTGAGATGGTAGTTGTACAGAGGTTGTTCAGCCTGTTAGGCAGATTTCGTTCCTTCTCCCTCCCGGGCAGAATGGACTCACCCGACCTGGCTTGTGGCGTCCTGCAGTGTTGTGCAGTGGCTTCCTGGGAACGGAGTTGTTTTTCCGCGTGGACGACAATAACGCACAAAACAGGACCATTATTTTGAGTCTTGTGTTAAATTTGTTTCCAAGTGTGTGGGTTTCCGCTCTGTGACCAAAATGCCGCCCAAACTAAGCCGGTTTTGGAAAGACTATGTTGCGGCTCTTTATGACGCCCACTTAAGTGTTTCTGTCATTAGAAAACAGTGCAAGAAGAATGATTGCAACATCAGTTTAAGTGTAATAAAAAATGTTATTAAAAAGTACAAGGGCAACGAAGCTCCACCATTTGGATCACCAACGAAGTTGCCTAGGAAGCGGGAATGCACCAAGGCCACCTCCACCATTCAGAGGAAACTTCGCAAAATGGCAATGCAAGAAAATCCGCCAACACAAAGGTGTATGGCTAATCGTCTTGACGTGTCTTTGGAGACCGTGAGCCGGACGTTACACCATCAACTCAAGCTGGAAAAAGCCATGAAAGCTCGCGGCCATCTTCTTATGGATGCCTACCAAAAGGAAAGAAAGTGTAACGCCCGTAAGCTGTACGAACGGCATCTGGCAAAACAAAGGTGGATGTACGTCGTAACGCTCGATGAAGCATGGATTTACCTTTCCGGCTGTGGCAAACCGAGAGCCATCATGTACCGTGAGAAAGGTGCCAAGAACTTCAGAAGGTGAGTCCGTGTCTGTAAGGAATCCTTCCCAAAAGGGTTCATGGTTGTTACTGGTTAGTTACCGAGGTAAACTGAAGGTTCGTAGGGTGGCGAAGAACTGCAAAATAAATTCGCAGTATTTTCAGGAGCAGATCATGCTGTCGATCTACGAGCATGAAATTCCAACAATGTACGGAAATGACGCCAATCTGGTGCGCATTCATATGGACAAGGCCTCATCACATACCTCACGATCGTCCTTCTCATTCTACAGGGAGATGGAGGAAGCAAGTGGTATACAGGTGATACCTTTCAATGAGGTTCCTGTTAAATCTCCAGATGCAAGTCCTATGGACTATTGTGGATTTGGATTGCTGAAGCGGGCTTTGGGAAAACGGCGTGTGACAACTGTGGAAAGACTTTGGAAAGGGAATGGGACAAGATTCCCCTCCCAGTTCATCAGAAAAGCCTATTACAGTGGAAATTACGCTGGCTATTGTTAGGAACCAAGGAAAACACATCGAACACTTACGGACCTGGCGCCATGGATTCTTCTAAATTTTTAGTAAGTCGAAATTGGCCAAATGTAGGCTGAACAACCTCTGCATTTCATGGGAGTTTTAAGTTTAATCCTGTTGGAAGACAAGTGAAAGAATTTTTGGCAGAGAACCAGATATATACGAACCCTCACGTTCGCTGTGGCGCGAGTTGTGAACCGTTTGGTCCCTCGCTCCCGAGTATTCCCCACTTTCAGTTTCACTATAGCTTGGTTAAGATTCCTTGATGTCTGTGATTTTCCTCATTATTCTGTTCGAGATGCTCGTTGTTGCTACTGTTCATAAAAATCAATCATCAAGTTCTTCTCTGTCAGTTTATTTTTTCATTTCCTTTTTGTTGTTACTGCTGCTCTATACTGACAAATACACAAAAGCACAAGACTTATTAACACATACGTTCTTATCCAGTTCAATCTTCTTCGAGAAGCATTCATTATATTCTAGGACTAACAGTGGTGCAGCGACTGTGGGATGACGAAACTCGGACAAACCATTGCATCATCCTTCCTTAGCATAAAAGCAAAGTAGAAGACGCCCCTGTGGACAAAGTTGCAACTACAACTTAAAGCTAAATTCCGTACTGCTGAATAGTAGCTTTGGAAACAGCGGTTCTGGCTACAAGATTATCATCGGACAATATTATGCACTTTTAATCATAGGCAGTCCACTTTGCAAGTTTTCGGCACTTTCTTTTCGCTTAAATGTGAGATTGATCAGCGGTTTGAAAACTGCAACCCAACAACCGATATTTAGGCTACGCAAATCGGGTCGCACTACGATGGTCGCAAAAGGGTCTTCCAGATGTTACTTTAGTCGCATTCACTCTACGGTCTATGGCTTCAACGTCTGGCGATCCACGTCATTGAGGCTTCTCTTCTTCAATGCTTCCAGTATTAACCTCTACCGATGTTGTTTTGCTGTTAGTTCTGGAGCCCATCACCTTGGACACTGTTTCTCGTGAAACACCTGACACATTAGCCACTTCAGATACACTTGCGCCAATTTACCGTGTACTCACAATTTAGTCTCTCTTTAATATCAACACTCACGGCCTCCGTTTTATTCCGAATCCCCTTCCCGTCCATCAAACTATTGTTTTCTCGCTTCCAGTGACAACTGAAAAATGAAGTGATTCTAGAAATTAGTACACGCGTTAAGAACCATGTTTTTCATTTCCTAATTATCTCTAATCAAGGGAAAAAACAATCATTTCCTAGTGGAGACTTTCTCAGTAAGATATAGGAGACTAACTAACGAAATTCAAACTTGATGAGATGAAAGAAATTAAGTACACCCTGTTTCAAAAAGAATATACCTATTACGAAGAATTATTTTGTCCAAACTATCGATCGCTGCGCCTCGGCTCGGCTATTGGAGAAACGAATACATAGTCTAGTTTATATTAATAGCCGCTAGATGTCAGTTGTCTTCTATTTTGCTTGGTAACCGTCATATGTTTAAAATGGCTGCTCCGCAGCAGAAATCATTTTGTGTTCTCGAGTTTGCGAAGTGCAATTCCATGTTTACAATGCAAAGACGTTTCAGGTTGAGGTACCAAATTAATCCTCCGAATGGGTGGAACATTCGCAGATGGTATCGACAGTTTGTAGATACAGGATGTGTATGTAAAGGAAAGAGTCCTGGCCGCCCTCGTGTTCCTAAAGAAAATGTTGCACGAATTCAAAAGTCCTTCAAAATCAACTCGTCGTGTCAGTCAGGAGTTTCAAGTGCCGACAACAACAATTTGGCGTGTTTTGAGACGTCGATTGGTTCGCAAACGTGTGGCATTTTGTAACGAGATTCTGGATGCTATTGACAATGATAACACTTTTGCACAACGCATTGTGTTCAGTGATGAAGCGGCTTTCCGTATTAGTGGTCAGGAGAACAAACAAAATGTTCAAATTTGGGGCCTACAGAACCCACATGCAGTCATTGAACATGTACGAAATTCGGCCAAAGTCAATGTGTTTTGTGCGATATCCCGATCATATGTTTACGACCCATTCTTCTTTAATGGAAACATGGTTAACAGTCAGCAGTATCTCGCTGTTACAAAACTGGTTGTTTCTGAGGCTGCACGAAGACAACTTCATTTTTCAACAAGAAGTCAACCCCGTCACTGGAGTCGCCAAGTGCGTGAATATCTGGATGAAACTCTACTAAACCGTTGGATTGGTCGTCAAGGAGCTGGCGACTTAGCATGTCTCAGCTGACCTCCACGGGCACCGGATTTGGCACCCTGTGACTTCTTCCTGTGGGGTTTCGTTAAAGACAACGTTTATGTACCACCACTCCCACAGAACCAGGAAAAGTTGAAGAAGGAATCCGTACTGCCATAACATCAGTGACGCAGGACGTTGCCCAAGAATAGGAGGAATTTGAGTATCGATGTGATATTGTTTGTGTCGCTGATGGAGGACATATTGAACATCTGTAATTTGAACTTGAGAGGTTCGTAAATATGTGTGTAAGATTTCATATTTGTATGTCTTAAAGTTTAATAAATATATGCATTCGAAATACGTATATTCTTTTTGAAACAGGGTGTATGTACAGTTTAAAAACACATTTGCATTAAAATATACCACAATAACGTGAAATAAAAAGCTATACTACGACACAAACTAGGAAGTACAAGCTTACTGAGAAGAACGTACAAGATATGAATTATGACAACCGATTACTTCTAAAACTGCTTCTTCTTTAACTTCTTCCTCTGTGTTTCAGCTTTCTTTTCAAACTCAATCTTCCTATTTTCGATGAACTTTGTCTGAAAAATGAGAGTAAAATGAGTATTAGACTATGATTTTTAAACGAATCATTCATATTCAAGTAAAATCCTACGATCGTATAAGCTTCGAAATCAAAACAATACTACCTTGAACACTAAAAACTACTTTAAAACTACCTTGAACACTTACCTTAAAATCCATTAAAAACAGTAACAATTTCAATACTTATATTTTTTCGGCAAAATTAATCGAAGAAAATACGTCTAGACAAATTTAAGTAAGAAAGGATAATAAAGGAAAAGAACAAGGCCCGCATGGTAGTAAAAATATTTGTAGTTCTCAGAGTAACAAGCTTTTACCCCTTCTATTTATTTAAGATTTCCTTTGCCTTGGATCTATCTGTATTTAAAAAAATCCTTCCTTTGTTACAGCTCGAAACCGATGTTAAAATAAACTGAGAACACTTTGACGGTTATAAAAAATACTGCGATTTCTGGTGTATATGAAGTAAGAATAATGCGAACTAGACATTACGATCAAGAAATACAAAATATGTATGTGACTACAAAAGGACTGGAACAACATACTCACAAATGAAAATGTCTAGAAACTAAACATTTCAAAATGTTGTACAAATTATGAGCTGAAGTCCATTATTCTAATTAATTTGCAGGAATTTTTATTTACGCCTGATATATTTCTCAAAGACTGAAACGGTTACTCTTTAACTATTACATATAATTTTAATAACGTTTGAAAACAGAGTTCATCAATGAAATCTGAAGTAGCATTATTATCACTAAGCAGATAATTTGCCTGTTAAATCCTACTGCGTATCTGCACAGAGCAAACTGATTGGTTGGAGTTTACCCTTCCTTTTTATCACCGAGGTTATATGAAACCGAACTACTACTTGGGTATGTGTCCGTGGCAAACATCTTCACCGGATACCGAATACGGGACCACACAGTCACGAAAGTACACGCGCTGGCAATTTAACCACGAAAAGGAACGTACACATCGATATGTATCATTTGTATATTTAGATGTTACTTATAACTTGATTTCAAAAACGACATCCAGATACTACCTATAACTTTTAATATAGTGTAGTGGCTTACTTGAGAATGCTACATGGACATATTCTGCGATTTCCTGAGCATTTTCGAGTGTATGCCCTGTGAGATGATTACACTGTTGCAAATTTCAAAGTTTTTTTTTTTTTTTTTTTTTTTCCTTCCTTCTTCGATGAAAGAAGGTGATCTTTATAGATTTTGGCCTCCTGATTCAGGATCTGTTCTTAGTTTTGCTCTATCACCCACAGTTTTCGAGAAACAGTAAAGGTAAGTGTATAAGCTTTCCTTTTCGGCAATTCTAAATCCCGTATAAGATCATTTAGTTTACACTGATCTTATATCACAGTGTCGTTTTATGAATCGCATTTGAATTTGGTGGAATATACTCTGTATTTCGAGGTGCAGCCTCAGAATTCATCACAGCATCTTCTGTGTCAGATTCGTCACTAATGTTCAATTCATAGTTATCTGGTTTCTCTGGTACAGGAAGGTCTACTGAATGTGGGACCGGCCTCAGGGCCGAGGGTAGATTTGGGTAAACAATTTTCTTCTTAGTTTTAGATGTATGCCCTAAAATGTTTGTTAAACAGAAATAGCAGTCTGTACATGGTCTCTTGGCTCTCTCCATATCACTGGGACAGCAAATGCCATTGAATATTTCTTCCCTTTAAGCCATGATCTAAGGTCAACAGCACAAGTTGAACAGCAAATATGGGGTGCCCAACTTTTGTCTTGATCCCCGATTGCACATCCAAAATAGAGTTTATAGCACATCTTGATGATAGGAGTAATGGTTCTCCTTTGCGATTTCAAGGTGAACTTCCCGCACACGTAACAAAATACATTATTATCATTAATACACCGGCGTGACATGATGAAACTAACGGCGTTATATGAGAAACGCACAATATCTTTGTTTTATTCCTTGTTCGTCTAATCTCTGTAATGTATATGATTTGACGTTTCGTATTATTTCAGGAAAACACAGCACTCACTGATATAAGGAACAATCAGTACAACACTTATTCCTTATTTTAAATCTCTTCTTACCGCTTTCTTATCTTTAAAGTTAAATACACAATAGCTTTGTAACAAGCAACAACGAAATGAGTTATGCCTTATCAACACATGACACTGTTGTCCCCCCCCCCCAAAAAAAAAATAAATAAATAAATAAAAAAATCGCAGTGTTGCCAAACTAAGGAAAATAAATTTCCCTTTTCGGGGAAATTTTCATCATACACAGAAAAAGAAACAACAATTTCCCGCAATCTGTGGATGATGAGTAAAAATTAAGGTCATTTCCAGAGCTTGGGGGTGGATGCCTGCCTGGTACACGACATAACTTTCAGGAAGCAAAATCACTGTATCACAGTGTTATTGACAAACACCTCCCCTCTGAAAAACTCAAAATGGAATAATTATAATGAATAAAGAAATTATAGTTGTATAGTTGTAAACTATATTACTTTCCCGTTCGTACAGCTTCGGTCAAGGAATTTTCCAACATAATTATACGAAGATCCAAATTCACTGATATTAAATGTATTTCTCAACGAAACTGACAAAATCGAAAGTGCATAATGGTGTTCGTTGTGAGTATAACAAACTGAACCAATTATTATCAAACAATACCAAACAGCTATCCAACTGTACTGTTTTGGTGTTCCATGATATCTTTCTCAGATCGGACATTTTTCTGACAATCAATGTCACTTCTCAGAATTTGCTCTTGCCCTACTTTGCTAGCATACATACACCAGAAACTAGACATGTTCACGTAAGAGAAACCATCAAAGCTCAATTCTCAACTTAGGGCACTAAGGATTTACAATTCCAAAGTTACACATTACATGAATTCACGATTATCAGGAGTAAGAGGAAGAGATTTCGATCTCTCTGATCAGATTCCAAATACACATTTGGCACCGGCTAGAAAACCACCATTTTCCGAATTGCACTCTGTAGGTTCAACGACTCTTTTAAGAGAAGTATTAGAGGTGGAAGATACAACTGATCCTATCAATGCAACAATTTCTGAGAAGTTAACAAATTCAGTCAGAATTTTCAATATAGTAAGTATAGTTTTCACATTAGAGTAAAATTAGCAAGAAACGATTTTACTCTTCAGGGTTGAAAATATGTCCTAGAAATGTATCAGAGGTCGAAAGTAATATTGGTCATAAAAATTCACAGGATGAAGAAATGTTGGGAAATCCCGATAACAATTCTATGAGCCGTACTAGGAAAGAATTACTATGTAAAGATCTCATTATGTAACTCATCAAGAGATCATTATGTAACTATCATTCCACCTTTTATAATCATGGGAATAACAGAAGAGAAAAGATTAACTCCAAACCATTCCTTCAATTGTTGCTAAAGAGATGAAAAACGTCTAGTTTTCTTTCTAGTTCTTTTTTTTTTTTTTTTTTTTTTTTTTTTTTTTTTTTAAAGCTGCAAATTAGCAAGTTTCCAAGCCCACTTGAATTCATATCCTTTATAGAAAAAGCTTCCATGTATATTACGATACTAAATCAAACGATTTTTTTTTTCAAGACTGTAGGTATGTTATAAAAACATTTTCTAACATAAAAGGACATCAAACAGCATCAGCCAAAATTAAGGAAATTAATTTCAGACAAAAGAGGTACATCCACTATTATAGATAGAAAACTTACACAGAAAACTAAATAACAAAAACCAGAATCATTATCATTCAATGAAGTTTTACGTATAGTCAATAACTTATTGAATGAATCATGGCTGTCAGATGAGAAATTAGCTAAGAATGTATCACGTTCTTTATCGAAAGTGCATAAAGGTGTTCGTCTAAGACCTACAGTATCTGGTATAAACTTTTCCACTTATAGAATAGCGAAATGATTATTCAATATTTCAAAAAACAGGGAAAAAATCCAATACGAACTACCTTAAGTGTTTTCTTGGAGAATACGTTTACGGAAAATATAGCTCCATTAGGATACACCCTTTAATCAAACTGGCATGATGAGAGATTTATGCGAATTTACTCATTAGAATGTATGAAAAGTAGGTTTTTTTTTTTAAAATCAAAAGTAGAAGTCAGATCACTGGTACATATCCTTTCTACATATAATTACATATCTGGATTTTTTAAAAATAAATGTGAGGTGATGTCGTAATTTATACAAAAATTTATTTGTTATGTTTGCCCAGGGTTTGAAAAAACCCGGTTATTTTTTAAAAACCCAACCTACCTGGGCCCATGTGGATTTTCTCGGGTATTTTCGGTTTCTTTTTTTCGAAATATTTCAATCTCTTTGGGGTAAAAATATTAAAATATGATTATATGATTTACATTTCAAGAGTGTCATTGCCACAACTTGCAACGATTTTCTATTCACTGCTGTTTTGAAAAGAATGGCCGCCATTTGGAAATGTTGTATTGGATCGCCGAAAAAATCCATACAGAAAATTTAGAATGTCTTGTGCTTCTACCCTCAAAATTTCAACTTAAAAAGCCTGAAAATTGCACCCTGTAGCATGGATACCCGCTATTTTGAAAAATGACCGCCATTTTGAAATTTTATGCCGCCAAAATATATACAGCTAATTTAGTCTCTCGTGCTTCTACTCTGAAAATTTCAACTTAAAAGACCGAAAATTGCGCTTTGTAGCGTGGATATCAGCTATTTTGAAAAAAGCGCCATTTTGTAATTTTACGTCGGTATGCCGCCAAAATATATAGAGAAAATGTAGAGTTTTCCAGCTTGTATCCTGAAATTTTAAAAGACCGAAAGTTGAACACTGTGTGGTATAGGCAGACAAACGAACAAATGTAGATCGAGTCATCCCAGGAGCCTCAGTGACGTTCGCCAAATATGAATACCAAAGAGCTATATTAATTTAAGACAGACATAATTCATCAAAATGTCTTATATAAATATTTTACAACGTAAAATAAATGGTTTTATTGTTGAAGTTCACTTTCGATGCTTTGTGCGTTCAATTACGGGAATTTCCCGAGCACTTGTTGGTTAGCGCATGACACGGTATGCCAGAGATCTCGGGTTCGAGTCCCGGTCCAGTCAAGCCACTTTTTCACTCTTTGTAAGTTGTTTAATTCGCACCTACAGAGAATTGTGGTGTGTAAAAATAAGTTTAAATCGGTTGTTTCCTCCTTTCATTAATGTAAGATATAATTCATATTTTATAAAGGAAATTTCAAAATGTCTTAAATGAAATTAAATATCTTCCGGCATAAAATAAATAGTTTTATTGTTGAAGTATTCACTTCCGATACTTTGTGGGTTCAATTGCGGGAATTCCCCGAACACTTCTTTCACGACGGGTTTTCCCTGAAAATGCAGCTTGCTGTACTGTACATCAAAACTTTTATTAATACTGAAGTTTGAATGCAGCACTTGAAATAGTAAGCGTTACGTAGTCTTCGGAGCTCCGAGCATTAAGCTTCTTAATTTTGACAAGAATTTTTACGGTATTGCTGATGTTGATTCTACAGAATGCTTATTTGAAGAGTAGCAACAAATGACTGAACTAAACTGTTGTTGTTGAAAAACCCAATTTTACTGAATACTTTTGCCACCATCAAAGCTAAGAACTAACACTAATAGTTTTACTAATGTATTTACATATTTACTTTTAGAACCGGCACTTATGACCTTAAACCCGTCAACGTACGAGGAATAACGTCCCTCAGTAGCGCCGAGTCAGGGAGCACACTATTCACGGAAAGTATTTTCTAAAATATAAAATTGCATATTTAATTAAAATAGGCTATATGCATAATCCATACATTAATTTGTTCTATAATTATCTCAAGCTAAGGTGTTTTTTTATTCATTCATTCAGCTCATTTAGAACTTTTATAAAGGTCTTATGTTGAATATTATTGTTTACCTTAATGTGAAAGCATTTAATTCGCCCAAAGAAAGTTCAAAATCTGATAAAAATATCTTTCAATGTGATCACCTTAGTTGTACAATCCGCGGCAAAAAACCTGCAATATGAGCATATAAGTTTATTGTGAAATGACGAAGTCTTTTGCTCCAAAATAAGTGTGCACGGGAGGAGGCCGAGGTTTATCCTGGCGTGATTCGTTCCACTTAGACGTTATGTTCATACCCTATGCTGTTAGGCGTAGTTTCACAATAAACTCACATCCTCATGTTGCAGGTTTTTTGCCGTGGATTGTACCAATAATACACTAACAAAAAGGTCAAAAACCCAAGTGGGTTTCTTCGGGTTGGGCCCACTTGGGCAAACCCTGTGTTTGCCCAGAGGTTATCAATTCTGATCCTCTTTCTTTCTAGAGGGACACTCTGGACTTCATGTGCTGCTTCTTTATTTTAGAATTATATATTATTCTTCGGCCCTTCCGAAAAACTAGGATTTCTTACTTTGGAGTATCTTCAACTCATCTTACTAAAGAAATTGCTGTAGGAGACAATGTTTTGGGTAAGTTTGCAATGTTCTCTCTTTTTTTATTATTTTATTTCTTTCTTTCTTTATCGAAAGGATAAGGTCCTCTATAATCTGACCCCATTAAACTTCTTTCATATAAATCTCTTTCGATAGCACACTGTAATAAAAGCTCGCATGGACGGGTTAATACCTTTGTTTGTTAAATTATTATTCATTAATATATTGAATAAGTATATTTTGGCGTTAGTTATTACAACTTTCTCAATGTCGCACGGACGTCTTAACACTAGGATCGTACCTCTCCAATTGACTTACTGGACTAACGTTTTCACGTTCAGTGTATCCAACTACAATATAATACTACCAATTCAATTACTTCTCTTTTTTCTTTTTTTATGCATACAAAAGTAATTCTACAGATCTTTACAAAATATTAAACACTAAAAGTTACAATAACTTAAACTGTTTTTCGAAACATGATCGGTAAACGATAGTCTTGAAAAGGGATATTCTATGGATTTCTTATAAAGTCTTCTGAAGAAAGTAAAGAAAACAGATTGTGTTTCAATTTTTATTTTCGAGACCTTTCCTTGTTTTTGATCCTACTTTCACTTCAGTGTTATATAACTCTTGACATAAGCAAGGAAGCCTGAATAAATTCTTCAACGGACTAAACTCTACTAAACTTACTATCGCTTACGAAGCAATGAACGATTGGACGCTTCCTGCTTTGAGATGAATTCTAGTGTATATTTGTTTTTCTTGTTTAATGATCACTGACGTAACATTAAGTGACTCATTACGCCCATTTAGAACAATGCTGAAGTATTCAGAATAAATGTTGAAGTAGCCGGTAAATTAAGAAAATAAATAAAAAAATAAAATAAAAATAAGAAACATCAATGAAGAGGAGAAAATCATAGGTATGTGTTTTAATGTGTGATTGTCTTAATTTTATCATGGTTCCCACTCTCTTTCGCAAAACAATTTCCAGGACATTTCCAGGAAGTTTCCAGGAAAAATCACCAATTTTCCAGGACTTCGACACAGGAAGGTATAACAGGATTGCAATTGTAGATTCAAAACTCACAACAATGAAATGAAAAGTACAGTAGCTTATGTAATGAATATCAATGCAAGTACAATACACCATAATTAAATACACAAAGTGGAGCGTAATGTGCTGCTTCTTAGTTGGTGGCTTTCCAACTTCCCTTATAGCCACCCGATTCACCCACATATTTTCAATCTTTCTACATGACATTTTAATTGTGCACCGAACAAATTTACAAACAAAAATCTATTCATTCTGTTCTTGTATGAATCTTCATTGCGTGACAGTGTGACAGATATAATTAGGGGAAAAAAAGGAATTATATTACAAGTTTTTCAACTGAGTATGGAGTTGTGTGATTTCCTCATCTATACACAAATAGCATACATATGAAATTTACTGAGGACTAAGTACTATTGCGAAAATAGACTGATTATGGAGGATTGATACTGGTGCAAAGCAGAGTTTCTGGAGAATAATGCTAGTGAAGACAGCATCCAAGAATGGGTCGACAAACCACCCTGTTGGGAGAAACAAAGCCCACCAACCAACCACACATGCAGGATCATGACAAATTATTATTCAGCACAAAAACGGGAATAGCAAACAAAAATAGCAATCAATTAAAATCTTCATTATAATTATGAAAAATCTGGCATTCAGTATTTCTGTAAATTTCACGGACAGAAATGCATTTTCAAGGACATTTTCAGAATGTTTCCAGGATATCCAGGATAGGTACAAAACGTTCAGGTACAAGACTATATACAAAGAAATCCCACCTGGGTATCTCGGCGATAAACAGGGTAGCCACAAAGTCCCTTTACACCTACACTTATTTCCTCCTTGTATTACTAATACTTACAGTTGTGTGTCCAAAACATCCGTACGTGTACCTCCATTATTCCTTCACAGCTTAGTACGCTTCCATGTCCCCCTGCTCAACCGCTTTAGCAGCTCCAAGGTCACAGACTGGCCGGCTTCAAGCACACTTGCCCGTAGAGCATTAGTGTTCACGTACCGCTTCTTCCTGATGTGTGATTTGATAATATGCCACACGAGTGTGTCTGGTGCATTGTGCTCCTTGCAATTTCAAGTTCTGCAAAATTTGCCCCTAAGCGCTCCTCTAAAGTAAAATCACTGGTATCTGCCATTGTTGTTTACCAAATACAGAAATGCCAGACAATGAACTGGTCAACATACGGACTTTATTCTCCTCCCTCCGTGGACAGTCACGTGGCAATCACGTGAGGAGGATTGCTGCTATATCAATGATTAGGATGGAAGGTTCAACTTACATTGTTATGCGCATTTTTCGAGTGTAAAGGGACTTTCTGGCCACCCTGTTAATAACGAATGAAAGAGAGCAATACAAAATAGGATATTAAGAAAGAGTTAGCAGCAGAGTGAGCCTCCATGTGCAAGAGCAAGGGACATCAGAGATTAAAATAAATAATAATATAAGTGCATAGTACAAAATAAATGGGCTGAGGTTCCAATGCAAGCAGAAGTTGAGTCTTAAGCGATATCTGCAATAGCGATTGAGTCATAAGTACGCATGAGTTTGTTTTGTTTTAAGTTTCATGTCCCTTTTTAATGCCGCGAGCATGTACACGACGTGGAGCTACAGTTTAATGCAGGATTCGAATCACATAAGCTCCCACGTAGAATCGAACGCTACGGCGAGCATGACGAATTTCAGCGAATGCTTTCAGCATCATTTGTTTCTGATAGGTTTCAAAAACTGTGCTAAATATGGAACGTACACTAGTGAAGTTATAATCAAGGAGTTAATTATAATTTATGCCTAAATTTCCTAAACAAGAAACTCTGAAGATCAGGAAGATCGAACGTAAGGAAGATAAAGAAACCTACTGTATGAAAATAAAAGTGAATTTAAATACCATTCAATGCTTTCTTCATTTAGCAGCCATACTGTTTAGAACCAAAATTGCAACTTTTGGAGCTTTTCTCTCTACGTTTTCACTGGAAGTGACACAATTATGAGTCATCTATTCTTCCCGGCCATCTATCCAGGCATGCCATGGGATAGCAAATATCTGCATTTCTTTTTTGAAACTTTTTTTTTTTTTTTATTAAGACAGTGATTTGACAGAAGAAATAAAATAGTAAACATTGCTCTCTTTATGAGCATAGTTTCTTGTGTAACACCTTCAGAAAGGAAGATTACTAGCAGTATGTGCGTCATTGTTACGAGAAATCAAACAACAACAACAGATACAATATACTACTTAACAGTGTATTTTTTTTTATCTTCTAATATAAATAAAATAGAGTATGTGTGTGTTTGTCTGTCTGTATGCGGTCTGGAGATCACACGAGTTGACCGAGAGTTACCAAATTTTGGTCACGGGTCCTTTGGTCAAGGCCCCACACAAAGACGAAGCGTTTTTTCAAAATTCGAACCAGGGGGTCTCAGGGGTGAGGGCATTTACCAGGACATGTTAAAGTGACCAATATTAGTGTCGAATTCATAGTTTTCGCGGTCGCTGAGATCAATGGTGAAATTCTTAACGCATTAACTTCCAAATTCACCCCATTCGGCTGCGGGCTGGGGTTCACCGGGGAGGGGGAGAGATACCGAGACATATAAAAATAATCCAAAATCACCGATATTAGTGTCAAATCCATAATTTTCGCTGTCACTGAGATCAATGGTGATACTCCCACAGGGGTTGACTTCCAAATACAGCCCCCATCGACTGAGGGCAAGAGGCGTTTTTTCTTCCAAAATTCGAACCAGGGGGTCTCAGAGGGCGTGTACCGGAATATGTAAAACTAGTAGAAAATGACCGATATTTTTAACGTTGTTTAAAGCGTTTTTCACAGTCCTTTGCACCTTTCAAAAACAAACCGCGTTACTTGATGTTGTATCACTGCGCGCACGACTATTTGCTGATTGGTGAAGAGGAAATTGTTTTGTCTGTTTCCCGCAATATTTCTGCTGCAGCACGTGCATGAATTTCTGCGCGATGTGCATTACTCGTCTCACTCTCACACCATTGCCATGATATAAGGCAAAATACTCAATACTATATAATCCCCTCTCCTTTAAGAGCAACTGAACATTGTTATTTTTCTCCAAACTGTAATTATAAATGAAATTACAATGAGTTATGTCAAATTATCAACTGAACGATAAAGAGATAGCGCTGGTATGTAACAGCAAGCATATTTATCATAATGGGAGATTATTTCTTTTTCATCAATTACCTAAATCATTATGCATATCCATGAAAAACAGATGGTACTTTTTCCCCTTAAGTTCAATTTATTGATGTGCTTTTTTACATTGTATAGCATGCGAATGTACAAATACTAACTTCAGTACTACAAAGTAAGTAAATAAATATTCTATGAGAACATGACAATTAGCTATTATAGGTCTTAATTTTCTTCAAGTGAATTGAAGAACGTTGATATCGTTTGATAAAGTATTTGCTTTTCTTCTGCACTTACAGGTTTGCCTTGTTTATGTTTAACAGAATAACTCGGAGCAGCAGGTAACCTGCTAGCTTCCTTGGGCGACATCTTTAAATTGTGGCGCGCACTTCGTGTGTTTTGTCATTTGTTGTAACGGTTTTCTCTTACAAATTCGATTTTGGTTCAAGATTTCGATCCCATATAGATACATACTTTGAGTCGAAACCTAAATGCTCTTACTGTGCCTTAACAATACATTAATTACCATAATACATTGCATTTGTTGTGTACTATTTGCTCATGGAAGAATAAAATGTAATTAGTCTCATTTTCAATGTTGCTAACTCATAGTTATTTTTCAGTTTTTCACAAAGAATGGTTGTCAAACAGTTGTCATTTCATGAAAATGGGCTAAGAAAATGAAAAAGAGAAATCAAGTGAACTCGCTGTTCTTATTGATGATAATAAGTTCCTTATATTATTTCAGATCTTTGTTTGACCTTTCATTAGAGAGGAGGAAATAGTCATTAAAAAAAAGAGAGTGAGAGTGAGGAGGATAGAGAGAAATTAAAGAGGATAAAACCTGTTTTAGTGATTCATTACGAAGTAATATGAGGCTAATTTTATCAGTTATAATTTGTATATCGCGCTTTTAAAATGCGATCAGAATAAATGACCATTTAAAAGACCGAATATTCGGTGCCAGAAATGAAATAATGTACAAAGGAATCTTCAGCATTTAAGAATTTTTTATAATATTGGATCGGAATGTTCATAACTTTCGAGTCTTATTTTTTTCTGGCTGCAGTGAAATTAAAAGGAGGTACTATTGCATGTTAAATAATGTGTCTTTATTCCTATGTAGAATCTAAAAAGTTTCTTGGAATTTGTTGAATAATATGTCGCTAGAGTCTTCATACTCTCATGACTGATATTAGTTTATGGCGTAACTTTTCTGTTAGATATCAAATGAAAGGAAAAGTCACAAGGATTCAAAATATATTTTATAGGTATTTTATTACATATAACAAAGGAAATAAAATAATAAATTCTCTATTCAATAAATAAGTAAACTCAGCAGTTTTCAAGTTCTTGAAGAATGAACAATTGCTTGTTCCAAACACTCGCTCGCCTATAATGGAAACGTACAAGGAGCTCAATTTTGAAATGAAATGAAACGAAATTTTTTGAGTTTTACGTCCCACGATTATGCAGGTTAGGCTAAAGGAGGCGGTGATGATGAAAACATGAATGAAATGTTGGAATGAAGAAAGTGGGAGGAAACTGAAGGATCCAGAGGAAACCCATGCACACGGTGTTTGTCTACCTCAAGGTTCACTTGGGGCGAACTGGGATCGAACCAGGAACCCCATGTGCCAGAGGTGAAAGCTCTACCACTGTGCCACCGCGGCCTCCCAAGAGCTCAATTTTGAATAGAAGTCGTGAGTACAACTGCACATGTTTCTAGACCTGATAATTAACTCCTTTGTGGCTATATGATCCGCGTACTCGTCGTCGGGCGCGAGACCCGCGTTCGATTTCCGGAGGAAACTCATGTTTGTTCGGATCACTCGTTCGGCTGTAGGTCCAAATCTTATAGAACCTTGTTGTTGAAGGGGACGATAAACTTTAATCAATCCATCCAACCATAGATCTGCTAGTAGGAACACTCAGTCATCACGTAATAGTGGCTCTGAATTCTAACATTTTAGATAGATTCTCAGCTAGAGGAAACTTTAGGAGTGGGTATAGTAAGTTTTAGTTGTAATTTACACTGGTAGAAGAAATTCAACTTTTTGCTCTTCTTCCTCCTGATGCGTGTCTGCGTTTACATAGTAGTTCAAAGATTCAGGAGAGCAGTGCGTACGCCACTGCAAACGAGAGAAAATGGTTCCTGATTCTCTTATCAAAGCCCATGCCATTTTATTTTTAATCTCATTGTTTTTCCCCCTTCAGTTTGTTTATTCATTTCTTAGCACAAATTTGCATATAACATTTTTTTGTTTAATTAGTTGGCAACATTTCTGCACTGCAGTCTGCATTGTTTACAAGGGGTGCAAAGCTTCGTGAAAATCAGATTAGTTTGTTTACATAGATATTTTATCTGATCCATGAGAAGAATGGGTATTTCAGCTACTACATAATAAATAAATCAATAATCTATTCCAGCACAATAAAAACTATCAACTGAATAAGACTAGTAACGAATGGCGTCCTTTTTAACATCATAAAAAACAATTTATCTGGAAATCTACGCATAAGAATTTAAACATGTCATTTTGTTTAGCTCGATATGATCTATCGATTAGTACATTTCTTATCTTTGGACAATATTATAGTTAGACAAACATTGAAGTTTAAGAAGTAATAACAACTTTGGGCTATAACTCATTAACTATATTGTATACTTCCGTCTTGCTACTTACATAAAGGAAAGCTTTATTCTCGAAAACTACGCATGAGGAATTATACTCATTAATAAACATTTTGTTCAGCTTAATAAGATATATCTATTGGAATATGAATAATTTTCGGACATTTTTTCTTTTTCGTTACATGCAAATAATATTGTGGAATTCCTGTTTCAGCCCTGGTAGAAGTTACAACTAGTAAGGCTGCTACACATAATGCTGTTTATTTCTCCGAAGTTAAATGAAATAATATCACTTATAAAAATATGTGTTTATATAATTACATTCAAAGTCTCAAGTAGAAAAGAAAGACATATCAATGTAATTAATTATTTTATTTTACTAGAAATCAAATCAGATTACTAGCATACATTCCAAATATGAATACAAAATAACACATTTCCATTTTAATAACGGAAAACAAAGTTCTCGAGGGAAAGAAATATCAAATCGTGACATTTTGCCCCAAGAAATTCAACAAGTTACTACATTATCTGGAAGATATTCGTTTTTCATTCATTGTCGACAGCTAGGGCAGTTTCGTTTATCTCTTCTGGGCTTTTGTAAAATTCTAAAATGATTAAAAAATGGTGATTTGGCATACCTTAGTGAATCCTTACCGGCAACATTTTGTAGATAATTGGATGAACTACAAACAGAATTGCTACCCCCAAAGCACCCATAACTGAGGCATAGATGAACTTAGTAACTGATTACCTAAGACATTTCAAGGCAGAGTCAAGTTTTCTAAACTAATATGATAACCATCGGAGTAAAGGCACGAATTTAGAATATGTGAGTCAAAAAATAACAAGGCTCTCTATATACAGTTTAATTTGATCACTTTAGTTCAACCAGTTACGTTTATAAATACATTTATTTATTAATAGAGTAAAATAACAAAGTGAGTGAAACAAGTGGGACTTATAGTCAGTTACGCAAAATACCATTTAGTACTTATGAAAATATTTATATGGGTACTAAGCTAATTTCATTAAAGACTACTGGAACTAACAAAAGTATTCATATTCAAAAGCCAAACAAATAAGTTTCGTTTCACAGTGTGAAACTATGGTAGATTCCCAAACTATGCGAACTCAATACTCAAACTTGAAGCAGTACATCTGTAACTACTGGCTGCAACATAGTAGTAATACCAAAGATAGAACCTGTTCCTTTGTAACTGAATTCATATCTACAAGAAATTACTCCTTTACTGATTTTCTTTTATGACGACAAAGGTTGGAAACAGAAGTCGTTAGCTCAACCACTTGTGGTTTGAATGTAAGCTTAAGGAATAAGATAGAATCTACTCTTGGTACGTTGAATCGATTGCAAAAAACCGCTTCTCAATTTCTCATGCCGTTTTTGCTCTATGGAAGCAGTACGTAGCAGTAAATTTTAATCACTTCCGGTTTTATTAGTGTGTTGCGGGTTGTAGTGATATGTTTTCTTGAAATCGTAAACTGATTGCAGAAAACCGTTTATCGTTATCTATTACCACTTTTGTTCTATGGCGATAATGTTGAAACCGGAAATGGTTCATAGAAACCCCTTCCGGTTTGAATAGAGGGTTAATTGAAGAGATGAAACCTATTCTTGGGAAGCCAAAATGATTGCAAACAAACCGCATTTCGTTATTCCTTACCGTTTTCGTTCTGTGGACATCAGCATTGAAACCGGACGTAATATTAAAAATCAACTATTTCCAGTCTTCGTAGTGCTGCGGGTTGTGATTCTGTTCTCTTGAGACCTTGAATCGATTGCAGACAAACGTTTGTCGCTATCTACAGGTATTATCACTTTTGTTCTATGGCAATAAGTGCCAAAACCGGAAATGGTTAATTCAGGCCTCCCAGCAGGACATTCAAAAAATATAGGACAGTTTGGTTTATATATTATGCTTTGACTGAAGCACAGAAAAAAAAAAAAAAAAAAAAACTATATAAATAACTTGTAAGAAAAGGCCACCTTTTACCCCAATGGGCAACTGGTAACAAGATTTAGATTAATACAGAATAAGAGTATATATATACCCTTTTACGCTTTAAACCTGCTGTATTAGTTTGAAGAAAAAAAAAAAAAAAAAGAAGAAAGAAACTGATTGAAATAAATGACTTGATTTACTGATTAGAAGAAAAATTCTTGAGGTCCGAGTTGCCCATGCCTTTCTCTGGATCCACCATTATTATACTTACACATTTTTACTTTTACATTTTAAACGTGCAATAATGACCTGTAAAACACTAGTACACATGTTAATTTTGCGACACCTTTGTTATGGCATTTTAAAATCTTTTGTTTCCAGCCTCAATCAAGGCTTGTGCAGCTGACACGTCATCCATGAACCGATGCTTTATTGCTTTCTGAAGCCGAAGGTTTCCCTCTGAAACTAATTTTTCAGCTTCACGAACTTTAACACACATGTTTTCCTCTATTCCTTCTTTGGCACTCACTTTTGTTTCTTCTGGTGTGATCTTATGCTCACTTTCTTTCTATTCTGTATTTTTTTCTCTCCATATCTTCACGATACTTCTTATGTGCTTCTTTGTAATACATTAACATTTCTTTACTAATATTAACTTCATTTACATTTTCATCCACTGCGTCTTTAATCATTTGTAGTCCACTGATGGTTTCTTCATTCAATCCTTGTCTCTCCGATGGCATCATGTTCTTATTTATCGAGAAACCACGTTCAACAGACAACTAACTGCCTGTGTGAAAGTGTTAATACTGCTTTCACAAGTTTAGTAATTGCTTGTTACTTTGGTTTCCTTGTATTATTTTCCAACAGCATTATTTTGTTCCGATACACGTCAACACTACAATCAACAGAAAAGTCATCGTGTATACTCTGATCACTCATGTAAATTCACTACTCGTCTACAGCTTTGTAAATTTCCTGACTGGTCAACATCTAAGGAACGCAAGACGCAAATCGTTTCAAAGATGACAATATCATATATATTGCTCTTCCTTTGTGTGTCTAACAGCAGGATGCAAAAGCTAGGTATGTTTCAAAATCCGGTTGTTTAGCGGCAGCCTTTGTTGAAGGTAATTCATTGTTGTTATGAAGATTTTCTTCGCATTTAATGTGAGTAACCGTTGTTGCACTTTATCGACTTCTTTCAATGCTAACCATGCGCCTTCACCGACATCAATTTTGTTATCTGGCAGTAGATATTTTCTTCTTTCACTTTTTTATTCGGATCAGATCCAGTTTTTTCATTGTACAGATCAAATACTAGAAATCTTGCCATTATTCTTTGAAGTAGCTCATCTAATTCATCACGCAAAATGTGGATAAGTAGTTCCTGTTTTTGCATAATCATACGGAATTTATCAAAGTGCTCACACTAATAAGAAAATGTACGTATGCAAATATAACAGGAGAATCTCAAGTTCTGACGGATTCTCTTGTAACGTTCTAACTGTAATGGAATTTGATTTTGCTTGTGAAGAAAATTAAAGAAATATTCTGTCAGTGCTGGCCACAGAGAGAGAATTCAAGAGCAACCAGGATTTTCACCATTTTCTGTTTTCCAGGGCGTTTCTACGACACACTTTTATTTCCAAGTTTTCCAGAACGCGTCAGAATCCTGCATATTATGTACAGCAATACTGGAAGGCACTGAAGTTGATGAATACCAACACACTTCAATGCTTAGTCAAAATACACACTGCTGAAAGAAAATGCTAACACAGCTTGCCTTATAAGAAGCTGGAGCATGGCAAGGTTCCTCAGCTAAGCTTCATTGGGGAAGAATAAGCACATACGAAACAAAGAAAAAAAGAGTGGAAATGGGAGGATAGAAAAAATCAAATAAAAAAATAATAGTGAGGATTAGTGACCAATCTCCCGGAAAAAATGCTAAATTAATATATAGCAATTTAAATCATCACTGGAACTGCTCCTGGCTTGTATTTTTAATGATTCAATTACTAAAAAATATAGGAAATATAGGACAAGATTAAAATATAGGACATATATGCACAAATTTCCAAAATATAGGAAAATAGGACAGCCAGGAGCCCTGTTAATTTGAATCACTTCCGGTTTGAATAGAGGGAACGGAACTTACTCCTGGCAAGCTGAAACGATTGCCAGAAACAGCATCTCGGTACTTCTTACCGTTTTAGCTATATTGAAATCGGAACTAATTGAAAATTTGAAACAGTTCCGCTTTTGGCAATGTTGTGGATCGTCGTGTTATGTTGTCTTGAGACGCTGATTCACTTCCAAATAATTATTTTTCGTTATTTGTTGCCGTTTTCGTTCTATGGTAGTAAATGTAGAAACCGGAAATGATTAATTTGAACCACTTCCATTTTGAATACAAAATTAATGGAGGGGACTAAACCTATTCCTGGGAAGCTGAATTGATTGCAAAAACCGCATTTCGATATCTCTTATCGTTTTTGCTTAATAGGAATAATTATTGAAATCAGAAGGGGAAGAAAATTTCAACCACTTCCGGTCTTCGTAGACTCTTACGGGTTGTGATTATTTCTCTTGAGACCTTGAACCGTTTGTCGCTACCTATTACCATTTTTGTTCTATGGTGATAAAGGTTGAAACCGGAAATTGAATTGAATTACTTTCGGTCTGAATGAAGCTTTAACAGAGAAGTTGGAACCTACTCTTAGGACGCTGAACCAATTTAAAAAAAAAAAAAAAAAAAAAAAAAAAAAAAAAAAAAAAAAAAAAAAACCTAGATATATCTTACTGTTTTTGCTGATACATGTCGATAAGACAGACGGATAAAACCATTCTATAAGACTTCCGACACTTATGCATAGTTTGGAAGACTACTAAGGAGATATAGTTCCACAAAGAAGGTTAGGTTTCTGAAAGGATTTCTTTTAGCACACTAACTTTTGCCTAAACGACCAACAGATTTATTTTATAACGGAAAAGTAAATAATGAGAATCTACCGACATACCAGATAATTTTGCCTTCTCTCCAAATCCATTTGAAAAGCTTCTTCCACTGTCATTTCTTCTCCTCTCTTATGTGTGGAAATGTATGAACAATACGGAGCATGCTTCACGTGTTCAGTCCTGCAATAACAAATATTAAACCCATTTAGAATGATTACAACGTAATACTTGTCAACATGAATGGTTTCACGGACTTTTTTTCATTATTTAAAAAGTCTTCATATTATTACGCTCTGCCCGGCTTCTGAGATATATCCTAGTTGTTTCATAATCATAATTAACCTTGTACCTCAAAGTGTATATTTCGAAGGAGATTTGGCTGCAAGAGGAGGTAAGTTTTAGAAACATAGACTTACACTATCTAATCTTTTACAATCCATCAAACGGAAAAAAAATTAAATAAATAAAATTAAATGCAGTCATTAGTCCATTTCTAAAATATCAAGACATTATGTAACCAGTTATAACAAATACGATTTCTCCGCAGCTGCTAAGCTTTTGCCACCATCACGAATAAAGAGTGAAGATGTGTACTTCAATGAAGAATATGGTTAAAAAATGGTAGAACAATCCTTTTATTCATAATAATTTTGAAAACATCGATCAACATAGGCAAAAGAAAACAAAGTTAAAACCGCTTTGTAATGACTACTATTATAATAGTAATAAAATTTAAAAAGTCTGCTCCGAGAACAATTTTTATCGTCTAGTACTTCAAAATGTTCTTTTTCCTTTCCTCCTTTCTTTTGTGAGATTTAATTTCTTTTCTTTTCTGATACTTAAGAATTAGTCAAATGTT
This sequence comes from Thermobia domestica, assembly GCF_964235325.1. Taxonomy (NCBI): domain Eukaryota; kingdom Metazoa; phylum Arthropoda; class Insecta; order Zygentoma; family Lepismatidae; genus Thermobia; species Thermobia domestica. Next base: position 169,193,782 of record NC_137464.1, on the reverse strand, counting down.
GGTTGTATACCAAAGAAAATAATAATAATAATAATAATAATAATAATAATAATAATAATAATAATAATAATAATAATAATAATAATAATAAATACTGTTAAGAGAATTTAAACCATTTCAAAAGTACTAACCATGGATCATCCTCCGGCTCCCATCCATCAAGTTCCTTCAGACATACAAAGCACTTTGCCAAATCTGGTTCTCGGTCTGACCCGCAGAAAAAGAAACCAGCTTCTGCCATCTGTAAATGAATAACAGAATCATTATGTTATTCTAGAGAACAAGAAATAAGAAATGAACAAAATGGACTTTCATCTTCCAGCTGATCAAATTTTCAGCATTTTGAATACTTCGTGTTTTATTAATATATATATATCGGGTGTATCAGAAATCCGGGGCCCCCTACTCCATTTTGAGTAAAGATGAAAAATTGGAAAGAGAGGAAAGTTGTTGGAAATACGTGGTTTAAAATCTAAAATGGTAGAATCTCAATCGCACCAACCGTTCGGACTCCACATTTGTAAGGCTGTTGAATGCTTTGGGCTTCACACACTGTTTAAATGAAAAAGCAACATTGCCAGTTAAGCAGGATTTTAGCTTGGGCCCTCACCATACCAACAATACAGAACTGTTGGGAAATGGATTTGGGGTATTCTAGATTTCCTCACACAACAGTGTGTACATTCACTTTGTCACTTTTGCATGCCCTTACGTTCTGTTCGAACATTCTGCTGAACTTGAAACGTTACTTTTTCACTTAATATTGGGCAACTTACCAGTGTGGAGTTCAAATGGCTGGTGCGATTGGAAAATGTAGATTGGAAGCATCTATTTCCAACCGTTCCTCTATATCCATTTTTTCGTATCTCTCTTAATACCAGAGTTGACCTATGGCCCCGAACTTTTCATCAGGATTGTTAGAATTTTCTCCAGTCCAAAATTCCCCAGTGGTATTTTTTGGGGGTAAAACCAACATAAAAAACACATCCCCCTCCTCAAAAAATCTCCAAAAATATACTCGAAAACTTGAATTGAACTTTTAACCTTACTGTGATTATAACTATTTTCTTCAATCGTGTTTCTTAGTACATGCCTATTTTCAGAATTCGCTCAAAATATACATTTATCATTAGAACCGAATACCATTGAAAAAATTTCTTTTTGGGACTCAAATCACGCATAGCGAATTTTGTTTGCGCTCGATCACATAGTATTTAACTGTAATCTATTATATAGAAATGGAAAGGGGGGGGGGGGCGGAGGCGAACAATTAAGCCGTTTGGAATGAATTTGTAGATGTAGTTATCATGTAACATGCACTGGGTTTTTAATCATTTTACTTCGATTAAAATGTGTATTCTATGATAAGAGGGAGGAGATGAAGGGTAAAAATATATGCGAGATTAAGATTAAGAGTCACAAACATAGTCATTTTCAATTTTATAATATAGATAGAATACCCACCTCTTGGTTACTGTGCAAAATTATCTACTTCCTTCTTTCTAGAAATCTAAATATAGGCGAATGTCAATGGTGTAAAATGTGTACCTCGAAACATGGATGAGGCTTACGTATTCCTTTTTGTGATAATTTTTTCTTTTCTTTCTTTTTCTTAAAAAATTAAGTTTAGTTCAATGTCTCACGATTATGCACCAATGTTAAGGGAGACTCATGTTGAAGAGGATGATAACGGTGGCATGACGAAAGTGAGAAGAAACTGTAAAATACCAAGAAAACCCATGAATATGATGTTTGTCAACCATAAAGCCAACCTGGCGGGAGATGGGATCGAACCAGGAACCCGTACCAAAGGTGAACCACCACAGCCCTACAAGGGAATTCCGTAGTTTCATGTGGACAATAGAACATGAATGCTTAAATGATATTTCAAGTACATATATGACTTTATATATACTTAGAAAATTTATAAAACCCAATTTTGCCCAATAAAACCCTTAGGGCTGGGTTTTTCACAACCCTGTTTCGCCTAACGTGTTTTGAAGGAAACTAAAGGAATCTTCAGCGTGGCTGGTCCAGGAATTCGAATCTTGAATGTATGTTCTTTCTATCCTATAGTATATAAAAGTGCCCACCTCTTTGTTATTCCAGAAAATTATAGACTTTCTTCTTTCCAAATATCGAAATATAAACTAATATTAATGGCACAAAGTAAGTTCCAAGAAACGCGGATGGGGAGTCACGAAATCCCTTTGTGAGACAAGGGATACTATTATTTCAACTTGTAAAACAGAACATGAATGCTTAAGTGCTGTAAGAATGCGGCTTTAAATATAGACTTATATACAAAATTTAATAAAATCCAATTTTGAACAAAACCCAATGGGCTATTTCTTTCCCCTCTGAGTTTTTCACAATCCTGGCTTAGATTCGTTTAAATGTTTGGGTAATTCGGAAACTTCTGGTTCCTCATTCATCAAGTAACTGATGTTATTTTATTCTAGTTTATATATATATATATATATATTCACCATACATGTCACAACTTGCTTCGTACAATGCCCGAAGCACTGTTTCATACATCAATTACCTTTTAAGAATGTTAAATACTTTTCTAGATTTTAGGAGGCTTGAAAGCCGTATCTCTGAAGCTCACATAAGGAAAACTGAGCAAAATATTACGAATAATAAAAAAAACATACAACTTAAGGTGATTTTTTCATCACTTTTTTTTTTTATCTACTGGCTCTACATAATGATTCCTTGAATTGATTATGCAATTTTGTATTATACATGGATGATAACCATATAATTCTTTAAGAATTTACTTTTCTTATTACGACTGTTTACTTCAGCAACTTATGTGCCCTCCTAAGAAATCCTTGCTCATTTGTGAAAGTGTTGACTCAAAAGTGTATATATGGACTATATGAAACAGGTATAGTAATTATTTTTGTGATCACGGTGAAAGAACAGAAAAGAGCAGCTTATTTTACAAAGTTTATACACAAAGTCAATTAAATTTGTTACTTTTACTTTTACAAGAACAAAAGGAAGCCACGTGTTCAATAAAATGATAAGCCAGCTCGCCGATTAACTAGCAACTTACCAGAGTTGCTGAATATTTTGTATTATTCCTATCCAACTGTCCCATATTCCCATCAACCCATATAATACAATTAAAAAAACCTCTAAATAACGAACACTGGTGGAACATGATTATTTACCCGTAAATGAGGAGTGTTGTAACAGAGAGGTTATACAAATTTAGATCTCTCATAGCGCATGTGGTGATTGTATATGCAGTATACAATATACATTAATTATAGATGTAAATATAGGTTAATATCGAAATACTATACTCAATTTTCGAATTACTGGAGAAATGAGGGGAAGTTTTCCATCTATAAAGCAACAAAAGTATTGCTGGAGGGGTGGGGACAGTGTTTCGTATGGACATGTACTGGAAAATATAATGCTTGTGTGATAATTTTCTTCTCAAATATAAGTCATACTCTATACATAGTCTCTTAATTCGTTTACTGACTGTAATAAAAATAATCTAATAAGAACATGCATCATTAGTACTAAATATTCAAAATGCAGACAGAATTAACCAATCATCACGATTTATTACTTTCTTAAGGAAAGGTATGGCGTGTAAATTCTTTGAATACTGGTTTCTAATCGAAATTTCGCTTGTAACTGTTGGATCAGCTGAAGGTGTTAAGTTTATTTTCAAATTTCAGACAGTATTTTCTGTGCTAAACACGTACGAGCTGAGAGTAATTTCTGTCCATTACAAACACATTACTTGGACTTCGGGATAAGAGATTGTCCGTGTCCGTAAAAGGAGGGGTTCTTTCCCACAATAACACACATATTTTTGCCGGGACAAAAAATGTCTGTATGTATTAAGGAGATGTCCATTAACGGAGATTTCACTTACGTGTCCTGTATGAAGTGTTTTTAGATTTTTTTGTCTACCCCTATATATATATATATATATATATATATATATATATATATATATATATATATATAGTATATAAATATCATGACCGTATGCTGAACGTTTCAAAACAAATTTGTAATAATTTTGTAAAACTTTTCAATAAACCTATGTACGCCTCGAAGTAAAATTACACAAAACTCCATCTTAAAAAAAAATTAAACTTCTTAGACAGAAAACAGGTTAAAACAGTGTAGCAATTCGAAATCGAGATAGATTTTTTCTCTCTCAACATGTGGCGCAGCTGTGCTGCAAACAAAAGAGGAATGTTTCATGAATGATTGATACCAAGTGCATTGATCTTCAACCGACAATTACGTATGTGGGTCTGGTGAGTGTAAATAACGTTGAGTCGTGAGTTCAACATGGAACAAAGAGCGAACATCAAATTTTGTGCGCGGCTCGGTAAGACCGCTACAGAATCTTATCAAATGTTGCAAGAAGTGTATGAGGCCACTTGTTCATCCGAACGCGTGTATTTGCATGGTACAGGCATTTCAGGAAGGGGCGGGAGTCAATTGAAGACGACGAACATCTGGGTGTAGCAAGGCAGTGAGAGCACAGGAATTGGTGAAGAAAGTGAGGACACTGATCACGGAAGACCGAAATGCGACACTGCGAATCCCTGCTGAGGAGCTGCATATGAATACAGAAACTGCGCCACAAACAATAATCTAATATCTCAATATGAGAAAGGTGTATCATTCCTTAACAAATGGTCAACAAAGGGACAGGGTTGACCACTACAAAGAACTGACTGCTACCCCTAATAGGGACCCTAGCTTCCTCGTGAATATTAATACTCATAACTGGGGATGAAACAAGTTTTTTAATACGACTTGTCGACGAAACGTCAGAGTGAAAGTCTCCTAACTCTGAGTTGCTGCAACGTATTACACATATGAGACCCGAGTATCGGGCTGATGATATTCAGTGTCATCTTGTTTCATCACAATGCCCCAGGTTATAAGGTAGTGATTGTGTAAGACTTTTTGTCCCAAAAGAAGATCTGTGTGTTCCCTTACTTTGCCTATTCACCAGATCTGATTGCTACTTCTGCTTCACCAGATCTTCGTGCAGTCTCCATTCAAATGTTCATACTTTGATGACGGACGACTATCAAGAGGGCTACGACAAAGGTTTAAAACAGCATTCCACAAAAGGAATTCCAGCAATCCTTCTACGCATTGACGGTCAGAGTGCAACAATATATAGATTTAAGAGGGTCATACTTTGAATGATAAACGATAAAAAAATTTCGAGTGAAATTTCTATGTTCATTCTCCTTTTTTCTACTGCTCCAATCTAGATTTCAAGTTGCCGCACTGTTTATTTCCTTTCCGTTCTCTTAGATGTTGAATTTCAGAAATGTCTATTTTATCCATAATCTGGAGTCTGAGGAAAACTTTTGTAAGAAACTTCACTTACCTACACCCAACTATTTTGGATATCTAGTGAACAGTGAAAAATAAACCAAGCTTACCCCCCCCCCCCCAGCTTTATATAAATTCTGTTCTACCACAGCCAAAAATTCAATGAGCAAATCTGTTCGAAATTTTAAGTTGTATGCCCACGAGTTCCAAAATCTGGTAGAAGTTGAGGGACAGTTTAATGTACCTTCTAACCCGTAGAAATATCATTTTCTAATACTCAGCCTCGACCTAGGGTCCAAGATGAATATTTATACAAAATCTCAAGTTTTTGTGTTTAAGAGGTCTTTAAATCTGGTAAAATTCGAAGAAACTATTGACGGTCAGCTTTTGCGCTGTAGGAGAGGTATTTTATAAAAACTTGATTTTCTCATTTTCAAAGTTCAGGGTATTTTATACAGGGGTGGACCAAGGCAAAATTTTCACCCGGGCAAAGTGCCTTTTTGGCGCCCCCCTAGTCCTAGCCTATATTTTACATTTTACATTTTATTACAGTGATTTTGATATTTTAAACCCATTTTTCAAAGAGAAAAATGAATATTCAAATACATGATATAGGTATATTTAGTACTTCAAAATATGCATACGGTATTAATTACATTGTTTTTTATTATTATTATGTATGTGCCGATATGTATAAAGAACAAGAATTTTAGGAATGATCCAAAAAATGGATCAAAAGATTGTGATCTTGGTCAATAATTAGTTTTTGGATCAGGGACCACAAGATTTTTCAACGGCCTCTAAATCGAGATTTCGTATTTCCTACGGAATAAGCACATCATACTGAATTAAGTGGTAGTTTGAGTTTGGCTACACCATATGTAGTTCTCCAGATATAAGACCTACAAGAAAATTTTCGATTGAAATATATTGGATCTTTTCATCCCAAAACAAGATCGAACATCATATATTAATACTACTAAGGGTGACATAATTACTGCTATATTGTAAATTGTTTTATTATATCAATAACATCAGGAGCCATTCTCCCATATATCCGACTATGTAACAATCTATTCTAAGGTGAAATACCAATAAATACATTTTACATATGCCGAACGTGTTTTACGCACAGCAATATAAACAACCCTTTTTATGTAGGTCTCAGTAGTTGAGGTCCATAGTATTCATAAAACCTATCTCATGTATTTGTACAAAAGCTGAACACACTTACAAGACTAAAGCTTAATAACAGGCTTAATCAAGTATTAAAAATTTTCAAACTTTCGTAAATTTGTTAAGTACGTAAATCATATCAGAATCAATTTATTGAACTTTATGAGAAAGCTTCCACATCTTTTTTTTCCCCTTAAAAACAGTACCTTAAAATCTAGAATAATTTACACAAATTGCTTTTCTAATTTTGCAACCTTTGGCCTCAGGCGTGATTATTAATATTTGGTCTAGGAATTAATTCGTGCGGTTGGTACGCACACATTGAAGCTGTAGTACAAACACAAAATACATAAATACCTTAAGAAAAATATTGTCCATCGCTAGCCACCACTTTCGCCCATCTGTCAGGCAATGTACGGATTCCGTGGCGAAAGAAGTCCTCATCCTTGGAAGCGATCCAGTCAGAGACCCATGTTTCGATATCTTCTGAAGAAGTAAACCGCTGTCCAATCAAATCGTTGTTCATGCAATCGAACAAGTAGTAGTCCGAAGGAGCAACGTCTGGTGAATACGGCGGGTGGGGTAAAACTTCCCATCCGACATTTTCTAAATAGGTTTTGACCGGTTTTGCGACATGTGGGCGAGCGTTATCATGTTGAACAATAAGTTTATCATGTCTGTTCTCCCATTCTGGTCGTGTTCTGGCCAGAGCTTGCTTCAAACGCATTAATTGTCGTCGATAACGTTCTCCATTCATAGTTTCACCCGGTTGCAGCAGCTCATAGTACACCACATCTTTCATATCCCACCATATGCACAGCATAACCTTTGCACAGTGAATATCTCGTTTTGGTTGTGATGGACCTGGTTCACCTGGTTTCACCCAGGCCTTTTTTCGTTTAGGGTTCTCGTAATGGATCCACTTCTCATCACCCGTAATAATTCGATGCAGAAACTCCTTTCTGCTCTGTCGTTGAAGCAGCAATTCGCAAATGGTTTTTCGTCTTTCAACGTCTCTGTCTTTCAATTCATGTGGAACCCAATGTGACATCTTTTGAATCATTCCCATGGCTTTCAAGCGTTTGGAGACTGTTGTTTGATCAACGCCTAATGCTGCTGCAAGTTGTTCCTGCGTTTGACACGAATCCTGCTCGAGCAATGCTGTCAATTCTTCGTCTTGAAATTTTTTTGGCTGTCCAGCTCGCTCTTGGTCTGCCAAGCCGAAATCACCACTTCTAAACCGTGCAAACCACTTCTGACACGTTCGCTCAGCTAGAGCATGGTCACCATACACTTCCACCAAAATACGATGACTTTCAGTCGCACTTTTCTGCATGTTAAAGTAATGCAGCAGGACACCCCGCAAAAACACTTTATCAGGCACAAATTGCGCCATGTTCACTTAACTACAAACTGGTGTTGTTGACGCTTTAATCCACTGCCCTATACTACGAACGATACGCGATGACAGGGGTTTGCAACACATGTGTGGATACACGGAACTGTGGGACGCTCCGTTCGTTGCGCCATCTCTTGTCCACCCGCACGAATTAATTCCTAGACCAAATAGCATAGGTCTAACAAAACTTAAGAAAAACTGAATAAAAGTTAAATTCCACTATTACTGAAAATCAGCAACAAATTAAACAATTTTAAATACATTTGTTTCCAGCATGTCACAAGAACCTTCCGAGCTTTTTTGTCTGCAAAATCTCAGACAATTACATCTATGTCAATGTCTTGAAGAATGTCGAACTCAATTGACATTATGGCGAGTCTCACGAAGCGCTCCTGGCACATGGTAGGTCTCAAATAATTTTTAATTAATTTTAAAGAGAAGCTCCTTTCGCCTGGAGCCAAGTTGGCAGGAAGAGTGAGGATAGTTCTGAGTGCAACTGATACATTAGGGAAATTTTCAGTCAGCTGGTTACTCGTCAAGTATTTTAATACTTCAAGGGAGCTTTTAGCATTTTCATCTGGTAGTAGGAAGAGTAAAACCAATAGTTCCTGTTGAAGTTGGAAATTCTCAATATCCTGGGAAAAGTTCACGAAGAACATAGCACGCTATAAACAATAGAAACCTCTCCCTCCACTTTTTCTTCTACATGCCGTGTCTCGATTTGCCGATACAGTCCACCTAGTACTATAAAACTCCCTTCTTCCGGTATACGGACAAAATCTCGCGGCCGAAACATCGCCGCCCAAAACCTCGCGGGACAAAATATCGCCGGGCCAAAACCTCGCCGCCCAAAATCTCGCCGCGAATGAAACTTTTCTTTAAAATTTACCCAGTGTGTTTCCTAATATGCAATTCCACATTACAAATAATAATAATAATAATAATAATAATAATAATAATAATAATGATACAAAACATCGTGTGCGTGGGCTTTCTCGGGTTATTCCCGTTTCCTCCCACTTTCTTTATTCGATCATTTCCTTCATCCTGGTCATCTACGTCTCTTTTAACCTATAGGACATAATGAAGGGACGTCGTAAAAACTCATATATTATTTCATACTTTCATAAATATTATTTGATTTTTGTTAAAATTTTAAGTTTTTGGATGTTCCAAAGTTCACGAAACTAACCTCGTTAGTTGTCATTACTTTCCTTATGCAGACTTTCTTTCTCTATAACCAGTTTAAAAACATCCTGTCGCCCTACCTTCACATTGAAATCCTCTAATACAGAAATAGAATTTTCATATGGTATCGCGGGACTTGGTCAAATACCCGTGATACTTCTTCTGAAACAGCGTCTTTTATACCGTCATCCTTATCATCTGTTCGAATATTTACATTTTGGCCAGGCGAGATTTTGGGTATGGCGATATTTTGGGGCGCGAGGTTTTGGCCCGGCGAGATTTTGGCCCGCGAGGTTTTGGCCAAGCGAGGTTTCGGCCTGGCGAGATTTTGGGCCGCGAGGTTTTGGTCCGCGAGGTTGTCGCCGCGAGGTTTGCCAGTTGCCCGTCCCTTGGTCCGCCCCTGATTTTATATATACAAAAGTAAAGATTCAATGTCTACTAGTTTCGGAGATTTGGCGAACAGCAAAAAACATTCAAGCCTCTTTAACCTTTCAAAAAATCCTATCTTTATTTATAGTCTAGTGTGCAAGGAGAGCATTTATATAAAATATCAAGGTTCTACACCTAACACTTTTGGAGATCTTGCGAATGGCCAAAAATCATCCAAGTCTCCCCACCCTCATTTAGGCGCTGCATTTCGCAGAATCCTATTTTATCTACAGCCTATATACAAGAGAACATAAAATAATAAAATAAATAAATAAAATCATAGTTTTAAGCTTAGTAATTTCGGAGAGCTGTTGATCAGTGAATCAGTACTGGGTCAGTGAATTTACTCTTTTATATATAAATTACAAAACAATATTGTTACAATTCAGTATACACAGTTCGTCGAATGCAAAGGTAAGTCTAGAGTGATGTTCTCCAAACTATAAAGTACGAACACAGTTCGGGACTTTTTGCCATTAAGTTAAGAAGACCTGATCTTACACTTCTACTGCATAGTATTACAGCCTAAACAAAGCTCCTGAAAACTACTGTAGCGGAGAACACAATTTGACTGTCGGTCCAGTGGTAAATTTTTTACTCTTTGAACATCATTGACTTTAAAGGTAGAGAGGAATTGGTAGAGATAAAATTGTTATTTCCTCCACTTATGCTATGAAAATAACTACGCGAAGCAGAAGAACCAAAAATAATATAGCAAGTCTTCCTATAAGCATTGGTATGGAATTTATGTCAAAAGATTATGCAATCCAAAGAAGTTTAAACTATCGTAGTTGCGCCTATAGAGAATATAAGTAAAGACAAGTCAGTTGATTTTCACCTATTTTTTAAATAATATAGCTTTCTTTTTTAATCGTGATTTTTGTATTAGGGTGAATCTTATTTAAATGATCAAATGAATTCTGAAACTTTTTTTTTCGATTTGTAAACAAGTCTAGAGAATTTCTATAAGACAAAAACATTTTAACTTACCATTTTTATAGTAACTTATAACACAGAGTTTCAAGGCTTCATTTTTGTACTACATAAATTGGAAGTGTGGAATGATACGGTAGTTTTTTTTTTCTTTTTCTTTATTAGAGTTACGGGATTTTCCGAGAGTGAAGAATTCCTTCATCACATATCAAGGTTAGCAGTAGTAAAATACTACACACTGAGGAAGGGACTGGAGAAGTCCTAAAACTGTACAAGTTAATACTAAGATTTTAGGATAGGGTGTGTTGGTATTCTAAATATTGCTTCCCCAACAGTAAAAATTCTGAATACTAACTTCATTCTAAATTGTGAGTATAGAACTTCGGAAAACAAATGCATAACGTAACTTTTCCTCCTATTATATTAGTTTAATTGCACTTCTAGTTTCTTCTATCATTGTAGCCTATGTGAAGATATCAAAACCTTCGAATTAAAAATCCACATACTAATGAACACGAAAGTGCCTAGCAGCTACTATTCAACATTATTTAAAAGGTAGACATCTTGGCTGAATTTTCTTAACGTACAGTTTCGCTTACTTACTATCTGAAGTTGATAGTCGTTTACAGACATACTTTCTTTTTCTCAGTAGAATCTCCATTAATATTATATATATATACCAAATACAGAAGTATCTTCTGAATACCCTCTAGGTTGTTCTTGGAGGCTTACTATAGCCGAAGCTGTGGGATGAATGTGAATATTATTAACAGGTCATGACTGTTGCAAGTTAAATAAAAGCATTTTTGTAATTTTAAATGAAAACCTTTTTATTATACCCTAAGAACTACCGAGTTTCAAGGTGGTTTCCATGTGACATACAAGTGACTGAAGAAAAGAAACCCAACTGTGGTCACTACCGGAAGTTCCACTGAGAACAGATCCTGTACAAATTCAACTGCCATTTTTTTTTCCAGCTGATTAGATATAGATCAAATATGTTTTACTGTATCATTAAGTTATGTGCCAAAAAATAATTCTTGTGTTTATTATTGACGTTCATCAGTAAGTAAATGCCTTATCACGTTTAAGGTAAGATTATAGATTAATGACTACGCAAGTTCACCACTCAATTTTAAAAAGGATTTGATTGATTGATTAGGAAGGGACGAGGACCTCACCGTCGAACCATCACAATTGACACGGCTGCTCTAACACGGATTGCAACAATTTAAAAAAAAATAAATAAAAAATAAAAAGAACAAAAAAGCGTGGCTAAATTAGAAAGAAAATAAAAAAAAATCAAGATAAAAGAATAAATATATAGAACAAAATGTATAACAATGCAGAGAACAAAAGATAAAAGCGTAGCAGCAATAAAAGGAAATAATAGACTAAAAAAGCTCAGAGAACGTGTGTGGGCAACATCAGAGTCATGAATAAACTGAAGTACCCGGCTAACAATACTAACATCATCCCCCAATGCACGGGTAAATGTACAAGGCAGTCCGTGACGTTTTCTGAGATCCGAGTACTCAGGGCATTCCACAAGAATGTGGTGATTACTCAGTGGGACAATGCACTCCTCACATTATGGATGGTCCAAACCACGCAGCAAATAACTATGTGTCAGATGGGAGTGTCCAATACGCAAACGCGTCAGGAGCACTAAATCTCAACGACTAAACGAAAGGATTTATCCAGTGACATAATCGAATTACTACCTAGGTATAGCCAGGACCATCTAGAGTACCTAGAACCTTTTAATTTCTCTAGGTTAAGCTTTGCGTCTTCTTCAATTTTCAAAATAAAAGCTCAAGTAAACAGGTGTCTTCATTTGGTGCTTTTAGTGGTGTATCACCTAAAGAAACAATGCGATGCCTCTTATTTTGCTGATGTATATAATTTAAAGGTATAATATTTATTTCCCACATTCACGGTTAAGCTTCTTGAATTAAATTACACACTTTGAGAAAAGAAATCTCATAACGATGAGTATGAATGATTTGTTATAACGAACTATTAACAAATCATGATGTATTAATAATAATAATAATAATAATAATAATTAATAATAATAATAATAATAATAATAATAACTATGTATGCACTATGTATGTACATATATATAGTGTATGTAGATAAAGAAATTTCGCAAAACACACTAATTTATACAAATCCTCTACGAAATAGCCCGGTAAGGCAAAAAGAGAAATGGGTTCTGAGAAATAAAAAACTTCGCACCTAAAACTCTTTGGCTTTTCCAGGTAGGTAGAGAACCCTGTGAGGGGGAGGGAAAGAAGTGCTAGGTAAACGAATATTTTATAGATTTTATTTTTGTTCTGTTCTTGGTCTCCCCGTTGGCCTAGTGGCTAGTGTGGGGGGTCCTGGATTCGATTCCCAACGCGAGTCTTGAAATTTGAACGTATTACGGTAGTTCGGATTCCACCTTAAAATTTGTGGGTTCACGTTGTGATATAGCATTGCTGCTGAAAAGAGACATTAAAACTCCAACCAATCAAAAGTTTTTACCCCCCTCAGCCGCACTCTGCTACGGAAAATTCCAAATTTCATTCATCTTGTGTCGATTTTAGAGAATGGCCATTCAGGAAAGAACAGCTCATGTACTCCAGAAAAAACGTAACAGTTCTTTATGTACTTAGTTAAGGGTTTCAGTTAGAAATTGAAATGAGATGATTCGTAAAGCCAAAAGCTTCCGTCCAGATCATCATGTATTTTATTTCTCTAATGAATTTGTTCTATATTAAGAGGTTAGAAAACTGGAGAATAATATAGAACAAATTCATTGAGAAATAAAAATAATGATGATTGGACGGAAGATTTTGGCTTTACGAATCATCTCCCATTTCAATCTAACTGAAATTAACTAAGTAAATAAAGAACTTACGTTTTCTGGAGTACATGAGCAGTCTTCCCTGAATGGCCATTCTCTAAAAGACACAAGACGGTTGTGTAACAGCAACATGGGAAATTCTTTTGCCGTTAGGTCAACAAGCGACTTTGGCATCGTCATTTCTACAATTCGCGCTCTCACTTTCACTTACACAAAACTGAAAAAAGAAAGAAAGAAAAAAGCTCTCATATCAAGTAGTAAAGCTTAAGATGATAAAACTAATTTTACGTACTACTTCTACGTAAAACTAATTAACGTAGAAGGATCATTCTTTTTATTATTATTATACTTCTAATATTATAGGCAATGTAACAAGTTATTATCACTTTTCTCCGAGTAACCCTTGTTGCATAACTTCAAGATAAAGTGAACAATTGTGATCTGTATTAAGGGATATTCTTTTTATTGCCTCATACAACTAAACAGAGTAGAAATATGAAAAAAAAAAAAAAAAAAAAAAAAAAAAGCTCGAACAAAAGTTGTTGGAAATTTCATAAGCTTTGAAACGATGTATATCTTGTCACTATACACAATGTCAGAGATGCACAATGAAGCTTTAAACGTCATCGGACTGCGCACAATTTCTGTAGAAACATATGAATGAATCATTTAACATGAAGATATTGATTTGAGACGGCTTTTCATTGCAATTTCCGTTTAAGTATCAGCAGGTTTGGAAATCCGGCTAGTTTAATAAATAGTTCGTAAACAGTGTCGTCACCAGAGGGAGCACAAGAACCCTGAAAGTAGAATTTCTCGCACTATCTTTCTGTAGCGTAAAGAATAGTGAGTAAAGTATCTTACATAAAACACTGGACCCTAGCGTAAAGGATACAGAACACTGCAGACAAACAAAGGAGCCATGAATACGCGTAATCGTTGAGGATAACATCCACGTTGTTCGTTAATCTCAACAGCAATCTCTTTCTAGCACAAAGAACAAATCCGAACTGATATAACTTCTGACGAAATATTTCGAGAAATCTGGTTCCGTACATCAATCCATCAATCACCTGAAGTTGCAGACCCATTAGTTGTGTTAATCGTAACGAATCTTGCTGCTCCAAATCAGCATATTCTTCATGTGTTCTATCAAGTTCAGCAGTAGAAAAATTAAGAGATGACTCCAAATGAATGAGGCTGGGGAATTTGTGGTGATTTCCCTTCTTCCTGTAACAACATTAAAACAACCTGCTCCAGAAGAGGAAATGGATCTATCATGACAGCAGGGAATTGTGTAGGCCGGTCGTGGTGGTATTCGCATCTGGGGCATGTTTACGTGATCTGAAATGGGACCCCTGACGTGTAACACAGTCCATCACAGGTAAACGCTACAGCGATATTCTGGACGACCATTTCATACCATTTGCTCGGCTGCTACATCCAGATGGTGACCTCACAACAGGACAACGCGCCGGCCCACCGCTCTAGAATGGCAGCAAACTGGTTTGATGAGCACTCCTCTGATCTAGCAACACTTCCCTGGTAACAAGGTCATCGAACCTCAATCCGATCTAACACATCTGGGACGCCATGGAACGACGCCTTCGGATGTGGACCCTTTTCCAGCTAACCTGCAAGTTCTGTGGGAGACTTTGCAGCAGATATCAGTTAAGATTCCACAACAACACTTCGGACGCCTCGTGGAGTCCATGCCGCGGCGGGTAGCTTCCGTTATTAAAGCGAAAGGTGGTGTTACACGCTATTAGGTAGGTATCTATAATTCAACTGGTGATCAATCTATATTGCCTTCCTTTTTATAACTATATTACTTATAAGTTTAGCAGTTTAATAGATGCGCAAAAGAATCTAAGAACATTTTATTGTAAAATACGAACAAAATTATAAGACATTTTTGGAAAATTTCGCCCTCCAAAAATAAACTATCCCTTGTAGATTTTTCCATAATAAAAATTGACTAATGCAATATGTTGTATACAAAATAATATAATTGCCTAAGTCGAATTTCACAAAACTGTCAAAAAAACACTCACCCCAATAGAAAAATGAAAATAGCGAGGGAGCTCAAACAGTTTAGTTGAAATAAGAAGACGGAAAAGGAACTAAAAAAACAAAAAGAACAGAAGAAAGGGAATTGTTATTAACGGACGGTGATTCATGGCAAAACGAAGACTGATCAAGTGCCAGTAAAGAAAAAAGAGAATTCCGTTATTGCAGAATTTGTAGGAGACAAAAGAAATGCTCTTAAATTCACTTATCTTTGAGTTATTCAAGAAGTATTAGAAGACATTATCTAGGTAATGGGACTGAAAAATTTCGATGTAACTAAAATGGAATTTGTTACAAATGAAAGTTTCCTTTATTGCAAGTCGTCAATAATTACTTTTGATCGAACTCCAGACCTGTGAGTGAAGAGGGAAAGAATCAAATAGGTTTTCAAGAAGCCTCTCAATATGAAAGAAATTTAAATCTCAGTTGTCTAGTAAAAAACCCATAATTTTTTTTTCTTCACACAAAAACTTACGCAACAGGTACTTACGTCTAATGTTGATGCTTATAAGATGATTAATGATTTTTTTGTCGACTGCTTTTTAACATTTTCGTTTGTTTACTTCTATTTTAGTTTTGCCAACGGCCTGATAGCAATTTATATCAATACACACATTTGGTATTATTTAGTATAATTCTACAGTTTAGAATGTTTTAAGTGAATAATCTTTCAACAGACATCTTGTAAATTCATGTCGTCATTTCTATACAATAAAAAACCTCGTTCAAAACTGCGGAGGGATTAATGTTTCTAACCTCTACATATTTAACATGTCTGATATGGAGATAAGGATGGTGTATCGAATTCAAGTGCAAAAGGGGGGGGGGGGGGGCGGTAGCTCAGTGGTAGAGCGTTCACCTCCGGTGCTTGGGGTCCCTGGTTCGACCCCAGCTTGCGCCGTGTGGACTTTGTGGTGGGCAAACACCGTGCTCGTGGGTTTTCTCGGGGTTCTCCCGTTTCCTCCCACCTTCTTCATTCCACAATTTCACTCATTGCTCGTAATCACCGTCTCCTTTAGCCTAACCGGCATAACCGTGGGACGTAAAACTCAAAGATTTCATTTCATTTCATTTCAGGTGCAAAAGGTACGTTTTACATTAAGTTTTTTTTTTTTTATTTTATATATTTTAATTTTAAATTCCAAACCTACTCACTTATCAGAAATGTTTCTGTAATAAAAGTAGAGACTTTAAAGTTTCAGAAAAGAATATAAAAGATAATACTTATTAAATAGTAGAATTGGTCACAGGGTATCCTCGCTACAGGATTCAATTTTCGGAGTTTTGAGTTGAAATTTTGAGAGTAGAAGCACGAGACATTCTAAATTTGATGTATACTTTTTCTCGGTGAACCGTTGTAAAATTTCAAAATGGCAGCCATTTTTTTTAAAAACCGGAGTGAATACAAAACTGTTGCAAGTTGTGACAAAGACAAAATATAAATCACATTTTAACACTTTCGCCCAAAGGTAGTGAAATATTTCAAAAAAAAAAAAAACACGATAAAACCCATATGTTCCTAGGTGGATATATATATATAATGACCGGGCTTTTTCAAACCTTTAGTAGTAGGTTTTTGCCCGAGAACTGTATTAAGGCATGGTGGAATTAATGGATGTCGTTTTCAAATATTAAATGATATTAAAACGGCAATTTAACCCTGATATAAACATTGCTGAAAAATCTCAGACTTATGCCACCATCATACCACACACCGCGTATGTAAAATTTTCAGCTTTGGATTGAAAAGCTTAATCTGACCAAATTTTCACAAAAGGTTTAACCGTACAGGAGGAACTGACAGAGATAACTTTCAGTGAATTGCTGGCTAAATGTTGGCTTCTACATGCTAAATTATAAATAAGCTTTTTTCTTATTTATTTTTATTCCTAGTCTCGAAATGGAGAAAGTCAAAGAAGAAAATCAAAAGAGTTGAGTTGAGTTTAACGTCCCGTTCAGCAGCGAGGCTATATGAGACGTGGACCTACTGATTAATGTGAGGAGATGAAAAAGCTAAGTATGAGGTGTTCCAGGGAGAAATTAAGATCTGATCCTGAGAAGTATGAAGAAATCAAAGAGGAAAGATAGAGAAAGAAAGAAAGCATCTAGGAAGAAAGTTAGTGAAATGTGCGAGCGTGAAAAGAGAGAAAAAAAGATTGGCGTGAACGGACTAGAAAATACAAAGAAAAGAAGAAAGAAAAAATGGAACGGGCACTATTAGTTGTTGGAACACCACCTGAAAGTCCGCAACAGAATGAACCTGAACACAGAACATCTTGCCTCACAAGTTGAAAGTGGTCGTCAAAAAAGGAGGAAAAATAGAAAATTGCTGAAAGAAGAATTAGAAAAAGTGAAAAAGAGAACAAGTCATTGAAGAGACAAGTAAGTAGCCTACAAAGGTACTGTAGGATAGTATCAAAGAAATTTGACACATCAATGAAAGAAGTTTAAAAAAATGCCCAATGGCCAAAAGGTTCCACCTAAATTTCGTCGACACCTTGCATTTGACTCACCGTTAAAAAGACATTGCTGTGAACTTCAAGAAAGAATTACTTTTGATTAAAAAAAAGGAATTTAGTGAATATGATAACAGGAAATATCATCAAGAAATATAGATTTTACCAAACTATTTCTTATCTGACTTTTAAAAATCTGTTGAAATCAAAAACTGGCCTTCGGAAAGCGCGAAAGCTCCAGAAACAAAAGCTTCAAAATACCATAACAACATTTCTTGAGCAAGATGACAACAGCCGGCTCTGCCCTGGGAAAAAGAACACAATAACAAAGTCAAAGCAGAAACAGAAAAAAAGTCTATTATCTGATACAATCAAAAATTTACACGTAAAGTTCACAACCTCGTTCCTGGAACACAAAGATGTTAGTTACCAACAGTTCTGTCGTGAACGCCCATTTTGGATAGTTTACCCGTATTGTCAAAGGCGAAGTACTTGCAACTGTAATTTGTGTGATAACTTTGGGTTGGTTGTGGAAAAAAAAAAAAAAGTTACTAGGAATAATTGGAGAAAGATCTCTTAATGAACTATATATGTGGGAAAAAAAAAAAAAAAAAAAACACACACACACACAATAAATTCCTGAAGGAAACATGTTTGGAATGCTGCGCAAACATAAATCCGACTCTGATTAATGATTTCGAAGATGAAGAAATGAAGTACAAGCAATAGGTTAAAAATAAATAAATAAAATCTCGTCACTAAAGATGGAACTCAAATCATACAAAAGACATGCAAAGAGATAATCACCTATACTGAGCGTGAACTGGTTTTATGAAGTTTACCATGCTTCTTGAACAGTATAGGCAACATGTAGCCAACATTAAACATCAGTTTAATGTTACAAGCAGTATTAAGAAGTCCTTAGCTGGTGATGAAGTTTTTGTACACATCGACTTCTCTGAAAATTATCGATGTAAACATGGCGAAGAGGTCCAATCCGTACACTTTGGAGGTTGTAGGAAGCAGGTCACACTCCATACTGTTGTCATGTACTACAAAACCGCAACAGAAGAATCCGTCCAACACACGTAAATCTGTACTTCGTCTGAAAGCACACGACATGATCCTGTAGCAATATGTGCATATCTGGAACCTGTATTTGCAGCAATCAAGAAAGAAGTGCCTAATTTCACGAAAGTCCGCCTTCTGAGCGATGGACTAGTACACAATATAGGAACAAGAAAATGTTTTACTTGACTGGTTCTTTTGTAGCAAAGGAACTGGAGATGGACAGGCTTCATTGGCATTATTCGGAGAAAAGGACACCCGATGGTATAGGTGAGTGTATCAAAAGGTTAGCAGACAGTATTGTGAGTCATGGCAAAGACATTCCGAATATCGATCCTCTTGTCTCAGCATTGAAAGAAAGCAGCACCATTGATATTCACAGAATCAATTCAGAGGAGATAGAGGGTTTGGATAAACTTCAACCAAGCAGGGTGGGCAAACACCATGGTTTTTAATATTTAAAAAAAAAAAACCCTTTTTTTTAAAAAATTTAAACCACGTTTTTTTTTTTTAAATAATTTGCTCTATGTATTCATATCATATATGAACAGAAATAAGTTTGTTTCGCTTTGGTGTTATTATGCAGCAACCGGGTTATGCTGGAAGGGGTCACATGAGCTTAAAGCGGAACCCAAACCGCTTCTCGACTTACATCCGAGATAAATTGTCCTCCATTGGAACTTGGAACCAAGACTAATTGGCCTTAGATGCGATACGTCTGCCGACTCACGAAGGACTCCTGATAAAAACACGTTGTACTGATTTTTACGTAGGCCTACTTGTTAATATAACTGTCAAGAGTCATCTCAGAAGGGCAAAAAGATAAACAGTTGCAGAAGTGAAACCAGTATACAGAATTACATATGGACAATTTCAAAGTACTACAGAATACAGAAGAACTAATTTAGTCCAAGTTAATTAACAACGACTTTTATTAGTCCAAGTTAAAGAAATACAACGACTTAATTTGCATATGGACAGCCTTAATTGCATTTCCATGTTGCAAATTTCAAGCACTTAAAGATGCAGGAAGTGTACTCCGAGGGAAAAAATGATCAAGAACCATCAGACACCATTACACCTAACATCTATGTAGTCATTAAGTTTAAACCTGACAGCAACTTTGTACAGTATTATGTTGGTATAGTGGAAAGAATAGACTGACGGAGAAATAATTGTCAACTTCATGAGGAAATCGACTGGAGCTGACACATTTATTTTTTCTGAAAATGTAAATGTGGAAACTGTTAACAAAAGTGCTGTGGTTAAAGTTTTAGCGCAACCTCAAATAAATAAACGTCATCAGTATATCTTTATAGAGGACCTTACTAATTTAAAAAATACGCCTAAGCAGGGTTGGCTGGTTTAAACCAGCTGTTTTTCTTTCAAAAAACCCAACTGCTTAAACCAAAAAACGAAAAATGTTCGTAAAAGTGTAAGTGTTCGTAAAATCTTGATAAACACACATTTGTGGGTTATCACGCTTCACTCCCGTATATTATTCGTATTATATTCAGACCTAAATTCCCCATTCATTACTCAAAGAGATTATACTACAAAAGCAACTTTTGTTTCTTTTTAAGTTTATGAATGTTTCTTTTGTGATTTTTTTATAGTTTGTTATTATTGTTATGCAACTGCTGTCAAAGAAAAATTCTAAATATTGTTTCGTTTTAATAATGTTAACGGTTGGTAAAATAGATCGAAGTGCTGTACTTTTTTTTTTTTTTTGGGGGGGGGGGGAGGTAGAGGGTCATACAAAACCCACCAGAGGCATTTATTGAAATCAGAAGTATCTTTGGTATCTATTTACTGGTATGTATAAATGGGTCAGAATCAAAGTGGATTCAAATAATTCGTATCTTTACTTTTCTTACTGATATGCAAATTAAGTCGTTGTATTTCTTTAACTTGGACTAAAAAAAGTCGTAGTAAACTAACTTGGACTAAATTAGTTCTTCTGTACTCTGCAGTATTTCGAAATTGTCCATATGTAATTCTGTACAATGGTTTCACTTGTGCAATTGTTTATTTTTTTGTCCTTCTGAAATGACTCTTGACAATTACATTAACAAGTATGTAAAGATCAGTACAATGTATTTTTATCAGGAGTCCTTCGTGAGTGACTCGGTAGACGTATCGCCAGTTAATCCTGGTTTCGAGTTCAAATAGAGGACAATTTCTCTCGAATGTAAGCCGAGAAGCGGTTTGGATTTCGTTTTAAGCTTATGTAACCCCTTCCAGCGTAACTCGATTCTTGTATAGTAACACCATGGCGAAACAAACTTATCTCTGTCCATATGTGATATAAATACATAGAGTAAATTATTTAAACGAAAAAAAACCTGGTTTAAACCCAAAAAAACTTTTTTTTTTTTTGGATTTTTTAATAAAAACCATGGCTTTTGCCAACCCTGGGCCTAAGCATATACACTGAAATTACTTTTGTTACTACTTTTCTGGTTCTGTGCCAATAGGAAATGGATATTTTGCAGGATGTAATTTGTGATTGTTTAGTAGCTTCATATTTTTTTCTCTCGTAGGCTTCTGAAAAATTACATTAGGCCATCTTCATATGTTGTGAGTTTATGAAAAAAGGATATCTACATGTAGGCTAGACCTAAGAAGATCTTATATAGTCTAAATTTATTGTCTGCGCCATGTCTGTGGCTTATATCGTCACAGTAGAACAAATTATCACATCCGTAGATCAGGTCAAGTTTTTTTTTTTTTTTTATTTATCTTTTTTTAAAATACAGTTTCAAAGACTATTAAAATTTACATCTTTGACCTCAACCACTATTCCAGTGTTATTACTTAAGCTAAGACCTACATTGAAATTAAGTTTAAAAAAGTTTGAATAAACTTTAATTTTAAAAATTTCTGGAATGAAATTCCTGACTCTTCTGACCCTTGTATGTGCAAGATTGGGGAAGAAACTAAAAGTTACCAACACTTTCTTTCCCCTACCCTGGCTTACAAGTATACTCACGATCTCTGACGCGCCTGCTCCCTTCAGACGCACCTCCGTGCAGCTTCGCACTTCGCTAACTTGGTTAGATAGCATTCCTACTTTTTAAGGGCCACCTAGCGCCGGTTGCTTTCGTTTTTTACACTGTAGGTTTTACACCAGACATCCGGAAGTCGTACTTATACACAAAAAGTAAAAGAATGGTAATTTTTACAATTACTCCGGGTGGTCTCCTAGAATATTACCTATGCTTAATGAGATATTTTCATGTTGCCCAGCGGAAATGCTTTAGGGTGCAGTAAGGAAATTATTGAGAATTACATTTTCTCAACAAGTATTTCGAGTAGTGTGAGGAAAGTAAACCTGCACGCAAGACCAATGAAATTATGGCTAATGAAGGTTCATAAGCTGTCCTATTAACTTTTATCATCATGACTGACATTAAATTCTGGCGCTGTAAACAAAATGCAAATATTAAGAAAGTAATAAAAGATTGTATTTACCAATTTAATTATCCAGGCAAGATACACCGTTGGGCAGTTATGAACTCTAACCGTGTAATAAATAAAAGCGTATTAGACCTACATAGTAAAGTATTAAGAGTGGTTTGCGGAAGTGTATAAGATGTTAGAACCTCCATGCTGTGACACACAATTAAAAGTTCACTATTTAATTATCGTACATATCGATTGTGTACCGTATAAAGTGATATTTTTACCTAAACGGTAAATTACACTTCAAAAGTTTATGAAAACATTCAAATCTGAATATGTGAAATGAACGAAGTTATTGGTTTGTGTTACAAAATTTATTAAAGTGAAGAAGTGACTGTAAATACACATAAAAATTACTGACATACCTTATCTTTCACGTTTATTCTTAATTTTAAATTCTTCCTCAGTACGCACGATTTTAAAATAACGCACCGGAAACCAAATAGATTCAACACATTTTACTTTCATTTGTTTAGAATCCAGCAGTGTAGGTGACTCTTACGATAGATTTACCCCCATGCGCTTTCATATCAAAACTTACAAAAAAAAAAAAAAAAAAAAAAAAAAATTAAAGATTGGCTCTAAAAAACATTAACCCTTTTATATTCTTGATTTTTCCCAGATTTTAGCTTTCATTTAGATTTCTCAATGTTCACCGAAACTGATGTAGAATAACGGTTCATAGTAGGCGGTATTCAGAGAGAATTCGTTAATCGAGGGTTAGTCTCAGACTAGTTAGTAAGCATACTAAATCTTTACTAAGGAAGGTGCAGAGTCTACGTTGAGTACAACTAAAATTATGATTTGGGTATGATTAACTTATATAACCCCAATGCATCGGGTGAGAAAAATAAATGTGGCAACTGCGGAAAAATAGATGAGCACATGCGTAATCTGTGAAAATGAAAATATATGAAATTCGAAATACGAAATGTTGTGTCGCACGCTAAACCGTGGGTAAAAGACTAGCCTCTGCTCTAGATTAATTAGTAATTTGGTTAACTTCGTCAAATACTACGTCCTAATCAGAGATTCTGAATACAATTTTGATAACCATCCTTTAGTCAACCCCGTAGTATGGCGTTAATCAGACGTCAAAACGACTCTGCATAAGGGCCCATCATGTTTTACGTATTCTTTTTAACTTCTCCCTCTCTTCAACCATAAGCTATATCGTCAAAGTAAATAGATAAATACCATCTTAGACCGAACTTAATCTATATTGAAAATTTAATCAAGATCGGTCAGGTGGTTTAAGAGTGATGAAGTTACTAAGACAATCTCTTTCATTTTCATTTTTTTTTTTTTTTTACATATATCTCCTTCTCTCCGGCCCCTACGTTGCACCGTCAAACTGAAAAGATAAAAGTCGTCCCAGATCCAAACCTTATCTATGTTGAAAGTTTGATAGAGATCGGTCTGGTAGTTGAAGAGCTATTACGTTTTATTCATTTTTATATATCAACTCTCCTTTCCTCCTCCACCCCCTACGTTCTACCGTTAAAATGAAATCGTAAAAAAGGTTCCCAGGCCCGAACCTTATCGATGTTGAAAATTTGATCGAGATCGGTTGGGTGTTTCAAGAGATTAGCAGCCACGAACATAGTTACTTTCAATTTTATAATGTAGGTTATTATTATTATTATTATTATTATTATTATTATTATTATTATTATTATTATTATTATTATTATTATTATTTGTGTATTATTGAACTTACACGGCGAAATTAGTGCAAAATAGGGTTTATTTCTCTATTTTTCCTCGATTGTATGTTTTTCCTTTATTAGTGGGCATTAATTTCTCTATAGGCCGTCGAATAAATGAATTTTGTTGTGCACTTTGGTTCAAATAACATTAGAGGAAGAAGCCGTTTCGTTCCAAAGATCAGGGCTAAACTAAGTAATATTTGGTTTGTAACTTCAGGTGGCCTGATAGTATAGGGGTAACGTAATGGCCTTATGAATAATACAGCTATCTAACATAGGTTCAAATTCTGTTTACCCCAAAGTTAATTTTTTTTACAAAGTGATTGGGAAGAATCGACTTCTCATACTGGACAAGAAATATGTAAAAATGTGGACGCAAACACCTGTATCAAGATAGAGAAGATTTACAAATGTTGGTTGGGAAAGGGCAAGAGAATTACCAGGACATTAAAGACATCATTGATCTCCAGGATACACCTTTCGTGTTATCGTTCTCAGAAAGAAATACTACACCATTTGTTAAACAAAATTTGGCTAAAGCAATCGGTGGTGTAGTGGTAGCGTGGTAGACTTCCAAATGAAAAAACTTCGTTCGATTCCCCATTAGGTAGAATGATTTTTTCGCATAAAATAATGGTTGCAAACAGAGATTTATCTTCTGATGGAGAACTTACAAAGCGTCACTGCTGATAATTTGAGTAAGCAGTGTGTGCGTTTTACATCATACACTGCAATGATAAGTATGCTTCATATTTATATTCGTCCCCCTTCCCTCTGTCTCCTTCTTAGCGTTTCCCTATCCAGTTTTTGCATCTTTCACTTCTTCCCCTCTCTCTCTTTCACACACACACACACACACTCTTCATGTTCCAAAGTTAAAACGGAGCAAGAGCTCGATATACCTGGTCTAACTCTATGGCCTATGAAACCCGGAGGTTTACAAAAGCTCTCCACTGACTTCTATCCTTAGCTAACTGCATCCAATTTCTACTCTGTATTCCAATCTCTGCGAGATCCATCTTAATATTGTCCTCCCATCTTCGCCTAGGTTTTCCTAATGGTCGTTTTCCGATTGGTCTTCCAGTCAAGACTTTGAAAGCGTTTCTACTTTCTTCCATTCTAGCTACATGACCTGCCCATCTAAGCCTCCTAGACTTGACGACCCTAACAATGTTGGGTAAACCATATAAATTATGTAGTTCCTCGTTATGAAGTTTCCGCCATTCCCCATTCCCGTTCCGCTTGGGTCCGAATATTCGTCTCAGGATCTTGTTCTCAAATACTTTCAGTCTATGTTCTTCCCTCAGAGTAAGCGACCATGTTTCGCAACCATACAGAACAACAGGCATGATTATCGTTTTATATATTTTAAGCTTCAAATTCCTCGACAGAATTCGTGACGACAAGAGATTTTGAACCGAATAGTAACACGAATTACCTGCTTTCAGTCGACATTTATTTTCTTCGTGAATATGATTTTCGTATATTAATATTGATCCTAGATATTTGAAACTATCCACTTTATCAAAAGTATTATTTAATATTTTAAAGCATCCATAATTTGCTGTATCATGGTCCCGACGGAATTCCATGTATTTAGTTTTCTCTGCATTTACTTCTAAACCCATGTCCCTGCAAGCATTTAATAAGATTTCTGCATTTCTTTCTATTGTTCTCCTATCATCCCCTATTAAATTTACATCATCAGCATATGCCATAACATGATAAATACCGTTCAACTCTAGGCCCTGGTTACTATCTTTGATTTTCGTTATAGCGTATTCCAGAGCAAAGTTAAATAACAATGCCGACAACGCATCTCCTTGTTTCAGGCCATTTACGTCGTGAAAGCTCGTGGACAAAAAATTTCCTAATCGGACTTTACTTTGGGATTCATTTAAACATATCTTAATTAATCTAATTAGCTTTTTCGGTATTCGAAGTTCTGTAAGAACGTTGTATAATGTTTCTCTCCTAAGCGAGTCTAAAATTAATAAATAGTTGATGTACAGGGGTGTTGTATTCCCACTTTTTTTTCTGGAGAATCTAATTAACTGGTAACTTCTCGTTTTTTTTGGTCGTTTTTTTCGTGCTCTGGGGATAACATCTCCAGTTCTGGTCACCTCTGGCAGAAATACTGTTTAAACGCACGGAAATAAGCAAAATCTCTTTTTTATCCCCTGGGTTACCAAGTCTCAGTCGAATTACCGGGTCACAACGGATTTGAATCCTCGACCCATTGGTGGTCTACATCATCCGACTGACACGATGATACGTTTGAGCTCTTAACGTGTTCATTATATCTGTGCAAATTACGTTATATCCGGAAGAGATACAATGATGCTGGATGTTCGGAACAGATAAATCTTCGGAAAATACTAGAAAATGGTAACCTCTTCGGTTATTTGAAAACCTAATTTTATTTATACTAGTTCGACACAAAATTTGTTTCCATCCTATAATTCAATGTGTTTTATTCATGATGAAATTTGAAACATGCTACACTGAGAAAAATCCATTATCCGGAAAGCGGTATATTGTACAAATACAAGGATTCCTTATGTTTAGTAAGGAAATCTGTACGGAGCGTACTTTATCCATATACTACACAGGTACTGCCTTTTACCCGCTTAGATGTTGCATCATGTCGCTGCAGGATGTCTGACATCTAACAATCTTCCCTATTTTATATACGTATACGTATGTTAAATACTTCAGCTATATGTTATATACGTCCATCTGTGTGTGAGATCCAGACCGCCTATAGACACTCTTTCTTTCGCCATGGCTGACGTCATTGAACTCCCGTCTTTTGCTTGCGAAACGAGGTTGTTTACAAACGGAAAAGAAGAGAGGAAGGAAACAAAAGCCTGGGTAAGTACACTAGTTAACTATTACTTTAGTTAAATATTCCATTAATTTTATATTCTTTTAGTGTAACTTGCTTTAATATAGTACTAAGTAAGTAATGTAGTTTTGTGACGATTTGCAGACTCCATTTTTAATTATTTAGCTCGTAATTTCCACACAAAGATGAGATCTGCTCGCACTATAAGTTAGTGGATGTCACAAAAGTATTATAAACAAATTACACCATGACTTTCATGGGAAAAGTGGATTAACCTAGGGGAAATGACAACATAAATTGAAATTATTTAGTTTATTATACAACTAAAATGGTAGTATACATCAACATTTAATTTAGGTATTTTACAAAAATAATTAGTAAAAGTAGTGATATTTGCCTCTTCAGTGATCTTTGACTACATTATCATAATTTGAAGAACTAAATGGACTTTCAAGTATTTGAGTTAGCAAAGATGAAAAATGAATTACGAGTATGCGACTTTTACTCTTAGTCGTGAGAGTTTTACTATCAACTGATGAATCATTTTGCAGTGCTGACTGACATATTATTACTTGAGCTCAAAATAGCAAATGTGCATGTACATACCTTGAATAGAAGTCTTGTTACACCCTGCAACTTGGTGTCCCGAAGGTCTGAGTTCTTATACACGTCGTCACTACGTCGTTGCCGCCCGAATGAATTATTATCTAGACCTTGAGGTCCCTTTTTATTATTTTTGCAAGGGCCACTCCCAAACCTAACATCAGTCATCACATCCTGGTCGTCAGATTCACAAATATGGAAACTTATTGCTCTTTGCATTCTGATTGGCTATTAGCAAGTAACCGCACCCAAAATTATGGCGTGATCCAGCACACACGTGGATGGCGTGACTGTTACCGCCGGAAGATTTCAATAACAGGATTTCCAGAATTATCCACATTTATCTATGACTGGTCCAGAGATTCTTAACTATTAACCAAAATTTCCGCAAATGCGGGGTCACGTTGACAAATTTGTAATAGTTCATCCTGTTAGTAACCAAGCATAAGTAAACATCCTATGACCTTTTTGCGCAGTAAAACAACCACAATCACCTTCGAGGTTTTGCGTAGTTCCGTTCTCTGTTACCAACTCATGATAAGCTAAAAGAGAAAACCGTCCTGTAAATGCATATTAATCCAAAATAGCCTTTTTCAATGCCTTCCATAAAGAGCAATGTAACCATATTTTGAATCCGGCGTCACATTCCCACTGCTTCATAATTTTCGTCCTCGAAAATCATCAAGAAGCGAGCGCTAAAGCGGGCTGTAGTAACCAATACTTTTCGAATGACCCTCGTATGAAATGAAGATTTTGCAAAATATGTGAATTGTATGTCATGCACATAATATGAGTTGACTAATATGAGTTTGTTGTCGTCATAGTCGTAATTCACCTTATTTATACAATAAAATAAAGAACATGTGCAATATAATGATATTTTCCGTCTCCTCATGAAAATGACTCAATAGACGGATACTTAGGCATGAAAAACATCAAGTGAATAATCATAAAAATTAGCATAACATATAACATATGGAAGTAGCACATTGTTATAACATACTGCTGCTGTGTTAAGTTAAGGAAGTATGATATTAAGAATAATGGTTAACAACTTTTGGAACATTGTGTTGAAACATTTGGAATTTCTACAACTGCAATTAAGGTCCTAAACAAAATACTACATAGATAATGAAGAGTTGATAATAATTTGAACATGCTACTGTGACTGAATGGCACTGACTTATTACATTAAGGTTAAAAATAAAACAAAGGAACAGTTATAACTTGCTTGCTACATGCATATAAGCTACTGAATGAAATTACCACATTATACGTTAATAAGATTAATAAGTGGTCGAATACGCAACCTTGCAAGAAATACGTAACTGAAATACTATATATATATTGAAAATCAATAATATTTTGAATCATGCGTCATTAGCAAAGGTGCATAGTACAATAATCTATTAATGCCCTAGAAGGTCAGTATAGTTAACAGGTTCCATGTCTTTCAAAATTCATTACCACTGATTTGAGAATAATCAGTGAATCGATAAACATCAACATTTTAATTGAACTGTTCTGTGCATGGAGAGGGCATAGGGCAAAAGTAACGATAATTAATAAATTAGACTAATTAGTAATAACAAGGAACTGTCAGGATTATCGTCCTAACGATACAGTTATAACGCTATCTTAGATTCAAACTTAGGTCTGTTAGGACTGTTAAGTCTGTATACGGTTTTATGTACGTTAAATACGTATAACTTAGTGAGATGTATGTTAGTTCAATTTAAACGAAATAGGGTCTCATTAGGTTTGAACGATACACAATTAAAGATGAATTAATATTGTCTACTCAGGAACACAGTTACTTAATTTTATTTTAACATTATTCCATTGTTTTCATATATTTTCATGGTAGTACCAATATCATGATTATGAAGGTATTGATCAAGAATTAATAATTGATTAGAGATTAATGACTATTAGATCGATAACTTTAGCAATTTAAATAACATTAACAATCTATAACAAAATAACGAGTTTATTTTGCCTTACAAGGCAATTAACCTTATTCAGTTGCTTACAGTTGCTTACAATATAGTCCAATTGAAGGTAAAGAACCAGGAATATAAATGTAAAAGTCAATTTCCATAAGTAGATTGCAATAAGAAGTTTACAGACTTGAGTTGTCCATGAGGGACGTGAGAGAGTTATTATTATTGATTTAACATGTAGAGTCAAGGGGGCTACTGCAATAGATTTTGAGATCCAATTTATTTTTCAATTTTGAAAAATTAACAAAACAGGCAAAACACGAAAGACTGAAAATGAAGTTGGCCCTTGGGTACGCCTTGAGTCTACATGTCATGAGACCCTATTTAGTTATGATTACTCTCCTTTTATTCCCAATATAAAGAATGAGTTCTTCTCTTTCCTTTCTCCTCTTTCTGTGCATTTTAAGAGGTTACAAGTGTATTAAAAAAAAGGAGCGAGGAAGGAAAAAGATTGTTGTTTATTATTCTGGGACTTCGGAGGAATGAACCAGTACCTGGTAGATTTGGAAATTCCACACTTGGTGGTGTTACTTCCGCCTGGTCGTAGGTGAGGTATCAAATATACCGAATTTAGTCAATTAAAGAAGTGGAATCATTTACATAATTTTTTACTTCTTGCTGGCACTAAGGAGTATGGCCACAGGCGAATATCCATAACCTCTTTTTTTGGGGGGGGCAGGGGGGCAATAATCGGGTTTGTAACTCTCCGTATGAAGGGCAATCGTCTCTCCTTTTTCCCATTCTGTACTTAAAGTAGCCAACGGAACGAGGAGAGAGGATTTTAGCTTGTCGATCTTGTGACGAAGGGGAATCGAACCGCAGGGTACTTGCATTCAATGTTTAATGTGCATATCATGCATAAATAGTTTATAGAGGAAAGTTGGTTGAATATCACTATGTGCCACGCAGTGGACAAAACCACAAGAAGCTGATACTGACTTCCTGTTGACGCTGATATGATATTAAAAATAATATTACAGGAAGCTTGTATGAATACTGCTACTGCGAAACAAGAACAGTGTTTCCATTGTGATAAGTGATTGGGAGCTAAGGAAAAGAGTTTAAAATTTGCTACTTTTGATATTCCGTTAATTCTGAATTGCGTTATTCCTATTCTAGTGAATAGGCACCCGGTTGGCATAATTGGGAGGTTGACGAATCGGAGGAAATAAATCTAATCACCAAATATGGTTTGAAAATAGGAAATCTAGAATGTCATTGGTTCTTGCAAGTGATCAGTGAATAGCAGGAAGGGCGTTATCCCAAGGAGTGAAGAACGCTGTATAGCAATATATTAGTTCTTCACCTATTCAATCTACAGGGATCGAAGAATTACCACGAACGTTTTGTGCGCGGATACTTGGAAGTAACGTTCATACGGGACATGGGACCTCTTAGGTGTGAGAAGGAGACTTTCACTAATTAGATAAGTATATCTCTATTCTATACTTTACATTATATATTATATATGCGTGTTTTTTTTTTAAGTTTTAACGTCACTTTGGATTCTGTGAGCAGTGAACGTATCCAGTAATGAAACAGGCGTCCGTGAGTTTCCTCCAATACTTGTACTACGTGTCTGAAGGTTTTACCAATCGTTCAGAAGCATCTTCTCCCAACGCAGTCTCACATACGATTCACATGCCGTAGGCAAGAATTACTCATGAAACAAATATAAATAACGATATTAGTAAATAATTATAATTAAAAAAATACACTTAATTAACCCTAATTAACAACTCCCAATTATTAATATATTTTAATAAGGATTAGTTATTATTAACAAGATTCAATAATCTATATATATATATGAAAAACTTTTTTTTTACTTAACAGTGGTGTGATGTATCTAAAACTATAAAGTTCATTCGTCTCTATATCCGTGTTCGTTTGATATCAGCTTTGGCTGAACTTGTGAACGACTTCCTTTTGTTTTGTTTTTATCATTACATAATTCAAGGCTGGAGAGAATAATGTTATTTGTTAGCAAAATAGTAACATAGTGGTAGAGTTATGTGTTTTAGAATTTATATTAATTTATTTTATTAAGCAAAAGATAAAGGACTCTACCACAAGCTTTTGTTTTTTTTTTGTTTTTAAGTGCGTGTGGTGTATGTGTCTTGCTTATATCGGCTTCATGCTTCTTTTTTTGTTTTTCCTTTCATACCTTTCCTGGAATAAGAATTCTATCCCAGTCGTTGGATAGCAGAGGCAATAGGATCCTCGATTAGTCTATCGGCGATAAAAGATTCTTATTCATTACCTGATAGCAATGCAAGATCCCTAAATATTACCTTGTCTATGCTTTTATGCACGGTGTAAATGAAAAAAATTAATTGAACATGAATGAACATTAATGAACATAAGC
Organism: Thermobia domestica; assembly: GCF_964235325.1. Lineage (NCBI taxonomy): Eukaryota > Metazoa > Arthropoda > Insecta > Zygentoma > Lepismatidae > Thermobia > Thermobia domestica. Next base: position 169,161,870 of record NC_137464.1, on the reverse strand, counting down.
CTCTATTTATAAGATGAATTATCTACGAGGTTATTTTTCATTTTTATCTAACAAGAATATACCTTTGCCTCTTAGCATAGAATTAAAGATAATAGTCAAATGTACGCTGAAATAAGAATACAGTTTAGATAATTTAATTATAGTCACTGCTCTGGCAATCAAACCCTTTTTTTTCTGTAAAGAGAAAACTGCATTATTTATCAGAGTCACTTTATTTATTGTTGTTACATACTATTTTGTACCAGAATTTGAAAGTAGTGAAGAAGTTCAGTAGATTAGGAAAATTAATTTTTTTATTTATCTTGTCCCATAATTAGACCAGTGAGGCTAAGAGAGACAGTGTAATAAAGAATGAATGAGAATGAACATAAAAATAAGAAAAGTGGGAGGGAACAGGAGAATCTCGAGAAACACAAACACACTGTGTTGGTCCTCCTTAATTATTAAGATGGGTTAATCATTAAGATTAAACACTAATGAGGTCGTAGAAAACTAGGTCGACATAACGGCACATGAGGAAGAAGATGGTACTCACAATTACTTATGAATCCTACACAAGAAGATTCAATTCGAAACTACTGGCCATCTCAGGTATAGGGGTGCAATGTAGATAGCTATATCAATTGTACACAGATACCTGTAATGGAGGGTAGGGAGATTCATCCCCGTCGATGCTGCATGAGTTAGAAGGATTTCTTTGGTTGTGGAACCTGACCTATTTGCATGACTACCAATGACCTCTGTAAGGCACCAACCTGACCTAACGTTTTTCATTCATATCGTTTGGCAAGTTGGCTCCTGATGGAGTGTCTTTGATTTGCTTCGCATGTTTTCGACCAAATGGATGAAGAAGGGATTGAAGACTTTCACCAATGGATCTACACATAATAGTAGCATGTCTTAACTGCACTAAAGCGGGATGAGGTATATGTGTTCGGGTAACTAAATGAAATGTAGCATGATCATTGGAATGTAGCATGTAGTATTGGTAGATAACAGTATATAAATGACACAACTGTTACTTTAAGGCATTGTCACTTTTTCTTGCCTTGTGTAGTTATTCTCACAATATGTTATATAAGGGTGGTTGCATGATGCATGTACGTATCGAGTTTTTATTTTATTGTAAAGCTTTTAGTAACCTAGAATAAAGTGCCTATAGAAATTACACATAATTAGTTAGTAGTAATTAGTTAAAAAAAATGAAATGAAATCTTTAAGTTTAACGTCCCACGGTTATGCCGGTTAGGCTAAAGGAGACGGTGAGAATGAGAAATGAGTGAAATGGTGGAATGAAGAAGGTGGGAGGAAACGGGAGAACCCCGAGAAAACCCACGAGCACGATGTTTGTCCACCACAAGGTTCACACGGCGCGAGCTGGGATCGAACCAGGGACCCCAAGCACCGGAGGTGAACGCTCTACCACTGAGCCTCCGCGCTCCCCCCTTGTAATTAGTTGACACCTAGACATATTGAATAAATTTATTTAAAAATATAATGATTTAGATATATATATATATATATATATATATATATATATATATATATATATATATATATATATATATATATATATATAGATAGATAGATATATAGATATAATGTACATAAGGAATAATGTACTAATTAACAATTTTCTATTGAATGTTAGCATTGTATCTTTATATATTCTGTAGACTATACAAGATGTGTACTATCTTTAATAAGGATTTATCATATAATTTATATGGAGTGTTACTAAGATACATCATGCCAATGTGCAATTATATATATATATATATATATATATATATATATATATATATATATATATATATATATATAGTAGTCTAAAAATAATAAAATTGCGCTAAATATAATTATAATTCCAAAATATAATAACTACTTAAATATCTACTAAAAACTGAAAAATTAAACAACTATTAACTACAAGATAATACTACTGAAAGTTAGAACTACTGAGTAACTAGTGAATACTAAACATTAAAACATTTAAATATCTATACAATACTGAAAACTCAACAAGAATATAATAACCTAAAATACTGAATAGTAAAAACAAATCTATTTACTGAATACTAAGCTTAAAATGATTTAAATAATCTTTGGATATTGAAAAGTAATAAAATAAGCTGAAAACTAAGGATTATTGGAAATCAAACAACCTAATAACTACTGCATGTAGTTAGATACATATAAATGATTACACATATTTATTTCATATTTATCTATTGCTATTTATTTCATAATAATATCTTTATTTTACTAAAAGAATCTAAAATGTCTACTGAATACGGAAACGTAACAACTAATAACTATGGTATATTGAAAATTAAAACAAACTAATGAATATTGAATATTTGAAAATCAAATAACCTAATAACTACTGCATATAGATATATACACATAATTGATTATATATTTCTATTATGTATCGATTATATATTACTATTTATTTCATTATTTTTACTTTACAAGAAATATAAAAGCGAAACTGGCACATAGCATAGATAAAGGACTGAAAGTTGAAGTTTTGAAAAATCAGTTCGAGTATAGACAAGCTGGCGAGAAGGGAAGTTTTTACTCATGGGCCTGGCGTCTCAACCAATTTATAGCGGTCTGTGAAAATGCACTTGTGCGTAAAAGTGATCTTCTTTGTGAAGCCACTAAGAAAGCCTTCTTATCATAAAAGTGAAAGCTCTGGAGCACACTTTCTGTTCTGACTAATGGAATAAAGTGCTTTAATGCAAATTTGTTTTTAAGACGATTTAGTCGATATTGCACATCGTCATAATTCAATTCAGTAAAAATAATAAAAGCTAGTCTGTAGGAAAAGTTTTTATGTACAATTACATAGCCGATGAAGGTCATGAACAAGGAGGAGCGTTTAAAGAGAGTAGTCATATGTGATAGAGAAACCTGTCTGACTCCTAAAAGGAAGAGATCGTATTTATCATCCTGTAAGGGTTTAAGCTCAAGGAAGTAGCAATGATTTGAAGAAGTTATGATCTCTCTGGCCTTTGAAAAATCTGCTAAGCTGTAGCAAGGGATTTCAGGCAGTAACTTACAATGTTCTGCATATAAGACGTATTTAAAGTGACTGTCCATTGAATTGTCCATTTTCTTGTGTTGAAAGGAATCAATTTCTGTTCGTTCTCTTCGGCGTACGGCTTCATGTCGTCGTTGATTATGTCTGTCACTCATTTTACCTCTAAGAATAGGTAAACAACAGTAAATCACTACAGTAATATTAATTGTCTGAATTTACACAGCACAATTTAGTTCCAATATATTCGTCTAAATCCAATTAACGGATGTCTACATATTACACAATGATTCACCGAACCTGCGCATGTAGTACATATAGCTAGGTGATTACAAGGCAAGGCTAAAATGTTGAGATCGTTTTGATAACACACCTTGCATTTAAGTTTGTCTGATATATCATAAGGCGAATTGTGATTCGTGTTACGTATGTGTGACTCATGTTCTCCATTATTTAATTCTTTTTGGTCAGTTTTAACTGGAGGATATGGCATAGCGCCTATACGGGAACCAAAATAGTTGGATTTTGGACAGGATTCCAACTCCTGATGAACTCGTCGAACAAATTCGGCTCCTTTCAACAACAATAAATAATAACAGGTGGGAGAGTATTTTGAATGTTCGACCCAGGGATTATCCACAGGTTTCCAGTTAAATAATCCCAATCCACAATAATAACATAGAACCAAATCATGATTTCCGGTATAATAAAATCCAGATCGAACAAGTTCTTTTGAATTTTGACCAGTCCCTTTTGGCCATGTGAGAAAAGTTTCTAATCGCGATCCCGCGGTTGCATACTTTGGAAGCAGGGGAGGGCTATATAGATAAGTCCGTGTATTATACAATTCGATGACATACAAGGGGTCCAAATGAATCTTCGGAAGAATGGGTTTGGGGCCTATTGATGCAATGGTTTGAAATGGCGCAGTGGTCAACCCAGAGTCTTCCTCCATAGGAATATTTTGAGTGTCGCGGCGTAGTATTAAGGGGCAATTTGGGTTGGCGTGCAATATAACCGGTAGAAAAAATTCTCCCGGACGAAAATTGCCTAATGTAACTTGGCAGAATATGCACTTTACAAAATCAGGGGGGTGGGAAAAATAAAAACCGTATTTTGCCAGAAAATTGGGATTTAGAAAAACATGAGGCCAATTACAAAATGTTTTTCGTCTGTCCACTTCCTTGCGGAGATTTAATGAAGTTTGCATAAAATATAGCGAGCCGAAGGTTGGAAATATTGCTTTTTCAGCCATACTTACAGAAAGTTTAAGGTTCCGCGTGTGATTTCCTTAAAGGTCTGAAAAAAAATAAGTCAAGTTGTAAATGTATCCTTGTTTCCTTTTTTTTTAACCTAAATTTATGTATATCGAGCATTCATTCCATTAGTCAGAATATATATATTGGGTTATCTATTCCCAATCATCATGAGAGGGGTTTATTTCTAAAACAAGCCATTCTTTATGTGTGCTTCCAGGGGGGTGGCTTTCAGTTTCCGTTTTAGCCTTGATCTTGTGAAGCGTAAACCATTCACATAAGGCTTTGGTCTGGCTTAGAGCACATCTCGCAGAGCTCACTCGTGCATGCGAGCTACAACATTGGCGTGAGCGGGGAAGGTGTTCTAATCGAGGACATCCTATGGTTTCTAAATCGTCAGCTTTTATTTCGAATAGTTGTTGGAGCCATGTAATTTTATTACTGCCCTTACAATAAACTCTGCTGTTGGGTGGAATTAAGGTGGATAGCATATTCTGTACTGTGGAAAAGGCAATCCCCTCAGGTCGAGACCACTCAAGACCATGAATGCGAGTTGTTTGAAAATGGACTCGACGTTGATCGGTTTCTAATAAGGATTCTAAAGAATAAGGTAAGTTGACTAAGCAGTGAAATAGAAAGGTGCTATTTGGGGTTGCGATTCCCAATTCACGCAAATAATACGATTTCCCTAATAAGAAACCTTGGATATCAATTATGAAGGTTGGTTGGGAAGGAGAGGTTCGCAGTGGGTAAGAAGATGAACGCAAAGAAGCTAGTAATGAGCGATCTCTCAATATTCCTTGGAATGCATTTAACAATAAGGAAGGAGAAAAGGCATGAATATGTTGATTTAAGAATACTTCCTTCCACTTCGAGATCATTTCCTCGTTCTGTGAGTCCTCATGTAGCTGTTGTTCTATTGTGGTATGAGGGTTTATTCCAACTTGATTAAGATATCTCGTTAATGAGTCAAATACGCAACCATCCTTGATATACCCTTCTGAGCAGATTAAACAATTTTCTCTTCCAGCCATAATTTTTTTGTTTATTTAATTTGTTTCGTTTCCTATAGTAAAAAGAAATGTAGTTATAAGTATATTGCTTGGTAGTTAACAGTGACAATTTTAGCTGTAATTTCTTAATTATTACTATAATTTATGTAATAATCTGATTATTGTTTTTTTTACTTATACTCGAACTGACGTATACTTACGAAATTTGTTTGTTATTATTATTATTATTATTATTATTATTATTATTATTATTATTATTATTATTATTATTATTATTATTATTGCAATATTTCGCAATATTCGGGTCTCGTATGAAAGGTGCGAGGCATTTCATATTCATCGGGCACATTTTGAGGTCGGGGGAGAGTCTTAGGGGGTCGAGGGAGTTTTCTCAATTTTCTATTATAGAAGACGGATACAATTAAAAGACAACCTAATATAATATTAATAATTAATCCCACGACTAACGTTATGATACATCCTAAACTTTCATCATGCGTTTCATTAAAATTTACTATACCTTCTGAATTGTCTAATACCTCATAATTTGTTATGGGGGTTGGAACTTTTTCCGGTTTATGCCTTAACCAAGATGATGGAACTATATGTGACACCTTGGCCATTAATGTTTGCAATGAAAGACACGGAAATTTAGAAGTTAATGTCGTATTTTCGAACATTAGTTTACAATCGCAACCTAGATGTACAAATACAGAGCCTACCTTGGGGGTGGAATGCAACGGGATATCTACGGTTGGACATGAAATAGTAAAATCTTGCTCTTCAGCTATCAATAAGGATATTGTAGTAAAGTTTATATATGATATTGACATATCCCTTGAATGATTAAAGCAATTCCATTTACAATTTTGATCAATATCCTTTGTTCTTCCACTTAATTGGGCCTTAATACATTCCATATACTGTAACATGTGAACAGGTGGAGTGGTCACGAGACATAATAAATCAGTGTGGATATTGCAAGTAGTATAAAGAATTTGGTTGGTGATTTGACGATAAACTATAAACAAAGGAGGTACATTCAAATGACAAATTTGGTGATGTCGCCTGAAAGCAAGAGGGGAAATGATGTATGCACTATCATTAGCTGATAAGTCGGTGACCGGAAGTTTTATTCCTAGCATTGCATACTGAGGTGATATAAGACATTCGGCCAATGGATAATTATATATAGAAGCGGGGTCTGATTGTATTATTTTCAGTGTTTTTCCTTTTTGCTGTAACCGATATTGAATGTCTTCTATTACATAAGACAATTCAGTTACCTTTATCAATTGCGGATGAACCATTCGTCGCTGACAGCCAATTAATAATTTTTCAAATTCAATTTCTGATTTTATTTGCCGATTAGATAATTGGAAAAACCAAGGCTCATCCGAATATTGAAATATTCTGTTATGAATATAATCCAAATTGTCCTTAGTCAACAACAGTCGCTTAGTATGTAGTCTAGTAATTGTATGAAAGAATGATCCGGTTGAGGGGTCATCAGCGGAAATAGTTTCGGATAAAATATTCTGATCAAAAGTTTCAAACTCATATTGTTCCGTAATAGTTGGAGGATAAGAAAATTTTGTGAGAATTACTACTGCTGATTCATAGAGAATTGGTGAATCAAATGGAACTATTGACAATCCACCATGCGCTAACGTAGGAATTGATAATGACTGAACAGGATGATTGATAACACTGAGCAACGTTACTAGTCATATCGCTGTGGTAGCCATATTGTCTGATGGATTAAGTCCTCGCCTCGCCGTTCTAGGGGTAGCTACGGGGGTAGCTAATGCTCTTACCGATATTGTGTCTCCTACGTTTTCTGCTTCTATATTATTGTGCGACTTCATTTGAGCGAGAAGGGGACACAGATGTTTACAACAACAATTATACAATATGTAAAGACATAGTGCAAATATGACAATTGATAAAAGAGTGTATGAAACTACTTCTGCTATGTCGTGCAATAGTGTGGCTTCTGTAGGGGTTGGCCTCAATAAAATAAGGGTAGCTATGCCCAAGTGGCTCCTTAATTTATACCCAATCCATAAGATAATTAAGGAGATAGTGACATTCCATACAAACAGAATTGTTAAATACGGTCTGGTAGATTGAATTTTTTTCAAAGGGTATGATCGGAGTGGTCAGTGGCGTAACTGAAGATAACGTGGTCGAGATTTTGAAATGGGGAACGCGAGCTGTCCAGTTTGGATCTAAGCACTGACTGAGATGTGTGAATTCAGAATTTTCAAAGGTTGATCCTTTCAACTTTAAGGTAGAAACTTGAGTCCAAGAAGCGGGAATTATGATTTTCATTTCCAATTCCTTATCATTAATTTCTGGGCAGGGAAAAGAAGGGGATATCACATGAGTCTCAGTAATAATTGCTTTACATTCACAAGGCAATGATAACTGATAAGCTCCAGGCATAGTAGAATCGAGTTGCATTGTTCGTTTTACTTTGGGGCATTCTATATAAATTTCAGAGGGGGGGTTGGTTAAAGCAAATAGTCCGGGTCTTACTTCAGTGATCAATAATCCATTCGTCTCTTCACATCGAAAAACACAATATTTACTGATCTCTGCTACTGAGGCAGTATGAAATAGTGTTCTTGCACAACCTGGTGAACGCAAATTATCCGCGGGATAACTTGGAATGTAACATAAGTCACTACTCTTAGGATCGCATGCCGATAACCGATCTGTGGCCAATACTGAAATATCGTTAGCACGTTTCACAACGATAGATGGTTGATGTGAGATTAAGCAAGTAGCATTTCCAAACTTATATGGTACTGTTATTAATTCGTATACTTCGACATTGCCCGGATTTCTAGTAATAGGTACCTTAATTATTACATTTAAATCATTATTCTCATAGTGGGAAGACGCAATGGGTAATGTATAATATTTCATCAGATCCGTTAATGGTACAGCTAATATGTATGAATAACGTCTTAATTTAGCTTGTAATTTAGTCAAATTTGCTTTTAATTGATCTGGGGTAATCATAGTAGGAGGTATTCTCTGTGACATACAATGAGCTAATATTGTTTGGTCTTCATTACTTTTGATAATCCGAATCAGTAATCGGTGTAGCCCGGCGACTTGTAGGGTTAGCAACAATTGTTTTTCTGGAATGCCTTCCTCTAATTCGCGGTTTAATGCTTTCTGAGTCAACTTAATTTGGGTTTCTAATTTAGATATGGTAGCTTTTAACTGCGAATTGAAATTTTGACCAGCTTTCACAAACTGTACTATGTTTCTATGATCTTGATATATCTCAGTCTTAATTCCTTCAATGACTCGTTCCATTTCCGTGGTTCGAACAGCCACCTTATCTACCAACGAGACTGTTGCTACTGAACAACACCACGAAAGAGCAGAGCCGAGAAAATCTATGCCGCGTTTCACTCTTTGATCTAATATTGTATAATCAAGATGTGTCATATCATGTTCATTAATTAGCGTAGCAAGTTCATTAATGTGCTGGACTACTGAACAATATGAAAAGGTTACGTTCTCTGGCTGAGAACATACTTCCTGAGTTATCTTATGAATTAAAGCCAATTGATCTTCATCAGGGGGTATAGTGGTTACCTGTTGATGGTAAACTAATGGAATTGTAGCCTCATAAGGAATTACCTTTGAAATCTTATTCCAGAATGCACCTGTTGTGATTGAAACAGTGAATTGGTTACCTGAAGTCGGTGATGATACATCTATTAATAACCCTAAGTTGATCAGAATAGACCCTATTACAAGAAATCCCATCTGTAAAGAACAGAGTTAATTACCAATTAAAAATTCATGCCATGTTATTTTTCTAGATACTACTAATAATATTACTTGCTGAAGTCTCCTATCTATCCTGAATATTAATTTGAAGGCGATGCCATACTTTTTCCGAAGTTTACGAATTATAGAAACTAATCGTCTTTTTGATTTATATAACCAAAATCTAAATAAACATCCGGAACGAAAATGTGCATATCTTAAGTAAGCTTCAGTGGCTAAGATTGACGAAAATTCAAGGGGTACTATGAACTTGACATACCTTTCTGGGATACCTTCGAAACATAGCCGTAAGATATCCTTCAACCAATGCTCTACTAATGACCTTATGGAATTCGGAATTGTTCCTAATTCTCCTATTCGAGGGTGAATCGTATAGTAGTTCATAGTTGGTTATCCTACAATATAAGGGTATATAAATTATTGTGCCAATCTCTAGTCAGTATACTTTATCGCTTTAGTCATCGCTAAAAAAAATATACTTAAAGTGAACTTCAATACATACTTATTTTTGAGTGTTGTTTGAATTGTCTACATTTTGAGTTCTATCGTTGTTAATTCGTCTTCCTCTATTTGGGCGTCTTCCAAAAGATTGTCCTCTTTTAATCGGTTGACCTCTGTTTGAATTTTGATTTCCGCGGTGGCGTCTATTAGATTGATCCCAATACTGATTTTGGTTTTGTCGAATTCGGCACTCACGAGCAAAGTGACCATACTTACCACATGCGTAGCATTGTATATTATTAATATTTATATTCTGAAATCTTCGAATCAGATTAGGACGAGGGCCTCGAGTACCACGACCTCTATTGTTATAAAATCTTTGTCCTACACGATTTTGTAGTCTCTGTCGATTTACTTCGAACTTCGGTTGATTAACTTCCACCTCAGGGAGTTCCAAGGGTGCATCAGAAAGGGCACGTAGGCCTGCTTGAACTTTAGCAGATTCATACAATTTAAGCAATCTGTCAACTTCATCCACACTATCTGGTTCACGAGTGATGACGAACTCTAATGCACGCGGATCCAATCCTTTTAATATATGTCGTTTGCGTTCAGTCTCACTCATACTAGGATCTACTTTGTTACACAGTCTTAAAACTGCATAAATATATTCAGAAAAACTTTCATGGGGAGTTTTATTTCGTCTCGCTAGTAATGCAAAAGGTTCACCAAGTTCAGCTGAGGCTGCGAAGGCCTTTCTTAGCTGAACCTCCAGATCTTCAAATTTTGTTAACGCCACTAATGATTCTTTTTTCATATGATACCAGTCAGCGGCACTTCCTTGCAAATACGCGGGAAGAAACTTTCTCATGTCGCTATCGCTCCAGGAATAAAGATTTCCACATGTTTTATACGCGTCAAGAAATTGAGATATGTCCTCATTTAATTTTCCAGAAAAGGGCGGAATTGTGATGGAGGGCAGTTTGTTATTTACAGTTATACCAGCCATTTCTGATTGTGTTTCCACTTTTGTTTTTAATACTTTTTCCTTCTCGAGAGAACTAGAAGGGAATTGATTTTCTACACACTTGTTATTACACTTACTTCTTGTCCTGATTGGACTTCGAACAAATGAAGAATCCTTTGACATCCGTATTGGTGTAGCCGGATGATAGTATTGACCTTAATTGGACCTACAAAATACGAAAGGCGCATGCTAGTTTAAGCGTATTCTTTCATGGTATTCATCTATCGCTGAGTTTATATATATATATATATTTTTTTTCGATTTATTCTCTCTAACGGAGGGAGATGAGTTTCTCCTTTTTTTTTAATAAAATATTTTTTTTTCACTTGGTGTTATGGGTTTGTCTGTCAGTCTGTCTGGCCATCTGTCTTATTAGTCAACACCAGGAAAATAATACCTTGCCAAGGTAAGCGGTTAACTTCCTTAGTTGTATTTAATGTATTCATGTTGTTTAATATGTTCCTTTATTTCAATTGCAGGGTTTCCGACCATTAATGGATTTTTTTTACCTAACTTAGACCTTACACTTCACTTATTAGGACAACGTTGTCTACAAATCAGTTAGTTCCTTATGGACTCAATCATTTATTTATTATTCATGTTTTTTTTGTTGTTGTTTTTTCTTTTTTGTATTACTCTATCATTTTTTTCAGAAAGCCTGCTTCAATATAGAATTTTCACGTTAGAAGTTTCTACGCCTATCGCGATAACTTATTTAATAACATTTTTTTTAATTGGACATTGCGATAGATGATCGACTAAAATCAATCCGATTCGGAACCAGAGAACTTGGATAATACAGCTTCATTCGTTCAACATTAACTTTCTTTGGCTGACTTTTCCCATTCACATGCAGAACCTCGCATACGTTTTTAGGACATATACGTACAATTTTATAGGGGCCTACATATCGAGCCTTTACTAACTTGGGAGATAATCCTGGCTTAGTGGCGAAATTTCTAACGAGGACTTAATCGTTTTCTTTAAACGTATGGGCCTTCCTACGTTTGTCAATTGTGACTTTTTGTTTTTCCTGTTGCCTAATTAAGGCGTTTTGAGCGAGCTTTCTTATTCGACTTAGATTCTTTTTCACAAGTTTTCCAAACGGAGTTCGACATGGTGTTTCGAGTTCGATACCTAATACAGCTGTTGTTTTTTCTTTTTTGTATTACTCTATCATTTCTTTCAGAAAGCCTGCTTCAATATAGAATTTTCACGTTAGAAGTTTCTACGCCTATCGCGATAACTTATTTAATAACATTTTTTTTAATTGGACTTTGCGATAGATGATCGACTAAAATCAATC